>NW_027362762.1:784051154-784669154 GCF_046119375.1 Phyllobates terribilis
CACAGTAAAAAGTACGACATTTTCCCATTAGAAAGGAGAGGGTCTGCTATACAGTTATAGGGTATGCAGTGAGTCCAAAGGCTGAACAATTTTAGGAAAAACCCCACTAAGAATTTAAAAACACATAGAGCAGGGCCGCAGTATCGACAAATTCTTATTAGAAAGGAGAGGGTCTCCCATAGTGTTGGCCTATGCAGTGAATGCAAGAGCTGCCAAAAATTGGGGGCCACTCCATTGCCCATTGGAAGAGACTTAGAAGGCCTCATAAAAAAATGTTCCCATTAGAAAGGAGTGGGTCTCCTATACTTGGAATGCCCATGCACTAAGTGTATGGGCTGACAAACATTTACCCTTTGGGGGTATACATGAACATACTGTAATTTTTTTTTTTTTACAGCATTATAAACACCCTTTAAATAAATTATGTGGGTGTTGCATCACGGACCACGGTCACCCTGGTGATATGGTGGTGAAGGATAAGGATGAGGAGAAGGAGGAGGACAAGAGCAAATAGACAAAATCAGGAAGCTTATACCTATGTGTGTTTGTGAAGAGGTGCATGGGAATGCACCTCCCAAAAAAGACACTGGATTTGAGTTTATGTTACGCTGCTTCGGTGGTGTTAAGAAGTCTGGCCTAATCCAGCCCCTGTTCATTGTTATAAGAATCAGTCTGTCAGCATTTTCAGTTGACAGTCGGATGCGCTAATCAGTTATAATTCCACCAGCGGCACTAAAAAATCGCTCTGCTAAAACGCTAGCGGCAGGGCAGCCCAGGACTTCCAAGGCCTAGAGAGCCAGCTCATTCCATGTATCCAGCTTGGATACCCAATAATTAAAAGGCACAAAGGAATCCTGGAGGATGTTGGTACGGTCAGCAAGGTACTCTCTCAGCATCTTCGCAAACTTTGAATACCAACCACAAAAGAAAGGTATAAAGGAACAACACAATACCATTATCACGGATATAGTATTTAAACCGGCTGACAAGGGTGGGAACATTGTGGCATGGCCAGTTGAACTCTATGAGAGGGAGGCATTTAGGCAATTGGGAGATACCGATTGCTATATACGCCTGCCCAATGATCCCACCCCTTGCTTTCAGAGTGAACTTTTTAATATTTTGGATTCAGCCTTTGAGCGAGGGATAATTTCAAGAAATTTGGTTGAAGGTCTAAAGGTACAATTTCCACTGATTCCAATTGTGTACCTAATACCAAAAGTGCACAAGGATTTGAGAAATCCAACGGGTCATCTGATCCTATCAGGTAATGGGAGTCTGATTGAACCCATATCCAAATTTCTGGATTTTTATTTAAAACCCAATGTCAGTGAATTACCCTCCTATGTGAAGGATTCGACTGAGATTTTAAAAAGATTGGACGGCATTCACATGGAACCAGACATGTTTCTAGTAACATGTAATGTCGAATTTTTGTATACAAATATTGAGCACCAATATGGTCTAATGGCTTTAAGATTTTTCTTGGAAAATCAAAATCTTGATAACACCCTCTCCAAATTTATTCTAATCCTGATGGAGTATGTTCTCACCCACAATAGTTTTTTATTTAATGATCGGCATTACTTGCAGAAGAGGGGAGTGGCGATGGGGGTGGCATGTGCCCCATCGTACGCGAACCTCTTTCTGGGATGGTGGGAGAGGGAACTGATACAGAAGGATGACAAGATTTTTTCTGATATTTTATTTATTTGGCAGGGCACACGTGAACTTTTGGATCTCTTTTTGGTACATTTGAATAATAATACATTTAATATCAAATTATCCTCAGTAATGAGTCAGTCGACAATTAACTTCTAGGATCTCAACATCCGGATTGATACAAATGGGAGAATTGTTACTGACATCTATCGGAAGGATACGAGTGTCAACGCGTTTCTACATGCCAGATCAGCACATCCGACACATGTGATAAGAGCGATACCCACAGGTCAGTTTATTAGGGCAAAACGGATTTGTAGCCAGGAAAATGATTTTGAACAACAGGCCAGAGTTCTTGAATGGAGGTTCATTCAACGTGGGTACGAGAAACTGAATGTTAACGCCTACATGCATGCTAAACATTTGAATAGACAGTCCCTCTTAACCTCAACTAAGGATAAAAGGGGAGGTGTAAATGGTTGTACAAGACTTATTACCAATTACAATTCCAGATGGAAAGAGATATCTGAGGTAGTAGCCAAATATTGACCAATCCTTAAACAAGATGTATCTATATCCCCCTTTATATCAGACAGACCAAATCTTACAGCCAAACATGGGAAAACAATTAAGGACATGTTGGTACATAGCCATCATAGGACATCACCCTCTAAATTCATTTTTGATTCTAAGGGCCCTAAATGGGGTTGTTGGCAATGTGGAAGCTGCAAGGCATGCAGTTACTTGGAACGGACTAACAATTTTTCTGATTCGACAGGTTCTCGGGAATATAAAATCCTTCATTATATCAACTGCCGGACATCATACAGTATATCATATACTTGGCTATCTGTCCCTGTGCATTGTACTACGTTGGTATGACGACACGTGAATTGCGAGTTCGCATTCTGTAACATATTAAGGATATCAAATCAGCCAATCTGAATATTTGGAAGCTCTCTCAAAATTGAAACCGGTGGCCAGACATTTTAGAGAATGTCATCCGCATCAGGAACATTTGTTGAAATTCAGAGTAATTGATCGACTATATCCAAATGTCAGAAAGGGCAATCTTGCCAAAAGTCTGCTACAAATGGAATGCAGATTGATTACTGTATTAAGGAGTAAGAGACCAAATGGCCTAAACGATCAATGAGGCTTTGGGAGTTTTTTATAAATGGATGATCCTCGTTCGCTGATGTTGATGTATCCATTGTGGCCACTGTCCTTTATATTTAAATTTTATGTTCTTACTTGTTTTGTTTATTATTATTTTTTTGTATGTGTTTTATGGCTCTTTCTTCTTTGTTTGGTGGAGTGGTGTTATATGTGCATATAGTGATATTTCACGCATGCATCTTCCCATCTATGAGGGGATAGGTTTTGTGAATATTTTGAATTCATGGATTTGTTTTGGGCATATGTGTGCATATAATCATTGTTGCAAGGATTGGTGCTATATGTCTGCAATCATTTTGAGGTTGCAGTTATGTATGAATGGCACCTTTGTATGTGGATGATCATGATTCAGTTGCTAGTGTTTAGTCAGTTTTTAGTTTTGTGTCTGTTTTTCTGTTTATGTATGTTCCCCCTCCCCCCCTCTCCCCCTTTTTTTTTTTTTTCACAGCAATCACGCATTTAGCACTATTTTGTCTTATTTTACACTTTTTTCACTTTTTAATTCATGCATATAGCACTTTATTCATACACATTTCATTGGTTAATTTTTTATTTATTTGCACTTTATTCTAACAATTATATATTATGTATTGGATTCATTTTCATATGTCTTATCTTATAGTCTTACAAATAAGGTGTGTATACTAATATCATGCACTTCATTCACATGTAATTCTCTGTTATTTTTATTTTTAAATTTATTATATTTTTTTTTTATATTTTTCATATATTTATTTATTCACTTATTTTTTCTATATTTTTTAATTTTTCCTTACACATGGTATAGACATTTTTTCTTGACATCTAAAAACATTGTTAAACATGTTTCATAAACATGTTTTGTTTTGTTTTTTAAATTCAGATCTCCACTGAATCTTTGATTCATTATATATATATATTTTTTATAAATAATTGCTTTGATATATGTGGGCATGAGCCTATTGATTTTCCCCACTTATCTTAGATGTGGTGATGCTTGTGGGCGCAGATATGGCTTTTTTCCACTTTCTAATATGGCAGCTACAGGTGTTGTGCGCCGCAGTGAGCATGCTCCAGGCGGACCTCCCGGGTGGCAGTGGACGTGAGCGCGTCATGAATGGCAACACGCCCTTCAATGACGCGATCCGGACCCGCCGCCCCGGAAGTGTCTGCGGAGGGCTCATGCGAGACTGGCGGCGCCCGATAGCAAGACGCTTGTAATTGTATATGGCCAACAGCTGCATGCCCTGCTTATATATATGGCATCACTCCCCCTCACACCACACTCCCTGACGAAGCGAGGAGCGAAATGGCGTTGGAGTGGAGTGAGGGGGCAGGGGTATGTCTCTAATTGCATATTTATTACAGTGATCTCCCTGGGATATTTAAGTATAGCTGTGGCTACCCACTTTGGGATATGTTCATGATTTCTATTCTGGCAGCTTAAAATACTTTCAAGGATTCCCATTCCTGGTAGCAGTACAATACACCTGATAATCTCTTCTTACACATATATAGATTTATTGCACAGGCACTTTATTTGTATTGATTTTGAAATTTTGGTGTTTTCTTTATACAAAATATATATTTATTTATTTATTATTTGTTGCTGCTATTAGAGAAAATCATGTATATTTAATTACTGTTAATAACTATTGGGAACCAAATTAATTCGGTATATGACTACACACAGATCTATAGAGGAGATTTATTTGCTATATTTATTGTGAGCATCCCCCTTTTTTCCCTTCCTCCCGAGCTGTATTTTAATTATGTTTTAAAGAATTTTTAATCCTTCTTGATGTCTTTTTTTGGTGTTTAAATTGAATAAAATTAAATTATGAATTACAATTGGTATTGTGTTGTTCCTTTATACCTTTCTTTTGTGGTTGGTATTCTGAGTTTGAGGTATTTTTGATTTATTCATTAAAATTTGTGGTACTTCCTTCTCGTTATAGGATTTCTTCCCAAACTTTGCACTACTTGTGAGGGTACCCCTCACCTCAGGGCCTGTGCGATGGGAGTGTCTGAGAAAACTGTCCCAGAACTTTGACAGTGTTCTCCTGCCTCTGATGGATTGCAATTGTGTCTCTCTTGCCTGTACTCCTTGGTTGTCCAACGAACTGTGACCTCTGCCACCAGCGTTTTCAGATGGGAATTTTTTTAATAGTTCCACAACAAGGGCCTTCTGGTACTGCCCCATTTTTGTACACCTGTCCGCCTCAGGAATAAGAAATATAAAGTTCTCCTAGTAGTGTGCGTCTAGAAGTGTCACCAACCAGTAATGACTGTCACCCAAAATTTTGAGAACGTGAGGGTCATGGGAAAGGCAGTGTAACATTAACTCAGCTATACGTGTCAGACTGCTAACAGGCAAGACTTCCGTGTCCTCACCAAGAGGATGACTGATCAAGCTGTCCTCCTCCTCCTCTCTGTCCTCTGGCCACCCACGCTGAACAGACGGTAAGACAGTTGTGCAGGTAGTACCGTCTATAGCGCATGAATCTAGCTCCTGTTCTTCCTCCTCCTCTTCTTTATTCTCACCCAATCCATGTTGGGATGAGATGAGGCTGGGCTGTGTGTAATCACTCTGTATGGTTCCTTGCTCCATCTCATCATGCTCCACCTGCAATGCATCCTCTTTGATTGTGAGCAGAGAGCATTTCAGGAGACATAGAAACGGGATGGTGACGCTAATTATGGCGTCATCGCAGCTCACCATCTTGGTGGAGTCCTCAAAGTTTTGGAGGATGGTACATATGTCTGATATCTAAATCCACTTCTGAGGTCTTACGTGTGGAGTCTGAACTGAATACCGACGGCCTTGTTGATGCTGGTACTCAACAATGGCCCTCTTCTACTCACAAATCCTTCCCAATATCTGCAGTGTAGAGTTCCAATGCGTGGAGACATCACATACCAGTCTGTGAGCCGGAAGCTGCAAACGCTGCTGAAACACTGCAAGGGCGGCGGAAGCTGTAGGTGACTTTCTAAAATGGGCACACAGGTGACGTACTTTAACAAGCAGATGCAGCAGCTCCGGGTAGGATTTGAGAAACCACTGAACCACGAGGTTAAGCACATGGGCCAGGCATGGTACGTGTGTGTGCTCGCCTCTTCTCAGAGCCGGCACCAGGTTCCGGCCATTGTCACACATGACCATGTCTGGCTGTAGGTTCAGCGGTGTGAGCCACAGATCTGCCTTCTCTTTCAGAGCTGTCCACAACTCTTCAGCATTGTGCGGTTTGTCACCTAAGCATATTAGCTTCAGCATAGCCTGTTGCCGCTTGGCCGAGGCATTGCTGCAGTGCTTCCAGCTTGTGACTGATGTTGTCATTTCGGAGATGGAAGCTGAAGAGGAGGAGGAGGCTGAGGAAGATGAGGTGCAGGAGCTGTAGACTGTGGGGGCAACCCTGATTGACCTAGAGCCCGCAATCTTCTTCGTCGGGAGGCCGTGTTCCGTCCCAAGGTCCGACTGTGTCCCGACTTCCACTATGTTAACCCAGTGTGCCGTCAGCAAGATGTACCCACCCTGCCCACAAGCACTTGTCCACGTGTCCGTGGTTAAGTGGACTTTCCCCGTAACTGCGTTGTTGAGAGCACGGCTAATGTTTTTGGACAAGTGCTTGTGTAACGCGAGGACGGCACACTGGGAGAAATAGTGGCGGCTGGGGACCGAGTACCGAGGGACGGCAGCCGCCATCAGGTTGCGGAATGCTTCCGTCTCCACGAGCCTAAAAGGCAACATTTCGAGCACAAGCAGTCGTGAAATGTGGGAATTTAGTACTGTAGCCTGTGGGGCGTTGGCTGCATATTTGCGCTTGCATTTCAAGGACTGGGGTATGGACAACTGAACGCTGCGCTGGGACAAGGATTTGAACATACTTCCTGATGCTGCTACTTGAGAGTGTGCAACGACAGGTTCAGGGAAGGAGGCATCATTGCATGTGACTTGCCCCCTGGGCCATGGGGTACCCGGAAACGGGCCTTCTAGTGTACGGTGCTGATGGGGGTAGTAGTGGTAACCCGATCCCGTGGCTCAGGGTGGTCAGACCAAATGGTGGCAGTCTATTTATCAGTGTTTTGAATGTCCTACTATGCCAGCCGTGGATTGCGGTCAGGGATAACCGCCGGTGCAAGGCAGACCACTGAGGCTGGTGATAGAGTGCAGCACAGGGGTAGGATAACTCCCCACGGGAAGAGTGTAGCCTCAGGGCAGTGTAGGTGGATGCTGGGGGTGATGGTGCAGGCGCAGCAGAAATCACACAGAGTCCAATGATGCAGTCCAGGGTTTTTACTCACAGTTGTTATCCATGTCACTTCTGTCAGCAATGACTGCCCAAGCCGAGCTGCGTCCACAAGGTGAGGGGCTCGGTCAACCCCCAGGAAATTCAGGAGTATGGCACAGGACTCCCTTCTGTCCTTTCTCTGGCCTCTCGTGCCCCACCAGTGACCAAACTTCTGTCCAGCTACCGTAGACCTTTGCGGGCAAACGTTGGCCTCCGCTTCCCGCTATCCTATATGGTGCCTTCCTAGCAGGTTTGGCGGGGGGTCGCACCAATAGATGATCACGACCTCCGGTTCTTGGCTGAGGGATGATTTACCTCCACCAACTTGGGAATCCGGTACCCTTCTATAGCCTGACCCTTCACCCGATATAACGCGGGTTGGCAACGGTTGCTGTCCGTTCTGCTCTCTCTTTGGGTCCCTTCTGCCTTCTTGTTTCTGGAGCCTTTCTACTCCTCTGTCTCTCCTCTTTCCTTCCTTCTCCTTCTCCTCTTCTCCTCTCTGGCCCCAACCTTCTCTCCAGGCCTGCCTTCTGAGCAGAGCTCCTACAGAGCCTCTGCTCCCTGTCACCTCTCTACTGTACTGAATCCTGAACTAAGATGGCTCCCACCTTTTATCTGCTTCTCTGTGTCTGATCTCAGGTGACCTGCACCCAATGAGCTCCTTACTATGCTCCAGAAACTATCCCCTTCTGCTCCTACATCACTGGGTTCTCTTCCCCCTCCCCACTCCAGCCAGGGACATGGTCAGCTGTGCCTGCATTCAAATGGGAGCACCATCGAGCTGTCCCCCGGAAATGGGGTGAGTGTGTGTATGAAGCTACTGAGCCCTGGTCCATACTCCATCCTTACCTGGGAGTGAAATATCACACCTCTGGTTGAGGTGCAATACCCCTGTAGCAACCGAACCCTCGGGGGCTACATTCCCCCCTGGTAAACCACAGCACGTCCTCTGGCTGGAAAAGAGCAAAAACATTTGATTTACAAGTCATGCAAAACTTTTTTCAAAACCTTTCACATTAGAAAACGGCCGGCATTATTCAACTTCCCTTTATGGGAAACACTTTCTCTTTTTCAACACTTTTCTTTACTAGACATTATACTGCATTTTTAAGATTACCCAAACTCTTTTGTCATATATCATATAAAACATTTTCAATACTATGTAACTCCTTTAGCAGCATATATACCAATTCTAAATATAAAACTTTTCATATAAAACATATTTTTTTTTTTTTTAAGTAATTTCTCTTCTTCACTGGCCACTGTGCAACTTGCGACCAGGTGTCCATTTTTCTATAAAATGCAAACTTGGCAAAACTTTTAACAGGAGGGACCAGTTTGTAAACCCTCAACGTAGGCCCTGGGCGTGGCTGCAGGGCATAGGTGATCCGGTAGTTGGACCGCATTTTCGGCCACGCCAAACGAGTTTTTGTCCAGAGGTAGACGTTGCAGTACTTTTATAAAACCAATAGGGGGCGCTTTAAGAAGCGCAACTATTTACAAGGGTTGGCCACTCCCAGTTCTCGGCCGGATGGGAAAGGGGAATGGCTGCTCTCAGTCCCCAGCCAGGTGGGGAAGAGGGATGGCTGCTCTCAGTCCTCAGCCAGATAACAGTTCAATCGGGATCAACTTTGTATCAGACAAACAGTTCTTTTTACCCTGCTGGGCGACTATTTACATGTGCACGTTTTCGCTTCTCAGTAGCGGTGTCCTTCTGATGCTCCCTCTTCCTCCTCATAGTGATCTTCAGACCTGTCCGGGTCCTCTTGGTATCAGGGTACTGGTTCGGGGTGCTGCTCCTCTCTTATCCTCTGGACATGAAGGGCATACCATCCCTTTAGGCCTCGGTGTCGGGTGTAGGACACCAAGTCTCCCGGGAACAGATCCCGTTCCGGGTGGCCTTCCGGCAGGTGGCTCTCCACGTCTCTCTGGGTAACGAACACATCCGTGTCCATTGTCGGGTCTCAGATGAAACCCCATCCCTGCTCCTGCTGGAACTTGACTACGGTCCTGATGATTCTGGAACTTCAACAGGCCGTGGGTCGGGCGGGAGTGAAAGCAGAGGTGCTCCGGCCTCCGCGGGCAGGCTTCCCCGGAGACTAGGTTGGATCCACCCAGGTGGTGGATGGACTGGCTCCCCATCCGGACCTGCCAATTGGGCATACAAGTCCGCGCCCAGGGGTGGTGGTTTTGAGACCGGGGGCGCACGCGGCTGGGAGGCGCCTGTGGTGGTCAGGCCTTGCGACCGGGTCAGGAGCGGGCCACTTCCTACTGTGCCTGGGGTCAGAGGGCACGACGGGGGGTGTGGTTCAGTGGCGGTCCTCGCGGTTTGCTACCCAGGTGTTTGCGGCTGGAGCGTGAAAGCTGCAGCGACTCCTGGGACTTCTGGCTCCGCAGCGGGATCCAGGGGTAAGGCTACGGCCTCAGGACCCAGGACAGGGGCGTCCGCCTTACCTGCTTCCGCGGCAGCGCTGCTCTCGGCCTCCAATCTTCTATCTCCGTCTTCGGGGGCAGGCGCACTGCCGGGTACTGGCAGCGTCTCTTGCTGCCAGGTCACGACCCGCCGGGCCATCTCCTCCCTCCATCCGGCGATGACGTCCCTCTGCGCTCGGACCATCCTCCTTTGCAGCTCCTCCAGCGCAGTCCGCAGGAACTCAGGGTCTTCTGCGGGGAGCTGAGCCATCATGGAAACAGTGGATGGGTCACCTTTAATCTCCGGGCCTGTGGATAAGGAGACTGTACCTCTTAAGATTTTGTTGGAGCCTAATCATCAGGAGCAACTTTCTTTCTTGTTAATTTCTTCTCCTCATTTCCCTGTGATTTTAGGCATCCCTTGGTTGCGTTCTCAGAACCTGACTATCAACTGGGAGACCAAGGAGATTATTTTTCAGACTAGGAGCAACCCAGCGATAACTGAAGCAGTCCCTGAATCCACGGATACAAAATCTACTGTACAGGTATTCACTTTACCTTCAGCGTATAAAGCATTCTCTGACATCTGTGACCAGAAGAAAGCAGATCAGCTTCCTCCACATAGGCATTGAGCTGCTTCCTGGGGCGGCTATTCCTTTTAGCAACGTATATCCTTTAGCAGCACCTGAACTTCAAGCCTTGAAGGAGTATATTGATGAAAATCTGGCCAAAGGCTTTATACGTCCTTCTTCCTCACCAGCAGGGGCGCCTATATTTTTTGTAAAAAAGAAAGATGGGACCCTAAGACCCTGTATTGACTATCGGGAACTCAATAAGGTAACCATACGGAATCGTTATCCTTTGCCTTTGATTCCAGAATTATTGGAAAGAGTCCGCCATGCCAAGGTGTTCTCTAAACTAGATCTTCGTGGGGCTTATAATTTGGTGAGTATTCGTTCCGGTGATGAATGGAAGACAGCATTCAGATGCCGGTATGGACACTTTGAATATCTGGTGATGCCCTTCGGGCTTTGTAACGCCCCTGCAACTTTTCAACATCTGGCTAATGACATTTTTACAGATTTATTGGATCAGTTTGTGGTGATTTATTTGGACGATATTTTAATTTTTTCTGACTCTCTACAGGAACATGAAGAACATGTCAAAACTGTTTTGAAACGTCTGAAAGAGAACCATCTGTATATTAAGCCAGAGAAGTGTGAGTTCCATCATTCTGAGATACAGTTTTTAGGTTATGTCATCTCTCCTCAGGGGCTGAACATGGAATCTGGTAAATTCAGGCAATCCTTGACTGGCCAGTACCCAGGAACGTTAAAGAGGTCCAACGTTTTATTGGTTTTGCAAATTTCAATAGACGTTTTATTAGAAATTTTTCTGACATTGTCCGTTACATTACTTCCTTGACAAAGAAGGAAAAGCCCTTTAAGTGGTCATCACAGGCTCAAGAGGCTTTTGATCGACTTAAGGTTTGCTTCACCTCAGCACCGCTATTGATCCACCCAGACCCAGCACTTCCTTTCATTGTGGAGGTGGATGCTTCTGATCATGCTTTAGGGGCCATTCTCTCCCAAAGAACTGGAGAGAAGACTCTGCTACACCCTTGTGCTTTCTTTTCCCGTAGACTTACTTCAGCTGAGAAAAACTATGATGTGGGAGACAAGGAACTGCTAGCTATTATTGTAGCTTTCAAAGAATGGAGGCATCGTCTGCAAGGAGCGACACAACAGATCGTAGTGCTGACTGACCATCGCAATTTGGAGCTTCTCAGATCCGCTAGATGTCTTTCTCCTCGTCAGGCTCGTTGGAACCTATTTTTAAATCAATTGAATTTAGTTATTTCGTACCGACCTGGTTCTCATAATGGGAAGGCTGATGCTTTATCCCGAATCCATGCTGCGGATTTTGTACCTGGAGCCCTGTCCAAGACCATTCTATCCGATGCCAACTTCATCGGAGTTATACACGATCAGGACTCAAGGAAGGAGTTCAAGGAGGCCTATGATTGTGATGTATTTCTGGCCAATCCACCTGTTGATATTAATCTTGTCCTTAAGGGTGGCATGTGGTTCAGGGATCGACGTATCTACGTCCCTGAGGCCGTTCGTCTGCAGATCCTCAAGTTGGTCCATGACTCCAAGGTGGCTGGTCACAGGGGGGTACAGAAGACACAAGAGTTCCTAAGCCAATTTTTCTGGTGGCCGACTTGCCTGAAGGATACTAAGCAGAGATGAGCGGTGTTTGACTAGAACTGTTCGCCAATCTCAAATTCAAGCTATTTTGGGCGGTGTTTGAGTCGTTCGACGAACGCGAACGATTTGCAAAAAATTCGGCTGTTCGAGGTTATGTTCGATAACTGTTCGTGCACCAAAAGTGTGTCCTGCATGTCTGCCGCTATTTAGAGCACCAATCATGCAGAGATTGTCTGCCACTCACTGTAATGCCACAGCCATGGTGGTTGTGGCATTACAGTGATTGCCCAAATCGATGGGAACAGTGCTCACAGTGAAACATGAAAAGCCAGCAATTCAGCAGCAGCATACACCGGTACCCGACAATATAGAACAGAAAGAATAGAGTATCACACATAGATTAGATAGATAGAAACATGTCAGTCACATATATAAGAAGTACAGTGACAGTGTTGGTTACTGTACTTGTCATTTAGTGTAAAGGATTTATTAAAAAAATATTAGTGTTTTCATGCACCTTCTCTTTAAAAAAGGCGGCCGGCAATTCAGCATCGGTACCCGACAATTTATAACAGAAAGAATAGAGCATCACACATAGATTAGATTACTGTACTTGTCATTTAGTGTTAAAATAAAGGATTAATAAAAAAAAAATTGGCGTGGGGTTCCCCGTAATTTTAGTCTCTAGCGGAGGTTAAGCAGACGGCTGGGGCAAATGTTTGAAGCCTGGGAAGGGGGTAATAATCACAGAGCTTCCCAGGCTACTAATATCAGCCCCCAGCTGAATACCTAGCCTTTACTAGCTATTAAAATGGGGGACCCCCAAAAAAATGACGTGGGGTCCCCCCTATTTTAATAGCTAGCAAAGGCAAGGCAGACAGCTGGGGGCTGATATTAAAAGCCCAGGAAGGGTGCCATGAATATTGGCCCCCTCCCAGGCTAGAAATACCAGCCGTCAGCCGCCCCAGAAATGGTGCATCCATAGGATGCGCCAATTCTGGCACTTAGCCTCGCTCTTCCCACTGCCCTGTAGCGATGGCAGTGGGGCAATAGGGTTGGGGTTGATGTCAGCTTATAATGCCAGCTGACATCAAGCCCAGGTTAGTAATGGAGAGGCATCTATAAGACACCCCCATTACTAACCCCATAGTCAAAGTTACAAAAGAACACAAACACCCAGAATAAAGTCATTTAATTGAAATAAAGACACAATTCTTTATTGTTCTAAATTAAACCATACTTACCATCACGCCCATTCCAGCTGAAGCCAACAATCTCCTGCAATAAAAGTAAAATAATAAAGCAACATCATACTTACCTTTCCATGGTTCCCACGACAGCTTCAGCTCTGCTACATTCACATGACAGGCTGGACCGCAGCAGAACGCTTGCCATGCCGCAGAGACTGAGAAGCGCAGGCATGCTTGCGCTTCTCAGTGTTTGGCTGTGACGGCATCCAGATGAGCCGAGTTCAAGTCCAATGAACTCAGCTCATCACTGACAGCGTGGGAAAATTCTCCTGCGCATGTGGTGAGTGCAGGAGAATTTTCCCAAGCATGCCATCATTCATAGACATGCTTGCGCTCTGCTGTGATCCAACCTGTCATTTCAATGCCATCCCAGCGTGGGAGAATTCTCCTTCTCAAGCGCTGAGCGCTGAGAATTTTCCCATGCTGTCAGTGACGTGCATGAGGTGAGCCGAGTTCATTGGACATGAGCTCACCTCATGCACGTCACTGACAGCGTGGGAAAATTCTCCTGCACTCACCGCATGCACAGGAAAATTTTCCCACGCTGTCAGTGACATGTATGAGGTGAGCTAAGTTCATTGGACATGACCTCGGCTCATCTTTATGCTGTCACAGCCAGACACTGCAGAGCGCAAGCATGCCTGCGCTTCTCAGTGTCTGCGCATGGCAAGCTGGACAGCAGTGTTCTGCTGCGGTCCAGCCAGTCATGTGAATGTAGCAGAGCTGAAGCTGTCGTGGGAACCATGGAAAGGTAAGGATGATGCTGCTTTATTATTTTACTTTTATTGCAGGAGATCGTTGGCTTCAGCTGGAATGGGCGTGATGGTAAGTATGGTTTAATTTAGAACAATAAAGAATTGTGTCTTCTAGACGCCTCTCCATTACAAACCTGGGCTTGATGTCAGCTGGCATTATAAGCTGACATCAACCCCAACCCTATTACCCCACTGCCACCGCAACAGGGCAGTGGGAAGAGCGAGGCTAAGTGCCAGAATTGGCGCATCCTATGGATGCGCCATTTCTGGGGCGGCTGACGGCTGGTGTTTCTAGCCTGGGAGGGGGCCAATATTCATGGCACCCTTCCTGGGCTATTAATATCAGCCCCCAGCTTTCTGCCTAGCCTTTGCTAGCTATTAAAATAGGGGGGACCCCACGTCATTTTTTTTGGGGTCCCCCATTTTAATAGCTAGTAAAGGCTAGGTATTCAGCTGGGGGCTGATATTAGCAGCCTGGGATGCTCCGTGGGTATTACCCCCTTCCCAGGCTTCAAACATCTGCCCCAGCTGTCTGCTTAACCTCCGCTAGAGACTAAAATTATGGGGAACCCCACGCCAATTTTTTTTTTAATAAATCCTTTATTTTAACACTAAATGACAAGTACAGTAATCAACACTATCACTGTACTTATTATAAATGTGACTGACATGTTTCTATCTATCTAATCTATGTGTGATGCTCTATTCTTTCTGTTATAAATTGTCGGGTACCGATGCTGAATTGCCGGCCGGCTTTTTTAAAGAGACGGTGCATGAAAACACTAATATTTTTTTTAATAAATCCTTTAACACTAAATGACAAGTACAGTAACCAACACTGTCGCTTTACTTCTTATATATGTGACTGACATGTTTCTATCTAACTAATCTATGTGTGATGCTCTATTCCTTCTTGTCTAAATTGTTGGGTACCGGTTTATGACGCTGCTGAATTGCCGGCCGGGTTTTTTAAAGAGAGTGTCTTCTGAGCAGTTTGTCAGCTTTTGGACACCTTTGAAGGTGTTTTCTATGTGTTTCTATGTGTTTTTGTTTGCCTGCCATTGGTTTTAATGGTTTTCGACGGTGTTCTAAGGTTTTCGACGAACAATTCCTCGAACATCCCGGTGTTCGACAAACCGAACCGAACCCGAACACTATGGGGGTGGCTCAACACTAATACTAAGGACTATGTTCTCTCTTGCGAGGTATGTGCTCATTATAAGACTCCTCGTATGTCACCTACGGGTCTTCTTCAACCATTACCTGTTCTGTCCTGCCCATGCGGGTCTATCTCAATGGACTTCATTGTGGAGCTGCCTACATCAGGTGGCATGAATACGATCCTGGTGGTAGTGGATCGCCTGACTAAAGCTGCTCATTTTGTTCCTTGCCCCGGTCTTCCCTCAGCTAAGGATACAGTGAACTTGGTTATACAGAATGTTTTTCAGCTGCATGGGGTCCCGGATGAAATCATCTCTGACCGTGGAGTGCAGTTTACCTCAAGATTCTGGAAGGAGTTTTGCTCTGCATTCAATATTAATGTCTGTCTTTCTTCCGCTTATCACCCCCAGACGAACGGTCAAACCGAGCGTACCAACCAGACCTTGGAACAATATCTATGATGCTATGTCAGCCATCTTCAGGATGATTGGTTGGAGTTACTTCCATTAGCTGAATTCTCATATAACAATTCTCAGAGTGCCTCCACTAAGTTCACACATTTCTTTGCCAATCTGGGTTACCATCCGAGTATCTTACCTAGGTCTCCGATGAATGCTCCGGTTCCAGCTGTAGAGGAGAGGCTGACTGCAATGAGGCAAAATCTGGAGGTTCTGAAGGAATCCTTGACCTCAGCTCAGGAACGTTACAAGAAATCGGCTGATAGATTTCGTAAACCGGCACCCATGTTCAAGGGACGTGTTGTGCCACCTCCGCAGCCTTTGGTGATTGATGGGCAGGAACAATTTGTGGTGGAAGGGATTATTGATTCTAGGTTTCGCAGGAATCGGCTCCAATATCTGATATGATGGCAAGGGTATCCCCCTGAAGAAGACTCTTGGGAACCTGTGGAAAACATCAATGCCCAACAGAAGATTTCTCGTTTCCATCAGAGATTTCCTGAGAAACCGGGTCCAGGATCGTCCTGAGGCCGCTTCTAAGGAGGGAGTAACGTCAGGACTGCAAATATTTGTAATTACATTTTGGCCCTTTTTGCCCTCTTTCAAGATGGTGTCTTTTGTCTCATGTGCCCCTTGTCTTCCTTCTTTATAACTCCACCCCAGCCTCTAATCAGTGCTAGAGTATTCTGCCTGTGATCTGCTCCAGGTGGTTTCCTTGTTTCCTGCTCTGCCCTGCAGACTTGTTTGGATCTTCTGTTACCTGCTCTCAGAGACTCTGCTGCATTCAGTTGTTACCAGTATTCCTCCTTCTCTTGGCTGCTCCTGCTGCTACCTCTGAGCCTCAGTCTTCACCTGCATTCTGCTAACAAGTAAGCTGGTTTCTGCACTGACTCACCTGCTTTAGATAGCTGCAGAGCACGGGACTGTGCTGCACTATCAGGGACTTCCTACCCAGGCCTCCCTGGATTATCTAAAAATTGTATTGACTTCCTTGCATGGACTTGATAAGGTCTTCCTTGTTTTCTAGCATCCTCTAGTGTGAATTGTGCTTTACAGATTGCTTTGCTGATTACATTTAGAGCAAGAGACTGTGATGCATTATCTGGGACTTCCTACCCAGGCCTCCCTGGATTATATAATATATATTGTTTGGACTTGATAAAGACTTCCTTGTTTTCTAGCAACCTCTAGTGTGAACAGTGCTTTACAAACTGCTCTGCTAATTACATTTTCCCCTGAGTGTTTATGGACTTTGTGTTTTCGTCTGCACTTGTTTAAAACACCGTGTGTTTATAATATACACTTTGACACCTATAAGTTGTGTTCTGTTGAATCTTTGTTCCACGCAAAAAGACTCCTGTGGTATCCATTATAATTATTACATCTGTGCTCAATAGTGGTGTTCTGCGGTCCCCTATTAATTGGGACAGGAAGTCCAGCGAGAAGATGTGGGTGTTTGTTGTGGCACAATTTCAGCTTGCCCACGGCCTCGGCCTCTGCATGCACCATCATCACCATCACGTCCAGTTCCCCGTCTCTTGCCACGTGCCATGCCCATTTTAAATGGAGGACAATATCTTCCACGCTCACAACAAATGACTGAATTTGGAGCAAACTTATATGTGATCCGTGTGACGGACAAACCACAGTTTTAAATACCTGACTTGTAGGTAACTATTTTGAATGTCAAAGCGGTGTCAAAAACTTTGCTGACACACTGCAACAAATTTTTAATGGAGGCCAGAAATGGCAGTATTTTCTGAAAACATATATGTGATCCGTGTGATGCAGAAAACACAGTTTTAAATACCTGGCCTGTAGGTAACTATTTTGAACAGCAATCTGGTCTCAATTGCTTCACTGACACACTGAAACAAATTCTTAATGGAGGCCAGAAATGGCAGTATTTTCTGAAAACGTATATGTGATCCGTGTGATGGAGAAAACACAGTTTTAAATATCTGGTCTGTAGGTAATTATTTTGAACAGCAAACCAGTGTCAAAATCTTTGCTGACACATTGAAATTTTTTTTTAATGAAGGCCAGAAGTGGCAGTATTTTCTGAAAACATATATGTGATCCATGTGACGGAGAAAACACAGTTTTAAATAGCTGGATTTTTATCGCTGTAATATGGAAAGGACCTGGCTGTATACTGCAGTGCCAACAAGCAAATGGCACAGAAAAACGGTGTTCTCTGGATTGCTTTTTAAGCAAATAATGATGATTAAGATCCCCAAAAAATTATTGATTGGATTAGTCCTCAGAAGGACTGTTAATTGAGATGGATATGTGTCTCGAATATAGTCTGTACACCTATACTAACTAGAAACAAGCGAATCTCGCCCTAGCTCAGCAGCAGCTCTCCCTGCACTGTCTGATTCTGGAGTGACTGTGACGAGCATGGCGGCGCCAGATCTGATATAGACCTGATGACGATGTGCGGCCAGCCAATCACTGTAATGCCACAACCAACGGCATTACAGTGAGTGGCAGGCCAGTGTAATGCCACAACCTACGGCATTACAGTGAGTGGCAGGCAATCCCTGCATGTTCATTGGCTCTCTAAAGAGCGCCAAACATATAGGGAGGAGACCCGAGCTCCCGCCGAGCAACCCTGGAAATACGCGGCGAGCGCTGAGTATGTTGAGCAGTGAGATGCTCGGGTGAGCACCGAGCAGTAGCGAACGTGCTCTCTCATCACTAGTCATTAGCCTTAAAATAGATATACAATTCCAGGCTACTGACCTGTTCTCACTGCTGAAAGAAATTAATGCTGCAGTTCTGCTCTTACTATTCAGAGCAATGCTGTAGTGCAACAATGACTTCTTCCAGCCATGAGAAAAAGTTGGTAGCTTGGCATCATTAATACAATACCAGGCTGCTGACATTTTCTCACCAATTCTGTCACCGCTACAGTGTTCACAGTAGTGAAATTATCTCTCTGATGTGCTCTGAACACGGCACACTGACTGAGCTCTACTATGTTAGTAGAAAGTCTCATTCAGATGTCCGTGATGCATGCTGCATCTGCAAAGTACATCAGAAGAGATGACGTTATCACTAGCTACAGAACCCTGGAAATTCAACTTCAATGTGCAGAGCACTTGAGAGAAAACATTTAACCGGGTACATTTTTTGTATAATGTACAGTACCGTTCAAAAGTTTGGAGTCACCCAGACAATTTTGTTTGTGTTTTCCATGAAAACTCATACTTTTATTTAGCAAATGAGTTGCAAAATGTATAGAAAATATAGTCCAGACATTGACAAGGTTAGAAATAATGATTTATATTTGAAAGAATAATTTTCTCCTTCAAACTTTGCTTTCGTCAAAAAATACTCCCTTTGCAGCAATTACAGCACTGCAGACCTTTGGCATTCTAGCTGTTAATTTGCTGAGGTAATCTTGAGAAATTTCACCCCATGCTTCCTGAAGCCCCTCCCACAAGTTGGATTGGCTTGATGGGCACTTTTTGCATTCCATAAGGTCAAGCTGCTCCCACAACAGCTCAATGGGGTTGAGATCTGGTGATTGCGCTGGCCACTCCATTACAGATAGAACACCAGCTGACTGCTTCTTCCCTAAATAGTTCATGCATAATTTGGAGGTGTGTTTTGGGTCATTGTCCTGTTGTAGGATGAAATTGGCTCCAATCAAGTGCAGTCCACAGGGTATGGCATGGCGTTGCATAATGGAGTGATAGCCTTCCTTATTCAAAATCCCATTTACCTTGTACAAATCTCCCACTTTACCAGCACCAAAGCAACCCCAGACCATCACATTACCTCCACCATGCTTGACAGGCACTCTTCCAGCATCTTTTCAGTTGTTCTGCATCTCACAAATGTTCTTCTGTGTGATCCAAACATCTCAAACTTTGATTCGTCTGTCCATTAAACTTTTTTCCAATCTTCCTCTGTCCAATGTCTGTGTTCTTAAGTCCATATTAATCTTTTCCTTTTATTAGCCAGTCTCAGATATTGCTTTTTCTTTGCCACTTTGCCCTGAAGGCCAGAATCCTGGAGTCGCCTCTTCACTGTAGACGTTGACACTGGTGTTTTGCGCATACTATTTAATGTAGCTGCCAGTGGAGGACCTGTGAGGCATCGATTTCTCAAACTAGAGACTCTAATGTACTTGTCTTGTTGCTCAGTTTTGCAGCGGGGCCTCCCACTTCTCTTTCTACTCTGGTTAGAGCCTGTTTGTGCTCTCCTCAGAAGGGAGTAGTACACACCGTTGAAGGAAATCTTCAGTTTCTTGGCAACTTCTCGCATGGAATAGCCTTCATTTCTAAGAATAAGAATAGACTGTCGAGTTTCACATGAAAGATCTCTTTTTCTGGCCATTTTGAGAGTTTCATAGAACAAACAAATGTAATGCTCCAGATTCTCAACTAGCTCAAAGGAAGGTCAATTTTATAGCTTCTCAAATCAGCCAAACTGTTTTCAGCTGGGCTAACATACTTGTGCAAGGGTTTTCTAGGGTTTTCTAAACATTCATTAGCCTTCTTAGACAGTTAGCAAACACAATGTACCATTAAAACACTGGAGTGGTGGTTGGTGGAAAAGGGCCTCTATACACCTATGTAGATATTGCTATAAAAACAAGAAGTTTGCAGCTAGAATAGTCATTTACCACATTAACAATGTATAGAGTGTATTTCTGATTCATTTAGAGTTAGCTTCATTGAAAAAAAAGTTATTTTCTTTCAAAAATAATGAAATTTCTAAATGAACCCAAACTTTTGAACGGTAGTGTAGGTTAAGCCAAGTAATTAAGCCTAAGCTGTGCAAAAAGTCATTGGAAATTTTAGCAATAGCTACAAAGCACACTATAACATTTATTGCTGGTTAAGTATAAAAAAAGTTTGAAAATTGTACTACTTTTATTATTTTGATTTTTGATATGTTTAGTTCTTTACTATTGAATTCAACAACAAAAATAAACGTGAATTACAATGCAGCCATTAAATATGAAGTTTGCTTAAGCAAGACTTTTTTGCTGAGTGTAAATTTATCATGTGACAGCAGCGGCTGCATTACCTCTGGGGCTAATGATTCTATTTTAAGTGATCTGTTTAATAAGGTGTTACTAATTCTGTCGCTTCTCATCCTTTTGGTATTGTAAGTACCTAAGTGAATAATTAATGCTAACTATGGACTTCTATTTATTCATGTATCATGTAACCTGGAAAACCTGAGACAGCAGATTACCATATTTCAAAACAGCAGCAAAACTTAAAAAAATGTGTATCTGCAATTCTCATACATAAAACAAAGCACTTTATTTCAAGGGCATGCGTTTATAATACTTAGCTTAAAAATCTCATCTAAAATACCAGCAAGCAGTTTTATTACAATAAGAAGGTAAGCTGGCTGTTTCGTCTGGCCAACCCTTATTACAGTTGCCCCTCAAATTACATTATTTTTATCTTTATTTTTTTCTGGCATACAACAGATGTTACATTATACATAAATAACATTATTTGTTATCCTCCATTTCTAGCTCTCTCCAGAAAAGAAAGAAAGCAATTGTAATATATGACCATGCTGTCAATGCCATGGAAGTAAAGGAAGCAGTGGTCACGTATGTGGACTGACTTTCCAATAACACTTGGGACTACAAGATCCCTATGCTCTTGCTTAGATTTGGTCCAAGGAGGTGAACCCCCAGTGATTATATATTTGTCACTCACTACTACTATGGGTACTGTTAAATGTATTTAGTGGGAACATCACTTTAACACTAGACCATTGCCATATCAAGTGTATGAAATCAATGGAATGACTGATCTCACTCTTGGAGCATTTATCATTCTCGTTTCTTTCAATTAAAACTTTACTGTTAAATATAATCTATGGCAAATAATAATTTGTACTATTTTATTTATTTTATTTTAGTTTCTACTTTTAATTTTAGCATGATTTATCTAAATTTCTGTGAACAGAGTTCAAAATCTCCACTGTGACTAATTTACAACATTTATTTATTCCAGGTCAATTATTGTTCCTAGAACTGGATAACACATTTAAAAAACTTCCCTTGGCTGGTGTCCACAGTTCAGGACCCGGTCCTTTGTCTGCCCTTATTCACACAGAGGTCAACTTTGACACATGGTAAGGTTTTTAATATTAGACAGTGTAGGACTATCCCGAGCGGATTCACCTTGCCGTGATGGGATAGCTTTTATGCTATTTTTGATCAAAAACAGTGTTACTAAGAGCCCTATTTTATTTGAATGCACTTGCTTTCTATTTATTTTCAGCAGGGTTTATGTTCATTTTGCTTCTTGTAGGTTTTTCTGATTCATGGCCATTGTGAAACATGCATTTATGTGCTGCATGTATACCAACTTAAACCAAGATCAAATTTTGTGTTTTTTCTTTGTATTTTTGCATTCTGTGCAAACCAGGTTGTGGCCTCCCAAAAAAAATGACGTGGGGTCCCCCTATTTTAATAGCTAGCAAAGGCTAGGCAGACAGCTGGGGGTTGATATTAATAGCCCAGGAAGGGTGCCATGAATATTGGCCACCTCCCAGGCTAGAAACACCAGCCCTCAGCTGCCCCAGAAATGGCACATCCATAGGATGTGCCAATTCTGGCACTTACCCTCGCTCTTCCCACTGCCCTGTAGCAGTGGCAGTGGGGTAATAGGGCTGGGGTTGATGTCAGCTTATAATGCCAGCTGACATCAAGCCCAGGTTAGTAATGGGGAGGTGTCTATAAGACACCCCCATTACTAACCCCAAAGTGAAAGTTAAAAAAAACACCAACACCCAAAATAAAGTCCTTTAATTGAAATAAACACACATTCCTTTAATGTTCTAAATTAAACTCTACTTACCGTATCGCCCATTCCAGCTGAAGCCAATGTCTTCTGCAATAAAAGTAAAATAATAAACCAACCTCATCCTTACCTTTCCATGGTTCCCAGGAAGGCTTCAGCTCTGCTACATTGACATGACAGGCTGGATCGCAGCAGAACACTGCCATCCAGCTTGCCATGCCGCAGACACTCAGAAGCTACTCATTGTCTCACTGTGACGGCATCCAGATGACCCGAGTTCATGTCCACTGAACTCAGCTCACCTCATGCACGTCACTGACAGCGTGGAAGAATTCTCCTACTCATGCGGTGCTGGCAAATGATGTCACCGCTTGAGCAGGAGAATTCTCCCACGCTGGGATGGCATTTAGATAGCAGGCTGGATGGTAGCAGAACGTTGCCATTGTTATGATCTGCAACATGTACTAAGGAAAGATAGGGGAAAGCTGTCCCTACAGTAAGACTAACCTGAATCCCTATGATGTAGCGGGCTGCCTGTTCCTAGTGAACAGACCCGCCTTAGTCCTCGGCTAGTCTGAACGAAGACCTATAGAATTAAGGGAAGGGGTCCCTAAAAGAACTAAGGACTGGGACAAAAAAGGGACACCTCCTAAACAGAAGTTGTTGCAGAACACAAAAAGACAAACTGACAAAAAGTACTAGAGGTCCCAGAGGACCAAGCAAACTTGACAGAGAAAGGCACAGAAGCACCAAGCTAGAGAGACAGTAGAACAATGAAGTCCAGCACAGCCAGAAGGGCGGAGCTGGAATATAAAGGCAGATGGTCACATGACCGCAAACCACAAGATAGAAAAAACAAACAGGAGGGTTCTAACAGTACCCCCTCTTTTATGAGGATCCTCCGGATCCTCCAGGCCCAGGCCTATCCAGAAACCTCATTTGGAAAGCTTTAACAAGCCTAGGAGCTGAGACATCATCCGTCCTTACCCAGGAGTTGTCTTCGGGACCGAAACCCTTCCAGGAGACAAGATACTGTAATCTCCCTCTATGCCATCTAGAATTCAAGATACCAGAAATTTCATATTCGCCATCTTCCATCACAGGAGGAACTGTGACAGTGGTTTCCCTATCAGATACGTCAGCCTTTTTCAACAAGGAAACACGAAACACAGGATTAATCTTCCAGGAAGTAGGGACATCCAACCTAACAGCAGACAAGTTAACAACCTGAAGCACTTTAAATGGACCCACAAACTTAGGACCCAGTTTTTTAGAGGGAATCCTCAACCGCAGGTTCTTCGAGGACAACCAAACCATGTCACCCACAGTAAGCAAAACCTCTTTATGTTTCCTGTCAAAATACTTCTTGGACTTCTTGTTAGCCTCTTGAAGGTTACAACTTACATTAGTCCAAACTCTCTCCAAATCACTGGAAAAATTCTCCTCCTCCGGCACCGCCGACCAGAATTTGGAGAGTGAACCAAAAGACTGATGTCTCCCAGTACAACAAAAAAAATGAGAACACCAAGCAGAGGAGGATGTATGATTGTTAAGAGCAAATTCTGCGAGATGCAGAAACTCAGACCACGCCTCTTGATTGTCTGCCACAAAACAGCGCAAAAACTGTTCAACATCCTGGTTCTTTCTTTCAGTCTGTCCATTTGACTCAGGATGATAACCAGACGAAAATGACAAATGGACTCCCAACCTGTCACAAATAGCACGCCAAAAGCGAGCCACAAACTGAGGTCCTCTATCAGAAACAATATACATGGGAATGCCATGGAGCTTGACAATCTCCTTAGCGAGTGTCTTGGCGCAGGGCAACTTAATGAATGGAACCAAATGACACATCTTACTAAAACGGTCCACGACCACCCAGATGACAGTAAAACCCTCGGACACAGGAAGATCAGTAATAAAATCCATAGTGAGATGAGTCCAAGGCGCCTTAGGAACCTCCAAAGGGCAAAGCAACCCCGCAGCAGGAGTATGTGAAGCCTTTGACCTAGCACACACAGTACACTGACGCACCCACTTGATAACTTCCTTCTGCCATCCAGGCCACCAAAAACTGCGACCGCAAACCACAAGATAGAAAAAACAAACAGGAGGGTTCTAATAGCCATCCAGCTTGTCATCCTTCAGAGATTGCTCTCCGCAAACATGCAGGACGGGGACCCGAGCTCCCGCCCAAGCATCGCGCAAGTATTCGGCGTGCTCTGAGCATCTCGAGTACTGAGATGCTCGGGCGAGTACCGAGCAGTGGCGAGCATGCTCGCTCTTCACTAATAACCACCCTTTGTTTCCTATCACTGAGCCAGTTCTTAATCCACCTACATATATTATCCCCTATCCCCATTGTTCTCATTTTATGTATCATCCTTTTGTGTGGAACCGTATCAAAAGCTTTTGAAAAGTCGATATACACAACATCCTCTGCTTTTCCTTGGTCGAGTCCAGAACTTACCTCCTCATAAAAGCTGATCAGATTAGTTTGACAGGAATGGTCCTTCGTAAACCCATGTTGATATTGGGTCATGAGGTTATTTTTCTTCAGATACTCTAGTATAACATCTCTTAGGAAACCGTCCAGGATTTTACCCACACTAGAGGTTAAGCTTACTTGCCTATAATTTCAAAGTTTGGTTTTTGTCCCCTTTTTGAATATTGGCACCACATTTGCTATATGCCATTCCTGTGGTACAGACCCTGTTATTATGGAATCTTTAAAAATTAAAAACAATGGTCTATCTATTACGTTACTTAATTCCTGCAGTACTCACGGGTGTATCCCATCTGGGCCCGGGAATTTCTCAACTTCAGTGATTTTTAGATGCCGCCATACTTATTGCTGGGTTAAGCAAGTGACATTTAATGGAGAATTTTTGTCATCACTGATCATGTTTTCTGACATGTGATTTTCTTGTGTAAATACTGTTGAAAAAAAATCATTAAGCATATTGGCTTTTTCCTCATCCTTATTCACCATTTCACCAAGACTATCTTTAAGGGGGACAACACTATTATTTTTTAGTTTTTTACTATTGATGTAGTTAAAGAATATTTTGGGATTATTTTTACTTTCTCTGGCAATGAGTCCCTCTGTCTCAATCTTTGCTGCCTTGATTTGGTATTTACAGAATTTAATTAATTTTCTGTATTTATTTAATGCCTCATCACTACCTACTTGCATTAGTTCTCTTAATGCTTTCTTTTTGTCACTTATTGAACCCCTTACATCTCTATTTAGCCATAGTGGTTTCCTCCTATTTCTAGTGTGTTTATTCCCATAGGGTACATATTGTGCACAGGTCTTATTTAGGATGCAAATAAATGTCTCTCATTTGCTTTGTGTAGTTTTTTGTCTCAGGATATCGTCCCAGTTTATTGCACTAAGATCATCTTTCAGCCATTGGAAATTTGCCTTCCTGAAGTTTAGTGTCCTTGTAAGCCCTCTACTACACATCTTATTAACCCTCAACTGGTGAGGTGGGGTTTGCCACACCACAGGGAATTTTTGTTCGGCTGCCATTCATTGAAAAATGCTCGTAAGAGGATACGTGTCTCACTAGCTTCCATCCATTTGTGGGTGTCAAAAATTTGTTATACTCATATGTAATCAATCGCCAATAAGTAAACGATTAAAACAAACGTGATCTTTGCATTTTCTGTAAAAATAAGAGATTTCTAAACACTGGGGTATAGGAAACCCCACATCACCAGTTGTGTGACAAAAAAAACACCTCACCAGTTGAGGGTTAAAGGATACATGGAAACTTTTTTTATTTTGTGATCACTATTACCCAAATGACCCCCAACTGATATATTTGATATGCGGTCTGGCCTGTTGGTTAATATTAGGTCTAGAAGTGCTCCCCTTCTTGTTAGGTCCTGAACCAGTTGTGAAAGGTAATTGTCTTTCATAGTTGTCAAAAACCTATTACCTTTGCTTGAACTACATGTTTCTGTCCCCCAATGTATTTCAGGGTAGTTGAAGTCTCCCATAATAATGACTTCGTCTTGAGTCGCTGCTTCATCTATTTGCTTTATGAGGATATTCTCCGCTGCTTCCATTATTTTTGGAGACTTATAACGAACCCTTATCAGTAATTTATTATTTTTCCCCCCTCCCCTTATCTCCACCCACAGGGACTCTACATTTTCATTAGATTCACATATATTCTCACGCAAGATGGGTTTTAAGGATGATTTTACATATAAACACCCCCCCCTCGCTTGTTTGTACGGTCATTTCTGAACAGACTATAGCCCTGTAAATTAACTGCCCAGTCATGGCTCTCATCCAGCCATGTCTCAGATATCCCCACCATGTCATAATTATTTTCCAACAAAATTAATTCTATTTCCTCCATTTTGTTGGTGAGGCTTCTGGCATTAGTGTACATGCATTTTATGTATCGCTCTGTACCTCTATTCCTTCTTACTATATAGACTGTTTTAACCCCAACCTCAATTTCTTTATTTGTGCCCAGGTCACTATCTGCACTATCTTCCCCATATTTAAAATGAATACATGAATACCCTCCCCCCCAATCCCTAGTTTAAACACTCCTCCAACCTTCTAACCATTTTCTCCCCCAGCACAGCTGCACCCTCCCCATTGAGGTGCAGCCTGTCCCTAGCATATAACCTGTAGCCAACTGAGAAGTCGGCGCAGTTCTCCAGAAACCCAAACCCCACCCTCCTACACCAATTCCTGAGCCACTTATTTATCTCCCTAATCTCCCGTGTTAGTAAGAACCCTATTTTATTTAAATGCATTTGTTTTTGTTTTATTTGCAGCAGGGTTTATGTTCATTTTGCTTCTTGTAGGTTTTTAAGATAAGTTATGCAACTTGAGTCCATAAATCTATGGGAAAAAATAGTAACTTGTTCCAAAGGTCTCCAAAATGTCATCCTAAAATAAGAAAAAAAATAAGATTAAAGAATAACTGGTTGAGATAAAGCAAGTCTTTATGTGTGAAATTCTGAGCTACTAGTCATAAAACACATTAGATGCTGAGGACAGAGATTTATTTAAGGTCTTATAATGAACATATGGTATGTAATGTGCCATGGAGCTGTACCGTGGGCGAGACACTAGTCTTCGGTGCCCCAGTGCGTTATATGAAAGTGTGGGTCATGGCTGAGTGTGTGGACTTGTACTGTAAGGGCCTTACACCCATGCAGGCCACATATAACTGATTTTGTGGGTTTGTCAGGACCAGATGTTTCACAGTTCAATGGGTGAGACCACCATTCAAAAATAAACTCTTTACTGAACAGTAACTTGATAAGGGTTACATACTAGAGACAGTGGGTACAAAATCTTATGGACGTTTCTTTTACAGTATTGGATTAAACAATTGTAAACATTGTATAAAGATTTTATTAAATGAATGGGGGTCCTTCTACTCATTTATTGGTTCTTCACAGATTGTATTTAATTAATGGGGAGTCCTTCAACTCATTTATTATTAGGAAACACTTTTTGCAAAACAGATTTCCATCAGGGCAACCCTTTAAATATCACTTTAGACAAATTTCAAAAGCCTGTTTTTTTCTTTTTCATTCCATGGTAAAATATTATGTACTATTTTAGTGTGAATATTCCAACCAGGAAAATAGATAATTTAATATTTCTCAGTTTGTTTGAAATTTTGCTGACTCTGTTGGAGTCAGTTAATCTAGTGTATGAAGGCTCCTTGAAGCCTACAGCGTAACTGGATGTCATTGAACCAGAAGGGGGAAATGCAGAAGTAAACAAAATAACACGTCAGACTAACAAAATATTGATTAGAAAAGTGTTATTGGTTTAGATGAAACACACAAGGATTTACAAACAAATCCAGTGGCATTTTGAGAGCTCTGAGAAGACTGATAAAGAGCAACAGTTTGCAAACTATAAAGAGAAAGGTTTGAGTGGAATGAACCAAACATGCAAGAACTGGAACAATTCATACTGCAAATTGTTTATATTTTGAAATTAAACCCAATTTCTAGTCTTTGTATGAAGGTTGCTTCATGTTGATAAAAACATCTAAAGTTTAAGTCGAACATACCAGGTTCTAGGATGTCTTACTTTGAATGCAAAGTACAATACTTAAGTACAATTCAGTAATATACTAAACATTTATTTCAGATAAGTAAGAAAATCTTTCAACAGCTTTCATCATGATATTGATTATGACCGTAGGAAGAGTGTAGGAAAACATTAAGATATGAAGGTCAAAAAAAGATAAACCTTTATGTATTTAAAGAAGGGGATATAGGACAATAACTTAGCACAATCCATCGGCATCCACACTGTAGCTCTTAGGTGACTGTGTGCTTTCTGTAGTGTGACTTGCTCAAATTCCAATGTTTGCTCAGTGTGCTACCTGGAAAAACAGTGAATAGATCATTTTTTTTTTTTGAAGAATCACAACATGATATGCTACCATTGCCTGTTTTAGTCTTTTTATCCTGTACCTTACTGACTTTGTTTTAAACTGCATTTAAGCTTTATTTTTGTTTACTCTATTTGTGACCCTCCTCCTAATTCATCTGGCTTGCTGAATTTTTATAATTCCTGACCTTGATTAGACAGATTTTGTTTAATAGATTGAGTCCCATTATAATTCCAAGTCAATCACACTTCTGTGAATTTAACCTGTCCAGTTATGAAGCAACACTGATTGTGAATCAATTTCTCTTGCTGTTGTGCAAATGAAACAGACAACTGGTAGAAATGATAGGCAATTAGCAAGATACCCCCTATAAAGGCGTGCTTTTGCAGCTGGTGACCACAGACCACTTCTCTATTCTCATCCTTTGTGGTTGTTATTTTGGTCACTTTTGCATTTTGTCATTGCTCTCACCCCTAGAGATACAGTAGCATGAGGCGGTGTCTACAGCACAACCCAAAGAAGTTGTTCAGGTAATGCGAGCTGTGGCATGAAGGGTAGCAGTGTTTGTCAGCACAGTGTCCAGAGCTTGGAGCAGATACCAAGAGAAAGGCCAGTACACCCAGGACACCAGGAAACGTGGAGGTGGCCATAGGATGGCAAAAACCCAGCAGCAGGACCACTACCTTCTCCTTTGTGCAAGGAGTAACAGGAGCAGCAGAGCCAGAGCCCTGCAAAATGACCTCCAACAGGCTACTAACATCCATGTGTCTGCTCAAACTGTCAGAAACAGACTCCATGAGGGTGGTATGAGTGCCCAACATCCACAAGTGGGTGTTGGGTTTACAGCCCAACACCATGTAGGGTGATTGGCATTTGCCCGAGAACACCAAGATTGGCATATTCTATATTGGCGTCCTGTGCTCTTCACGGATGAGAGCAGGTTCACACTGAGCACATGTGACAGAGTCTGGAGACACCATGGAGAATGTTCTGCTGCCTGCAACATCCTCCAGCATGACCAGTTTGGCAGTGGGTCAGTAATGGTGTGGTGAGGCATTTCTTTGGAGGGCCACACAGCCCTCCATTTTCTAGCCAGAGGTACTCTGACTGCCATTACGTACTAGGATGAGATCCTCAGACCAATTGTGAGACCATATGCAGGTGCAGTGGGCCCTGGGTTCCTTCTGATGCATGACAATGCGAGGCCTCATGTGGCTGAAGTGTGTCAGCATTTCCCGCAAGATGAAGGCATTAATGCTTTGGACTGGCCTGCCTATTCCCCAGACCTGAATCCAGTCGAGAACATCTGGAACATCATGTCTCGTTCCATCCACCAATGCCATGGTGCACCACA
Source organism: Phyllobates terribilis (assembly GCF_046119375.1). Lineage (NCBI taxonomy): Eukaryota > Metazoa > Chordata > Amphibia > Anura > Dendrobatidae > Phyllobates > Phyllobates terribilis. Next base: position 784,081,047 of record NW_027362762.1, read on the forward strand.
GACTGTCTAGAAGTTGACTGATGCTTTAATGCAGGTCTGGGAGGAGATCCCTCAGAAGAATATCTGCTCATCAGGAGCATACCCAGGCATTGTGAGGAGGTCATACAGGCACATGGAGACCACACACACTACTGAGCATCATTTTCTTGTCTTGAAGTATTTCCACTGAAGTTGGATCAGCGCCTCTAATTCAATTTTCCACTTTCATTTTGAGTATCATTCCAAATCCAGACCTCCATTTGATATTGATTTTTATTTGCATTGATCATTTTTATGTTTTAGGCTATGTGCCCACGATGCAGAAATGATGCAGAAAATTTCTGCATCTCCCTGGCAGAAAAAACACATGCGGATTGTACATGCGTTTTTCCTGCGCAACACATGCGAATTCACATGCGTTTCCGCATGCGGATTGACAAGCGCTTTCAAAGCGATTTTAGCATCACTTTGAAAGTGCTTGACAGCTAGGTCACACTATATAAATCCATGCAAACAGCATGGATTTATATAGTATGACCTTTAGAATGGTTAAAAATAAAAAAGAAATGATACTTGCCTTCCGATGGCCCGGGTGTGTTGCTGCGCTCATTCCTGGCAGCTGGGATATCGCGGTGCCCTGTACTGAAGGACCTACCGTCACATGAATGTGACGTCACCGCAGGTCATACAGTCCAACGCGATGTGCCGGCAAAGGAGAAGGAGCGCAGCGCGGGCCACCAGAAGGTGAATATAATCTTTATTTTTTATTTTATTCTTTTCTTTTACAGTTTCTATGGTACCTGAGTGTGGAGGAGAGTCTTCTCTTCTCCACAATCGGGTACCATCCGCACATTAGAACGCGCCAATTACGCAAGTACAGATGCAGTCTTGCGGAATTGGCGCGTTCTAATGCAAGTCAATGGCGGCGAAAACGCAGCACTTCCGCAAAATTAATGGACATGCTGCGGATTTTTGAGCGCAGCAAAAATGCTGCGGAAAAATCCGCAGCATGGGCATTGAAAGTGCGGAATTGCATAGGGGACCATGGCAGAAGGCTTACCATGCGTTTACGCTTCGGAAATTTCCGCACCAAAAACGCATGAAATACGCATCGTGGACACACAGCCTTATTGATTTCAATGCAACTGGAATATTTCATCTGGTGATATCTAGGATGTGGTATTTTTGTGTTCCCTTTATTTTTTGAGCAGTGTACCTATCTATCTATCTATCTACCAATATATATGAAAAGTACAGACCAAAAGTTTGGACACACCTTCTCATTTAAAGATTTTTCTGTATTTTCATGACTATGAAAATTGTACATTCACACTGAAGGCATTAAAATGATGAATTAACACATGTGGAATTAAATACTTAATAAAAAAGTGTGAAACAACTGAAAATATGTCTTATATTCTAGGTTCTTCAAAGTAGTCACCTTTTACTTTGATGACTGCTTTGCACACTCTTGACATTCTCTTGATGAGCTTCAATAGGTAGTCACCGGAAATGGTTTTCACTTCACAGGTGTGCCCTGTCAGGTTTAATAAGTGGGATTTCTTGCCTTATAAATGGGGTTGGGACCATCAGTTGTGTTGTGCAAAAGTCTGGTGGATACACAGCTGATAGTCCTACTGAATAGACTGTTCGAATTTGTATTATGGCAAGAAAAAAAAGTAAAGAAACAGAGTGGCCATCATTACTTTAAGAAATGAAGGACAGTCAGTCTATAAAATTGGGCAAACTTTGAAAGTGTCCCCAAGTGCAGTTGCAAAAACTATCAAGCGCTACAAAGAAACTGACTCACATGAGGACCACCCCAGGAAAGGAAGACCAAGAGTCACCTCTGCTTCTGAGGATAAGTTTATCCGAGTCACCAGCCTCAGAAATCGCAGGTTAACAGCAGCTCATATTAGAGACCAGGTCAATGCTACACAGAGTTCTAGCAGCAGACACATCTCTACAACAACTGTTAAGAGGAGACTTTGTGCAGCAGGCCTTCATGGTAAAATGGCTGCTAGGAAACCACTGCTAAGGACAGGCAACAAGAAGAAGAAGAGACTTGTTTGGGCTAAATAAAACAAGGAGTGGACATTAGACCAGTGGAAATCTGTGCTTTGGTCTGATGAGTCCAAATTTGAGATCTTTGTTTCCAACCACAGTGTCTTTGTGCGATGCAGAAAAGGTGAACGGATGGACTCTACATGCCTGGTTCCCACCATGAAGCATGGAGGAGGAGGTGTGATGGTGTGGGGGTGCTTTACTGGTGACACTGTTGGGGATTTATTCAAAATTGATGGCATACTGAACCAGCATGGCTACCACAGCATCTTGCAGCGGCATGCTATTCCATCCGGTTTGCGTTTAGTTGGACCATCATTTATTTTTCAACCAGACAATGACCCCAAACACACCTCCAGGCTGTGTAAGGGCTATTTGACCAAGAAGGAGAGTGATGGGGTGCTACGCCAGATGACCTGGCCTCCACAGTCACCAGACCTGAACCCAATCGAGATGGTTTGGGGAGAGCTGGACCGCAGAGTGAAGGCAAAACAGCCTACAGCTTTGAAGTCTGTCTCTTACGCTTCAACACACTTTTTTGCACAAGTCTCTTTGGGTATTAAATTCTTGAAATGCATCTCTTATGTAATTTTTCAAATCACTGACACTTTTTGGTTTTCGACTATAAACTTTGTCCTTGAGTACTCCCCAAAAGAAAAAATCCATTGGGATCAAGTCTGGTGAACGTGCTGGCCAATCAAGTGGGCCTCTTCAGCCAATCCATTTATTAGGAAATGTTTCATCAAGATACTCGCCGACTACTCTTGAATAATGTGGAGGGGCCCCATCTTGTTGGAAATAAAGGTTATTTGAATTAGGCTGTTGCTGTAACTGGGGAACAACTTGATTCATTAGAATTTCAAGATACTTATCTCCTGTGACTGATCCATCAAAAAATATTGGTCCTAAAACACCAAAACTTGAAATACCACCCCAAACATTGACACCAGGCTCATTTAGTTGTTGCTCTAATGTTAAATGTATGTTCTCATTATACCAGTAAATACAATTATGTCTGTTAATATGGCTGGATAATTTGAAAGAAGCTTCATCACTCCACATAATGTTATCTAAAATTACTGGATTTTCTTCAATTTCGTTAAGAATAATCTCACTAAATTGCAGTCGCCTGTCTGGATCATCCTCCAATAAACCATGAATTAGATGTGGACGATAAGCTTTCCACCCAATAGATTTCAGGATTCGCATGATAGAAGCTCGTGAAATTCCCAATTCCAAAAAGGCTCTTCTGGTGGAATTTTTTGGACTCTGAACAAATGTTTCAGCAACAATTTGTTTATTATCTTCTGTACAGACTGTTTTGGGTCGACCAGTTTTTGGAGCATTAAGGATTGAGACAGTGGCATTGAATTTGTCACGAATGCGGTAAATGGTTTGTCTCTTTGGGGCTTGAGTACCAAATGTTTCAACCCAATTTGCTCTAACGGTTTCAGCATTTTGAGATTTCCAATACTCTGCTAAAATCCATTTTCTTTGATCCGTATTTAAATTATTTGCCATTATGTGTTATCTGAATTATCTGAAAAGAAAACAGATTTGGGGGAGATCTATCTGTGAAAACTAGATCTGTGAAACTGGCTCAGTTGCCCTTTGCAACCAATCAGATTCCATCTTTCATTTTCCAAAGAGTCTGTGAGGAATGAGAAGTGGAATCTGATTGGTTGCCAAGGGCAGCTGAGCCAGTTTCACTTTACACTATGTTTGATAAATCTCCCCCTTCATAACCTTATTACACTTAATTCCACATGTGTTAATTCATAGTTTTGATGCCTTCAGTGTGAATGTACAATTTTCATAGTCATGAAAATACAGAAAAATCTGTAAATGAGGTGTGTCCAAACTTTTGGTCTGACTGTATATACTCTCTCTCTCTCTCTCTCTCTCTCTCTCTCTCTCTCTCTCTCTATATATATATTCATTTATATATATACACTGTATGGAACTATTGTATGTAAGGTTGCTATAATAATTTTTGACTGTTCTCAACAAGAACCCTTTGAATCTAGTCCTGAGACCGAGATTGCTCTGTCTGTCCATAAGAAATCATACGGAGTAATGATATTACTATTTGAAATTTATACTGTACAAAAGCAGTAAACAGTGCAAATAGCAGAGGAACTGGAGCATAAAATTAATATGCATTGAATGGCAGAGAGAAGATGATCAGTTGATATGCTCTTCCATAAAGTTTACATGCATAATTTAAATAAATCTGTTCAGCAATTCAGGGATGCACGCTTTATAGAGCCCCTTTTATTGTGAAATCATGAAATTTATGTGTACAAGTAATAACGTATTTTTTTGTCACAGCCGAATAACTCTTAATTCAAAGTGCTGCACCTTTGGAAGTGAAATTTATAACTCTGAAACTTTTGTCATTAAAAAGCTATTCTAATTGTACTGCTGTTATGGCAAATTGCACAGCATTTCTAATGTAAAAAATATTAATTACTTATCATGGTAGGAAAGATTCATAGTATTTCTATCATAATGAGTCTTGTAGTGATTACAGAGTGCTAGATTTAATGCACAATACGCTGGAGACAGGCTTGTAATAGTACACATAATTAATAATCAAGAGAGGTATACATGCTTGTCTTTAAGTACTTTATTCAGAATGAAAACAAGTTGAGCACTATCATTGGAATGAAATGATCTCGAAAATTGATTAGTGTGATTAGTAAGTAAAGGTTGGCTAGATAGGCAAAATGCTATTATTTAAAATACAGACAGTACATAATCCTAAAGCTCCAAATGCTGCTCTTATATTTATGGAATATAATCCATCAGGTCACGACTAGATTAAGATCGGTGGTGGCCCCTTGACAAAATACATTGGAGCCTCAGCCTTATTTATTTATGTCGGAGGAAGCAAGTAAAATAACCTAATACTTTATACAATTCTTCAAAACTTCTTTATGCAATACAGTGCATACATAACCACATTGTAATGTTAAATAACAAATGTTAATTAAAATTTTAATCACATACAGTATCAGCAACAAATGTTCTTCTAGAGTACTGTACAGATAAAAGGCCCACCTTACAATGTAGGTGACACCAACACAATTAATGTGAAACACTGATCAAACTTCAGGTTTCACCTGTATATGACCAAATCTAAGTTAAGCTGAACATTGATGTGGTTATAAATCAACATAACATGATGTTAGTTAAGAAGAAAGATTTCAGTTGCAAACTCTATAATAAGAACAAGCAATCTGCAAAGTACAGTCATACATAGAAGCTGTAGAAGCTAAATATGTCATCACTTTTATGGAAACCAAAATGCAAAATTGATTTTCAGTCAAAAATACATGCATTCGAATAACAAAAAACTGCCCAAATCATGTTTATACATTATAACAGAGGCTGCTATAATATAACATCTACTTGTAGGGTGGCCCTTTTATTTGTACTGTGCTCTAGAAGAAAATTTGTTGCTGATATCTTAAATGGCAAGTAGCAATCCTGGCCAGTTTATTGGTGCCGTACTTTCTGTTCTGTGACAAATTTGTATTTTTATAGTAAAATCTGAGATTTGCAGTTTGATGTTGCAAATAGTACATTGTACTGCATACTTTGGGTGGAATTCACCAAGATTGGAATTCTAAGTCTTGAGCAAAAGCGGATGGAGTAAGATGTGCCAAAATTATTAAGAGACACATCTTAAGTGTGACTTTGGAATTTCCCTATGCCACAAACTGAAACCTACATTTCAGCAATGTCCCGTCCACTTTTTGAATATTGACTAGGCCAGCAAAGAAACACAAAATTTGGCATTTTTTTTTGCAAAACTGCATAGTAAAAGGGTTGTCTCAGCAATAAATGGAACAGATAATAAATGGCACAAAATTTGACAATGAATGGAACAGAAGTTGAGCTTGTATACCTCAACGGGCTTGCATGTGTAAATTTGTGATTAGTGCCAAGTAAAAACTGATTTCACATTCAGATTGTAATAGAAAAAGTATCATGTGATATACAAAGGGAGTCTGACACCAGTCCCCTTGCTTTCTTTAGTACATGTGAACACTAAAAACTTGTGAAATACAGAATGTGATAAAGCTGCAGCTAAAAAAATCTCGGTACAATATACAGAATGGGGCACATGAGTACACTTGAGCAGCCTGTTTACATTTAAGAGTTATTCCCAAAATATCAAGTTATTATTTACTGTATCCATAAGATAGAGCATATCTTGCTACTTGATGGGGACCCAACTACTGGGACACCTAGTAATCTTAAAAATGGGTCTCTGGAAAATGGGAGCTGGGTTGTCTTGAATGGAGTAGAGGTATTCTTGCTCGGCCATTTCTGGCAGTCCCATGGACAATAATTGGAACAGAGATTGAGCATGTGCACTTCTGTGTCTTTGATGGGGCTTTAGATTCTTTGGCTCCAGGACCACATCCTCGGGATCACTGGAGATCCCATATGTGGAACTTCAAGCAATCAAGCTATCCTGTGTGTTACGCGCACACCGCCTAAGTTTAGATATGGGCAAGACATGTTTCATGAGTTCTTTGGAATCTTGGGACAACCGTTATTCAGGGCAACCATATGCTGCAGCTTCTCTCAGGCCACTATGAACTCACTTGTTGACCAGACACATCTGACAAGTGTCCTCATAAACGGTTGAACAGTGGAGTTTAATCAGGTACGGCCAGTACCATTTAACTCTTTTGAAGCAACAGGCTTCCCAACAGTACAGTCTATTAAAGCAGGCACAGTAATGACAGTCTTTTCAGTAGCACAGTTCATCACAGATCAAATCTCTTAGCAGCACACTTCTATTCATACACAACATCAGTGCTCCCACCCGTAGTCCCTGGTCCACAGTGTCACAGGCTTTACCTTGGAATGCAGTGAGATACGAGGTGGGTTAGAATGGAACGATGAGTCCAGTCCTCAGACCTAGTGTTCAATCCTTGCTTTTGCTAAACAACAGTTAACTTCTTTCTCCACTACTTTCTCTTGTAGAAACACTAGCAACCAAGCGGCAGTTGCAGTGAGAGAGTCTCAGAACCCTCATCAGCCTGGTGAAGAGGTCTATATCCTTTAAGCTCACTCTCCAACCCAGAACTGACAGTACTCAGTCTCTCTGAGGCAGGCCTGGCCACTCCCCCCTAGCTGCACCCTGTTAACCCCTCTAGTTGCTCGATGCTTAACAATACTATGTGTGGTATCTACCCGTCACATGTATCCTGTAAGTGGAAGATAACCTAGTATTTTTCACTGTCCACATTGGGGCTCACAATCTACATTTCCTATCTGCATGTCTTTGGAATGGGGATGGGGTAAGTGACGTAGCTAATCTGAAGAACTATACTACATTTCTAATTGAAGATATTTGCTAATATTATTATTATTACACCTACTGCATTTTAAGATAGGATCTTGGATAGGGGAATACCCCTTTAAGTTCTCTAATATTATTCCTTTCCATCTTTTTTGTTTTCCCTACAAGGAAGAATACATTTGCTGCTTTATAGGTGTTTGGTGTTTCATTAAGCATTTGTCATATGAATGAGAGTGTATGGAAACATAAAAAGATATTTTAACCTTTTGAAAGTAGAAGTTAATTGAACTTGCTAATATACTGTATTTTAACTTTAAAATTGTCAATTATGTCCCAATTTCTCCAATTTCAGGCTCTTATGTCTGTTAGAGTCCGTTAGCTCAAAAATACTAACTTGAACAGATTTGGTGCTAGCCACTCCATCTGACAGAACCCTGAGGAAACCTTGGCTTACACCCTTAAAACCATACACCTTGGTGTGGACTTACAACAGGGTCACCTGGGTTGCTTCCACTCAATGGCTGCTGGCCCAATGAGTTATCTGAGACAAGAGAAATCTAGCTAGCCGGGCCAGTATGAGGAGTGACAAGACAGTGGACAGAAACTGAAATCAAATGCCAAATTCAGAGAGATAGCTAGGGTCAAATGCCAGGTAATTAATCATAATGTAGTCAATTAGGCCTGGGTTATAATTGGTGGGATTAAAGCAAAAAGAGGAATTAAAGGTACAAGCTTTATCTATATCAGGAACCAGAGGACATAACTTTCTATCACAGTATCTGGCAACATTTTCAGTTAGCTGGCAGTTAGCTGGTACTTCCCCATAGGCCACACAAAGGAGCTGATTATACTTGTTGAGTTGCTGGACAGAGCACACCTATTAGCCTGGCCAAGCAGAACCACAGGTCACAGTCAGACTAATCCCTGGCTGGACAGCTTCAGCTTTGTGCAGGGATACTGGCTATAACATCTCTTCTATCTCCAGTACCACCTGCAGAGTGAATATAGTGATGAATTGGCAAATGGATAAGATGCAGTTTTGCAGATCCAAGTCAAGACTTGACATGGTCCCACTCTTCTCATGCTGGTATTATGATGAAGGGAGCTGTTTGTCTGGATCAGTTCATTAGCTAAGCTAGCCTTTTTCTTCACAGTTGATGTAGAGAGTGAGACTTTTATTAGTGCAGCTGTGGCCACCATTTTTCAAAACAGTAGTGGACTGGCAAAAGGTTAAAAAGCAAAAAATATATATGTCTGACTGCTCGCCTCTGTAGCTGACCCCGCCATTGCCTGTCCACTGTCTGGTCCTCAGGCCTAAAGTGAACATCTACAGTACTTTCTGGGAAATTACATAAAAAAATACACAGCTACATAATTGCTTATAAAAATCACAATGTTACATTATCATTCAGAACATGCTATGTTTTTACAACACGACATTGTATAATATCATCAATTTGTCACATAGCAAGACTAAAAGCATAATCATCTACCATAGGCCATCACCATGTGACAACCGATGACAGCATATTACATCATTAAAAATCACAAAAATGCTTGCACAAAAACAAATAATTAAAAATCTGCCAAAGTAAAAAAATATATATTAATTGGACAGACCCTCCAGTTGAAACCTAACATGTACTCAACCTAGTACATGTATACATAAAAACAAAGAGAAAATATCCTTCGTACTCCGTTTTAGGAAAAACCTGTCGTTATTTTCCGGAGTGCCATTCCAATGCTGCTGACCGGCCAGAGAAATCCAATGCAAAAATGAGATGAACAGGCACATCCAATATTAAAATTCTTCAAGCTTTATTTCAAATACATATCTTTAAAAATCCATACAAGGATGATGTAGTACAGGAACTACTGCACCCTTAATCATAGAGCATGAATACTGGGGGGTTCCAACCACATTAAAAAAACAACAACACATCTTGTCATGTGCTAACTAATTAATCAAATCATTTGTAGCAATCTTGAAGGAACACCCTCCACAGTCCAAGTAGAGTAGGAAAAGAAGAGAACCCCCCCCCAAAAAAAAAAATACTAAAAAAAAATCACACATATAACATATACACCGATGAAATGTATCAATAGTTACCAAACATAGACCATTAGACAATTAATATAATATGGAAAAGACAACTATATATATATATATATATATATATATATATATATATACATATATATATACATACAGTACAGACCAAAAGTTTGGACACACCTTCTCATTTAAAGATTTTTCTGTATTTTCATCACTATGGAAATAGTACATTCACACTGATGGCATCAAAACTATGAATTAACACATGTGGAATTATATACTTAACAAAAAAGTGTGAAACAACTGAAAATATGTCTTATATTCTAGGTTCTTCAAAGTAGCCACATTTTGCTTTGATGACTGCTTTGCACACTCTTGACATTCTCTTGATGAGCTTCAAGAGGTAGTCACCGGAAATGGTCTTCCAACAATCATGAAGGAGTTCCCAGAGATGCTTAGCACTTGTTGGCCCTTTTGCCTTCACTCTGCGGTCCAGCTCACCCCAATCCATCTCGATTGGGTTCAGGTCTGGTGACTGTGTAGGCCAGGTCATCTGGTGTAGCACCCCATCACTCTCCTTCTTGGTCAAATAGCCCTAACACAGCCTGGAGGTGTGTTTGGAGTCATTATCCTGTTGAAAAATAAATGATGGTCCAATTAAATGCAAACCACATGGAATAGAGTTCACCAGTAATCAATTCCGGAATTACCCTGAGTGTGGAGCGCAAGCCGCGTTCCAAAAACCATGTACTCCCCCTTCGCGTACTGCTGTGTCATACGTCACTTCTGGTTGCGTAACTGCCGGTATTGGCTAGGAGGTGGAACGCAAACAGCGTTCCAAAGTCCATGTCTTCCGCCATCGCGTATTGCTGTGTCATACGTCACTTCCGGTTGCGTAACTACCGGTATTGCCTAGGATGTGGAACGCAAGCCGCGTTCCACCATTTGTACAAGGACGCCCATCAAAGAAGTGGGGACATGGAAAGGGTTAGTACTGACATCAAATAACACATGCTGTGACATATAACGCGTAAGCTCATAGAACAGTGAAAATAGACCGCAACATAATCGCGCTGCTCTCACTCGCCGTAATATAGTGACCAAAATCGTGCCACCAAATATGATCGAAAATGCCCTCTATATTTATTTCACCCAATTTCATCATCATAGAATTTATTCAAAAAAATTAATAAATATCAGAGTATTTCATAGATAATCTATCTAGTTGAAACATTACAATGATGAATAAAAATATTCAACTAGATAAATAAATCACTAGGTGGTAAGGACGAGGAGGGGTGGGGGGGAAATAATGAGATAGTAATATTGAATATGTTGAATACTCCACCATAATTAGGCAAATGTGTGTATATATCTATATAATAATAGGCCATGGAATATTGATAGGTAGCATATTTTAATTAAAGTCCTAATACAGAATCCATTATCAACCAACCATTAATAGATGAAATATGTCCCAATCAACCAGTATACAAAATATGCACCCTGGGATTAAATACAACTATAAATTTATTAAAATAAATTTAACTAGAGGGGCCAATTATGATTTTGTCCATGGAGGCTAATAGAAAAAAGGGGCTACACAAAGCTAGAGAAGTTTATTTGTTCATTAATTTCTCCAGGGTTCAGAGATTCAAGCCTGAAGATCCATCTGGACTCCCGCTGTAAAATTCTCCTGTCCCAGTCCCCCTGGCAAACTGAGGGACCGACCACTTCGGTTGAACGAAACATAATAGAGTTTAAATCTCCTCCATGATGTACATTAACATGTTTTGCTAGGGGTGTGTCTCTCTTATTTTGAATGTCCCCTAGATGTTCAACAATGCGAACCTTAAATTGTCTTCTGGTTTTTCCCACATAGTCTTTGGGACAGGTACATGTACAAAGGTAAACAACACCCATGGTGTTACAGTTGGCAAAATGCTTGTTCCTATATGTACGTCCAGTTACCGCACTCCTAAAGGTATCAGAAATAGAGACGTATCTGCAGAAAGTACATTGGCCACATCTAAAGGTGCCCACAGGCCTTCTATCCAACCAAGTACCTTCTTTCTTGGGGGGAACAAAGAGACTATGCACCAAATGGTCTTTAACAGATCTGCCTCTCCTAAATGTGACAGATTGATGGTCCGTAATCCATTTAAAGATGTCAGAGTCGGTCCTTAAGATGCCCCAGTACTTTCTCAGAATTGTCCTAATCCTTGGGTGCTGATCATCATATATTCCGATCAACCTAGTCAGAGAGGTCTGTTCAGACCTGACTCGAGACACAAGTAGTTTAGAGCTGTCCTGCTGTAGAGCATAATTATATGCTTTATTGACCCCCTTAGTTGGATAATCTCAGTCAGTGAAACGGTCCTTTAGATCCTTAGCTTTATGAAAAAAAATCAGAGACAGAGGAGCAATTTTTCCTCAATCTTAAAAATTTGCCTTTGGGAATTCCTTGTTTCAACGGGGTAGGATGGTAACTCCCCCATTTTAATAGGCTATTAGCCGCTGTTGGCTTCCTAAAGATGGATGACCTCAAAGAACCAGAATCTTCAATTGATATGGTGACGTCCAAAAAGGCAATCCTTTTGCCTCCTATCTCATAGGTGAATTTTAAACCCAAGTTATTCACGTTAAGATGCTGTATAAAGCTAATAAAGGACGCCTCGCCTCCAGTCCAGAGGACAAAGATATCGTCGATATAGCGGCCCCAAAACTGGATGTGTGGGCCCCCGACGACATCCCCATCCCCAAAGACTACAGCGTCCTCCCACCAGCCCAGGAGCAAATTGGCATAAGTAGGGGTACAAGTGCTCCCCATTGTCATGCCCCTGAGCTGGTGGTAGAACCTGCCATGAAATAGAAATAAAATATGCATCAGTACATAATCAAGTAATTGAAGAATAAATCCATTATGTGGAATAAAGTGGTTTCCCCTTGTTTTAAGGAAGGATTCTACTGCAAACAGACCTGCTGTATGATGAATACTGGAATATAGAGCTTCCACATCTATAGAGACTTGTATGGTCCCTGGATCAACTATGATGTCATCCAATTTTGTTAGTAGGTCTGTTGTGTCCCTCAAATAAGACGGGAGAGCTGTGACAAAGGGTCTAAGCATCTGGTCAAGATAGATGCTCGAATTTTGGCTCAATGCATCCACACCTGAAACAATTGGTCTCCCTTTCAGTGGGGGATAACCTTTATGCACCTTAGGGAGGGCATAAAAGGTTGCAATTGCAAGAATCTTTGGGAGAAGAAAATTAAGTTCACTTGGAGAGATCAACCCATTCATTCTAGCTTGTCGTAGAATATCAGATAATATCCTCGTATAAATAGGTGTGGGATCTTTTTGCAATACCTGATAGGTCATAGTGTGCGAAAGGATATCCATACACATCGATATATATTGATCACAGTCTAAGAGCACTATATTCCCTCCCTTGTCAGATGGTTTAATGACAAGGGAGGTATCATTACTTAAGTCCTGTAGTGCTCTCCGTTCTTCAAACGTAAGGTTAGGGTTCACCCTATGTTTCCTAGGATCTATTCTCCTAATTTCCTCCGTGACCAATGATGAAAAAATATCGATGCTGCTAATATCTCCTATAGGTGGCATTTTAGTACTCTTGGGTCTCAAATCTGAAAAGGGACTCTCCCCCAATTCACGGGTACCCTCGTCCGCAAGTTCAGATAAAATATGAACATCCTGAAGATCCTCCATAGAGATGCCCAATTGTTGGCATTTATTTTTATCATTGAGGGCAAAAAAAAACCTTCCATCTCAATTTCCTCAGGAATAGATGAATATCTTTAACCCACAAAAAGGGGTCAAAACGGGTCGTGGGTACAAAGGACAGCCCTGTCCCTTGGACCCTCCTTTCAATCCCTGTAAGAACATGTGAGGACAGATTTATAACACTAATATCATAACCAGCATTAGGCCCAGATGATATTCTCTCTTTGCCTAGCGATTGTAATTCACCATTCTTTCTCGCAGATGGTAGCGAGCGTCCCTGTTCTCTAAAAAAGAGGGAGTTGAAGTAGAAGATAAGCCCGTAGAAGGAGATGAAGAGAAGGATGGTCCCTGACCCAAATAGCCTCTATTTTGCCATCTTCTATTAGTACCTCTCCTTCCTTGTCCCCTTGATTTATTTAATAACCTAGAGGTTTCTTTTGAAGTACGCTCAGTATCCGAAGACTCCAGTTCCGAGGAGGAAATATCCGTCGTCATACCGAGTCTATTATTTAAAGCAGGATATGCTCGTTTCTCCCTAAAGTCAGTCAGGTCCCTAGTGAAACGTTTATGTTTTCTATCCTTCAGAATAAGTTGATATTTCTCTATCGCTAACTTCAGTGCTTCTTCTCTTGTGGAGAAGTCCGGTTTGGACTTAAAACTAAGAGCCCTATCTATCTGTTCTTTCAAGTTACTGCAGATTTCTCAAAAGTAACCCTTTCTTCCTCTAATAGAATTTGCATAAACCTAAGGGATGAAGCTGTGGATTCCTTCTCCCACTTGGACAAAAGTGAGGCTGACCTGCTCCTAGGTGCTGGTAACAAATTGATCCTTAAGCCACGTGGTACTATCCCTTGTTTTAGGTAGTTGTCTAGCGATTGAACCTCCCACCACGACTTAATATTCTCTTTATAAATTTCTAGTAGATCCGAAAAAATATTTTTAATACTGGGCTCTGTTGAAATATTGCCGCCACACTCAGTCCCTGAAAAAACTTCCTTAGCCTCATCCAGCCATCTATTTGTGTTTAAAGGCCCCGACAAAAATCCAGCCATAATAATTTGTAGAAAAAACAGTAAAAATACACCAAAACAAGTTGGCAAAAAGGGAGGGTATATAATATCAATTAAACCAAACAAAGAAGAACATATACCCAATAAAAGTTAACTTTTAATAATTACCCTTAAAAGTGTACTCGGTGGTACAAATGGGACAAAACATAACTACACATATCAATAGAAGCACCATATGAGGGAGGGATAGTAAGGGTAGTAAATTATGCAGTCAGGCTTACCCTAAACGGCCCTAATAAAATGACTGTCCCTACCTGACAGCGGAGTGTTTTCACCCAAACAATGCGGATTGGTGTCTCCGCTCCTCGGAGGCTGTCCCTCACCTATCCCTAGGTATCCCTAAACAAACACACAAAGGTTAACATACATAAATGGCCAGCAACAAATACTAGTCATGTCATAATTGACATGCTAGACATCAGACATCACACAACATTTATGTCAGTGGGGGGAACAAAAAATATATATATAAATACACAGAGGAATAAATCCCATGAATGCGTTACCAATAGAGTTGGATCTCACCCCCCCCTTACGTTCCACATCCTATGCAATACCGGAAGTTACGCAACCGGAAGTGACGTATAACACAGCAGTGCGCGATGGGGGAAGACATGGACTTTGGAACGCAGTCTGCGTTCCACCTCCTAGCCAATACCGGCAGTTATGCAACCGGAAGTGACGTATGACACAGCAGTACGCGATAGGGGAGTACATGGTTTTTGGAACGCAGCTTGCGCTCCACACTCAGGGTAATTCCGAAATTGATTACAGGTGAACTTCTATATAATTGATTACAGGTGAACAAATATCTAAAACAAGGGATAGTACCACGTGGCTTAAGGATCAATTTGTTACCAGCACCTAGGAGCAGGTCAGCCTCACTTTTGTCCAAGTGGGAGAAGGAATCCACAGCTTCATCCCTTAGGTTTATGCAAATTGTATTAGAGGAAGAAAGGGTTACTTTTGAGAAATCTGCAGTAACTCTGAAAGAACAGATAGATAGGGCTCTTAGTTTTAAGTCCGCACCGGACTTCTCCACAAGAGAAGAAGCACTGAAGGTAGCGATAGAGAAATATAAACTTATTCTGAAGGATAGAAAACATAAACGTTTCACCCCAATGGCATGGGGAGCAGTGAAGATTAATTTTCTTTCAACAGCAGGCGCAGTGTAGGCTACAGTGCCCCGCTTGTCCGCCACTGCCGCTGCCGCTCACCCCACACCATCCGCAGCCACATTCAGACTATAAGACGCACTCCACACTTTCCTCCAAAATTTTGGTGGAAAAGAGTGCGTCTTATAGTCCAAAAAATGCGGTACCTCTTTCCACAAGTATTGTAGACTATGCCATAAATGACATGGCCAGTTTCACAGTTAATGAAAGATGAAATATTAAAATGAACATCTATCTTTATCATCTATAGTTTTTTGTGCATTTGTTTCCAAAGCATTTATGAAATTCTTTACTAAAAAGCCATGTTGCGTTATTAGTGCATTTTTTATATAGGCTTGGGGAAAGTGTATTTTCTATTGATTCACCCCTCTTGGCCACACATCTGTAACCTTTATTTACGATTTCATGGATAGTTTTGTCCTGATGTAATACAGGAATGTACTTCTTAATTATCTTTTTTATTTTATTATACTGCAGACTATATGGAGTAATGAATGTGATGGTATGATTATTATTTTGAGAAAGTTTACTTTTGTTTTTATTTTTAATGTTTCCTCCTTTTTTCTTCCGATTTATTGATTAACATTTCTTTTCATTCATGAAACTTTCCAATATGCTGTATCTATAATATCATTTGTATATCTGCTTTGTTTTAGCCTAGACTTAATATTATTAGATTCTCTGGAAAAATCAGTGTCATCTGAGCACAGTCATCTGGCCCTAAGAAATTCCCCATAAGATATAGAAGCAATGGTATGAAATAGATGACAACTATCAGCTCGCAGTGTGGTATTACCACTGAGTGGCTTATGATATGTAGAGCTTGCAATATTTTTAGATGCAGTATTCCCATGCAGGGAAATATCCAAAAATTCAACACTATTGCCTGGACTGGAAAGGGTGAATCTGAGATTTAAATCATTAGAATTAACATAATGAATAATGTCTGGTATGGTCGCTGTGATGATACAGTTTATAAACTTAAATCAGACAGACATTCAGATTTGTTAATCCAAGAAATACGCTATTATCTTTATGTTGACTTGTGAATGTATGTTTATTTCTGTGGCTGGGGAACAACAGACCAGTATTTGTATAACCTTGATTGTTATCTTCTCTTGGGTCTGTGAAACAATGTTGTTAGCTAATATGCTAATTACATATTGTACTAAAAGGCAGATGAATGTTGATTTAAAGAGCCCACTGTACACCAACTATGTAAATTGATTAGCTCAAACAATGAGATCTGAGCGCTGCCTTTTCCCCCAACCTGTGACTCATGACCTTACACAGATGTAAATATAAACAGGGATGTCTAAAGTCCTGGAAGTAGAATCAAGCAGCATCAGAAACACTTTTCAAGGAGAAATCCTTCAGGACAGTAGATGAATTGCATGGCGTCTCTATCAAAAGAGACACAGATTTGGATTCTAGATGATTCTGATATAAGGGTATCGGCCCTGACTGGAAAAATTCAGATCTGCTCCATTAACCATCAGAGAGCCCATGCATACATTTGGGGAGACCAGGTTGGGATGATGAAGTCACTTGGCCCCATGGATATATTCTTTGGGGTTGCCAGGAGCGACGCACCGGTCGCCTGGAACTCATGGAGACATTCGGAGGAGCCAGATTGGGACCCGCCTGTCATCTGGCCCCATGGAAACTCTCGGAAAGGCCAGGGAGGGACCCCTCGGTCTCCTGGCCTTGTACCTCGATGATGTGCTAGCCTCCTAAGCTTATGGCTAACTTCTTTCTGTGGGGGCCAGCCACAAGCGGGGGGCCACTGGTTGAGTTAGTTGGCCCTGAAAGTCCCAAAGTCGCAGCTGTTCTAACCCAGGTGAGCAGAGCAGAAGGGTAAGACTGTGTAATGTTGTACCATCTTGGGCATTTGCTGGGACTGTTCTATGTGTTTATTGTCTTCTTTGTGGTTCAATAAAGTATTGCCACGCTGCTTTACCCTCACCCTGTGTTGTCTGAGTAGCGTTACACCCACGGAAGACCCCGGGTCTTCACAGTCACTATGTCCCTCGACCAGAGGATAAGGATGTTGCCCACATAGACACCATACCAGACCAGATGTGACAAAAATGGGTTGTGGGCAGAAAAAAATGTATTGTTCCTCCCACCAGGCAACAAAAAGGATTGCTAATAAGGCGGGAGAAGAAGTGTATGTATAGTGAATAGAGTTCAGAAAGAACACAGTCTATCTTCCACATCTGTCGCCACTGTATAGGAATTCTGAGAATTGCCTTTTACATCTTGGCACATGTGATGTTGCACCAGGTCAACTAATAAAAAAAAAGACTCACTGATCTGTCAGAGAGCAATAGATTGTCAAGGCTTCAATCCAGCATAAGTTATCCATATTATTGGTTTGGCTGATGTACTGGGTCCTGCAAATTGATTTGCACAAACTCTAATAGTGAACATATCTGGTGCTCTGCTTATGAGGTATACTGTCACCTTTCCTCCGTCTATACTCTTCTTTCAATAATGGCTGTCACTATCTAAACTGACACAATGGGAAACATCGAAAAAAAAGTTTAAACCACACCCCATCACCTCCATTACTTCATGTAGACCAGCATTAATGACTAAATTTTAGGTTTCAACTGGAGTATCGCTTCAAGGGCTCATTCTCATTTGTGTATAAATCGGACGAGTGCAATCCTATAAAATTCTGATTGCACTCTGACTAATTTTATTCGTTGATTCTGTGCTGAATCTTGAATCTGGATGAGAATAAAATCGCAAGCTGCTGCAAGCGGCCCCGTGTATCGGACGAGACTCGCCAATGCAAGTCAATGGGTGCAAGAAGAAAAATAGCACGGCATACAGACCATGCGTGTGCCATTTGATTTTTACACACACATCTCAAAGAAAACATAACATATTATCAACCAAGTACAGTAAGTTAACAGCCCGAACTGTCAGAATAGAATAGATAGATAGATAGATATATGTCAGTGAGATATATATTCAGTGCTTTGCGTGTGTAGCTTACTCTCATTAAAGGGGAACATCGTAAAAAAAGTTTAAAAGTTTAAATCACACCCCCATTGCCTCCATTTTCCTTCATGTAGACCAGCATTTAGCTAAAAAATAAAAAATAAATGAAAAAAATGATGTGGGGTCCCCCTTATTTTTAATAACCAGCTAAGGGAAAGCAGACAGCTTTGAGCTGGTCTTAATAGTTTGTGAAGGAGCCAATAACCATGGAGCTTCCCAGTCTATTAATATCAGCTCACAGCTGTCTGCTTAGTCTTTACTGGTTATTAAAAAGGGGGGACCCTAATTAAAATGATGTGGGGTCCCCCCTATTACAACCAGCAAAGGTTAAGCAGACAGCTGGGGGCTGATATTAATTGGCTGGGAAAGTCTATGAATATTGGCCCCATCCCAGCTTAATAGGGCCAGCCCTCAGCTGCCTCAGAAATTGTGCATCCATTAGATGCACCAGTTCTGGAGCTTAGCATCGGCGCTTCCCATTGCCCTGGAGCATTGGCAATTTGGGTAATGGTTTTGCGGTTGATGTCAGCTTTATAATGTCCGCTTATATCAAGCCCAGGGGTTAGTAATGGAGAGGCGTCTATCTGACGCCCCTACTACTAACCCCTTGGTCAAATGAAAGAAACACACAAAACTTCTGTATTTATAAAAAGCACTCCCCAGCAAATTCGCTCTTTTACCCATTTTACCCCCAAAAAATAATCCACAGTGGTCCGCCGAAGTCCATATGGAGATCCCACAACAATCCCCGTCTTCTTCATCCAGTCTATGGAGCCCCGTTCAGAGAATGCAGCTCAATAGACTGGAGCTGTAGCCACTGCCAGTTCTTACGCTGCATAGCAAGGGAACCCGGCTGCTGTGACAAGCGATGACTTCACTAAGGTTATTGCAGTTCACAGCTGCTAAACTGCCATAAACTTACCAACATCACCGCTCGCAGCGTGAGAACTTACTGTCAGTTCTTACACTGCGCAGTAAATTCTTATGCTACACATTTTCAGTGTTGCACATTTAGGTGATTTAGTAATGCAAAGCAAATTTTTTAATTTTGGGCTGTATTTCCTTTGATAGGACCATGCATTATTATTTAGTTCGTATTTTTACCCTTCTTGAGCAACAGTGTTATGACAGGAAACAAAAACAAATAACCTACAAAAAAAAAGTCTCAAAAAAAAAAAAGTAACCAGCACCTACCAGCAAAATAAAATAAATGTACAGGTGCAGGTTGTTCTGACTGCATTGCCAATGCACATAAGCAAATGTTTGTGAACATTCAATATATGAGTTTTGAACTGCGTTACTACTATGTATACTATACTTATAAAATTCAGGTATTTGGTGCACAAATTGATCAAATTGTTTAGGACCATCTGCCATTGACATTTCAACAAATCAATGATGAACTTACACTGTCAAACATACCTACAAGGGGCTAGGTCCACATAGCTGTATGAGGGCTTGTTTTTGTGGGACAAATTGTGTTTTTGAATGACACAATTTTATCATGTGATGCACTTGAAAGCGGGGAAAAAATTCCAAGTGCTTTAATATGGCAAAAAAGTGCAATTCAACAATTGCTTTTTGTTTTTTTTTATTTACTATGTTCACTATAAAGTAATACTGGCCTGGCAATACTATTCTCCAGGTCAGTTTGATTACGCTGATACCAAACATGCAATCCTATGTATAGCTAAAATTTCCTATGAACACCTGCTTAAGGCCGGGGTCCCACTAGCGAATCACATCCAATGCGAGAGCATCTGATGCGATATGCTAATGACATTCGGCTCCCGTTCTGCTGGGAGCTGGAGCCAAATGATTATGCTCCGTGTTGCAATCCTCTCCCACAGAGTGGATCGCAGCACAGCTGTGGAGGGGATGGAGATATCAATTTCTTCATCTCCTCTACTGCCGGCATCGGCGGATGTCGCACTGCACTCGGGTGATTTCCGAGTGCAGTGCGATGTTTCACAAGCACCCATAGATTATATGGGTGCGTGCGATCTGAATGTAGCATGCAATCGCAGCATGCTGCGATTTTTTTTCCAGCCCGATCACAATCCGATCGGCGCTGGAAAAAAACGCAACTGAGCACAGAAAACTTTTGATTAAATTGGTCCGACTGCCATCCGATTTTTTTATCGGCATTGCATTAGTCCAATTTAATCACAAGTGAGAGCGAGCGCTAAAGCTTGCATTCACAGGACTATCGTAATTATACGCACTGGGGTCTTCAGCAGACCCACGGTTTTCATGGCAACCCAGAGCACATGGAATTACGCTCCTCCTTGCCGGCATGTGTTATATGCCACCGTCAGAGATTGAAAGCAGCATACAACAGGTTAACAGCCTCATGCAGAGATCAGCTCCACCCACGGTTTTAGAGGCAGACAATGGCTGAATAAATCAGCCGACATCTGCAGGGAAAGATGTCGGCTCAGCTTGCGAGCCTGCTTCCAAGGCAGGGACATGATATATAACATAACTGTATATCATATGTCATGAAGGGGCTAAAGGACAGATAGGATCCAGCTCTTAGGCCACGGCCCCACTATCAGTATTCGGTCAGTGTTTTTTCTCTGGAGTGCGAGCCAAAACCAGATGAGGAACAATCAGAGAAAAGGTATAATAGAAACAAGTCACCAATTCTGCATTTATCACCCACTCCTGGCTTTAGCTCCCACTCCTGAGAAAAAATACTGACCGAATACTGACCATGTTGACACATATCTTAGTGCGCTCAGAGTAGGGTTGTACTTTCTTATTTTCAACTAGTATTTCTAATCAAAACACCAAGAATTTATAATACTAATATAATGATCAGGTCTCTTGATTTGCTTTGATAATTTTGTGAACCTCCTTTTTTTTACGATGCACACCTGCAGTTTTTTCATTGCATTTAATGTTCCTGTAATTTTTATTGTGTTTGTAACACTTGAATAATTCGAATGAAGATGAAGATTATTATCTTCTCCACACCTGGCATCCCTACCAATTAGGGGCACACATCAGTACACACCTGTGTATTGACTCTGTTACATCATCCATCACAGACAGGTTAGTGAAAGTCTACCAAGAATTATAAAAGCAAAGTCATTAGTAAATACAAATCCTCAATTTGTCCTCCATTATAAGTGACATCTAGTTTTACCGGGTTTTTGGCTACTATATGGATTATTATCAGCAGCAAAATAAAAATTGGGACATAGAATTACATCACTAGTCAGATTTCCATTTAGAAGATTGTGAAACCTGAAAAACAAACCCCAAGTGTGCTATAATGATGGCCATAGTGGTCTTCTAATTCTTCCTGAAAAAGATGTAGCAAAAGATGTAATACAATTTTGATAACTGACTTTTTAGGTAAGTTTTAGTGAAAAATTACAGCATTATTAATGGCATTCTTCTAATTTTAAAAGGTCTTGATGGCCAAAATATTTTAGACCTAAAATGGACTCTTTAAAAAGTATTGTCAGAGAATAAAATCCTAAAATACTAGACAATATTCCACCTAATATGTTACTTTTCACATAAATATCGTGCCTTCTGTTTCAGAAGCATAACAAGATGAAAGAGTCATCAACTTTCCATGTTACTTAGAGTTTTCCACGACAAACAATACCCTTCTGCCCATTTAAAAATAATAGAAAATGTATGGATCGCTAGCTGACCAACGCCATCTGCTTGTTCTTCCATCAGAAATATCTCCTTGAAATCATTGCTAAAGTTGAGATATTGAGGCTAGTTCTAGACAATTAGAATTGCAACCTTTCTAAATAAGGTATACCGCCAACATATTCCACAGAGCTTTACAGTCAGGGGAATTACTAAACACAGACTGACAATGGAAAAGTAGCAGAGCCAACAATTCAAAGGAGACTCAAGGATAGAAATGAGAGGAGCTAAAAATTTCATTTGGACGGTGAAGCTGAGACGTATACATAAGCAACGTACAAATCAGACACAAGCTAGGATGCGTGCAACCAAGAGAACATTCTTGTATACACTCAAAGGCTGAAAACTGGCAAACAGCTATTAACTACTTAATGACATATGACGTACAGAATATGTTAACCTGTTAAATGGCGCTGTCAATCTGTGACAGCGGCATTGACGGGAACCGGCAGAGGGGCGCCCTGTTCTGTGTGGACATTAGCAAGCTTGTGACATGATCTTGGGGTGTCGATGGGTTGCCATGATGGTCTGGGGTTTGCTGAAGACCCCTTGTGCCTGTCATGATGGTACTCCAGTGAAAGTCAGCTTGTACAGTAGTTGGCGTTCATAGGAGACCATGGTATTTTCAATATACAACAATACTATAGCATTGCTGTCTATAGAACAAGTGATCAGATGATTGCAGCCCAAGTCCCCTAAGGGCAATAACAAAAACAGTGAAACGTAAAAAAAAATATTTAAAAAAATATGAAAAAAACATGTAAAAGTTCAAATCAACCTCCTTTTCTCACACTAAATTTAAGAAAAAAAAAACATATATTTGGTATGATGCATTTGTAAAAGTCCGACCTATCAAAATCTAAAATAAATAATCTGATAAGTATACGGCGTAATGAGAAAAAAATCAGGATTATCGGCTGTGGCAACAACTCTTATGACAATGTACTAAGGGGCAATCAATACATTGTATCTACCCCAAAATAATATCAATAAAAACATCAGTTTGAGATGCAAAAAACAAGTCTTCACACAGTTCCATATCCCGAAAATTGAAAACGTTAAGGTACTCAGAAAACGGCATCATAAGCAAATTTCTTTTTCTGAATTTTTTTTCACCACTTAAATAAAACAAAAGCTTTGCATGTTTCATATCTCCATAGTGGTACTGACCTGGAGAATCATATTACAATGTTATTTCCACTGTAAAATGAATGCTGTAAATAAAAAATCCAAAAAACTATTTGCGGAATTGTGCTTTTTTTTGCCACACTGGGAGTTTTTTTTCCAGCTTTCCAGTACATTTCATTATAAAATGGAATGCATCATTTAAAAGTACAACTCGTCCCACAAAATAACAAGTTCTCACACAGCTATGTTGACGGAAAAATAAAAAAGGCTCTTGGAAAGAGGGGAGGAAAAAACAAAGGCCCAAAGGCGAAAAATCGCCAGGTACTTAAGGGGTTAAGGCTAATTGTAGTCTCAGCTTATATACAATTGTATCCAGTCAAGGCAATGTTATATGAAATGAACAGCCTGGACAACAGAAAGATATTTTGTAGCAAACTGTCTGAAAGATTTTTGCCTCTGGAGCAGTTGTGTTTAGCTTACAGAAGATTGCAGAGACTAGATGCATTGGTATCAATTTCTCTGCTGAGAGCAGGCCTAGGTATGTATGAGATCACTGGAAAATTCTAGAAAACTCACTATTAGATGTGCTAGCTTTAATTATAACGAGTTCTTGATATATTCAAGGAGTGAAAAATGCTGTTGAGGATATTATTCTAATGGTCAGTGGTGAATTGTTCCATAGTATTGATGCAGCACAAGAGAAGTCCTAATGATGAATTGAAGAGCAGGAAGATGATGAGGAAGGATGGTAAGAAGAATCACTGAACTAATGGAGAACATTGATGAGAATTTAAAAGTAAGAAAGCGTAACAGGGATGATATTTCAACACTTGTAACATAGTTTTGAGTTTTATTCTAGAAAAGCAGGAAATGATCAGCAAAAATCAGAGGCATTAATATAAGCACTAGACAAAAAGTTTTGTGCTGCTTTAGCTCAATATACTGCTATCATCAATGAGAATTGTATCATCAGTACACTAACAATTACAATCACCCGCATTTTAATGTTTAATAT
Source organism: Phyllobates terribilis (assembly GCF_046119375.1). Lineage (NCBI taxonomy): Eukaryota > Metazoa > Chordata > Amphibia > Anura > Dendrobatidae > Phyllobates > Phyllobates terribilis. The sequence continues at coordinate 784,105,292 of NW_027362762.1, forward strand.
TACTTTACAGGTTCCCGATTGATCATAATCGAGGACCTTTGAAGCAGTAATGGACAGAATTAATAATTACGGCAATCATTTACTACGTTTGTTAAATGATAAAGTGATGCAGCTTTCTTCATTTAACTTTAGTGCATGGCTTTAAAGAAACAGTAGATGGCACCATTGTCTCATAGCAAGAATGTATTTGCTTCAATGAGTAGTTGGGTAAATGTGGTGTATTCGGTTTTGTTATTGATGTTGATGATAACTGAGCGCAGGACAGGAAAATTAAGTCTCCAAAATAATAGCACAGAAGCGGCAGAGCTGAATTTGTCATTTTTTTGCTTTGTAGTTCACATAAATCATTAGGTTTACTTCCTGTCCTGTGATGTATGTAGAAACAGATTAACATACAACCATCCTCACCAACTCACAATTTATAGCTCAGGATCAGATTTACCTCGGTCACATAACAATGCATTCATAAACTGTAGTCTTCCTTCAGCCTGGCACTTGATACATATTATATTTATTTATTTGTTTTACACCATGTTAACTACTCTCTATATCCGTGGTGCACAATCTTTTTATAGTCTGAGGGCCGCAATTTCATATTTTCCTTCTTTATATATATATATATATATATGTTATGTTGCATATGTATAGCAGTGGCACATTGAGGGTCTGGTTAATGCTACATTCACTTCTCCTGTCCTGAACTCAATAACCTTATAAGCATACTGTATATGTTGGAGTTTGTTTTTTAATAGCAAGCTGTAGACAGGGATAATTTTAATTCAGATGAAACAACCCCTTTAAATATTTTTTAGTCTCACTAGTAGTGTTGAGCCACCCCCGTAGTGTTCGAGTTCGGTTCGGTTCGTCGAACACCCGTGTGTTCGCCGAACTGTTCGTCGAACACCTTCGAACACCGTTAAAACCAATGGCAGGCAAACAAAAACACATAGAAACACATAGAAAACACCTTCAAAGGTGTCCAAAAGCTGACAAACTGCTCAGAAGACATAACTAACACATGGAAAAGTGACAAGTACATATAGTCATGCGAAAATAAAAGAGGTGGAGGAGTAAAAGGAGGGGGAGACACAGATATAGGCATGTCATGCCCTTCTAAAATCCAAAAAGTGAGAAGCCAACACGGCCAGTCCGCTCCTGCCCGTGCCACCTCCGTGTCGCCGGGTTTGTGCCAGAGCCGCGGTGAACCCTGACGGCCAGCCCCCCTCTCCCAATACTGGTGCCTGTCCGCTGGTGGGTCGAGCGAGCTCCCCTGTGGTGGAGGCAGCTCTAAGCTTTTTAATTTAAATTGTCTCTCTAATTTGAATGAATACACTTTAAATCCATTTACAAGGATCTATTGGAGGGCAAGTCTCATGCCAGCAGCCGCGGTAATTCCAGCTCCAGTAGCGTCCACTAAAGCTGCTGCAGTTAAAAAGCTTTTATAAGGATCGAGCTCGGCTGTCCACCGCAAGGCATCCTACTGCCAGTCCCAGCCCCTATGCCTTGGGGTGCCTCCTGATGCTCTTCACTAAGTATCCCATGGTCCCGAAGCATTTCCTTTGAAAAAATTAAGTGTCTAAACTACAGGTGGTGTAGCTTGCTTAACAGCCGGGATAATCCGCTGACTAGCAGACACTGCTACTAGGCACAAAGTATTTCCTGGGCTAGATGCAGTTAAAAATTTGTAATTAGATACTCTCGTTGGATGCTGAGAAAGCATTCCATAGAGTCTCCTGGCACGCCATATATGATTCTCTTAAAAAGCTTGGGGTAGGGGTCTAGGGGACCCTTTTATAGCCAAAATCACGGCCCTGTATCGCAATACGTCACCTAGGCTGAAGATAAATGGAACTGTAGCACCCTGAGGGCTCGGTTGCTACAGACGTATTGCACCTCACCCAGAGGTGTGATATCTCACTCTCAGGTAAGGATGGAGTGTGGATCAGGACCCGACACCTGCATGCATTACACCACATTGCCGTGGGGCAGGGCGACCAATATGCCCCTGAGATGGGCACGACAGTCCCTGTCCCTGGCTGGAGTGGGGGGAGGGAACACTGAGGAAGGGGAACCCTGTAGTGCAGGAGCAGGGAGGAAGCAGTTCCTGGGTGCATTGAGAAGGGAGTATAAAAGGTGGGCACCATCTTAGTTCAGTGCAGAGAAGTCTGAGCAGAAGTGGCAGGGAGCAGGGGCTCTGCATGAGCTCTGCTCCGGAGGCGGGCCTAGTAACAGAGGCCCAGGCCTGGAAGAGGGAGAAGGAAGGAAGAGGAGCGGAGAAGGCTCCAGGAACGAGGAATGAAGGGATCCCAGGGGTGCGGACGGGCGAGTCGCCACCGCACGCCCGAATCCACCTGCGTGGAGGGGTCAGGCCAAAGGGGGAGACCGGTCCCCGAACTAGTGGAGGCAGGAAACGACCCTCAGCTAGAAACCGGAGGCTCTGACATTTTATGTGGCGCAGCCCCTCGCTACACCCGCTAGGAAGGCACCACATAGAGTCAGGGAAACTGGCGCCAAGTTTACCAAGAGGAGGCCCGAGGCAGCCGGACAGAAGTGTTGGTAAGAAAGGCCAGACAAAGGACACACAAAGGGGGTCCTGTGAAGTGCTCCAAAGTTATCTGGGAGTTGTCTGAGCCCCTCACCTGGTGAGCACAGTACGACGTGGGCAGCCGTTACCTGCAGACGTGGTCTGGATAATAAGAACTGTGAGTAAAGGCCCTGGACTGCATCACTGACTCCGTGTCGTTACTGCTGCTGCCCTGCACCATCACCCCCATCCTCCGCATACACTGTCCTGAGGCTATACTCCTCCCGTGGGGAGTTATGCTACGCTCTGCTGCACCCACAACACCAGCCTCAGGGTCTGCCCTGTAGCGGCGGTTCACTCTGACCGCAATCCACGGGTGGCGTAGTCGGACATTTAAACATCAAAACCACATAAATAGTTCCGCCACTGGTTTGACCGCCCTGAGCCACGGAACCGGGTCGCCGCCACGAAGACTACAACCACCAGCATCCACCAAAAAGGGTCCGGCTCCGGGTGTCCCAAGGCCCAGGGGGTGCGTCAGAACATTTTCATCACCTTTCACAATCACCAATGGGACAAGGCAGGGATGTCCTCTGTCCCCTCTCTTATACATCCTAGTGACGGAGCACCTGCTCTCATCAATTCGCCATAACCCCAATATTAGGTGGATTGAGGTGGGAGGCACCGAGTACAAGTTCTCTCTATTTGCTGATGATGTCCTAGTATATATCACTCAATCACATATATCCATCCCTGCTGTTATGGCTGAAATAGATCACTTTGTTACATGGTAAAATTTTAAAATCAATGCAGCGAAGTCTGAGGCCCTCGATGTCTCCCTCCCCAAATCCATATAGGATTCCATCCAGTCCAACTTTCCCTTTGCCTGACCCTCACAGGGTATCAAATACTTAGGAATTCCTATTCATAGAGACCTCTCCCATCTATGTTATCTTAATTTTGGGCCCTTTATTGAACAATTCCATACAGACCACGGTTGGCAAGTTAGAACTGAAAGATTCACTACGTGAACCACTGGTGTTTTGTGGAAAAGCACATGTACACTGCGTTCCAAATTATTATGCAAAAAGTGTTTAGGAGTGATAAGGGAAGAATTTGTTTGTTTGTCAGTTAAACTCATTGATGGTGATGTGTGTCAGGGCTCTTTATATCACTGTAAGCAATTGCAGACACCTGTGCTAATTAGTTTGGCAGGTGTGTCCAATGAAAGGCAAGACTACTTAAGAAGGCTCTCTCACATTATTAAGCAGCCTACATTTTCTGCCAAAATGGGAAAGAAAAAGGATGTGTCGGCTGCTGAGAAGAAACAAATTGTGGAGTGTTTAGGTCAAGGCATGACTACAATCAACATTGTGCGATGATCAGGATGAAGTGTCTTGGCAATCAAGAAGTATGTAGCTGATTCACAGTACACACGTGTGCATGCTGATAAGGGCAAATTGAGGACTCTTTCCTACAGGCAAATTACGTCAGGTTAAAAGAGCAGCGGCAAGAAAGCCTTGTCATAGCAGCAGACAAGTTTTTGAAGCTGCTGGTGCCTCCAACGTCCCCCGAACAACAAGATGCAGGGTCCTTCAGAGGTTTGCAGCTGTGCATACGCCATCCTGTCGACCTCCTCTATCCACTTCACACAAGCAGAAACGGCTCCAGTGGGCCAAACATTACATGAAGACTGATTTCAAAACTGTTTTGTTCACGGATGAGTGCCGTGCAGCGCTCGATGGTCCAGATGGATGGAGTGGAGGATGGCTGGTTGATGGACACCCCACGCAAACACGGCTACAGCGCCAACAAGGAGGAGGTGGAGTAATGTTTTGGGCTGGAATCATGGGGAGAGAGATTGTCGGCCCCTTTAGGATCCCTGAAGGCGCTAAAGATGAACTCCATAATGTATGTGGATTTTCTCAAACAGCACTTCCTGCCATGGTTCAAGAAGAAGAACCGTGTATTTCACAGCAAGATCATTTTCCTGCATGATAATGCACCATCTCATGCTGCACATAAAACATCTGAATCTCTGGCTGATATGGGCATAAAAGGGGACAAACTTATGGTGTGACCACCATGCTCCCCTGACCTCTACCCCATTCAGAACCTTTGGAGCATCATTAAAAGGAGTGTCTATGATGGCGGGAGGCAGTTCACATCTAAGCAACAGCTCTGGGAGGGTATTCTGTCCTCATGCAAAAGAATTGAAGCAGAAACCATCCAAAACCTGACAAATTCAATGGACGAGAGAGTTCAGAAGCTCCTTTCGAACAAGCGGTCCTATGTGAAAATGTAACATCACCTACAATAAAGTTTTGAGTTGAAAACTGTTTGATTTCAGTTTCTAACAACCTGCTAATGCTTATAATTTCAAAAATGACCATTTTTTTGGTCTTTATTAAAATGAAAAGGTTGATCGAAAAGTTTGGGGGATCTAAGAGTGTGGCAACCCAGTAGTCATGATTACTTCGAATTCTGACAATATGAGGGTCATGCTGCAGGTAGTGCAGCAAGAAGGCACTTATGTGTCTTGCGCATCTCGGAGCCCCAAAATTATTTTCCGGGCTAGATGCAGCTAAAAATTATTTTTAATTTTAAATCTGGTGGAGCTTATTATAGATGGCCTAATAGGATCAGTGCTGCACACTGTTACAAAGCCCAAATTATTTTCCAGTCAAGATACAGATAAACATGATTAGTAATTTGAAAGCTTAAAACGGTTGGTAGGGTGATTTTAACCAATCATCAAGCTTTTACTCTCCCCAGGATTACACAGGGGTAGAAAAGTCGTTTCGGATCCATGATTTGTTCATCTTTATGAACGTGAGTCTGTCTACATTATCAGTGGAGAGCCGAGTGCGCTTATCTGTCAGCACACCACCAGCAGCGCTGAACACACGTTCAGACAGAACGCTGGCTGCGGGGCATGACAAGATCTCCAAGGCGTAAGTGGCTAGCTCCGGCCATTTATCCAGATTGGAAGCCCAAAAAGAGCAAGGGTCCAGTGACACAGTCGTGGCTTCAATGTTTACTTGGAGATACTCCTGTACCATTGTCTCTAGGCGTTGACTATGTGTCAGACTTCTTGTCTCCTGTGGCCTTGCAAAGGATGGGCTAAAAAAGTGGTGAAATGATTCCGCAAAATTGATGTTACCAGCAGATACTGTGGTTCTGTTACGGTTTGAGTGCTGAACACTTGACGGTCCCACGGTTGGCAAGTTGGAACTGTGAGATTCAATACGTGCACCACTGGTATTTTGTGGAAAAGCACATGTAAGATTCTGCAACAGTCTCTGCTGATACTCCTGCATGCGTGCATCCCTTTCTATGGCAGGAATAATTTCTGCAAATTTACTTTTGTACCGGGGATCTAACAGTGTGGCAACCCAGTAGTCAGGATTATTTCTAATTCTCACAATTCGAGGGTCATGTTGCAGGTAGTGCAGCAAGAAGGCACTCATGTGTGTTGCGCATCCAGGAGCACCAAGTCCCTGTTGTGTTGGTGGCGAGGTAACAATCATGCTTCCTTCCTCTGTCCTCTCCCCCCAACCTCGCACAACAGAAATGTGATCAAGGTCTCCCTCATCTGATGAGTCTTCCATCAGTTCGTCCTCCACTTCTTCCTGGGCTCCTGCACCTTCCTCACTAGTTTGGCTGCTACCATGCGCCCTGGTAAAACCATCTCCCCCACCCTCACATGCCTGCCGCCTTGGTGCTGCCGACCGTCTGGACCTTGCAGATGTTAGCCCTTCCGCATACAACTCCTCCTCCTCTACTTCCTCCACCTCCTCTTGTGCCACCACCTGACTCCGAATTCTGTTTAACATGTGCTCCAGCATGTAAATCACCGGAATAGTCATGTTGATAATGGCATCGTCAGCACTAAACATCTTCGTCGCCATTTCAAAACTGTGCAGAAGGGTGCATAGGTCCCTGATCTGAGACCACTCCTCCAGCGTGATTTGCCCCACCTCTGAATCTCGTTGGCCCAGGCTATACGTCAGAACGTATTGCACCAGGGCTTGTCGGTGCTGCCACAGTCGCTGCAACATGTGCAGAGTTGAATTCCACCGGGTAGGCACATCGCATTTTAGCCGGTGAAGTGGCAGGCCCAACGACTTCTGTAGAGATGTAAGTCGCTGAGCTGCAGGATGCGAACGGCGGAAGTGAGCACACAGCGACCGTGCCCTCTGCAGAAGGCCATCTAGTCTGGGATAGTGGGCTAAAAATTGCTGGACAACCAGGTTCAACACGGGAGCCATACAAGGCACGTGTGTGACATTGCCCCGGCGAAGGGCCGCACCCAGGTTTGCAGCACTGTCGCACACGGCCTTCCCTGGTTTCAGGTCCAGTGGAGACAACCATTCATGAAATTGGTTCTCCAGAGCTGACCACAACTCCTCAGCTGTGTGACTCACATTTCCCAGACATTTCAAAGTAAAAACCGCCTGATGACATTGAGCTCTACTGCCAGCATAGTAAGGAGGTGTGCAGGATCCCTTCTGCGCAGTTAGAAAGCTTGTGGCATGACCAGACAGGCTTTGGGTGCAGGTGGAAGACCGAGAGGAGGTTGAGGAGGCAGAAGCAGTGGAGGAACTTTGACATAAAGAGGATTGACGCACAACTCGTGGGGACGGCAAGACTTGGACAGCAGCCCCTTGTCCTGCTGTCACCATAGTTACCCAGTGCCCAGTCAGCGACATGTAATGCCCCTGTCCATGCCTACTCGTCCAAGTGTCTGTGGTGAAATGCACCCTGTCACACACAGAGTTTCTCAAAGAAGCGGTGATGTTGTGTGCGACATGCTGGTGGAGCGCAGGCACACCTTTCTTTGAGAAGTAGTGCCGACTGGGCATCTGGTACTGGGGCACTGCGACGGACATAAGGTCTCGAAAATCCTCTGTGTCCACCAGGCGGAAAGGCAGCATTTCTGTAGCCAAGAGCTTGCAGATGGTGAAATTCAACCTCTTAGCTTTCTCATGGCTAGGAGGAAATGGTCTTTTACTTGTCCACATCTGAGGGACCGAGGGCTGGCTATTGTGCTTAGACGGGGTTGATAAGGGTGTCCCCGGCAAACTGCCGGTCTGTGAGGAAGATGCAGGCGGACATGTTAGGTTGCCTTGATCCAAAGGTGGTGCTATCGATGTCGGACAGCGCTCAACACCAGCTGGTGTTACCACCTCCAAAGAAAATGATGACCTGCCAATCACGCTGGCTGTTGCGGGTAAAGAGGTGGCAGGTCTGCGCCCCAAAACAGGTGTGACTGCTGTCCCCCCAGTCACAGATGATGAAGAGGCCGCGGATGCACAAATATGACAGACGGTGGTTGGCCCGGCCGGCTAGGCCGCATTGTAGCACAGTGAGCTTCCCACTGCAACTTATGCTTCATGTCCATGTGCCGGTTCATGCATGAAGTACTCAAACTATGTATTTTTTGGCCTCTACTTAGCTTTTGCTGACAAATGTTACAGATAACACGAGTTGGGTCATCTTTATCGATCTGAAAAAATGCCCAGGCTATGCAAGGCTTAGCACCCATGCGACCTGAAGAGCCACCACGACTTGTGGTGAGAGGCAGAGTTGTGTTTGAGGATGCAGTTGTTGACGTGCTTCCAGTACTACGTCTCTGTCCAGGAAGGCGCAACCTGACCTCGTCGTCACTAGCATCTTCCTCCACCTCCTCTGCTGACCTCATCTCTTGGCTGACTGTGGGTTGACAGTAAGTGGGATCTCCAACCTCATCATCATCACCCTGTGTGTTATCACACCCGTCGTCCTCAGAGCCAACCTGTTCCTGCCCTGACAAAAAACTAAAGTTGTCGCTCCAATCAGGTATTTGAGTCTTATCATCGTCTTCCTCATTGTCTCCACCAACAGGAGTTACAGTTTGGGAATGAGGGTCTACATTATGGTCAGAACCTTCTGCGTCTGGTCCTGGATCCGACTCATAAAGATTCTGGGCATCAGTGCAGATCATTTCCTCGTCTGGATTCACAGAAGCGCTGGAGTCGACCTCTGATTCCCAGGCTATAGTATGAGTAAACAGCTCTGCAGACTCAACCATCTGTTCTACCTCATACTCAGACGGGCAGCTGGAGATTTGGGAGCTGTGAGGAAGCAAGTGCGATTTGGGTGACACCTTTGAGGACTGGAGTATTTGTGATGTTGAAGTTGATGTGGAGGAGAGCCCACTTAAAGGAGCACTTGATATCCGTTGAAGCACCTGCTGTTTTTGTGCCTCATCTGGAATTTGTAGCGATTGGCGTGGCCGTAAGAAAGGGATCTTATCACATTGTCCGCTAAAAGAAGTAGACATTTTAGTTTGGCTGGAAGATGGTATTTCTTCTGCAGATGTTACTGTTGCTTTAACACCTACCCCACGGACACAACCTTTTTTCCCCTTCCCAACACGCCTATTCCCCTTTCCACCAGCAGCAGGCCTTTTTCCACTCATTTTGGTGGTTAACTAATAGTGTTGAGCCACCCCCGTAGTGTTCGAGTTTGGTTCGGTTCGTCGAACACCCGTGTGTTCGCCGAACTGTTCGTCGAACTGTTCGTCGAACACCTTCGAACACCGTTAAAACCAATGGCAGGCAAACAAAAACACATAGAAACACATAGAAAACACCTTCAAAGGTGTCCAAAAGCTGACAAACTGCTCAGAAGACACAACTAACACATGGAAAAGTGACAAGTACATATAGTCATGCGAAAAGAAAAGAGGTGGAGGAGTAAAAGGAGGGGGAGACACAGATATAGGCATGTCATGCCCTTCTAAAATCCAAAAAGTGAGAAGCCGAGACGGCCAGTCCGCTCCTGCCCGTGCCACCTCCGTGTCGCCGGGTTTGTGCCAGAGCCGCGGTGAACCCTGACGGCCAGCCCCCCTCTCCCAATACTGGTGCCTGTCCGCTGGTGGGTCGAGAGAGCCCCCCTGTGGTGGAGGCAGCTCTAAGCTTTTTAATTTAAATTGTCCCTCTAATTTGAATGAATACACTTTAAATCCATTTACAAGGATCTATTGGAGGGCAAGTCTCATGCCAGCAGCCGCGTAATTCCAGCTCCAGTAGCGTCCACTAAAGCTGCTGCAGTTAAAAAGCTTTTAGAAGGATCGAGCTCGGCTGTCCACCGCAAGGCATCCTAGTGCCAGTCCCAGCCCCTATGCCTTGGGGTGCCTCCTGATGCTCTTCACTAAGTATCCCGTGGTCCCGAAGCATTTCCTTTGAAAAAATTAAGTGTCCAAACTACAGGTGGTGTAGCTTGCTTAACAGCCGGGATAATCCGCTGACTAGCAGACACTGCTACTAGGCACAAAGTATTTCCTGGGCTAGATGCAGTTAAAAATTTGTAAGTAGATACTCTCGTTGGATGCTGAGAAAGCATTCCATAGAGTCTCCTGGCACGCCATATATGATTCTCTTAAAAAGCTTGGGGTAGGGGTCTAGGGGACCCTTTTATAGCCAAAATCACGGCCCTGTATCACAATACGTCACCTAGGCTGAAGATAAATGGAACTGTAGCACCGAGGGCTCGGTTGCTACAGACGTATTGCACCTCACCCAGAGGTGTGATATCTCACTCTCAGATAAGGATGGAGTGTGGATCAGGACCCGACACCTGCATGCATTACACCACATTGCCGTGGGGCAGGGCGACCAATATGCCCCTGAGATGGGCACGACAGTCCCTGTCCCTGGCTGGAGTGGGGGGAGGGAACACTGAGGAAGGGGAACCCTGCAGTGCAGGAGCAGGGAGGAAGCAGTTCCTGGGTGCATTGAGAAGGGAGTATAAAAGGTGGGCACCTACTTAGTTCAGTGCAGAGAAGTCTGAGCAGAAGTGGCAGGGAGCAGGGGCTCTGCATGAGCTCTGCTCCGGAGGCGGGCCTAGTAACAGAGGCCCAGGCCTGCAAGAGGGAGAAGGAAGGAAGAGGAGCGGAGAAGGCTCCAGGAACGAGGAATGAAGGGATCCCAGGGGTGCGGACGGGCGAGTCGCCACCGCACACCCGAATCCACCTGCGTGGAGGGGTCAGGCCAAAGGGGGAGACCGGTCCCCGAACTAGTGGAGGCAGGAAACGACCCTCAGCTAGAAACCGGAGGCTCTGACATTTTATGTGGCGCAGCCCCTTGCTCCACCCGCTAGGAAGGCACCACATAGGGTCAGGGAAACTGGCGCCAAGTTTACCAAGAGGAGGCCCGAGGCAGCCGGACAGAAGTGTTGGTAAGAAAGGCCAGACAAAGGACACACAAAGGGGGTCCTGTGAAGCGCTCCAAAGTTATCTGGGAGTTGTCTGAGCCCCACACCTGGTGAGCACAGTACGACGTGGGCAGCCGTTACCTGCAGACGTGGTCTGGATAATAAGAACTGTGAGTAAAGGCCCTGAACTGCATCACTGACTCCGTGTCGTTACTGCTGCTGCCCTGCACCATCACCCCCATCCTCCGCATACACTGCCCTGAGGCTATACTCCTCCCGTGGGGAGTTATGCTACGCTCTGCTGCACCCACAACACCAGCCTTAGCGGTCTGCCCTGTAGCGGCGGTTCACTCTGACCGCAATCCACGGGTGGTGTAGTCGGACATTTAAACATCAAAACCACATAAATAGTTCCGCCACTGGTTTGACCGCCCTGAGCCACGGAACCGGATCGCCGCCACGAAGACTACAACCACCAGCATCCACCAAAAAGGGTCCGGCTCCGGGTGTCCCAAGGCCCAGGGGGTGCGTCAGAACATTTTCATCACCTTTCACAATCACCAATGGGACAAGGCAGGGATGTCCTCTGTCCCCTCTCTTAAACAGCCTAGTGACGGAGCACCTGCTCTCATCAATTCGCCATAACCCCAATATTAGGTGGATTGAGGTGGGAGGCACCGAGTACAAGTGCTCTCTATTTGCTGATGATGTCCTAGTATATATCACTCAATCACATATATCCATCCCTGCTGTTATGGCTGAAATAGATCACTTTGTTACATGGTAAAATTTTAAAATCAATGCAGCGAAGTCTGAGGCCCTCGATGTCTCCCTCCCTAAATCCATATAGGATTCCATCCAGTCCAACTTTCCCTTTGCCTGGCCCTCACAGGGTATCAAATACTTAGGAATTCCTATTCATAGAGACCTCTCCCATCTATGTTATCTTAATTTTGGGCCCTTTATTGAACAATTCCATACAGACCACGGTTGGCAAGTTGGAACTGTGAGATTCACTACGTGCACCACTGGTATTTTGTGGAAAAGCACATGTAAGATTCTGCAACAGTCTCTGCTGATACTCCTGCATGCGTGCATCCCTTTCTATGGCAGGAATAATTTCTGCAAATTTACTTTTGTACCGGGGATCTAACAGTGTGGCAACCCAGTAGTCAGGATTATTTCTAATTCTCACAATTCGAGGGTCATGTTGCAGGTAGTGCAGCAAGAAGGCACTCATGTGTGTTGCGCATCCAGGAGCACCAAGTCCCTGTTGTGTTGGTGGCGAGGTAACAATCATGCTTCCTTCCTCTGTCCTCTCCCCCCAACCTCGCACAACAGAAATGTGATCAAGGTCTCCCTCATCTGATGAGTCTTCCATCAGTTCGTCCTCCACTTCTTCCTGGGCTCCTGCACCTTCCTCACTAGTTTGGCTGCTACCATGCGCCCTGGTAAAATCATCTCCCCCACCCTCACATGCCTGCCGCCCTGGTGCTGCTGACCGTCTGGACCTTGCAGATGTTAGCCCTTCCGCATACAACTCCTCCTCCTCTACTTCCTCCACCTCCTCTTGTGCCACCACCTGACTCCGAATTCTGTTTAACATGTGCTCCAGCATGTAAATCACCGGAATAGTGATGCTGATAATGGCATCGTCAGCACTAAACATCTTCGTCGCCATTTCAAAACTGTGCAGAAGGGTGCATAGGTCCCTGATCTGAGACCACTCCTCCAGCGTGATTTGCCCCACCTCTGAATCTCGTTGGCCCAGGCTATACGTCAGAACGTATTGCACCAGGGCTTGTCGGTGCTGCCACAGTCGCTGCAACATGTGCAGAGTTGAATTCCACCGGGTAGGCACATCGCATTTTAGCCGGTGAAGTGGCAGGCCCAACGACTTCTGTAGAGATGTAAGTCGCTGAGCTGCGGGATGCGAACGGCGGAAGTGAGCACACAGCGACCGTGCCCTCTGCAGAAGGCCATCTAGTCTGGGATAGTGGGCTAAAAATTGCTGGACAACCAGGTTCAACACGTGAGCCATACAAGGCACGTGTGTGACATTGCCCGGGCGAAGGGCCGCACCCAGGTTTGCAGCATTGTCGCACACGGCCTTCCCTGGTTTCAGGTCCAGTGGAGACAACCATTCATGAAATTGGTTCTCCAGAGCTGACCACAACTCCTCAGCTGTGTGACTCACATTTCCCAGACATTTCAATGTAAAATCCGCCTGATGACGTTGAGCCCTACTGCCAGCATATTAAGGAGGTGTGCAGGATCCCTTCTGCGCAGTTAGAAAGCTTGTGGCATGACCAGACAGGCTTTGGGTGCAGGTGGAAGACCGAGAGGAGGTTGAGGAGGCAGAAGCAGTGGAGGAAAAATGACATAAAGAGGATTGACGCACAACTCGTGGGGACGGCAAGACTTGGACAGCAGCCCCTTGTCCTGCTGTCACCATAGTTACCCAGTGCCCAGTCAGCGACATGTAACGCCCCTGTCCATGCCTACTCGTCCAAGTGTCTGTGGTGAAATGCACCCTGTCACACACAGAGTTTCTCAAAGAAGCGGTGATGTTGTGTGCGACATGCTGGTGGAGCGCAGGCACACCTTTCTTTGAGAAGTAGTGCCGACTGGGCATCTGGTACTGGGGCACTGCGACGGACATAAGGTCTCGAAAATCCTCTGTGTCCACCAGGCGGAAAGGCAGCATTTCTGTAGCCAAGAGCTTGCAGATGGTGAAATTCAACCTCTTAGCTTTCTCATGGCTAGGAGGAAATGGTCTTTTACTTGTCCACATCTGAGGGACCGAGGGCTGGCTATTGTGCTTAGACGGGGTTGATAAGGGTGTCCCCGGCAAACTGCCGGTCTGTGAGGAAGATGCAGGCGGACATGTTAGGTTGCCTTGATCCAAAGGTGGTGCTATCGATGTCGGACAGCGCTCAAGACCAGCTGGTGTTACCACCTCCAAAGAAAATGATGACCTGCCAATCACGCTGGCTGTTGCGGGTAAAGAGGTGGCAGGTCTGCTCCCCAAAACAGGTGTGACTGCTGTCCCCCCAGTCACAGAGGATGAAGAGGCCGCGGATGCACAAGATATGGCAGACGGTGGTTGGCCCGGCCGGCTAGACCGCATTGTAGCACACTGAGCTTCCCACTGCAACTTATGCTTCATGTCCATGTGCCGGTTCATGCATGAAGTACTCAAACTATGTATTTTTTGGCCTCTACTTAGCTTTTGCTGACAAATGTTACAGATAACACGAGTTGGGTCATCTTTATCGATCTGAAAAAATGCCCAGGCTATGCAAGGCTTAGCACCCATGCGACCTGAAGAGCCACCACGACTTGTGGTGAGAGGCAGAGTTGTGTTTGAGGATGCAGTTGTTGACGTGCTTCCAGTACTACGTCTCTGTCCAGGAAGGCGCAACCTGACCTCGTCGTCACTAGCATCTTCCTCCACCTCCTCTGCTGACCTCATCTCTTGGCTGACTGTGGGTTGACAGTAAGTGGGATCTCCGACCTCATCATCATCACCCTGTGCGTTATCACACCCGTCGTCCTCAGAGCCAACCTGTTCCTGCCCTGACAAAAAACTAAAGTTGTCGCTCCAATCAGGTATTTGAGTCTTATCATCGTCTTCCTCATTGTCTCCACCAACAGGAGTTACAGTTTGGGAATGAGGGTCTACATTATGGTCAGAACCTTCTGCGTCTGGTCCTGGATCCGACTCATAAAGATTCTGGGCATCAGTGCAGATCATTTCCTCGTCTGGATTCACAGAAGCGCTGGAGTCGACCTCTGATTCCCAGGCTATAGTATGAGTAAACAGCTCTGCAGACTCAACCATCTGTTCTACCTCATACTCAGACGGGCAGCTGGAGATTTGGGAGCTGTGAGGAAGCAAGTGCGATTTGGGTGACACCTTTGAGGACTGGAGTATTTGTGATGTTGAAGTTGATGTGGAGGAGAGCCCACTTAAAGGAGCACTTGATATCCGTTGAAGCACCTGCTGTTTTTGTGCCTCATCTGGAATTTGTAGCGATTGGCGTGGCCGTAAGAAAGGGATCTTATCACATTGTCCGCTAAAAGAAGTAGACATTTTAGTTTGGCTGGAAGATGGTCTTTCTTCTGCACCTACCCCACGGACACAACCTTTTTTCCCCTTCCCAACACGCCTATTCCCCTTTCCACCAGCAGCAGGCCTTTTTCCACTCATTTTGGTGGTTAACTAATTCACAACTCTGGAGTTGTTTGCACAAAAAAACAATGGATGGTAACCGAGCAGAGCTGAGTGGCCAAACTGTGGTATTAGGCCAAAACTATTGGCTGGGTTAGATGCAGAAAAAAATTATTTTTAATTTGCAACCTGATGGAGGTCAGTAGAGATGGACTAATAGACCAAGTCCCACACACCGCTAGAAGCCCAAATATTTTTTCAGAGCTAGATGCAGAAAAAAATTATTTTTAATTTGCAACCTGCTGGAGGTCAGTATAGATGGACTAATAGACCAAGTCCCACACACCGCTAGAAGCCCAAATATTTTTTCAGAGCTAGATGCAGAAAAAAATTATATTCAATTTGCAACCTACTGGACGTCAGTATAGAAGGACTAATAGAACAAGTCCCACACACTGCTAGAAGCCCAAATATTTTTTCAGAGCTAAATGAAGAAAAAAATTATTTTTAATTTGCAACCTGATGGAGGTCAGTATAGATGGACTAATAGACCAAGTCCCACACACTGCTAGAAGCCCAAATATTTTTTCAGAGCTAGATGCAGAAAAAAATTATTTTTAATTTGCAACCTGATGGAGGTCAGTATAGATGGACTAATAGACCAAGTCCCACACACCGCTAGAAGCCCAAATATTTTTTCAGAGCTAGATGCAGAAAATTTTTTTATTCAATTTGCAACCTGATGGAGGTCAGTATAGATGGACTAATAGACCAAGTCCCACACACTGCTAGAAGCCCAAATATTTTTTCAGAGCTAGATGCAGAAAAAAATTATTTTTAATTTGCAACCTGATGGAGGTCAGTATAGATGGACTAATAGACCAAGTCCCACACACTGCTAGAAGCCCAAATATTTTTTCAGAGCTAGATGCAGAAAAAAATTATTTTTAATTTGCAACCTGATGGAGGTCAGTATAGATGGACTAATAGAACAAGTCCCACACGCTGCTAGAAGCCCAAATATTTTTTCAGAGATAAATGAAGAAAAAAATTATTTTTAATTTGCAACCTGATGGAGGTCAGTATAGATGGACTAATAGACCAAGTCCCACACACCGCTAGAAGCCCAAATATTTTTTCAGAGCTAGATGCAGAAAAAAATTATATTCAATTTGCAACCTGCTGGAGGTCAGTATAGAAGGACTAATAGAACAAGTCCCACACACTGCTAGAAGCCCAAATATTTTTTCAGAGCTAAATGAAGAAAAAAATTATTTTTAATTTGCAACCTGACGGAGGTCAGTATAGATGGACTAATAGACCAAGTCCCACACACTGCTAGAAGCCCAAATATTTTTTCAGAGCTAGATGCAGAAAAAAATTATATTCAGTTTGCAACCTGATGGAGGTCAGTGTAGATGGACTAATAGAATGATGCTATGCCCAAAAGATTTTACTTCACTAGGTGCAGTAAAAAAATTGGTATTCTATACACAGGTGGTATATCTTGCAACACAGATAGGCTACTCCACTGACTAACACACTCTGCAATAGGCCAAAAAGGATTAGCTTTGCTAGATTCAGCCAAATGCTGTGAAAAAAACTTGCACAGCACTGGCACAGACCTGCCTGGCAAAAACTGATAGGAACTGATGTAACCTAGTCCTGAAAAGGACTCCAATTACAATTAGTCTTTACTCCCACAATCTATCTATTTAAGAGCACAGACCTGCCTGATAAAAGTCGTAGGAAATGCTGTAACCTAGTCCTTAAAAGGACTGCAATCACAACTATTCCCTACTCCCAAGCTATCTGTATATTTGTGCGAAAATTGGCTTGAAATTAACAAGGTATAGCGCACACAGCAACAGCGGTGCCGTCTAACACGCAGCTGCAGCAGTGAGAAAATGGTGGCGACGGGGAAAATGGCTTGGTCTTATAGGGCAAGGACATGTGACATACACTGCCAATCACACATGCCCTTGCTTGTGTGAAAAAAAGCACTTCGCTCCGTGTGTGCGCTGCTGATAGGCTGACAGATTGCACCTCCCCACTGCAAATGCGGGAAAGAGAAAAAAAAATGGAGATCTTCATTGTTCCTGCAGAGATCCATCCCCTGCCCCTCCCCCCGCCCCGCTGTACACTCAAACTGCGTATTAACATTAATTTTCATCATTACTGAGAAAAAATCCAGTTATGATTTTGGTGCACGAACAGTTATCGAACATAACCTCGAACAGCCGAATTTTTCTCAAATTGTTCGTGTTCGCCGACCGGCTCGAACACCGCCCAAAACAGCTCGAATTTGAGATTGGCGAACAGTTCGAGTAGAACAACGCTCATCTCTATTAACTAATTCACAACTCTGGAGTTGTTTGCACAAAAAAACAATGGATGGTAACCGAGCAGAGCTGAGTGGCCAAACTGTGGTATTAGGCCAAAACTATTGGCTGGGTTAGATGCAGAAAAAAATTATATTCAATTTGCAACCTGATGGAGGTCAGTATAGATGGACTAATACAACAAGTCCCACACACAGCTAGAAGCCCAATATTTTTTCAGAGATAGATGCAGAAAAAAATATATTCAGTTTGCAACCTGATGGAGGTCAGTATAGATGGACTAATACAACAAGTCCCACACACAGCTAGAAGCCCAATATTTTTTCAGAGGTAGATGCAGAAAAAAATATATTCAGTTTGCAACCTGATGGAGGTCAGTATAGATGGACTAATACAACAAGTCCCACACACAGCTAGAAGCCCAAATATTTTTTCAGAGGTACTGTAGATGCAGATAAAAATTATTTTGAATTTGCAACCTGATGGAGGTCAGTATAGATGCACTAATAGAGAAAGTCCGACACACTGCTAGAAGGCCAAATATTTTTTCAGAGCTAGATGCAGAAAAAAATTAGATTCAGTTTGCAACGTGATGGAGGTCAGTATAGATGGACTAATAGAATGATGCTATGCCCAAAAGATTTTACTTCACTAGGTGCAGTAAAAAAATTGGTATTCTATACACAGGTGGTATATCTTGCAACACAGATAGGCTACTCCACTGACTAACACACTCTGCAATAGTCCAAAAAGATTAGCTTTGCTAGATTCAGCCAAATGCTGTGAAAAAAACTTGCACAGCACTGGCACAGACCTGCCTGGCAAAAACTGATAGGAACTGATGTAACCTAGTCCTGAAAAGGACTCCAATTACAATTAGTCTTTACTCCCACAACCTATCTATTTAAGAGCACAGACCTGCCTGATAAAAGTCGTAGGAAATGCTGTAACCTAGTCCTTAAAAGGACTGCAATCACAACTATTCCCTACTCCCAAGCTATCTGTATATTTGTGCGAAAATTGGCTTGAAATTAACAAGGTATAGCGCACACAGCAGCAGCGGTGCCGTCTAACACGCAGCTGCAGCAGTGAGAAAATGGTGGCGACGGGGAAAATGGCTTGGTCTTATAGGTCATGGACATGTGACATACACTGCCAATGACACATGCCCTTGCTTGTGTGAAAAAAAGCACTTCGCTCCGTGTGTGCGCTGCTGATAGGCTGACAGATTGCACCTCCCCACTGTAAATGCGGGAAAGAGAAAAAAAAATGGAGATCTTCATTGTTCCTGCAGAGATCCATCCCCTGCCCCTCCCCCCACCCCGCTGTACACTCAAACTGCGTATTAACATTAATTTTCATCATTACTGAGAAAAAATCCAGTTATGATTTTGGTGCACGAACAGTTATCGAACATAACCTCGAACAGCCGAATTTTTCTCAAATTGTTCGTGTTCGCCGAACGGCTCGAACACCGCCCAAAACAGCTTGAATTTGAGATTGGCGAACAGTTCGAGTAGAACAACGCTCATCTCTACTCACTAGTGGACTTGAATGTGCAATCATTTGAACACTTGTATAACAGACAGAGAGAGGGAGATTAAAGTCAGATACCAGAACCGGAACATCCACAAGTCCGCTCACACGTAATTACAACCCATTAATGTGTAGTGAGCTGGCAGGCTCTGGCTGTTCTGTGACAATTGAAATAGAGCCTGTGACAGAAATGATTACGCAGGATGGTGCTGCCACCTTGTGGCCAGAGGTTGCACCTGCGCAGGGTGAGATGACAGAGAAAAAGACTGAGTCTCCTGTGTCCCGCCCTAGAGAGTCACGTGACCAGAGTGAGAAGCAGGAAAAAGCGCGCGAAGAGTCTGAGAGAGTCTGTGTAAAGAACCAGGACGGTATGCAGGTCCTCGGGTGTGCCGTAGAGGATACTCTCAACGTGGCTGCTGCTATCTGACATCTTTTCCTCAGAGCTTTCCCCAGCTTCCGCACGGCTGAAGGATTCAGCTGTTACACTCCCCACTACTGGAGTGTGGACTACACAAGGGAATCAACAAGAGCTGCTATCCGGATCAGAGAGACTGTAAGCGGGACCTCTGTCGAGGGGCCGAAGTATGCCCTCCTTTCAGCGAAATTTGTTGTTCCTGTTTTTTTTCTTCGGCTGGGACGCCTTCCTGCAAAGACAGACAGGCCTGCGACGGGGGACACATCCTTCTGGAGTAAAGGACTGGTAACGTGTGAGTAGGGACAGTGAGGGTCAGCTTATAAGTACACGTTATTGCTGTGAACATTTACGGTTGTCATTTATTGTGTTCTGCTATGTTAAAAATGTATACAAGTAAAGATACGGTTATCAAGATAGTCTGTGTGTGGGGATCTTGCTGGGCCAGATCATGGGTACCAGCGCGCGGCCTTGCCCGCGGTCACTTCAAATGAACAAGAGAATCCACTCCTAATTAGAGATGAGCGTTGTTCGACTCGAACTGTTCGCCAATCTCAAATTCGAGCTGTTTTGGGCGGTGTTCGAGCCGTTCGGCGAACACGAACGATTTGAAAAAAATTCGGCTGTTCGAGGTTATGTTCGATAACTGTTCGTGCACCAAAATCATAACTGGATTTTTTCTCAGTAATGATGAAAATTAATGTTAATACGCAGTTTGAGTGTACAGCGGGGCGGGGGGAGGGGCAGGGGATGGATCTCTGCAGGAATAATGAAGATCTCCATTTTTTTTTCTCTTTCCCGCATTTACAGTGGGGAGGTGCAATCTGTCAGCCTATCAGCAGCGCACACACGGAGCGAAGTGCTTTTTTTCACACAAGCAAGGGCATGTGTCATTGGCAGTGTATGTCACATGTCCTTGCCCTATAAGACCCAGTCATTTTCCCCGTCGCCACCATTTTCTCACTGCTGCAGCTGCATGTTAGACGGCACCGCTGTTGCTGTGTGCGCTATACCTTGTTAATTTCAAGCCAATTTTCGCACAAATCTACAGATAGCTTGGGAGTAGGGAATAGTTGTGATTGCAGTCCTTTTAAGGACTAGGTTACAGCATTTCCTACGACTATTATCAGGCAGGTCTGTGCTCTTAAATAGATAGGTTGTGGGAGGAAAGACTAATTGTAATTGCAGTCCTTTTCAGGACTAAGTTACATCAGTTCCTATCAGTTTTTGCCAGGCAGGTCTGTGCCAGTGCTGTGCAAGTTTTTTTCACAGCATTTGGATAAATCTAGCAAAGCTAATCCGTTTTGGCCTATTGCAGAGTGTGTTAGTCAGTGGAGTAGCCTATCTGTGTTGCAAGCTACACCACCTGTGAATAGAATACCAATTTTTTTACTGCACCCGGTGAAGCAAAACCTTTTGGGCATAGCATCATTCTATTAGTCCATCTATACTGACCTCCATAAAGTTGCAAATTGAATATAATTTTTTTCTGCATCTAGCTCTGAAAAAATATTTGGCCTTCAAGCTGTGTGTGGGACTTGTTCTATTAGTCCATCTATACTGACCTCCAGCAGGTTGCAAACTGAATATAATTTTTTTCTACATCTACCTCTGAAAAAATATTTGGGCTTCTAGCTGTGTGTGGGACTTGTTCTATTAGTCCATCTATACTGACCTCCATCACGTTGCAAATTGAATATAATTTTTTTCTGCATCTAGCTCTGAAAAAATATTTGGCCTTCTAGCAGTGTGTGGGACTTGTTCTATTAGTCCATCTATACTGGCCTCCATCAGGTTGCAAATTCAAAATAATTTTTATCTGCATCTAGCTCTGAAAAAATATTTGGCCTTCTAGCAGTGTGTGGGACTTGTTCTATTAGTCCATCTATACTGACCTCCATCAGGTTGCAAATTGAATATAATTTTTTTCTGCATCTAGCTCTGAAAAAATATTTGGCCTTCTAGCAGTGTGTGGGACTTGTTCTATTAGTCCATCTATACTGACCTCCATCACATTGCAAATTGAATATAATTTTTTTCTGCATCTAGCTCTGAAAAAATATTTGGGCTTCTAGTAGTGTGTGGGACTTGTTCTATTAGTCCATCTATACTGACCTCCATCAGGTTGCAAACTGAATATAATTTTTTTCTGCATCTAACCCAGACAATAGTTTTGGCCGAATACCACAGTTTGGCCACTCAGCTCTGCTCGGTTCCCATCCTTTGTGTTTTTGTGCAAACAACTCCAGAGTTGTGAATTAGTTAACCACCAAAATGAGTGGAAAAAGGCCTGCTGCTGGTGGAAAGGGGAATAGGCGTGTTGGGAAGGGGAAAATAGGTTGTGTCCGTGGAGTAGGTGTTAAAGCAACAGTAACATCTGCAGAAGAAAGACCATCTTCCAGCAAAACTAAAATGTCTACTTCTTTTAGCGGACAATGTGATAAGATCCCTTTCTAACGGCCACGCCAATCGCTACAAATTCCAGATGAGGCACAAAAACAGCAGGTGCTTCAACGGATATCAAGTTCTCCTTTAAGTGGGCTCTCCTCCACATCAACTTCAACATCACAAATACTCCAGTCCTCAGAGGTGTCACCCCAATCGCACTTGCTTCCTCACAGCTCCCAAATCTCCAGCTGCCCATCTGAGTATGAGGTAGAACAGATGGTTGAGTCTGCAGAGCTGTTTACTCATACTATAGCCTGGGAATCAGAGGTCGGCTCCAGCGCTTCTGTGAATCCAGACGAGGAAATGATCTGCACTGATGCCCAGAATCTTTATGAGTCGGATCCAGGACCAGACGCAGAAGGTTCTGACCATAATGTAGACCCTCATTCCCAAACTGTAACTCCTGTTGGTGGAGACAATGAGGAAGACGATGATGAGACTCAAATACCTGATTGGAGCGTCAACTTTAGTTTTTTGTCAGGGCAGGAACAGGTTGGCTCTGAGGACGACGGGTGTGATAACACACAGGGTGATGATGATGAGGTTGGAGATCCCACTTACTGTCAACCCACAGTCAGCCAAGAGATGAGATCAGCAAAGGAGGTGGAGGAGGATGCTAGTGATGACGAGGTCAGGTTGCGCCTTCCTGGACAGAGACGTAGTACTGGAAGCACGTCAACAACTGCATCCTCAAACACAACTCTGACTCTGACCACAAGTCGTGGTGGCTCTTCAGGTCGCATGGGTGCTAAGCCTTGCATAGCCTGGGCATTTTTTCAGATCGATAAAGATGACCCAACTCGAGTTATCTGTAACATTTGTCAACAAAAGCTAAGTAGAGGCCAAAAAATACATAGTTTGAGTACTTCATGCATGAACCGGCACATGGACATGAAGCATAAGTTGCAGTGGGAAGCTCACTGTGCTACAATGCGGCCTAGCCGGCCGGGCCAACAACCTTCTGCCCCATCTTGTGCATCTGCAGCCTCTTCATCCTCTTTGACTGGGGGGACAGCAGTCACACCTGTTTTGGGACGCAGACCTGCCACCTCTTTACCCAACAACAGCCAGCGTGATTGGCAGGTCTTCATTTTCTTTGGAGGTGGTAACACCAGCTGGTGTTGAGCGCTGTCCGACATCGATAGCACCACCTTTGGATCAAGGCAACCTAACATGTCCGCCTGCATCTTCCTCACAGACTGGCAGTTTGCCGGGGACACCCTTATCAACCCCGTCTAAGCACAACAGCCAGCCCTCAGTCCCTCAGATGTGGACAAGTAAAAGACCATTTCCTCCTAGCCATGAGAAAGCTAAGAAGTTGAATTTCACCATCTGCAAGCTGTTGGCTACAGAAATGCTGCCTTTCTGCCTGGTGGACACAGAGGATTTTCGAGACCTTATGTCCGTCGCAGTGCCCCAGTACCAGATGCCCAGTCGGCACTACTTCTCAAAGAAAGGTGTGCCTGCGCTCCACCAGCATGTCGCACACAACATCACCGCTTCTTTGAGAAACTCTGTGTGTGACAGGGTGCATTTCACCACAGACACTTGGACGAGTAGGCATGGACAGGGGCGTTACATGTCGCTGACTGGGCACAGGGTAACTATGGTGACAGCAGGACAAGGGGCTGCTGTCCAAGTCTTGCCGTCCCCACGAGTTGTGTGTCAATCCTCTTTATGTCAAAGTTCCTCCACTGCTTCTGCCTCCTCAACCTCCTCTCGGTCCTCCACCTGCACCCAAAGCCTGTCTGGTCATGCCACAAGCTTTATAACTGTGCAGAAGGGATCCTGCTCACCTCCTTACTATGCTGGCAGTAGGGCTCAACGTCATCAGGCGGTTTTTACTTTGAAATGTCTGGGAAATGTGAGTCACACAGCTGAGGAGTTGTGGTCAGCTCTGGAGAACCAATTTCATGAATGGTTGTCTCCACTGGATCTGAAACCAGGGAAGGCCGTGTGTGACAATGCTGCAAACCTGGGTGCGGCCCTTCACCGGGGCAATGTCACACACGTGCCTTGTATGGCTCACGTGTTGAACCTGGTTGTCCAGCAATTTTTAGCCCACTATCCCGGACTAGATGGCCTTCTGCAGAGGGCACGGTCGCTGTGTGCTCACTTCCGCCATTCGCATCCCGCAGCTCAGCGACTTACATCTCTACAGAAGTCGTTGGGCCTGCCACTTCACCGGCTAAAATGCAATGTGCCTACCCGGTGGAATTCAACTCTGCACATGTTGCAGCCACTGTGGCAGCACCGACAAGCCATGGTGCAATACATTCTGACGTATAGCCTGGGCCAACGGGATCCAGAGGTGGGGCAAATCACGCTGGAGGAGTGGTCTCAGATCAGGGACCTATGCACCCTTCTGCACAGTTTTGAAATGGCGACGAAGATGTTTAGTGCTGACGATGCCATTATCAGCATGACTATTCCAGTGATTTTCATGCTGGAGCACATGTTAAACTGAATTCGGAGTCAGGTGGTGGCACAAGAGGAGGTGGAGGAAGTAGAGGAGGAGGAGTTGTATGTGTGTCACCCTGGCCTGGATGCCACAAGTGTAATTAAAGCTGTGTCTGAGAGCAAGGGGGAGGTTCTCTAGTTAGGGGAACATTAGCATGCAGTACCTCCTGTCTCAGGCCAGCAGGGGGAGCAGGCTGCCCCTATAAATGCTGGTGCTGGGGGCAGGGTTAGGGAGAACTTGATGGCCTGTCTCAGCACTGAGACTTGTCCCAGAGCAGAGCAGGGACAGACAGTTGCACTGCACCTAAGAGGAAGTGTGGCAGGAGGAGAGCCACAAGCCAGAGACAAGAGGCGAAGCAAGCCTGTCTTGGCAGATAAAAGACTTACTTTACCAGACTTTGGTATCTGAGGCTGGGAGGATTCTACATCCCCCAGCAGAGAACCAGTCCGCAAGGGACTGTATATTCCTTGGCCTAAGAAGCCTGGAGGCCCTGCCACAACCGAAGGGACCAGCAAAGCCGTACAAGGCTGGGAGTAGAAAGGAACCCACGTCGCAGGCCATACAGGCGAGAATACACGGAAAGCTCGGAAAAGTGGGCTGTTACCCTATAACGAGGAGATAGCCAGAAGGAGCGCAGAAAGCACGGTAGGCCTACACCCTCACCCTGACCAGGGCCAATTTCCCCGTTGCTCTCAGACATCCAGGTCCCCTCCTAGCCGGGACTGTTTATGGGTCAGTTTACCTGTTTTAGTAAAGACCCTGCACTGCAACCTGTTGTCTGTATGCTCCTTGCTCCTCCAGCACTATGAACACTGGGACTCTCACTACCATCACTCCCACCATCCATTATACTGCCCTGGGGCCGCACTCTTCCCGTGGGGAGTCACACTACCCTAGCTGCACACCTCATCAGCCCCAGCGGTCTGCATGCAGCGGCGGTTCCTAATAACCGCAATCCACGTTTGGCGTAGTCGGACATAATCAATAACACATAACGGACTACCACTGGTCTGACCACCCTGAGCCACGGACCGGGTCGCCACTACTACCCCCATCGTTCCCCTATTGCCCGGATCCGAGTGCCCCACGGCCCAGGGGGCGAGTCAGCTTTGGCGTAGTCGGCAGGATTTCGTGCCCGCAACCACCGGGTACTGCGTGCCTGAAAAAGACTTTTGTAACTTACCTGTGGCGAAGTTTCCCTCCATCCGGAGCTCATTCCCTCCATCAGACGCCATCTTGGACCATTCCCCGCCGTTTTCTGCTGTCTTCCCGCCATCGGCAGCTGCTTCCCGCTATCGGACGCCATCTTCGGGATGAAGAGGGGCGTGGACGTCAAAACTGCGCGAGATCCGAAGCTCCGCCCCACGCACCGACGCTGCGCAAGGTCCTGGAAGGGAGAGAGAGCGACGCTGATGTCATCGGAGCGCGACGCCAGGTCCTCGTCCATAGCAGCAGCAGCGGAGCCGCGGCCTACAGAAGAGGATCGTCGGAAGGTAGGCCACGCTTAACTAGGGGGGAGCACGATGTCGGATACAGAGGCGCCCACTACCACCAACGCAGCTGCAGCAGCGATGATGCCCTTTTGCCTGCCCTACATCCCTGGAGCGGCCTGGCTGCCCAAATACTCAGGGGAGCCCCATGCCCTAACTGACTTCAAGGAAAGGCTATACAGTTTGTTCCACGTTTACCCCCTGACAGAGGAACAGAAGGTCAGCATATTAACAGGGCAGTTAACTGGCGCAGCCCAGAGGGAGGTAAAATCATGGCCCACTGAGGAGAAAAGAACTGTGAAGGGTATTCTGGCCCAGCTGCGGAGTACCTTTGACACACGTACCTCCGCTGAAATTAAAATGAGGTTCTATTGGTGTAAGCAGCGGGCACAGGACAGCATCAGAGACTATGCCCTAAATCTGCAGGAAGCCCTGAGGGCTATTCAACAAACTGACCCTGGCAGTGTGCAGGAAACGGATAAGCTGCTAACAGAACAATTCATAGAAGGTCTGCTGTCTAGCGCCCACAGGGCCCAACTGCGCCTCTTGTTATTTCAGAACTCCGACCTGACCTTTGCCCAATTTAAGGACAGGGCCATAAGGGTGCTCCGTGAATCTGTAACCAGTGGCGCTATAAACCCCGGCGCCCTGCTCTCACCAACCACCAGGAGGCGGTGCCCTCCTCTATGGATCCCGTGGGGGATGATGCACAGGCCCTGAACCAAGCCCCGTCGAAAGACCTGCACCACCAAGTCCAGGAGCTGACCAGGAGCGTCGCGGCGTTGACCAGGACCGTCCAGGCGTTGCAAGTGGACCCGTCAAGACCCATCGAGCTGGCTTCAAGTCCGGAGGATGTCCCGTGGCGTCGACAGAGGAGGATCCCGTCGTTCAGAGGGAGGCCCACAGACCGCTACGCAGAGGGTGGACAGCCCATTTGCCGTCAATGCAACCAACCCGGACACATTTCCAGGTACTGTAATTTAAACGGGTCCAACCTGGGGCAGAGGGCCAACCCCCAGGCATAAGATCACCAGGCCCTTACAATTGGCGTAATAAGTACGTTGGGGGGCGCCAGGTTTTACCCGTGGTGCTGGACGGTATCCCCATGAGCGCCTTGCTGGATACTGGGTCACAAGTAACCACTATCCCTTATGTACTTTTTAAGCAGTATTGGACTGATGCTGATATCACACGGTATCCAGACAGTAACTTGAGCATCATCGCCAGTAATGGCTTACCCGTGCCGCAGATGGGGTTCAAGGAGATGACCATTAAAATTGGTAAAGTTGAACTACCGGCACAGGGAGTGATTATTGTGGACATTGACCGTCGTGAAAGTCACCCTAAAATAACTGTGGGTACTAACGTAATTGAAAATTGTCTTTCAGAGGTAATTGTAATCTTACAACAGGTGGCGGTGAATGCTAGTTCCAGCCAACAGAGAGTCCTCAACAAGGAGATAAAAGCCCTGATGAGACGGCAGCAGGTAGAACTGTCTGGTGGTGAGATCGGTAGCGTAAGACTGAGTGACCCATTCCCCATTTCCATGCCTCCCAAAAGTGAAATGATGATCTGGTGTCGGACTGCAATCGGGTTGAGAGGTAGAGACTACCAAGCCATGGTAGAAACCGTGTACTCAGACAGCAGGCCCACCATTTTGACAGCCCGGGGGGTGGTTGATGTCCGTCATGGGAGGGTGCCCATCTGCATTCTCAACATTGGGGAGAGGGAGGTACACTTACCCAGGTACGCTACACTCGCCAAGCTGTTTGTGGTCGAACACAAAGCTATCAGGGCCGTGGAACCCTTGCCTCCATCTCCTCAGGCAGAGGGTAATGGCTCCCAGAAACAAAAGGAGGACTGGTGCCAGAAACTCAACGTGGGTGCTGACTCCACTCCCCTGCACCAAAAACAAGGAGTCTACCGGGTGGTACAGGAGTACGAGAGAGTCTTTAGTAAGCACCCGCTAGACTTCGGCAGAGTAAAAGGGATAGAACACCACATCCCCACAGGGAGCCACCCACCAATAAAAGAAAGACACCGACCTGTACCCCCTGCACATTATCAGAACGCCAAGGGCATGCTAAGAGAAATGAAAGAAGCTGGGGTCATTAGAGACAGCTGTAGCCCCTGGGCAGCCCCCTTGGTTCTGGTGAAAAAGAAAGACGGCACCATGAGAATGTGCGTCGACTATAGACAAATCAACCGTATCACCCACAAAGACGCATATCCGCTGCCTAGAATAGAAGAGTCTTTAGCCGCACTAAAATCTGCTAACTTCTTTTCTACTTTGGACCTTACTAGCGGGTACTGGCAGGTTCCTGTGGCAGAGGCTGACAAGGAGAAGACCGCCTTCACCACCCCGATGGGACTGAGTGAGTTCAACTGTATGCCCTTCGGGCTCTGCAACGCACCAGGGACCTTCCAGCGGCTGATGGAATGCTGTCTAGGGCACTGAAACTTCGAGACGGTCCTCCTTTACCTGGACGACGTGATCGTCTATTCGAAGACCTATGAGGACCATCTAAAGCACCTGGCCGAGGTGTTCGAAGCCCTGGCAGGCTACGGCCTGAAGGTAAAACCATCGAAGTGTCACCTGCTGAAACCAAAGGTCCAGTACCTAGGGCACGTGGTAAGCACGGAAGGAGTGGCACCCGACCCTGACAAGGTCACGGCAATCAAGAGCTGGCCAAGCCCCTCGAACATCAAAGAGGTGAGACAGTTCCTCGGGTTGGTAGGCTACTACCGAAGGTTCATCCCCGGGTTCACTAAGATGGCAGCTCCTATGCAGGACCTCCTGATCGGACAGTCTAAGTCCAGAAGTCAAAAGCCACCCTTCAAGTGGGATAAACCGGAAGAGGAGTCCTTCCACCAGTTGAAGATGGCCCTCACGGGGGATGAGATCCTGGCCTACCCTGATTATGGCCAGCCATTTATCCTTCACACAGACACCAGTAATGTGGGACTGGGAGCCGTACTGTCCCAAAACCAACAGGGCAGAGAAAGGGTGATCGCGTACGCCAGCCGGAAGCTGAGACCCACCGAGAGGAACCCGGAGAATTACAGCTCCTTCAAGCTAGAATTCTTGGCGGTGGTGTGGGCCGTGACGGAATGCTTCAAGCATTACCTGGCCTCCGCAAAGTTCACCGTGTACACTGACAACAACCCGTTGACACACCTGGACAATGCAAGACTGGGTGCCCTGGAACAGCGGTGGATGGCCCGTCTCTCCAACTATGACTTCGTGATCAAGTACCGGGCAGGCAAAACCAATGCCAACGCGGACACCCTATCAAGGATGCCTCACTTACCTGAAGGTGACGAAGACCCAGAAGAGCTGGAGGAGGTAGAACTCCCCGCGTTTCACCGGTATGGAGCAGCTCAATACTGTCACCGCGTGAAGGAGGAGGATCTAACAACCGTGATGATCAATCCCCTACCTCACCACAGCTGGGCCGAGACCCAAGATAGTGACCCTGCAATCCGCCTGGTAAAAGATCTGCTGACCCGGGAAGACGCCCGCTTAGATCCAGATGCCCTAGAGGAAGCCAAGCAGCTATGGAAAGAGAAGAGCAAGCTGTTCCTCTACGAAGGCAAGTTGTGCAGAAGGATTGTCAACCACCGGACGCACGAGCTGACCTGGCAAGTCGTGGTCCCAAGCCGAGATGCAGCTATGGTCCTGGGGGCTTACCATGACAGAGCGGGGCACTTCGGTTGGAAGAAACTGGAGTTCCTGCTAAGAGGAAGATTCTTTTGGGTCGGCATGAGAGGAGCTGTAGAAAAATGGTGCAGAGACTGTGGCCCTTGTCACCTAAGGAGGAAGGACCGCACCAGCCAGAAGACACCCTTGAGGCCCATCGTCACCACGCAGCCTCTTGAGCTGGTTGCTCTAGACCATGTCAAGTTGGCTCCAAGCCAGTCAGGGTACATCTACGCCCTGACAATCGTGGACCACTATTCCCGTTTTCTCGTGGTGATCCCGGTAAAAGACTTGACAGCCCAAACAGCGGCCAGAGCCTTCCAGCAATATTTCTGCCATCCACACGGGTATCCGGAACAGGTCCTGACAGACCAGGGTCCAGCGTTCGAGGCTGAAATCTTCCAGGAGTTCTGCAACCTCTATGGCTGTAAGAAGATTCGTACAACGCCTTACCACCCCCAAACCAACGGGATGTGTGAGAAGATGAACAATATAGTCCTTGATCTCCTGAAGACGTTGCCCCTGGAGGAACGCAGCCTGTGGCCAGAAAAACTGCCGGACCTGATAGACCTATACAACAATATCCCGGTGAATGCTACAAACTGCACCCCGGCTTACCTGATGCGAGCTAGACCAGGTAAGCTGCCGGTAGACCTGGAGATGGGAGTCCTAATACCTGAGTACACCTCCCCAGATGCGGACTGGGATATGGAAAGGCAACTGCAGTACAAGAAGGTACAGGAGAGTGTGGAGAAGAGCCTGGCCCAGGTGAGAGAGAGGCAAGAAAAACTCTTCAACCAACACGCCCCTGCTGGTCCCCTAGAACCTGGTGAGCAAGTCCTGAAGCGGAAGAGAAGGCTACATAAGTTGGACGACCAGTGGGAAAAGGAACCCTACACCGTACTGCAGTCTGACCACGACAACCCAAAGGTGTGCGTAATCACCAAGGACGGAGGAGAAACCACTAGTGTCATCTCCAGAGACCACCTCAAAAGGTGCCCCGAGCAACTCCGTAGTGCAGAAGAGGATCAGAGTGACCTTGAACCCGCAGAGGACAAGGAAGAAATGATCAGCACTGTTCTCGGAGAGTTCCCTCAGTCCTGGACTCGCATAAATGATGCCATAGTGGTACCTGTCCTGCATTTCCTGCAACCGGCACAGCAACAACCAACACCAGAGCCGGAAGGTGAAGAGGAGCAAGCGGTTCCAGAGGCAGAAGAGCCTGTACCAGCAGCCCAGGAGAGTCAACCCTCTGCTGACAGTGAGCCTGCCATGCCTGCGGTAAGCCAAAGGACCCGCAGACAGCTGCCTGCCCTACCTGTACACCCAGCTGGTAGCGGTACCCCTAACGCTAGTGGGGAAAGCCAGGTTGGTCAACCACCAGACAGTGGGTTAAGGAGGTCAACCAGGAGCACAAAGGGGCAGATACCCGCTCGCTGGAAAATATAGAGCGCGCTAAGATTGTAAATCACCCTGTTGCCAAATGTTGAATTGTTTGAAAAGTTACATGCATGTTTGGTAATTCTGTGTTTCAGTTTCTTGCAGCTACCGTAAGGACTCAAAGGTTTTGGACTTTTTATAACCGGGACCTTGTATGGACTGCGTTCGGAGCCTAACCCAGGAATGAACTAAGACTGTAAAGGACTTGGGGTAGGACAGACCCCCACCTGGTTAAGGCTCCCCGTTGTGCTGGTGATATGGACACCCGGTCACAGGCCACACTGTGACCTTAAGAACTCAATCTGTGCATCGTTTGTCTATTAATGTTTTATAGTTATGCATATTGTCTATGTTTATTGTTTAGTCCCAGAGTAGTAAATTTCACTAGGGGGGAATGTGTCACCCAGGTCTGGATGCCACAAGTGTAATTAAAGCTGTGTCTGAGAGCAAGGGGGAGGTTCTCTAGTCAGGGGAACATTAGCATGCAGTACCTCCTGTCTCAGGCCAGTAGGGGGAGCAGGCTGCCCCTATAAAAGCTGGTGCTGGGGGCAGGGTTAGGGAGAACTTGATGGCCTGTCTCAGCACTGAGACTTGACCCAGAGCAGAGCAGGGACAGACAGTTGCACTGCACCTAAGAGGAAGTCATGGTGCAATACATTCTGACGTATAGCCTGGGCCAACGGGATCCAGAGGTGGGGCAAATCACGCTGGAGGAGTGGTCTCAGATCAGGGACCTATGCACCCTTCTGCACAGTTTTGAAATGGCGACGAAGATGTTTAGTGCTGACGATGCCATTATCAGCATGACTATTCCAGTGATTTTCATGCTGGAGCACATGTTAAACTGAATTCGGAGTCAGGTGGTGGCACAAGAGGAGGTGGAGGAAGTAGAGGAGGAGGAGTTGTATGTGTGTCACCCTGGCCTGGATGCCACAAGTGTAATTAAAGCTGTGTCTGAGAGCAAGGGGGAGGTTCTCTAGTTAGGGGAACATTAGCATGCAGTACCTCCTGTCTCAGGCCAGCAGGGGGAGCAGGCTGCCCCTATAAAAGCTGGTGCTGGGGGCAGGGTTAGGGAGAACTTGATGGCCTGTCTCAGCACTGAGACTTGTCCCAGAGCAGAGCAGGGACAGACAGTTGCACTGCACCTAAGAGGAAGTGTGGCAGGAGGAGAGCCACAAGCCAGAGACAAGAGGCGAAGCAAGTCTGTCTTGGCAGATAAAAGACTTACTTTACCAGACTTTGGTATCTGAGGCTGGGAGGATTCTACATCCCCCAGCAGAGAACCAGTCCGCAAGGGACTGTATATTCCTTGGCCTAAGAAGCCTGGAGGCCCTGCCACAACCGAAGGGACCAGCAAAGCCGTACAAGGCTGGGAGTAGAAAGGAACCCACGTCGCAGGCCATACAGGCGAGAATACACGGAAAGCTCGGAAACGTGGGCTGTTACCTTATAAGGAGGAGATAGCCAGAAGGAGTGCAGAAAGCACGGTAGGCCTACACCCTCACCCTGACCAGGGCCAATTTCCCCGTTGCTCTCAGACATCCAGGTCCCCTCCTAGCCGGGACTGTTTATGGGTCAGTTTACCTGTTTTAGTAAAGACCCTGGACTGCAACCTGTTGTCTGTGTGCTCCTTGCTCCTCCAGCACTATCAGCACTGGGACTCTCACTACCATCACTCCCACCATCCATTATACTGCCCTGGGGCCGCACTCTTCCCGTGGGGAGTCACACTACCCTAGCTGCACACCTCATCAGCCCCAGCGGTCTGCATGCAGCGGCGGTTCCTAATAACCGCAATCCACGGGTGGCATAGTCGGACATAATCAATAACACATAACGGACTACCACTGGTCTGACCACCCTGAGCCACGGACCGGGTCGCCACTACTACCCCCATCGTTCCCCTATTGCCCGGATCCGAGTGCCCCACGGACCAGGGGGTGAGTCATATGCGGAAGGGCTAACATCTGCAAGGTCCAGACGGTCGGCAGCACCAAGGCGGCAGGCATGTGAGGGTGGGGGAGATGGTTTTACCAGGGCGCATGGTAGCAGCCAAACTAGTGAGGAAGGTGCAGGAGCCCAGGAAGAAGTGGAGGACGAACTGATGGAAGACTCATCAGATGAGGGAGACCTTGATCACATTTCTGTTGTGCGAGGTTGGGGGGAGAGGACAGAGGAAGGAAGCATGATTGTTACCTCGCCACCAACACAACAGGGACTTGGTGCTCCTGGATGCGCAAGACACATGAGTGCCTTCTTGCTGCACTACCTGCAACATGACCCTCGAATTGGGAGAATTAGAAATAATCCTGACTACTGGGTTGCCACACTGTTAGATCCCCGGTACAAAAGTAAATTTGCAGAAATAATTCCTGCCATAGAAAGGGATGCACGCATGCAGGAGTATCAGCAGAGACTGTTGCAGAATCTTACATGTGTTTTTCCACAAAACACCAGTGGTGCACGCAGTGAATCTCACAGTTCCAACTTGCCAACCGTGGGACTGTCGAGTGTTCAGCACTCAAACCGTAACAGAAACACAGTATCTGCTGGTAACATCAATTTTGCGGAATCATTTCACCACTTTTTTAGCTCATCCTTTGCAAGGCCACAGGAAACAAGAAGTCTGACACATAGTCAACGCCTAGAGACGATGGTACAGGAGTATCTCCAAGTAAACATTGAAGCCATGACTGTGTCACTGGACCCTTGCTCTTTTTGGGCTTCCAATCTGGATAAATAGCCGGAGCTCGCCACTTACGCCTTGGAGATCTTGTCATGCCCCGCAACCAGCGTTCTGTCTGAACGTGTGTTCAGCGCTGCTGGTGGTGTGCTGACAGATAAAAGCGCACGCGGCTCTCCACTGATAATGTAGACACACTCACGTTCATAAAGATGAACAAATCATGGATCCGAAATGACTTTTCTACCGCTGTGTCATCCTGGGGAGAGTAAAAGCTTGATGATTGGTTAAAATCACCTCACCAACCATTTTAAGCTTTCAAATTACTAATCATGTTTATCTGTATCTTGGCTGGAAAATTATTAGGGCTTTGTAGCAGTGTGCAGTAATGATTCTATTAGGCCATCTATACTAAGCTCCACCAGATTTAAAATTACTAATCATGTTTATCTGTATCTTGGTTGGAAAATAATTTGGGCTTTGTAGCAGTGTGCAGGACTGATTCTATTAGGCCATCTATACTAAGCTCCACCAGATTTAAAATTAATAATAATTTTTAGCTGCATCTAGCCCGGAAAATAATTTTGGGGCTCCGAGATGCGCAAGACACATAAGTGACTTCTTGCTGCACTACCTGCAACATGACCCTCAGATTGTCAAACTTCAAAGTAATCCTGACTACTGGGTTGCCACACTCTTAGATACCCCACTCTTCAATCAACCTTTTCATTTTAATAAAGAACAAAAAAATGGTCATTTTTGAAATTATAAGCATTAGCAGGTTATTAGAAACTGAAATCAAACAGTTTTCAACTCAAAACTTTATTCTAGGTGATGTTACATTTGCACATAGGACCCCTTGTTCGAAAGGAGCTTCTGAACTCTCTCGTCCATTGAACTTGTCAGGTTTTGGATGGTTTCTGCGTCAATTGTTTTGCATGAGGACAGAATACCTTCCCAGAGCTGTTGCTTAGATGTGAACTGCCTCCCGCTGTAACGGGTCTGGGAGGCGGAACCTCTGGGCTACAATACTAGGGGGCGGTCCTTGTAAGGGAGCGGGTGGCGACCAGGTAGGCAGTCACAGGAGGTGACCTGGACAGTCTCTGAGTGAACGGGACAGTCTCTGAGTGAACGGGACAGTCTCTGAGTGAACGGAACAGTCTCTGAGTGAACGGGACAGTCTCTGAGTGAACGGGGCTGGAGGTCACGGCAAGTGACCGGGGCAGTCTCTAGGTATAGGGTTGGTACGACCTGTGGCGGCTGAAGATAGACGAGAGCTCCCAGATGAGCAGGCGAGAGTCTCTGGATGAACGGGTGGTCACAGCATGTGACGGCGGAGCCTCCAGGAAGACCAGCGGACAGGCGACAGATGAGCGCTCCCAGGTGAGCGGGCAGAAGTCTCTGGACAGGCGGGTGGTCACAGCACGTGACGGCAGAGCCTCCGGGTAGGCAGACAGACAGGTAGCAGATGAGCGCTCCCAGGTGAGCGGGCAGGAGTCACTGGACAGGCAGGTGGTCACAGCATGTGACGGCGGAGCCTCCAGGTAGGCTAGCAGGCAGATAGCAGATGTGCGCTCCCAGGTGAGCGGGCAAGCTGGTCCATAGACAGACTGACAGGAGTTGGTAGGCAGACCGTCGGACCTCAGGCAGGCAGGCAGGTAGCTGATGTGCGTTCCCAGGTGAGCGGGCAAGAGTCTCTGGAATAGCTGGTGGTCACAGCACGTGACAGCGGAGCCTCCGGGCAGGCAAGCAGGCAGGTAGCAGATGTGCGCTCCCAGGTGAGCGGGCAGGCTGGTCCTTAGACAGACTGACAGGAATGGTAAGGCAGACCGTCGGACCTCAGACTAGCAGGCAGGTAACAAGTAATCAGGCAGGAATCTGGCAGGTAACTGGCAGGTATCTGGCAACGGGACCTGAGGGCTGAAGCACAGGTGAGACACTGGTGCAAACAACATTGCTCGGGCACCTCCATTTTGGAGGAGGTGCCTTATATATGATGAAGTCCTCCGGCCATTGGCCGGGGACTCCTTACGACGACGCGCGCGGCCCCTTTAAGAGGAGGGGAGCGAGCGCGCCCTAAGCACAGGGGCCGGGAAGGAGCGCGCGCTGACAGCAGAGCGGGAGAGGGACGCCAGGCACGGGGCAGAGCGGTGAGGGGAGCAGCGTCCCTGCCTAGCAGAGGGCAGGGACGCCGGCACTACACCCGCCATCATAAACACTCCTTTTGATGATGCTCCAGAGGTTCTGAATGGGGTAGAGGTCAGGGGAGCATGGGGGTCACACCATAAGTTTGTCCCCTTTTATGCCCATATCAGCCAGAGATGCAGATATGTTATGTGCAGCATGAGACGGTGCATTATCATGCATGAAAATGATCTTGCTGTGGAATACACGGTTCTTCTTCTTGAACCATGGCAGGAAGCGCTGTTTGAGAAACTCCACATACATTATGGAGTTCATCTTTACCCCTTCAGGGATCCTAAAGGGGCTGACAATCTCTCTCCCCATGATTCCAGCCCAAAACATTACTCCACCTCCTCCTTGTCGGCGCTGTAGCCGTGTTTGCGTGGGGTGTCTATCAACCAGCCATCCTCCACTCCATCCATCTGGACCATCGAGCGTTGCACGGCACTCATCCGTGAACAAAACAGTTTTGAAATCAGTCTTCATGTAATGTTTTGCCCACTGGAGCCGTTTTTGCTTGTGTACAGTAGATAGAGGAGGTCGACAGGATGGCGTACTCACAGCTGCAAACCTCTGAAGGACCCTGCATCTTGTTGTTCGGGGGACGTTGGAGGCACCAGCAGCTTCAAAAACTTGTCTGCTGCTATGACAAGGCTTTTTTGCCGCTGCTCTTTTAACCTGACGTAATTGCCTGTAGGAAAGAGTCCTCAATTTGCCCTTATTAGCTCGCACACGTGTGTACTGTGAATCAGCTACATACTTCTTGATTGCCAAGACACTTCATCCTGATCATCGCACAATGTTGATTGTAGTCATGCCTTGACCTAAACACTCCACAATTTGTCGCTTCTCAGCAGCCGACACATCCTTTTTCTTTCCCATTTTGGCAGAAAATGTAGGCTGCTTATTAATGTGGGACAGCCTTCTTAAGTAGTCTTGCCTTTCATTGGACACACCTGCCAAACTAATTAGCACAGGTGTCTGCAATTGCTTACAGTGATATAAGGAGCCCTGACACACATTACCATCAATGAGTTTAACTGACAAACAAACAAATTCTTCCCTTATCACTCCTAAACACTTTTTGCATAATAATTTGGAACACAGTGTACATGTGCTTTTCCACAAAACACCAGTGGTTCACGTAGTGAATCTTACAGTTCTAACTTGCCAACCGTGGTCTGTATGGAGTTGTTCAATAAAGGGCCCAAAATTAAGATAACATAGATGGGAGAGGTCTCTATGAATAGGAATTCCTAAGAATTTGATACCCTGTGAGGGCCAGGCAAAGGGAAAGTTGGACTGGATGGAATCCTGTATAGATTTGGGGAGGGAGACATCGAGGGCCTCAGACTTCGCTGTATTGATTTTAAAATTTGACCATGTAACAAAGTGATCTATTTCAGCCATAACAGCTTGCTGATGGATATATGTGATTGACATCATCAGCAAATGCAGAGCACTTGTACTCGGTGCCTCCCACCTCAATCAACCTAATATTGGGGTTATGGCGAATTGAAGAGAGCAGGTGCTCCGTCACTAGGATGTATAAGAGAGGGGACAGAGGACATCCCTGCCTTGTCCCATTGGTGATTATGAAAGGTGATGAAAATGTTCTGACGCGCCCCCTGGGCCTTGGGACATCCGGAGCCGGACCCTTTTTGGTGGATGCTGGTGGTTGTAGTCTCCGTGGCGGCGACCCGGTTCCGTGGCTCAGGGCGGTCAAACCAGTGGCGGAACTATTTATGTGGTTTTGATGTTTAAATGTCCGACTACGCCACCCGTGAATTGCGTTCAGAGTGAACCGCCGCTGCAGGGCAGACCGCTGAGGCTGGTGTTGTGGGTGCAGCAGAGCGTAGCATAACTCCCCACGGGAGGAGTATAGCCTCAGGGCAGTGTATGCGGAGGATGGGGGTGATGGTGCAGGGCAGCAGCAGTAATGACACGGAGTCAGTGATGCAGTCCAGGGCCCTTACTCACAGTTCTTATTATCCAGACCACTTCTGCACGTAACGGCTGCCCACGTCGTACTGTGCTCACCAGGTGAGGGGCTCAGACAACTCCCAGATAACTTTGGAGCGCTTCACAGGACCCCCTTTGTGTGTCCCTTATCTGGCCTTTCTTACCAACCCTTCTGTCCAGCCGCCTCGGGCCTCCTCTTGGTAAACTTGGCGCCAGTTTCCCTGAACCTATGTGCTGCCCTCCTAGCGGATGTAGCGAGGGGCTGCGCCACATAAAATGCCACAGCCTCCGGTTTCTAGCTGAGGGTCATTTCCCGCCTCCCCTAGTTTCGGGGACCGGTCTCCCCCTTTGGCCTGACCCCTCCACGCAGGTGGATTCGGGCGTGCGGTGGCGACTCGCCCGTCCACACCCCTGGGATCCCTTCGTTCCTCGTTCCTGGAGCCTTCTCCACTCCTCTTCCTTCGTTCTCCCTCTTCCAGGCCTGGGCCTCTGTTACTATGCCCACCTCTGGAGCAGAGCTCATACAGAGCCCCTGCTCCCTGTCACTTCTGCTCAGACTTCTCTGCACTGAACTAAGATGGTGCCCACCTTTTATACTCCCTTCTCAATGCACCCAGGAACTGCTTACACCCTGCTCCTGCACTACAGGGTTCCCCTTCCTCAGTGTTCCCTCCCCCCACTCCAGCCAGGGACAGGGACTGTCGTGCCCATCTTAGGGGCATATTGGTCGCCCTGCCCCACGGCAATGTGGTGTAATGCATGCAGGTGTCGGGGTCCTGATCCACACTCCATACTTACCTGAGAGTGAGATATCACACCTCTGGGTGAGGTGCAATGCCTCTGCAGCAACCGAGCCCTTGGGATGCTACAGTTCCATTTATCTTCAGCCTAGGTGACGCATTGCTATACAGGGCCATGATTTTGGCTATAAAAGGGTCCCCTAGACCCCTACCCCAAGCTATTTAAGAGAATAATATATGGCGTGCCAGGAGACTCTATGGAGTGCTTTCTCAGCATCCAACGAGAGTATCTAATTACAAATTTTTAACTGCATCTAGCCCAGGAAATACTTTGTGCCTAGTAGCAGTGTCTGCTAGTCAGCAGATTATCCCGGCTGTTAAGCAAGCTACACCACCAGTAGTTTGGACACTTAATTTTTTCAAAGGAAATGCGTCGGGACCACGGGATACTCAGTGAAGAGCATCAGGAGGCACCCCAAGGAATAGGGGCTGGGACTGGCGGTAGGACGCCTTGCGGTGGACAGCCGAGCTCGATCCATATAAAAGCTTTTTAACTTCAGCAGCTTTAGTGGACGCTACTGGAGCTGGAATTAAGCGGCTGCTGGCATGAGACTTGCCCTTCAATAGATCCTTGTAAAAAGATTTAAAGTGTATTCATTCAAATTAGAGAGGCAATTTAAATTAAAAAGCTTAGAGCTGCCTCCACCACAGGGGGGCTCGCTCGACCCACCAGCGGACAGGCACCAGTATTGGGAGAGGGGGGCTGGCCGTCAGGGTCCACCGCGGCTCTGGCACAAACGGAGGTGGCACAGGCAGGAACGGACTGGCCGTGTCGGCTTTTCACTTTTTGGATTTTAGAAGGGCATGACATGCCTATACCTGTGTCTCCCCCTCCTTTTACTCCTCCACCTCTTTTCTTTTCTCATGACTATATGTACTTGTCACTTTTCCATGTGTTAGTTATGTCTTCTGAGCAGTTTGTCAGCTTTTGGACCCCTTTGAAGGTGTTTTCTATGTGTTTCTATGTGTTTTTGTTTGCCTGCCATTGGTTTTAACGGTGTTCGAAGGTGTTCGACGAACAGTTCGACGAACAGTTCGGCGAACACAAGGGTGTTTGACGAACCGAACCGAACTCGAACACTACGGGGGTGGCTCAACACTACTCCTAATCACACCACTTTAATGAGGCTTTCAGCAATTGACAGGCAAATCAAAGGATTTGAACAGCACTGACCGGAGGTACAACCCCTGGCAAAAATTATGGATTCTCCGGGCTCGGAGGATGTTCATTCAGTTGTTTAATGTTGTTGAAAAAAAGCAGATCACAGACATGGCACAAAACTAAAGTCATTTCAAATGGCATCTTTATGGCTTTAAGGAACACTAAAAGAAATCAAGATAAAAATGTAGTACTCAGTAAGGGTAATTTTTTTCAGACCAAGCAGAGGGAAAGAATTATGGAATCACTCAATTCTGTGGAAAAAATTATGGAATCACCCTGTACATTTTCATTTCCAAAACTAACACCTGCATCAAATAAGATCTTCTCGTTAGTCTGCATCTAAAAAGGAGTGATCACACCTTGGAGAGCTGTTGCTCCAAGTGGACTGACATGAAACATGGCTCCAACACGAGAGATGTCAACTGAAACAAAGGAGAGGATTATCAAACTCTTAAAAGAAAGTAAATCATCACGCAATGTTGCAAAAGATGTTGGTTGTTCACAGTCAGCTGTGTCTAAAATCTGGACCAAATACAAACAACATGGGAAGGTTGTTAAAGGCAAACATACTGGTAGACCAAGGAAGACATCAAAGCGTCCAGACTGGAAACTTAAAGCAATATGTCTCCAAAACAGGAAATGCACAACAAAACAATTGAGGAACGAATGGGAGGAAACTGGAATCAATATCTGTGACCAAACTGTAAGAAACCGCCTAAAGGAAATGGGATTTACATACAGAAAAGCTAAACAAAAGCCATCATTAACACCTAAACAGAAAAAAACAAGGTTACAATTGGCTAAGGAAAAGCAATCGTGGACTGTGGATGACTGGATCAAAGTCATATTCAGTGATGAATCGCGAATCTGCATTGGGCAAGGTGATGATGCTGGAAATTTTCTTTGGTGCCATTCCAATGAGATTTATAAAGATGACTGCTTGAAGAGAACATGCAAATTTCCACAGTCATTGATGATATGGGGCTGCATGTCAGGTCAAGGCACTGGGGAGATGGCTGTCATTACATCTTCAATAAATGCCCAAGTTTACATTGATATTTTGGACAGTTTTCTTATCCCATCAATTGAAAGGATGTTTGGGGATGATGGCATCATTTTTCAAGATGATAGTGCATCCTGCCATAGAGCAAAAACTGTGAAAACATTCCTTGAAAGAAGACACATAAGGTCATGGCCTGCAAATAGTCCGGATCTCAATCCAATTGAAAATCTTTGGGGGAAGTTGAATAAAATGGTCCATGACAAGGCTCCAACCTTTCTTAGTTCACAGGCTTGCCCAATTTAAAATGACTGACTGAAGTGGACACAATTATAAAATATAACTTTTATTATGATCGTTAAAATAAATTAATCCCAATCCACCGTGCTGTTTACAGTCTATTCACACGCCACCACAGCCTCTTGCAGGGTCTTATAGTGAATACTAATATTTAATAAAATGTTATTTATTTATTCAAGTGCCGTCTATTGTTTCTCATTCCAACTGAGAGAACTTGCTATATTTCTCTGTTGGGGAGTAACTACCAAAAAGCTTTTTCTTATATATCTGTATTGTATCTTTGGTATATGTGCAAATATCCATCCATAATTTATTGCGAATATTGCACTATGCCCTTTAGATTAGTGGAGTAAACACCAACCTGAGCATTTGGGATCTTATAATTAATGATCCTATAGCAGTTTTGCACTGTGCTCTTGTAATTTCATCAAATCACACTACTACAAATATTGCACCCTGCCCATCCCGAACAATACATCTCCTTGTCACTTTAATTCACAAATGTTCCACCCATAGAGATATAGGTCACTCCTCCTAGCCTGTCACAGCTTAATAGAGGGCGCTTTTCAGGTATACCGTGATAGGACTGCCTCATATCACTACCCATTTTGTGTAATGCTACAGCGTCGCATGTATACACAGGAATTCCTTCTCATTAATCACTGTTTAGATCACATGAGTAAATCCTGTCTCACATACTTAAATCCTGCCCCAACGCGCTTCACCCCCTGTATACATTTGGTGGGCACATCAGAAGGCTTTAATGTTATTAATGCCACATACACTCTTTCATTGGAGTGTGATTCAAAACTCCAGGTCACAATGTCAAATTTATAAAAAAAACTAATTAGCTCTACTCATCAAATACTGTTTCATTGTTGAGTGTCCATGATGTCACAAGAACTCTATGTGATCACTGCAGTCAATCACTGGGCTTAGTGGCCATGCCAATATAGACCACATACCTTCAGTGATTCCCTGCAGTGCTCAAGTAGTATAGCTGTGATCTCATTGCTGCAACCTTCTTAACCAAGACCAGGGACAGTTTTGGTGAAGCAGCAGTGGAACTACAGTCGGTGAATAAGGCTAATTGTGTTATTTTAAAACTGGAAAGCCTGTGAACAAAATAGATATTAAACCTGGAAAACCCCTTCATGGGGTTATGGCAATGGAAGACAAAGAGAATTCCTTCCTTTTGATCACTTACTTGTCTTGGTCACCATCAACAGCACTACCCATGTAACGCTAGTGGGTGTGGACCCACTGCGTCCCCGGCCGGGCTTACCCTCTGGATGGGTGTATCTAAGTGACTAAGTGAATACCGGGTATTCACTAAAGCCTCTGATGGTGAGGATAAGCTTTGCCGCTGGTAGTCACCAGGTATCACACCAAAGCAGTTTCTGGGTCTGCAGCAGCTGATCAGAGGGTCATAAGCTCGGTTACAAGATACAGAAGAGTGAGACAAAGGCAAAGTCAGAGGGTCTGAGGTCAGGGCAGGCAGCACAGGATCAGTAAATGTAGCCGAGGTCAGGAGCGGAGAAGGCAGACAGGACAATTAAACAAGGCGTGTCGTTAGGGGATACAGAATATGGAGGAATGCATAAACGGGTGCTATCAGGAAAGCAACCAATGTTCGGGCGAGGAGTGGTAAGAGGGGCTGTCTAATAAAGGCTCTGCTAGCATGTCATAGACCAGGGAACCTAATCTCTGCAAGACACAGCAGGGTAAAATTCCTGCAGAGAATGGCCATGCCCCCTAAGGCTAAATGAATGCCAAAAGCAGACGCAGTAGTGCTGCAAGAAGCAGACTCAGACTGACGCAAGGAGAAATCACATGGTGAGTAGAGGGGCGCCGAGGAGGCATGCAAGTAACCGACATGAAAATCTAATCATGTTTAATAGCCCAGATCTGAGTTATATTTTCATGTACTTTAGTACTCCATACTGTAATTTCAACTTTAGTCATGTCTGCTTTTCTATATTACTTTATTGTAACTGAGCTGTCAAGCATCTTATGTCCAACCTAGTCAACTTGCATCATTATGACTCAAGTAGGACCATACCCATACTCTTCTTTTTGATTAAACTGTCAATCAGTTTATGTCCAGCCAAACTAGTTTCCATCATGAATCTGTCACTCTGACCGAGCAGTGTTATACATCCTGGTATATATGCCCCCATTCAGGTATATGCTCCTCATCCTGGTCCCCCATCCTGGTATATTCTCCCACATCCAGGTATATGCTCCCACATCCTGGTATATGCTCCCCCATCCTGCCTGCTCTGCTGTTCTTCCATCTATAAAAAAAAAACACTCCTACTCACCTTTTCCCCTCTCCCTTGCTGCTCGTCCTCGAACTCCAGCGCCACACTCCTCCAGCCTCGCCAGTGATTGTGGTATGTGTCCTAATGGCTCCGGAGATGGCCATATACAGACAGCGCTTACACATACCGTGATCTCCAGCATCACAATCCTTTATCCTCGTCCTCCTCCCTGTCACCTGTAACGGCTGATGTGTTCTTCTGTCTCTGGCCAGACTGCTCAGGGGCATGGTAAAAGTTATTTTTTAAGCTCTGATTCTGTGCTGTAGCGATTAGAGATGAGCATTGTTCGACTCGAACTGTTCGCCAATCTCAAATTCGAGCTGTTTTGGGTGGTGTTCGAGCCGTTCGGCGAACACGAACGATTTGAGAAAAATTCGGCTGTTAGAGGTTATGTTCGATAACTGTTCGTGCACCAAAATCATAACTGGATTTTTTCTCAGTAATGATGAAAATTAATGTTAATACGCAGTTTGAGTGTACAGCGGGGTGGTGGGAGGGGCAGGGGATGGATCTCTGCAGGAATAATAAAGATCTCCATTTTTTTTTCTCTTTCCCGCATTTACAGTGGGGAGGTGCAATCTGTCAGCCTATCAGCAGCGCACACACGGAGCAAAGTGCTTTTTTTCACACAAGCAAGGGCATGTGTCATTGGCAGTGTATGTCACATGTCCTTGCCCTATAAGACCAAGCCATTTTTCCCGTCGCCACCATTTTCTCACTGCTGCAGCTGCGTGTTAGACGGCACCGCTGTTGCTGTGTGCGCTATACCTTGTTAATTTCAAGCCAATTTTCGCACAAATCTACAGATAGCTTGGGAGTAGGGAATAGTTGTGATTGCAGTCCTTTTAAGGACTAGGTTACAGCATTTCCTACGACTTTTATCAGGCAGGTCTGTGCTCTTAAATAGATAGATTGTGGGAGTAAAGACTAATTGTAATTGCAGTCCTTTTCAGGACTAGGTTACATCAGTTCCTATCAGTTTTTGCCAGGCAGGTCTGTGCCAGTGCTGTGCAAATTTTTTTCACAGCATTTGGCTGAATCTAGCAAAGCTAATCCTTTTGGCCTATTGCAGAGTGTGTTAGTCAGTGGAGTAGCCTATCTGTGTTGCAAGATATACCACCTGTGTATAGAATACCAATTTTTTTACTGCACCTAGTGAAGTAAAATCTTTTGGGCATAGCATCATTCTATTACACCATCTATACTGACCTCCATCAGGTTGCAAATTGAAAATAATT
This sequence comes from Phyllobates terribilis, assembly GCF_046119375.1. NCBI lineage: Eukaryota > Metazoa > Chordata > Amphibia > Anura > Dendrobatidae > Phyllobates > Phyllobates terribilis. Next base: position 784,149,671 of record NW_027362762.1, read on the forward strand.
TTTTTCTGCATCTGGCTCTGAAAAAATATTTGGGCTTCTAGCAGTGTGTGGGACTTGTTCTATTAGTCCATCTATACTGACCTCCATCAGGTTGCAAACTGAATATATTTTTTTTCTGCATCTAGCTCTGAAAAAATATTTGGCCTTCTAGCAGTGTGTGGGACTTGTTCTATTAGTCCATCTATACTGACCTCCATCAGGTTGCAAATTAAAAATAATTTTTTGTCTGCATCTAGCTCTGAAAAAATATTTGGCCCTCTAGCAGTGTGTGGGACTTTCTCTATTAGTTCATCTATACTGACCTCCATCAGGTTGCAAATTAAAAATAATTTTTATCTGCATCTACCTCTGAAAAAATATTTGGGCTTCTAGCTGTGTGTGGGACTTGTTCTATTAGTCCATCTATACTGACCTCCATCAGGTTGCAAACTGAATATAATTTTTTTCTGCATCTAGCTCTGAAAAAATATTTGGCCTTCTATCAGTGTGTGGGACTTTCTCTATTAGTCCATCTATACTGACCTCCATCAGGTTGCAAACTGAATATATTTTTTTTCTGCATCTACCTCTGAAAAAATATTGGGCTTCTAGCTGTGTGTAGGACTTGTTCTATTAGTCCATCAATACTGACCTCCATCAGGTTGCAAACTAAATACAATTTTTTTCTGCATCTACCTCTGAAAAAATATTTGGGCTTCTAGCTGTGTGTGGGACTTGTTCTATTAGTACATCTATACTGACCTCCATCAGGTTGCAAATTGAATATAATTTTTTTCTGCATCTAACCCAGACAATAGTTTTGGCCTAATACCACAGTTTGGCCACTCAGCTCTGCTCGGTTCCCATCCATTGTTTTTTTGTGCAAACAACTCCAGAGTTGTGAATTAGTTAACCACCAAAATGAGTGGAAAAAGGCCTGCCGCTGGTGGAAAGGGGAATAGGCGTGTTGTGAAGAGGAAAAAAGGTTGTGTCCGTGGGGTAGGTGTTAAAGCAACAGTAACATCTGCAGAAGAAAGACCATCTTCCAGCCAAACTAAAATGTCTACTTCTTTTAGCGGACAATGTGATAAGATCCCTTTCTTACGGCCACGCCAATCGCTACAAATTCCAGATGAGGCACAAAAACAGCAGGTGCTTCAACGGATATCAAGTGCTCCTTTAAGTGGGCTCTCCTCCACATCAACTTCAACATCACAAATACTCCAGTCCTCAAAGGTGTCACCCCAATCGCACTTGCTTCCTCACAGCTCCCAAATCTCCAGCTGCCCGTCTGAGTATGAGGTAGAACAGATGGTTGAGTCTGCAGAGCTGTTTACTCATACTATAGCCTGGGAATCAGAGGTCGACTCCAGCGCTTCTGTGAATCCAGACGAGGAAATGATCTGCACTGATGCCCAGAATCTTTATGAATCGGATGCAGGACCAGACGCAGAAGGTTCTGACCATAATGTAGACCCTCATTCCCAAACTGTAACTCCTGTTGGTGGAGACAATGAGGAAGACGATGATAAGACTCAAATACCTGATTGGAGCGACAACTTTAGTTTTTTGTCAGGGCAGGAACAGGTTGGCTCTGAGGACGACGGGTGTGATAACGCACAGGGTGATGATGATGAGGTTGGAGATCCCACTTACTGTCAACCCACAGTCAGCCAAGAGATGAGGTCAGCAGAGGAGGTGGAGGAAGATGCTAGTGACGACGAGGTCAGGTTGTGCCTTCCTGGACAGAGACGTAGTACTGGAAGCACGTCAACAACTGCATCCTCAAACACAACTCTGCCTCTCACCACAAGTCGTGGTGGCTCTTCAGGTCGCATGGGTGCTAAGCCTTGCATAGCCTGGGCATTTTTTCAGATCGATAAAGATGACCCAACTCGTGTTATCTGTAACATTTGTCAGCAAAAGCTAAGTAGAGGCCAAAAAATACATAGTTTGAGTACTTCATGCATGAACCGGCACATGGACATGAAGCATAAGTTGCAGTGGGAAGCTCAGTGTGCTACAATGCGGCCTAGCCGGCCGGGCCAACCTCCGTCTGCCATATCTTGTGCATCCGCGGCCTCTTCATCCTCTGTGACTGGGGGGACAGCAGTCACACCTGTTTTGGGGCGCAGACCTGCCACCTCTTTACCCGCAACAGCCAGCGTGATTGGCAGGTCATCATTTTCTATGGAGGTGGTAACACCAGCTGGTGTTGAGCGCTGTCCGACATCGATAGCACCAACTTTGGATCAAGGCAACCTAACATGTCCGCCTGTATCTTCCTCACAGACCGGCAGTTTGCCGGGGACACCCTTATCAACCCCGTCTAAGCACAATAGCCAGCCATGCCCAGTCGGCACTACTTCTCAAAGAAAGGTGTGCCTGCGCTCCACCAGCATGTCGCACACAACATCACCGCTTCTTTGAGAAACTCTGTGTGTGACAGGGTGCATTTCACCACAGACACTTGGACGAGTAGGCATGGACAGGGGCGTTACATGTCGCTGACTGGGCACTGGGTAACTATGGTGACAGCAGGACAAGGGGCTGCTGTCCAAGTCTTGCCGTCCCACGAGTTGTGCGTCAATCCTCTTTATGTCAAAGTTCCTCCACTGCTTCTGCCTCCTCAACCTCCTCTCGGTCTTCCACCTGCACCCAAAGCCTGTCTGGTCATGCCACAAGCTTTCTAACTGCGCAGAAGGGATCCTGCACACCTCCTTACTATGCTGGCAGTAGGGCTCAACGTCATCAGGCGGTTTTTACTTTGAAATGTCTGGGAAATGTGAGTCACACAGCTGAGGAGTTGTGGTCAGCTCTGGAGAACCAATTTCATGAATGGTTGTCTCCACTGGACCTGAAACCAGGGAAGGCCGTGTGCGACAATGCTGCAAACCTGGGTGCGGCCCTTCGCCTGGGCAATGTCACACACGTGCCTTGTATGGCTCACGTGTTGAACCTGGTTGTCCAGCAATTTTTAGCCCACTATCCCAGACTAGATGGCCTTCTGCAGAGGGCGCGGTCGCTGTGTGCTCACTTCCGCCGTTCGCATCCCGCAGCTCAGCGACTTACATCTCTACAGAAGACGTTGGGCCTGCCACTTCACCGGCTAAAATGCGATGTGCCTACCCGGTGGAATTCAACTCTGCACATGTTGCAGCGACTGTGGCAGCACCGACAAGCCCTGGTGCAATACGTTCTGACGTATAGCCTGGGCCAACGAGATCCAGAGGTGGGGCAAATCACGCTGGAGGAGTGGTCTCAGATCAGGGACCTATGCACCCTTCTGCACAGTTTTGAAATGGCGACGAAGATGTTTAGTGCTGACGATGCCATTATCAGCATGACTATTCCGGTGATTTACATGCTGGAGCACATGTTAAACAGAATTCGGAGTCAGGTGGTGGCACAAGAGGAGGTGGAGGAAGTAGAGGAGGAGGAGTTGTATGCGGAAGGGCTAACATCTGCAAGGTCCAGACGGTCGGCAGCACCAAGGCGGCAGGCATGTGAGGGTGGGGGAGATGGTTTTACCAGGGCGCATGGTAGCAGCCAAACTAGTGAGGAAGGTGCAGGAGCCCAGGAAGAAGTGGAGGACGAACTGATGGAAGACTCATCAGATGAGGGAGACCTTGATCACATTTCTGTTGTGCGAGGTTGGGGGGAGAGGACAGAGGAAGGAAGCATGATTGTTACCTCACCACCAACACAACAGGGACTTGGTGCTCCTGGATGCGCAACACACATGAGTGCCTTCTTGCTGCACTACCTGCAACATGACCCTCGAATTGTGAGAATTAGAAATAATCCTGACTACTGGGTTGCCACACTGTTAGATCCCCGGTACAAAAGTAAATTTGCAGAAATTATTCCTGCCATAGAAAGGGATGCACGCATGCAGGAGTATCAGCAGAGACTGTTGCAGAATCTTACATGTGCTTTTCCACAAAACACCAGTGGTGCACGTAGTGAATCTCACAGTTCCAACTTGCCAACCGTGGGACCGTCAAGTGTTCAGCACTCAAACCGTAACAGAACCACAGTATCTGCTGGTAACATCAATTTTGCGGAATCATTTCACCACTTTTTTAGCCCATCCTTTGCAAGGCCACAGGAGACAAGAAGTCTGACACATAGTCAACGCCTAGAGACGATGGTACAGGAGTATCTCCAAGTAAACATTGAAGCCATGACTGTGTCACTGGACCCTTGCTCTTTTTGGACTTCCAATCTGGATAAATGGCCGGAGCTAGCCACTTACGCCTTGGAGATCTTGTCATGCCCCGCAGCCAGCGTTCTGTCTGAACGTGTGTTCAGCGCTGCTGGTGGTGTGCTGACAGATAAGCGCACGCAGCTCTCCACTGATAATGTAGACAGACTCACGTTCATAAAGATGAACAAATCATGGATGCTTAACGACTTTTCTACCCCTGTGTCATCCTGGGGAGAGTAAAAGCTTGATGATTGGTTAAAATCACCCTACCAACCGCTTTAAGCTTTCAAATTACTAATCATGTTTATCTGTATCTTGGCTGGAAAATAATTTGGGCTTTGTAGCAGTGTGCAGTAATGATTCTATTAGGCCATCTATACTAAGCTCCACCAGATTTAAAATTAATAATAATTTTTAGCTGCATCTAGCCCGGAAAATAATTTTGGGGCTCTGAGATGCGCAAGACACATAAGTGCCTTCTTGCTGCACTACCTGCAACATGACCCTCATATTGTCAGAATTCAAAGTAATGATGACTACTGGGTTGCCACACTCTTAGATCCCCCAAACTTTTCGATCAACCTTTTCATTTTAATAAAGACCAAAAAAATGGTCATTTTTGAAATTATAAGCATTAGCAGGTTATTAGAAACTGAAATCAAACAGTTTTCAACTCAAAACTTTATTCTAGGTGATGTTACATTTTCACATAGGACTCCTTGTTCGAAAGGAGCTTCTGAACTCTCTCGTCCATTGAATTTGTCAGGTTTTGGATGGTTTCTGCTTCAATTGTTTTGCATGAGGACAGAATACCCTCCCAGATCTGTTGCTTAGATGTGAACTGCCTCCCGCCATCATAGACACTCCTTTTGATGATGCTCCAGAGGTTCTGAATGGGGTAGAGGTCAGGGGAGCATGGGGGTCACACCATAAGTTTGTCCCCTTTTATGCCCATATCAGCCAGAGATGCAGATGTTTTATGTGCAGCATGAGATGGTGCATTATCATGCAAAAAAATGATCTTGCTGTGAAATACACGGTTCTTCTTCTTGAACCATGGCAGGAAGTGCTGTTTGAGAAAATCCACATACATTATGGAGTTCATCTTTAGCGCCTTCAGGGATCCTAAAGGGGCCGACAATCTCTCTCCCCATGATTCCAGCCCAAAACATTACTCCACCTCCTCCTTGTTGGCGCTGTAGCCGTGTTTGCGTGGGGTGTCCATCAACCAGCCATAGTCCACTCCATCCATCTGGACCATCGAGCGCTGCACGGCACTCATCCGTGAACAAAACAGTTTTGAAATCAGTCTTCATGTAATGTTTGGCCCACTGGAGCCGTTTCTGCTTGTGTGAAGTGGATAGAGGAGGTCGACAGGATGGCGTATGCACAGCTGCAAACCTCTGAAGGACCCTGCATCTTGTTGTTCGGGGGACGTTGGAGGCACCAGCAGCTTCAAAAACTTGTCTGCTGCTATGACAAGGCTTTTTTGCCGCTGCTCTTTCAACCTGACGTAATTGCCTGTAGGAAAGAGTCCTCAATTTGCCCTTATCAGCATACACACGTGTGTACTGTGAATCAGCTACATACTTCTTGATTGCCAAGACACTTCATCCTGATCATCGCACAATGTTGATTGTAGTCATGCCTTGACCTAAACACTCCACAATTTGTTGCTTCTCAGCAGCCGACGCATCCTTTTTCTCTCCCATTTTGGCAGAAAATGTAGGCTGCTTAATAATGTGAGACAGCCTTCTTAAGTAGTCTTGCCTTTCATTGGACACACCTGCCAAACTAATTAGCACAGGTGTCTGCAATTGCTTACAGTGATATAAAGAGCCCTGACACACATTACCATCAATAAGTTTAACTGACAAACAAACAAATTCTTCCCTTATCACTCCTAAACACTTTTTGCATAATAATTTGGAACACAGTGTACATGTGCTTTTCCACAAAACACCAGTGGTTCACGTAGTGAATCTTACAGTTCTAACTTGCCAACCGTGGTCTGTATGGAGTTGTTCAATAAAGGGCCCAAAATTAAGATAACATAGATGGGAGAGGTCTCTATGAATAGGAATTCCTAAGTATTTGATACCCTGTGAGGGCCAGGCAAAGGGAAAGTTGGACTGGATGGAATCCTATATGGATTTGGGGAGGGAGACATCGAGGGCCTCAGACTTCGCTGCATTGATTTTAAAATTTTACCATGTAACAAAGTGATCTATTTCAGCCATAACAGCATGGATGGATATATGTGATTGAGTGATATATACTAGGACATCATCAGCAAATAGAGAGCACTTGTACTCGGTGCCTCCCACCTCAATCCACCTAATATTGGGGTTATGGCGAATTGATGAGAGCAGGTGCTCCGTCACTAGGATGTATAAGAGAGGGGACAGAGGACATCCCTGCCTTGTCCCATTGGTGATTGTGAAAGGTGATGAAAATGTTCTGATGCACTCCCTGGCCCTTGGAACACCCGGAGCCGGACCCTTTTTGGTGGATGCTGGTGGTTGTAGTCTTCGTGGCGGCGACCCGGTTCCGTGGCTCAGGGTGGTCAAACCAGTGGCGGAACTATTTATGTGGTTTTGATGTTTAAATGTCCGACTACGCCACCCGTGGATTGCGGTCAGAGTGAACCACCGCTGCAGGGCAGACCGCTGAGGCTGGTGTTGTGGGTGCAGCAGAGCGTAGCATAACTCCCCACGGGAGGAGTATAGCCTCAGGGCAGTGTATGCGGAGGATGGGGGTGATGGTGCAGGGCAGCAGCAGTAACGACACAGAGTCAGTGATGCAGTCCAGGGCCTTTTCTCACAGTTCTTATTATCCAGACCACGTCTGCAGGTAACGGCTGCCCACGTCGTACTGTGCTCACCAGGTGAGGGGCTCAGACAACTCCCAGATAACTTTGGAGCGCTTCACAGGACCCCCTTTGTGTGTCCTTTGTCTTGCCTTTCTTACCAACCCTTCTGTCCGGCTGCCTCGGGCCTCCTCTTGGTAAACTTGGCGCCAGTTTCCCTGACCCTATGTGGTGCCTTCCTAGCGGGTGTAGCGAGGGGCTGCGCCACATAAAATGTCACAGCCTCCGGTTTCCAGCTGAGGGTCGTTTCCTGCCTCCACTAGTTTCGGGGACCGGTCTCCCCCTTTGGCCTAACCCCTCCACGCAGGTGGATTCGGGCGTGCGGTGGCGACTCGCCCGTCCGCACCCCTGGGATCCCTTCATTCCTCGTTCCTGGAGCCTTCTCCGCTCCTCTTCCTTCCTTCTCCCTCTTCCAGGCCTGGGCCTCTGTTACTAGGCCAGCCTCCGGAGCAGATCTCATGCAGAGCCCCTGCTCCCTGCCACTTCTGCTCAGACTTCTCTGCACTGAACTAAGATGGTGCCCACCTTTTATACTCCCTTCTCAATGCACCCAGGAACTGCTTCCTCCCTGCTCCTGCACTACAGGGTTCCCCTTCCTCAGTGTTCCCTCCCCCCACTCCAGCCAGGGACAGGGACTGTCGTGCCCATCTCAGAGGCATATTGGTCGCCCTGCCCCACGGCAATGTGGTGTAATGCATGCAGGTGTCAGGTCCTGATCCACACTCCATCCTTACCTGAGAGTGAGATATCACACCTCTGGGTGAGGTGCAATACCTCTGTAGCAACCGAGCCCTCAGGGTGCTACAGTTCCATTTATCTTCAGCCTAGGTGACGTATTGTGATACAGGGCCGTGATTTTGGCTATAAAAGGGTCCCCTAGACCCGTACCCCAAGCTTTTTAAGAGAATCATATATGGCGTGCCAGGAGACTCTATGGAATGCTTTCTCAGCATCCAACGAGAGTATCTAATTACAAATTTTTAACTGCATCTAGCCCAGGAAATACTTTGTGCCTAGTAGCAGTGTCTGCTAGTCAGCGGATTATCCCGGCTGTTAAGCAAGCTACACCACCTGTAGTTTGGACACTTAATTTTTTCAAAGGAAATGCTTCGGGACCACGGGATACTCAGTGAAGAGCATCAGGAGGCACCCCAAGGCATAGGGGCTGGGACTGGCAGTAGGATGCCTTGCGGTGGACAGCCGAGCTCGATCCTTATAAAAGCTTTTTAACTGCAGCAGCTTTAGTGGACGCTACTGGAGCTGGAATTACGCGGCTGCTGGCATGAGACTTGCCCTCCAATAGATCCTTGTAAATTGATTTAAAGTGTATTCATTTAAATTAGAGAGACAATTTAAATTAAAAAGCTTAGAGCTGCCTCCACCACAGGGGGGCTCGCTCGACCCACCAGCGGACAGGCACCAGTATTGGGAGAGGGGGGCTGGCCGTCAGGGTTCACCGCGGCTCTGGCACAAACGGAGGTGGCACAGGCAGGAACGGACTGGCCGTGTCGGCTTTTCACTTTTTGGATTTTAGAAGGGCATGACATGCCTATATCTGTGTCTCCCCCTCCTTTTACTCCTCCACCTCTTTTCTTTTCGCATGACTATATGTACTTGTCACTTTTCCATGTGTTAGTTGTGTCTTCTGAGCAGTTTGTCAGCTTTTGGACACCTTTGAAGGTGTTTTCTATGTGTTTCTATGTGTTTTTGTTTGCCTGCCATTGGTTTTAACGGTGTTCGAAGGTGTTCGACGAACAGTTCGACGAACAGTTCGGCGAACACACGGGTGTTCGACGAACCGAACCGAACTCGAACACTACGGGGGTGGCTCAACACTAGTAGCGATAGTAAAATTCTTTAATCATATACACTCAATCTGTTTGTGGCTGACACTTTGTATTTAGATCTTGTTGATGGACTATGATTCTTTCTACTCAAAGTGCTCAAACTATGTTTACTCTGTCTGAGGACCTTTAAGTTCTTACCAGCCAACTCTTCCCCCTCATTTTCTCAGTTGTCTAAGGGGATCTTATATGCATTAGAGGATTACAAGTTACTCACTAATTTCCATTGTTAAAATACGCAATATTTTCATTTTCTGACATATATAGTGGTATGTAGATATATCTTTAGAGCATTATTTGTTCTTTATAGAAGAGCACTTGCAGATATTATGATTCAACCAATTCAAGATCTTTATTTAACTCATCTTGTTTTTCCTCTTTACTGCAATTTCTTCTCTTTGTGCCTGGTAATATTGTATTATGTATTTTGTTTCTATCAGTTGTAGGTATTTTTCCTTTCACATTTCTCTGTGTTCATATCATTTATTCTCTTGTATTGGTTTCTGTCTGGACACAAAATTATTGTTCAGTTGTATCATGAATTTTAGTGATCCTCCTTTTTGTACACGCTTCTGCTTGCCAACAGTTTGTATTTGTTTTTATAATCTTGTTTACACCTCCTCTTTTACACTAAAGTCTGATACTTATTAGGTATCCATTATTTATTTTCTAGATCCCTTCTCCTATGGGAATTAGTAATTTCCACACTCTCTTTGGATTCCTAGACAGCCAAGTAATTCCATCTCTTTATATAGTTACATAGTTATGACGCGCCCCTGGGCCTGTGCTGAGTAGCGTTGCGCACGCGGGAGCCTACCCGGAGCCGGATCTGATAGGGGTAGTAGTCTCGTGGCGGTGACCCGGTCCGTGCCCAGGGAGTCAAGCTGAGTGGCAGAGTTTAGCAGAAGATGGTACGGTGTTCGACTACGCCACCCGTTGAATGCGGCTATGAGGCCGCCGCTGCAGGGCAGACCGCTGAGGCCGGTGGTAAGGTTGTGCAGCGGGGATGGTATAACCCCCAACGGGAGGGGTATGGCCTCAGGGCAGCAGACGTGGATGATGAAACACTCGGAGACGGTGAGGTGTAGTTCAGGGTCTTTACTGGTGGCAAAGGTAGACCCTCCCGGAGTACTGGCTAGCGATCGGGGCCTGGTCAGTCCGTGAGCTGATGGGATCTCCCCTGGCCAGGCGGAGTTGTAGGCCTCCCCAACTAATCGTACTCTTCTGGCTACCTTGCTAGAGGCGGGTAAAAGTAGCCCACGTCCCTGAGTGTACCGTGTGGTGCTCACCCGTATGGCCGGTGACTCGGGGCCTTTTGGCAGCTTCCGCTCCACGTCGCGGTGCTGGTCCCTTGCGTGTGACCGTGCCTTCGGGTTTCTTGGCCAGAGGACCTGAAATCCCCTGCCGGGCGGTTTCTGCTGCTGGGTAAGGATTAGTCCCCACAGCCTCGGACTCCGGGTCCGGTAAGAACTCTTCAATCAGGGCGAGCTCTACAGCTTCCAGCCCCTGATCTCTTTTAGCACAGCTCCCACAGAGCTCCTGATCTTTCTTGTTCCTAAAGCTGCTCCACTACAGACCAGACTGTGTCTCTGTCTGTGTTCTCTGCTCTTTCTCTCTCTCTCTAACCCTGCCTCAGCCCCAGTTTTATATAGGGGAAGTTCTTCCCTTCCCAGGACTGGGCAGGAGGTGTGGCATGCATAGGATGTCTGACCAGGAAACCTCCCACCTGCTCACAGACGTAATATTGCTATTACTGTGGAAACCAGACCCCTGGGGTGCCACATTCCCCCCTAGTGAAATTTAGTACTCTGGGACTAAACATATTTTTTGTAAAACATAACAAGTAAAAACAGAAACAGTACAATAAAGAAAAACACATTAGGATGGTCACGGCATGTCTGCAACCGGGTGCAGTCTTTGAAGAAAACAAAGGTGTCCATTTCACCAAGAAACAGGGAGCCGTAACCAGGTAGGGGTCTGTCCTACCCCGAGTCCTTAACAGTCTTTAGTCCTTTCCTGGGTTACGCTCCAACATATGTACAAAGGATTCCGGATAATCCATAAACGACACCTATAAAATAACTAAAAATACACAATTATTTACAGGTAACAGAAAACAGGTAAATACAAATAAACAGTCTAAACACTTAGATCCTCCAACGTACGGGTAACTGGCCTCTAGTGGCTCTAGTGGACCTACGGAGCTGACTGACTGGTCCTGAGCTACCAGGTGTAGGAGCTGTCAAAGGTAAACTGGGCAGCTGTCTACGGGCTCTTTGGCTCACTAGGGTACGGCAGGCTCACTATAAGCAGAGGGTTGATCCTCCTGGTCTGCTTGTGTGGGGTCTTCTGCCTCCTGGACTGGCTGCTCTTCCAGCTCTACCTGTTTCTCCGTAGGTACTTGAGATGCTGGTTGGAGGAAGGTGAGGACGGGTACCACAACTGCGCCATTGACTTGAGTCCAAGACCGAGGGAAGTCTCCGAGCACAGTACTAACCATATCTTCCCTTTCCTCTGCGGGTCGAGGGTCTTCTTGTTCTTCTTCAGGGCTTCGTAGCTGTTCGGGACACTTCTTCAGGTGATCTCGGGAGACAATGGCTGTGGTTTCTCCTCCGTCCTTACTGATTATGCAGACTTTCGGGTTCTCATGGCTTGAGGGCAGTACGGTGTACGGGTCCTTCTCCCACTGGTCGTCCAACTTGTGGAGCCGTCTCTTCCTCTTCAAGACCTGCTCTCCAGGTACCAGGGGAACAGCGGGAGCATACTGGTTGTAAGTCTTCTCCTGTCTTTCTCTAGCTTGACAGAGACTTCGCTCCATGCTCTCCTGTACTTTCCGGTACTGCTGCTGCCTTTCTGTGTCCCAGTCTGCTTCTGGTGAAGTGTCCTCGGGTGTCAAGACTCCCATCTCCAGATCAACAGGAAGCTTACCAGGTCTTGCTCTCATTAGGTAAGCTGGGGTACAGTTGGTAGAACCTACCGGGATGTGGTTGTATAGGTCCACCAGATCAGGTAGTTTCTCAGGCCACAGACTGCGTTCTTCCAGGGGCAATGTTTTCAGAAGATCTATCACCACCTGGTTCATTTTCTCGCAGAGCCCATTGGTTTGCGGATGATAGGGTGTTGTTCTTATCTTCCGGCAGCCATACAGAGTGCAGAACTCCTGGAAGACTTCCGCTTCAAAGGCAGGTCCCTGGTCCGTCAGCACCTGCTCCGGGTATCCGTGTGGACGGCAGAAGTGCTGCTGGAAGGCTCTAGCTGCTGTTTGAGCCGTTAAGTCCTTGACCGGGACCACCACCAGGAACCGGGAGTAATGATCTACGATTGTGAGGGCGTAGACATACCCAGATCTGCTTGGAGCCAGTTTCACATGGTCCAGGGCTACCAGTTCCAGTGGCTGTCGGGTGATGATGGGCTGCAAGGGAGTCTTCTGGCTGGCACGGTCCTTCCTTCTTAGGTGGCATGGTCCACAGTCTCTGCACCACCTCTCGATGGTTCCTCTCATGCCTACCCAGTGGAACCGCCCGCGCAGCAGGAACTCCAGCTTCTTCCATCCGAAGTGCCCAGCTCCATCGTGGTATGCCTCCAGTACCATAGCCGCGTCTCTTCTTGGCACCACTACTTGCCAGATCAGTTCATGCGTCCGGGAGTTAACCATTCTGCGGCACAACTTCCTCTTGTAAAGGAACAGTCGACTCTTCTCAATCCACAGTTGCTTGGCCTCCTCCGGAGCGTCTGGGTCAAGGTGGGCATCTGGCTGAGTCAGCATCTCCTTCACCAGTCGGACGGTGGGGTCACTGTCTTGCGTTTCCGCCCAGTTGTAATGAGGTAAGGGGTTGAACGTAGCGGATTGCTTACTCCTTACACGGTGGGAATACTGGATAGTCCCATGCCGGTGGAACGCGGGAAGTTCAACCTCTTCCAGTTCCTCTGGATCTTCCCCCACGTCCGGTAGGTTTGGCATTCTGGACAAGGCATCCGCGTTGGTATTGGAGCGTCCTGCCCGGTATTTGATTGTGAACTCAAAGTTGGACAGGCGGGCCATCCATCTCTGCTCCAGGGCACCGAGTCTTGCTGTATCCAGGTGTGTCAACGGGTTGTTATCCGTGTACACGGTGAACCGGGAAGAGGCGAGGTAGTGCTTAAAGCGTTCGGTGACTGCCCACACCACTGCCAAGAATTCTAACTTGAATGAGCTGTAATTCTCAGGGTTTCTTTCGGTGGGTCGCAGTTTTCGGCTGGCGTAAGCAATTACTCGTTCTTTCCCCTGCTGGATCTGGGACAGTACGGCTCCTAGCCCGATGTTACTTGCGTCGGTGTAGAGGATAAAGGGCTGGCTGTAATCCGGGTACGCCAGGATTTCATCCCCCGTGAGGGCCATCTTCAGCTGGCGGAAGGACTCTTCTTCCAACTTCTCCCATCTGAAGGGCGGCTTCTGGTTCTTGGCCTTCCTGGACTGGCCTATCAGGAGGTCCTGCATAGGAGCTGCCTTTTTGGTGAAACCGGGAATGAACCTTCGGTAGTAGCCTACCAACCCGAGGAACTGCCGCACTTCCTTTACGCTGGAGGGGCTTGGCCATTCCTTAATTGCGGTGATCTTATCAGGGTCGGGAGCCACTCCGTCAGCACTCACCACGTGTCCCAGGTACTGCACCTTTGGTTTCAGGAGGTGACACTTGGAGGGTTTCACCTTTAGGCCGTAGTTTGCCAGGGCTTCGAACACTTCTGCCAGGTGTTTCAGGTGGTCCTCGTAGGTCTTGGAGTAGACGATGACATCGTCCAGGTATAATAGGACCGTCTCGAAGTTTCGGTGTCCCATACAGCATTCTATCAACCGTTGGAAGGTTCCTGGTGCGTTGCAGAGTCCGAACGGCATGCAGGTAAACTCGCTAAGTCCCATCGGGGTGGTGAATGCGGTCTTCTCCCGGTCCACCTCTGCTACAGGAACCTGCCAGTACCCGCTAGTGAGATCCAAAGTAGAGAAGAAGTTAGCAGATCTTAAAGCAGCCAAAGACTCCTCTATCCTTGGTAAGGGGTACGCATCTTTGTGTGTGATACGGTTGATTTTCCGGTAATCTACACACATCCTCATGGTGTTGTCTTTCTTTTTAACCAAGACTAGTGGAGCTGCCCAGGGGCTACAGCTATCCCTGATTACCCCAGCCTCCTTCATGTCTCTAAGCATCCCCTTGGCGTGTTGGTAGTGTGCAGGGGGTACGGGTCGGTATCTCTCCTTTATGGGAGGATGGTCTCCCGTGGGGATGTGGTGTTCTACCCCCTTTACTCGCCCGAAGTCTAACGGGTGTTTACTAAACACTCTCTCGTACTCTTGAACCACCCGATAGACTCCCTGTTTCTGGTGTGAGGGAGTGGAGTCAGTACCCAAATGTAGTTGCTGACACCAGTCCTCTATTGTTTTCTTAGAGCCGTTACCTTCCTCTGGTTGAGATGGAGGCAAGGGTTCCACGGCCTGTACAGAATTCTGGTTTATGGTGAACAATTTAGCTAGCGTGGCATACCGGGGCAGGTGTACTTCTCTTTTCCCGATGTTTATTATGCGAACGGGCACCCTCCCATGGCGTACATCAACCACCCCCCGTGCTGTCAAAATGGTGGGCCTACTGTCTGAGTAGACGGGTTCTACCATTGCTTGGTAGTCTCTACCTCTTAGACCAATAGCTGCCCGGCACCAAATCATCATTTCACTTTTTGGGGGCATGGCAATTGGGAAATGGTCACACATTCTCACGCTACCTATCTCACCACCAGATAGTTCCACCTGTTGCCGCTTCATCAGTGCCCGGATCTCTTTTTGGAGCACACGCTGCTGGCTGGAGCTGGCGTTCTTGGCAACCTGCTGTAAAATGAAAATCACCTCTGCAAGACAATTTTCAATCACATTAGTTCCTAGAGTTATCTTTGGGTGACTCTCGCGCTTGTCAATGTCTACAATGATCAGTCCCTGTGCTGCCAGTTCGACTCTACCGATTTTAATGGTCATCTCTTTGAATCCGATCTGTGGCACGGGTTGACCATTGCTGGCGATGATACTCAAGTCGTCGTCAGGGTAGCGGGTTATATCCGAGTCATTCCAGTACTGCTTGAAGAGCACGTACGGGATGGTGGTGACCTGTGACCCGGTGTCAAGTAGGGCACTCATAGGAATGCCATCCAGTACCACAGGCAAGACTGGACGTCCTCCCACATATTTGTCACGCCAGTTCGATGGGCCTGGTGATCTTATTCCTAGGGGTCGGCCCTCTACCCCAGGTTGTGCCAGTTTAAAGGACAGTACCTTGCCATATGTCCGGGTTGACTGCAGCGGCGGCAGATGGGTTGTCCGTCCTCGTTGTATCGGTCGCTGGGTCTTCCTCTGGCCGGTGGGGTCCTCATTGGTCGACGCCACGGGATGTCCTCCGGTCCGGATGCCAGCTGGATCTTCCCTGGAGCAGAAACCGGTAACGACTGCACAGTTCGGGTTAGCGCGGCAACGCTTTTAGCTAGCTCTTGGACCTGATGGTGCAGGTCTGGAGCCGGGTCATTGTTCAAAGCCTGCGCATCAGCTCCCACAGGCCCTGCCGATAAGGGCGCCGCCTCCTGGTGGTAAGCGGTAGTAGGGCGCCTGTGGGTCACAACGCCACCCGGTGCAGGTTCTCGGAGCACCCGGATGGCTCTGTCCTTGAACTGTGCAAAGTCCAGATGAGGATCCTGTAAGGCCATTGCCCGCAACTGGGTTCGGTGGGCATTGCAATATAGTCCCTCTATAAATTGTTCGGTCAACAGCCTGTCCTCGTTTCCCACGCTGTCAGGGTCGGTCTGCTTAATGGCTCTCAGGGCCTCTTGTAGGTTTAAAGCATAGTCTCTTATACTCTCATGTGCTCGCTGTTTGCACCCGTAGAATCTAAGCTTAATCTCGGCTGAGGTGCGGGTATCAAAGGTGTCCTTCAGCCGGGTTAATATCCCTGCGACAGTCCTCCTCCCAGGTGGCCAGGACTTTACCTCCCTTTGGGCTGCCCCGGTTAGTTGGGCCACCAGGATGCTCACTTTTTGCTCTTCTGTGAGGGGGTACACCTGGAAGAGGCTATCCAGCTTTTCTCTAAAGTCATTCAGGGTATGTGACTCCCCTGAGTACTGAGGTAGCCAGGCTGCCCCCGGGATATAGGGCATAGAGAAAGGCATGACCGCAGCAGCGGTGGCGCTGGCGGTGGCTGCGGCAGTGAAGCTCTCCTCCGTATCCGACATCTTCCTCCCCCCTAGTGGACCGTGGCCTAGCTTGCGATGATCCTCTTCCGTAGGCCGCGGCTCCGCAGTGGATCGTCAGGGTCGAGGACCTTCCGTCGCGCTCCTGTGACGTCGGCGTCTGCTGGGTTCCTTCCAGGACCTTACGCAACGTCCGGACGTGAGGCGGGGCTTCAGTTCTCGCGGGCTTTTCGGAGTCCACGCCCCTCTTCTTCCCGCGCGGCGTCTTCAAGATGGCGTCCAACGGGGGGAAAACTCCACGGATGGCGGGAAGAAGGCAGAAGATGGCGTCGGATGGTGGGAATCTTCACCACAGGTAAGTTTAAAAGTCTCTTTTTCAGGCACGCAGTACCCGGTGGTTGCGGGCACGAGATCCTGCCGACTACGCCAAAAGTTGACGCGCCCCTGGGCCTGTGCTGAGTAGCGTTGCGCACGCGGGAGCCTACCCGGAGCCGGATCTGATAGGGGTAGTAGTCTCGTGGCGGTGACCCGGTCCGTGCTCAGGGAGTCAAGCTGAGTGGCAGAGTTTAGCAGAAGATGGTACGGTGTTCGACTACGCCACCCGTTGAATGCGGCTATGAGGCCGCCGCTGCAGGGCAGACCGCTGAGGCCGGTGGTAAGGTTGTGCAGCGGGGATGGTATAACCCCCAACGGGAGGGGTATGGCCTCAGGGCAGCGGACGTGGATGATGAAACACTCGGAGACGGTGCGGTGTAGTTCAGGGTCTTTACTGGTGGCAAAGGTAGACCCTCCCGGAGTACTGGCTAGCGATCGGGGCCTGGTCAGTCCGTGAGCTGATGGGATCTCCCCTGGCCAGGCGGAGTTGTAGGCCTCCCCAACTAATCGTACTCTTCTGGCTACCTTGCTAGAGGCGGGTAAAAGTAGCCCACGTCCCTGAGTGTACCGTGTGGTGCTCACCCGTATGGCCGGTGACTCGGGGCCTTTTGGTAGCTTCCGCTCCACGTCGCGGTGCTGGTCCCTTGCGTGTGACCGTGCCTTCGGGTTTCTTGGCCAGAGGACCTGAAATCCCCTGCCGGGCGGTTTCTGCTGCTGGGTAAGGATTAGTCCCCACAGCCTCGGACTCCGGGTCCGGTAAGAACTCTTCAATCAGGGCGAGCTCTACAACTTCCAGCCCCTGATCTCTTTTAGCACAGCTCCCACAGAGCTCCTGATCTTTCTTGTTCCTAAAGCTGCTCCACTACAGACCAGACTGTGTCTCTGTCTGTGTTCTCTGCTCTTTCTCTCTCTCTCTAACCCTGCCTCAGCCCCAGTTTTATATAGGGGAAGATCTTCCCCTCCCAGGACTGGGCAGGAGGTGTGGCATGCATAGGATGTCTGACCAGGAAACCTCCCACCTGCTCACAGACGTAATATTGCTATTACTGTGGAAACCAGACCCCTGGGGTGCCACAGTTACACTGTACATAGGTTGAAAAAAAGACCTAGGTCCATCAAGTTCAACATTTCTCCACCAATTATACATGTTGGCACTAAATTATCTATAAGCCACAATTCTATATGTAAAAATGGCTGGAACCTGTGTCAGGCTAGTTGTATGTCCCAACACAGATATGAAAGTCTGGCTAGCCTGTTTGTGGCTTGTTGCTACAGTATATTTATAGCTCCCAACCATCCCAGATTCAGCCGGACTGTCCCACTTGGAGGGCTCTGTCCCGCCGTCCTGGTAAGTCAGAGCTTTTCCCGACTTCTAAATGCTCACTTCTTTCCGACATCTTCATTGCTCCACAACTCCTCCTCCTCTGGGGGCGGGGCTGATTCTCTCTGCTCAGTGCATCAATTAAATTATAATATTCACTGCTTCTTTTCCTGTGATCTGCTCTCCCCAGGAGAACTTGTATCTTAATGTTCATAGGCAGCAGCTTTATCTATGAGCCACAGCTCATGCATACTGGTATATTACCAGTATTAGCTATTGTCAGTTAGTGACGTTGTCTGTAGCTTAATCTTTATTACATTTATGTCTTAATTAATATAATTTGTTTTCTGCTGACACTTTCAGGTATAAGTTGATATTTAGCATTTTTTTCATCCATGGAAGACATTCCACACATATCCTATTCATAGATATTAACATCTTATAGAACCCTTGTTACTGTATTTTACAATGACTCCCTAGTAGAGATGAGTGAACATGTTTAGAAAATGTTAATTTTTTTCAAATTCGGCACGAACATTACACATTCGGATTCGTGATCGGATCCCCGAGCATTTTTACTTAAAATCGACAACATTCATTCAAAGTTCTGTAAATGATTGCGTTTCCACTAGTGTATTTTTAGGACTTTGGCTAGGATAGTAGTGCTGTATGATGAGCGAGGGGAAAGTGTTTGACGAGGGGAGGGGGTGCGGAGAAGTCAGAGGAGCGAAAGACTGTTATTCTTAATTTTTTTTTTTAACAATGTGTGGAGATTCTGACAAGCCAAACAGGGCGCAGGAACCATTCACAACGTCCAGACACAAGTGCTTGTGTCATTGGCTGCCTAAGTCACATGTCTCTCCCCATATAAAGAGCAGACATGTTGTTTTGGTGCCATTTTGACAATGTAACAGCGCTGAGAGGCTGCTACTGCTGCTGCTCCTGGATAGTGAGAGAATGAGATAGTTAGCTAGATGGTTGCTTGTCAGATAGTTTAGATAGATATATAGATAGATATGATCCTGTGTGGCTGTGAAATCGATCCAGGGCTGCTCAGTAAAAAATTTTTTTTTTTTCTGTTCTTACCGTGCTACATTTGAGCTTTTAATTCATTTGCACTGATATTCTGCTCCATCCAGGGTTTGACATTATAAAATCTAATTTTTTTTCTGTTACTACCGTGCTCCATAAGCAAGGCCACATCTGAGCTTGAAATTGTCTTTTGCTGATATTCTGCTCCATCCAGGGGCTGACATTATAAAATCGAAATTTTCCTGTGACTACCGTGCTACATAAAACATGCCACAACTGAGCTTGTAATTGATTGGCGCTGAGATTTGTCTCTATCCAGGGCTCCACAGTACAAAATGTAAATTTTTTCTGTTACTACCGACCTACATAAACAAGGCCACATCTGAGCTTGTAATCATTTTTTTGCTGAGATTCTGCTATATCCAGTGCTCCACAGTAGAAAATCAAATTTTTCTGTTACTACCGTGCTACATAGAGAAGGCCACATCTGAGCTTGTAATTGTTTTGCTCTGAAATTCTATTCTATCCTGGGCTCCACAGTAGAAAATCTATTTTTTTTCTGTTACTACCGTGCTACACAAACCATGCCACATTTGAGCTTTTAATTCTTTTGCGCTGAAATTCTATTCTATCCAGGGGTTGACATTATAAAATCTATTTTTTTTTCTGTTACTACCGTGCTACACAAACCGTGCCACATTTGAGCTTTTAATTCTTTTGCGCTGAAATTCTATTCTACCCAGGGGTTGACATTATAAAATCTATTTTTTTTTCTGTTACTACCGTGCTACAGAAACTATGCTACATTTGAGCTTTTAATTATTTTGAGCTAGTATTGTGCTTCAGCCACAAGTCCACATTTCAAATTATTTGTGCTAATAGCGTGGTCCAGAAACCAGGCCATATTTCAGCATATAAATATTTTGTACTAATATTGTGCTCCATCCAGGAGTTTAAATGTCAGAATCTAAATTGGTTGTGCTAATATAATAGGCCACATTTCAGCATTGGACAAGGCTTGAAGACGCATTTTTTAATTAAACTTTGATCAGTAACAGTTGGATGAGTGACAGGTGTTGGCCTGGTGCTCTGCGAGCTCTGCCAAATTCAGGCAACACACATGATGGAGACCCCACTTGGAGTCCAAATATTACCAAAAAATCGGGGCAGACACCCCAGAGTAGAAATAGTATAATGTGACACCAATGCAGCCCACTAAAAACTACACCATCGCCTAGTCTGCCCATTCTGCAACTGGGGTGCAAAAGTCATTGGAGATCCATGACTTGTTCATCTTGATGAAAGTTAGGAGGTGTACACTTTCAGGTGACAGCCGGATGCATTCATCTGTCAGGACACTACCAGCAGCGCTGAAGACACGTTCTGAGAGAACGCTGGCTGCTGGCCATGACAGCCATGACAAAACTTCCAAGGCGTGACACAGGGGGGATAGTATCTGCCAAAATTTACTCTTATACCTTGGATCTAACAGAGTGGCAACCCAGTAGTCAGCACTATTTCTAATCCTAATAATACGGGGAACAATCATGTTGCAGATAGTGCAGCAAAAAGGTGCTCATGTGTCAGGTTTCCATGAGGTCCAAGTCCATGGAGTGTTGGTGGCGGGATAACACTCAAGCTTGCTTCCTCCATCCCCTCCAGCCAACCACAGACAACAGAGATGGGATCATTATCCTCTTCATCTCCTAACTGTAGCGCACCCATCACCTCTTCCTCCTCGTCCTCCTCCATTTGTTCCTCAACTCCTGCACCTTTACTAACAGTTTTTCTGGTACATTGAGCCTCCCTTGATCACTGTAATCCACTCTCCCATGGCAATCGCCTGTATGACAGGAGTCTAGAACTTAGAGATATTGTTATCCTTCCACATCCTCCTCTGCTTCCTTCTCTTCCTCCTCTTCCCCTGGGACCACCACCTCCTCCCCCAGACTATTCAAAGTGTGCTCCAGCATGTAGATGACTGGAATAGTGATGTTGATGATGGTATCGTCAGAGCTAACAATCTTAGTAGCCTTTCTGAAAATGTGCAGAAGGGTGCAGAGGTCCTTCATCTGTGTCCATTCCGCAAGTGTGATTTCCTCCACGTCCATACTGCGTTGGCCCAAGCTAGGCTCTGGTTTCATTTACACTGGCCATTTATCATGAATGAGCATTCCTGAGAACACTCAGGTCCTAATATTTGGCCACTGTAAAGTGGCTGCATATCACCCGTTGCAAAACGCTTGTTCATTGGGTGAAATTATTTTTCAGCTTACTTAAAAATCAGCGACGTACCACTGATGACAATGATATTCAATGCCCACTTAAGAATTATATAACAGATAGTTCTGTGCACATGAAAATGCGGTTGGCTGATCTTAGCAAGCTAATAAACGACCAGCAATCAGCTTAAAGGGAACCTGTCAAGTGAGAAAACGCTATTAACCTGCAGATATGGGGTTAAACTTCAGGATAATAATGTCCTAAACCTGCTTGGTGCCAGCACTCAGAGCCCCGCTGCTGGGAGGAATAAACTGAATGCCGCCCGCTGTCAGAAGGAATAAAGTTAAATTCCTACCAGTAGCAAGGCTGTAAGTGAGGGCGCCAGGAAGGTTCACAACACTATTAAGATGAACCCCATCTCTGCAGGTTAGTAGCGTGTACTCAAATAACAGGTTCCCTTTAAAAGTAGCTGATTGGTGGTTGTTTAATGGCTGCTGTTGATAAGTGTGAATCCAGCTTAATTCTGGGTTTATTTATGATATACTGTGTCACAGAGAGGTGAGTGTGACTATTGAGCCCCATGTTAGTGCTGTGTTAGTTACTTTTATGTTATGCAGTGGGTGATTGCTGCAGTGATGAGGGTCCCAGTCTAAGATAATCCAGTCAGACGGCTCTCAGTAGAGGTCTCTGCTTACTTTCCGGCTTCAGTGAACACTCAGTATGGAGTAGGCATATAAATGCTGTCTGCGATTGTGTACAGCTGTTCCTCTACGGCACTAAGCAGAGGGTGCGTAAAGGAGAACTATTCAATTACTTTCAGAGACCACTGTCAAAATGATATATAAAGAAAAAAAAAACAGACTTATTTCGGGGGCCAAATTGGAAGACACTCTACTATCCATCTATAATTGCATAATAAAACATGCATTCCATCAGCAGTTGTCTTACCTAAACTGTTCATACTTTTCTCCAGTGCATTGGCTCCTGTCACAGAGTATCAAAGTGTGTGTGCCAGAAACCACCCAGCAGCCAGTGAGCTTCCATAGTACCCAATGAGCACAGAAGAAAGTGCTCATTGGTTAATGTAGATTCCTGTCAAACTGTTACTGGGTGACATGAGCCTGTAATAACCAATCAGTGCTTTGTTCTGTGCTCATTGGTTACTATACATGCTCACTGGATACTGTGTGGCCGGGCACTCATCACAGCCTGTATTAGCCAATGAGCACTCTCCTCTGTAGTGAAGGAAAAAAAAATTTTCTCCAAAAAATATGATGTAGTGGTCATGGGAGATTTCAACTATCCAGACATTTGTTGGGAATCTCTCTCAAGTAAAGCTACAGGTCAAGCAAATTCTTATCCTCTCTTGCTGACAACTTTATCTTCCAAAAGGTAGGGGAGAAAACAAGGGGATCTGCTACTTTGGATCTAATCCTTATAAACAGGCTGGAAATGGTTGAGGAGGTAAAAGTGGCTGGAACCCTAGGAGGCAGCGATCATGCTATTATAGAATTTTGGATAACTAGAGGAGGAAGACATGTGAAGACTCAAACTGGAGCAAGTTCAGAGAAGAGCGACCCGAATGGTGACTGGTCTGCAAACCATGTCCTAAGAGGAACGGTTGCAGGATATGGGAATGTTTAGCTTGCAAAAAAGAAGACTGAGAGGAGACTTAATAGCTGTCTACAAATATGTCAAGGGCTGTCACATTGTAGAAGGATCATCTTTATTCTCATTTGCACAAGGAAAGACTAGAAGCAATGGGATGAAACTAAATGGGAGGAGACACAGATTAGATATTAGAAAAAACTTTTTGACAGTTAGGGTGATCAATGAGTGGAATAGGCTGCCATGAGAGGTGGTGAGTTCCCCTTCAATGGACGTCTTCAAACAGAGGCTGGACAGACATCTGTCTGAGATGATTTAGTGAATTCTGCTTTGAGAAGGGGGATGGACCAGATGACACAGGAGGTCCCTTCCAACTCTACCATTCTATGATTCTATGATTCTATGAAACTTCAAGGTTAGATTTCAGAAAGGCAGATTTTAAGTGACTCAGAAAGAGAAGACGAGGGATCCAATGGCTGGATGTCCTTAAGGACAAAAATGTCCAGGAAGGATGGGAAATTTTTAAAAATGAGATTCTCAAAGCACAATCGTTATCAATCCCGATAAGTAGGAAGCATGGGAAGCATTTAATGAAACCAGGATGGATGAACACAGAACTTAAACACATGCTAAAAAGAAAGAAAGAAATGTTTGTCAAATGGAAAGAGGGAGGCATATCTAAAGAAGATTATAATGCAGTCTGCAGATCCTGTAGGGCACGTATCAGGTTAGCTAAAGCTGACAATGAATTAAAGCTTGCAAGAGATGTCAAAACCAATAAAAAAGGATTTCGGTATGTCAAAAGTAAAAGAAAAGTCAAAGATGCTATAGGATTTTTACAGGATGAAAATGATGAATTGGTAAGAAAGGATGTAGAGAAGGCAGAACTTTTTAATTCCTATTTTGCATCTGTTTTCTCTCAGAAAGAAAATGTAACATCAACTGATCTTCACTGTTCTATTAAAGGAATAGAAGAATCCAAGTTATCTGTAAACAGAGAGATTGTGAGGGAATATTTAGCTAACATAAATGAGTTCAAGTCTCCAGGTCCAGATGAATTATACCCCAGAGTACTGAAGGAGATCGTAGAAGAAATTTTAGAACCACTCTCCATAATCTTTGAAAATTCTTGGAGAACAGGAGAAATCCCAGAAGACTGGAGAAGAGCAAATGTTGTTCCTATCTTCAAAAAGGGGAAGAAGGTGGACCCAGGGAGCTATAGGCCGGTGAGTCTGACTTCTATACCAGGAAAGATCTTTGAACAAATTATTAAAAATCATGTATGTAAGTACCTGGATAAGAATGAAGTGATTAACCTGAGTCAGCATGGGTTTGTAACTAACAAGTCATGTCAGACTAACTTAATTTCCCTCTATGACAGAATCACTGACTGGGTAGATCAGGGAAATGCTGTAGATATAGTATATCTTGACTTCAGCAAAGCATTTGACAAAGTATCTCACACCATCCTTATTGAAAAAATTACCAAGTATGGAATGGACAAGGCAACTGTTAGTTGGATTCAAAACTGGCTTAGTGATCGGACTCAAATAGTAGTCGTAAATGGCTTCACATCCAGTTGGATGAATGTCTCAATTGGGGTACCACAGGGCTCTGTCCTGGGACCTGTATTGTTCAACATCTTTATCAATGATTTAGATGAAGGAATTGAGGGTAAACTGTTTAAATTTGCTGATGACACAAAGCTAGGAGGGATAGCTAATACTAGAGAAGAGAGAGTGAGGATTCAAAAAGACCTAAATAAACTGGAGCAGTGGGCAGTAACTAACAGAATGGTTTTTAACAGGGAAAAATGCAAAGTACTACATCTGGGGAATAAAAATGAAAAAAGCATATACAAAATGGGAGGAATAGAGCTAAGCAACAGTACATGTGAAAAAGAATTAGATATACTAATAGATCATAGACTGAACATGAGTCAACAGTGTGATGCAGCAGCAAAAAAGGCAAATACAATTCTGGGATGTATTAACAGAAGCATACAGTCTAGATCACGTGAAGTCATTATCATACTTTACTCATTTTTGGTCAGACCTCATCTGGAATACTGTGTCCAGTTTTGGGCACCACATTTTAAAAAAGACATCGACAAACTGGAGCAAGTTCAGAGAAGAGCGACCAGAATGGTGACCGGTCTGCAAACCATGTCCTATGAGGAATGGTTACAGGATTTGGGAATGTTTAGCTTGCAAAAAAGAAGACTGAGAGGAGACTTAATAGCTGTCTACAAATATCTCAAGGGCTGTCACATTATAGAAGGATCAACTTTATTCTCATTTGCACAAGGAAAGACTAGAAGCAATGGGATGAAAGTGAAAGGGAGGAGACACAGATTAGATATTAGAAAAAACTTTTTGACAGTTAGAGTGATCAATGAGTGGAACAGGCTGCCACGAGAGGTGATGAGTTCCCCTTCAATGGATGTCTTCAAACAGAGGCTGGACAGATATCTGTCTGAGATGATTTCGTGAATCCTGCTTTGAGCAGGGGGTTGGACCAGATGACGCAGGAGGTCCCCTCCAACTCTACCATTCTATGATTCTATGATTCTTTGAAAATGCTCATTGGTTAATTCATACTCCTGTCATACTGTCACTGGGTGCCTGTAATATCAAATCAGCGCTTTCTTCTGTGCTCATTGGTTACTATACGTGCTCACTGGATACTGTATGGCCTAGCATTCATCACAGCCTCACACTGGTAGAAGCCTGTATTAGCCAATGAGCACTCTCCTCTGTAGTGAAGTGCTCATTGGCTACTCAGCAGCTCAGTAGCTATCGACCCCAGTGATAGTCCCAGCAGATATTCGATCAGCTATGTCTCAGTTCAGCATGGCGGGGGCCACCACTAGCAGCAGCATGGGCCTCGTGCAGCTCGTGGACCATGGGGTTTGCACTGCTGGTCTATATCTTTTATATGAGTTATTTGAATATCATCTACACACAAATGGATTGACCACTAGGCACACATTTAATTTAATATTTGTCAAGCTTGCAGGAAACCTATTAATAGATTTTTGCTTTGATAGCGTACAATAGAATTCTAAAATTCAATCTTCCATTAAATGAGGACAATCGTAAAGTGTTGTTTACATGCAGCTTTATAGTGTGTGAAATGGCTTATTGTCTCACTATATTAGAGGATGGCTGTGTGAAAATATGGCTTTAATAGTGTCCAAAATATTTACCACAGGTCTAACTAGTTGTTGACAATTTAACATAAAGACAGAGGACTGAAATGTTTCGAAAAATCTGCTGTACGTTGCCTCACTAGCAAAAATAAAGTCTAGCAATAATTTTAGAATAGTCTTTAGGTCTTAAAGAAAACCTGTCAGCAGGATTTTACTAAGTAAACTACAGGCATTGCCATGTTGGTGCTGTTGCACTGATTAAAATGATACATGCAGTGAAGAAATCCGCTTTGTGATTCTTGTGTAATCTTTGTTTGAAGTTTTCATTTCATGATAGGCTCATGCTTCAGGGTAGGCCAGTGGGCAGGTCTTTTCTTGGTGCTCTTGGCTCTATTACTTAAGCCAGGATTCAGGAATTCCCCTGCTGGGAGTGCAGGGACTCCTCTGTCAGCCAGACTCTTTCTCAAATACATCAACCATGCATACATACACAGCCAACTCTAGAGACCCTGCCACAGCAGCATAGAAGATGTGAGAGACCCTGCCACAGCAGAAGAGAGGATGTGAGACCCTGCCACAGCAGCACAAAGGATATGAGAGACCCTGCCACAGCAGGATAGAGGATGTCACAAACCCTGCCACAGCAGCACAGAGGATGTGAGAAACTCTGCCACAGCAGCACAGAGGATGTGAGAGACACTGCCACAGCAGCAAAGAACATTCGACCAACAGCCATCTAATGTTTATGGCCAGCTTTAAATAGGAAACAACAACTCTAAGGTGCCAGTTGCTAAATATCTAACTTCTGTTTAAAGGAAACTTGTCATGTCTTATCTACTATGTAAACTGCCCCCATTGCATTGTTAGTGATGCAACGTGCACCACTTACACTTAAAATTAGTGCTAATATCATGAGTCTATAACATTTTATACACTTATATCCAACCTCCTCATTTAGTCATGGGGTGTGATCCTCGCATTCAGTCAGGGCTGGCGCCACACACGCATTTGAATTTTTCTCCTTGCTAGCGCTGATGTAAGGGGGGCACTTGCGCAGTATGACATGGCCAGTCACGGCTCCCCGTGCGTGCACTGTGAGGCTGTGTAGTTCCCAGTTTCACTGCGCATGCGCTATGAGCCATGGCTCCCTGTGCGTGCACAGTGAGACTGTGTAGTTTCCAGCTTTACTGGGAACTTCACTGCGCACACGCCGGGACCCGCTGCTGACCTTGTCATACTGCGCAAGTGCCCCACTTACATCAGTGCTAGCCAGGAGAAAAATTCCAATACATGTGCGGCCCCTACCCTGACTGAATGCGAGGATCACACCCCTATGACTAAACGAGTTGGTAGGATATAAGTGTTTAAAATGTTATAGACTCATGATATTAGCACCAATTTTAATGAAAAAGCATGATAGTGATGCACACTGCATCACTAACAACGCAATGGGGGCAGTTTACATATTAGATAAGACATGACAGATTCCCTTTAACTTGCAGTCCCCTGTCTATTGTTAAGTGTAACTCATCTCTAGTAGCAGATATATGGAGGTAATTTCCAGGAAGTGGTAGCAGGTCTTTGTCTCTGTGCTCCTGCTCTCCTCCATGTCAAACTGCATACATGCATAATAGATACATAGGCTTTTGGTTTGAAGCAAGTGAGCCATTGAACAAAAGCAAAGGCAAAGCAAGCCAGTAAGAAAGTGAAAGAAGGTTCCAACATCTAAAATGATGGCAGAATGCCCATAGGAAGAAGCACCCATTAAGAAATAAGTGGATGGTAAGTTACAGACCATAAGAATCAGGACAGTTCATGGAAATATGAGACTAGTATGTGTGGTTTTATCTATTGTGGGGGTAAGGACAGCAAGTTCATACTTTTCTACATGTTTTGTGTGATAAGGCATGCCCACTTTAACTTCAGTTTTAGAACACGTTTGTGCAATTAGCTGCAAAATATTAGAATATACTATTTAGTAAGAAATTGTATTTTTTGGGTTTGGTGCATTCTGATTAATGTCTTTTGAGTAATCAGGTTCTGTCTGTATAAATTACCCTTAGGCTCTCCTGAGCACAGAATGTTTTTTTTCTAGTGATTGATCCTGCGGCTGTTTAGATCTCTCTCAGATGTCACACAGCAGGCTACAGTCATGGAAAAGAACCATCTCAGCAGCAGCTAAAGATATTACAACCTATAGAGGTGAGAGGGGATCAAAAGAAGTGGTTGCATCAAGGTAGGAGAGTATGAAATGGCACAGCAGGAAGGAAGTGGAAAGTGTATAGGACAGCATGTGCCACAATGCATTTTGCTAGTAATAGAGTAAGATGAAGGATGGAGGGGAATGTGCAGCATGTACAGGTGCAAGTCAAATGTTTAAGTCAAAATTACAAACAAAAACAATCTAATAAACAGCTGAACAGTTTATGTATTTTACTAAGCACATTGGGTAAACATCCACAGCGCACGAAGAAACAATAAGAGAAGATCTGTGTTACAGGGGATTTCCCGCATTAAAAAAACTTGGCTCTCATTTGTTTTTTTCACTTGATAAAGACGCCGGTATGGCATTGAAACGTGTGGTCAATAAAAAACTCTTTTATTATCATCATTGTTGAAGAATCTATTTACTCCAGCAGCACAGCCCACCTTACATGCTAACCAAACTAGATTTATCACTTCTTCTTTGATGGACAGATCTGGCTTTATATAGCAGGAGAGGAGTGGACATAGCTGGAAAACAATTGGGTGGAAGGTGCACTTAAATGTTTGGCCATGCCAAGGGCACATGGAGTATCTGTATTTGGTTTGAACAGTCATTCTGTACCTAAATCTCTAGGAATTTGCCCTGACAATTCAATTTAAAGCTGCCAAGCAGTCCCATGATGCTGTGTTAGTGGCCACATTGGTAACATTTGGTTTAACATTTTTTGTAATAATTTTCAGCCTATTTGCCTGTAGATTGGTGTGGATCTAATTCCTAAGACTGGTGAACAAAATGATGGAACAGGGATCCATCAGCTCCCTCTTCCATCATTGAACCTAAGCATGTGAGAGCACAGCAGGCATGATGACATCATTACATCAAACCAGCAATGCCTCAGTATACAGCACAGACCAGAACCACGGGGGAATGGGGTTAGTTGAGTAGCTTTTTTTACAACTTTCTGTGGTAGTGTGGGGACAGAATACTGTGTAAGTAGACTATGTGGGGCAAAATTCAGTGTATGGGGACTCTGGGGAAATCATATTGCATTGGGAGCTGCTAATCAAGGTACATGGACTGCACAACAAGAGCAGAATGATTTACTGATTTATATAAACTTTACAAAAAGCAGTAAATTATATGGTTGTGATTCGGTGCTGCAGGTAAGAATATATATTACAACAAGTCCTACAGTAACATGTATTAACAGTAGCAGCTAGTCAGCATACTTAATTCTGCAAGATATTAAGTGATATATATATATATACATATATATATATATATATATATATACAGGGTGGTCCAAAAGTAGGTGGACAGAAAGTGTAATAAGGTTATGAAGGGGGAGATTTATCAAACATGATGTAAAGTGAAACTGGCTCAGTTGCCCTTAGCAACCAATCAGATTCCACTTTTCATTCCTCACAGACTCTTTGGAAAATGAAAGGTGGAATCTGATTGGTTGCTAAGGGCAACTGAGCCAGTTTCACAGATCTAGTTTTCACAGATAGATCTCCCCCAAATCTGTTTTCTTTACAGATAATTCAGATGACACATAATGGCAAATAATTTAAATACATATCAAAGAAAATTGATTTTAACAGAGTATTGGAAATCTCAAAATTCTGAAACATTTAGAGCAAATTGGGTTGAAACATTTGGTACTCAAGCCCCAAAGAGACAAACCATTTACCGCAATCGTGACAAATTCAATGCCACTGGCTCAATCCTTAATGCTCCAAAAACTGGTCGACCCAAAACAGTCTGTACAGAAAATAATAAACAACTTGTTGCTGAAACATTTGTTCAGAGTCCAAAAAAGTCCACCAGAAGAGCCTCTTTGGAATTGGGAATTTCATGAGCTTCTATCATGCGAATCCAGAAATCTATTGGGTGGAAATCTTATTGTCCACATCAAATTCATGGTTTATTGGAGGATGATCCAGACAGGCGGCTGCAATTTAGTGTGTGATAAATCTCCCCCTTCATAACCTTATTATACTTTCTGTCTATCTACTTTTGGACCACCCTGCATATATATATATAAAACAATAAGATATATATGGGTGGTTCAGTCCTCCATAGCAGTCACAGTCTCTTATGTGGTCCCTTGGGAAATTTAATTGCCCACCCCTGCTTTAAGTGATTGTGGGGGTGTCAGAACTCAAAGAGACTGTGATTGTGAAGACTAACAATAGGCTAACAAGAACTGTACAAAAAGTAGTATATAACAAGGAAATATACCAATTAAACAAAGTAACATGTAGAAATAACTTTGCTTATATTAAAAAGACAGCTACCCAGCTGCACATATATCTACATACACAGTCATATTTAAAAGTTTGGTTACTGAGAAAAATTTAGATTTTCACAAAGTTTGCTGCTTCATTTTTTATGATGGCATTTTGCATTAACTTCAGATTGTTAAGGAGAGTGATCAGATGAAATGCAAAAAAATGTAAAGTCTATCATTTCCACGAAAATTAACTTAATCACAAAATCTCCATTTTCACTGAATTTCTGCCTGCCAGAAAATGACCTGCTTAAATCATTTATGTCATCTTCCCATTAGCTTAGAAGAAAGTGTTAATAAGAGCATGCCAGCTGACATCACTCTGTCATGCCGATTGAGTTTTAAGAACAGATTGGTTGTCTTAAAAGGGGGCTGGTGCTTGAAAACATCTTCTGTTAATCATGGTTTTCTTTAAGGAAACATGTGAAGTCATCGTTGCTTTGGATTAAAAAAAAAGGCTTTACAGTCAAGGACATTGCTGCTTGTAAGATTACTCTTAAATCAACCTTTTATCGGATAAGCAAAAACTTCAAAGAGAGAGGTTCAGTTGGTGTGAAGAAAACTTCAGGTTGCAGAAGAAAGTCCAGCAAGTGCCACGACCAACTCCTAAAGAGCATTCTGCTATGGGATCATTTCAACACCAGTGCATATAGTTTGCTATGTAATTGCATTAGGCAGGAGTCAGTGCATTAGCATGAAAGAAGGGGGAAGACTTTCCATGGCTTGCCTGGTTTTCAAGAAAGACAGCAAAGGAGTCACTTTTTCCAACATGATGGAGCAGCATGTCACACGGCAAAAATGATACCTAAGTGACTCAGTGAACAAAACATTGAAATTTTAGATAAATATAATACTGGCAGGATTTCAATACCATTGAGAACCTGTGGTATACCCTAAAAAACCAAATGGACAGCTAAAAACACAGAATTTGTAATAAATTGAAAAAAAAAAACTTATTAGTAGAGATGAGCGGTTTAATCCACGAAAGATCGCTTTTGGTCAAATTTCTTTAAATCCGCAGTTTCATGCAAATTTGAACAATCTGCAACAAGAGTATCGATTTGTAATTGAAAAAAAAATGCCCGCTTCAATTCACACATATTGCAAACTCAGTGAGCAGTCTAATGGCATCTGATGTGACAGCACAGGCTTCCCAATATGTAAGGGAGGGGTATCACAGGCAGTGTAAAGCATAGGGGCTGGACATAGATCTCCAATTTATGCTGGTGTAAAATAGAAGCAGCACACAGGATAGGGATAGAGAAAGGCCTAATGCAATTGTGGTGTGTGCAGCTTCTGTGCCATAGTGTAAAACAGTAGTGATAATTTCAGTCTGTGAATAGAAATAAAAGATTGAAGTGATACACAGTGATCTTGTTATGATAGGCTACAAGCACTAAGGAAAGACAGGAGATCTGTCCCTACAATAGAACTAAGCTAGATCCCTACGATGTAATGGGGAACCTGATCCTGCGATCAGACCCTCTAAAGTCCTCAGCTAGTCTGAATGAAGACCTATAGATGTGAGGGAGGGATCCCTACAAGAACTAGGGACTGGGAGAAAGTTGGACACCTCCTAGCAGAAATTGTAGCAGTAAAAAGACAAACACACAACATAGAACATAAAGGTCAAAAGACCTAGCTAAACTGACTGAAAAAGGTTACAAAGCACCTGGCTAGCTTAAGAGTAGAAATTACAATGAAGTCCAGCATGGCCAGAAGGGCGGAGCAGGATTAAATAGGCAAAAAGGTCATGTGACCAGCAAAATAGAAAAAACCTAACAGGAGAGTTCTAACAGTACCCCCTCTTCTAAGAGGATCCTCCGGATCCCCTAGGCTCAGGCTTATCCGGAAATCTCTTGTGAAACGCTCTGACAAGTCTGGAAGCAGAAACATCATCCGCCCTCACCCATGAGTTATCCTCGGGACCGAAACCATTCCAAGCAACGAGATACTGCAAACTCCCCTTATGCCGTCTAGAATTAAGGATGCGGGAAATTTCATATTCCTCGTCCTCCACCACCGGAGGAACAGTGGCAGTGGCATCTCTATCTGATACATCTGCTTTTTTCAATAGAGAAACATGAAACACCGGATTAATCTTCCAGGAGGTAGGAACCTCCAACCTAACAGCAGGTTGGCTAACTACCTGAAGCACCTTAAAAGGCCCTACAAACTTGGGACCCAATTTTTTAGAAGGAATACTCAACTGCAGATTCTTAGAGGACAACCAAACTATGTCACCAACTGTAATCAAAACCTCTTGACGTTTCCTGTCAAAGTGCCTCTTCCATTTTTGTTAGCCTCCTGAAGATTACTGTTATGTTCTGATACCAGAGCTAAGGAAAGAGAGGAGATCTGTCCCTACGATAGAACTCAGCTGAATCCCTACGATGTAACAGGTAGTGTTGAGCCACCCCCGTAGTGTTCGAGTTCGGTTCGGTTCGTCGAACACCCGTGTGTTCGCCGAACTGTTCGTCGAACTGTTCGTCGAACACCTTCGAACACCGTTAAAACCAATGGCAGGCAAACAAAAACACATAGAAACACATAGAAAACACCTTCAAAGGTGTCCAAAAGCTGACAAACTGCTCAGAAGACACAACTAACACATGGAAAAGTGACAAGTACATATAGTCATGCGAAAAGAAAAGAGGTGTAGGAGTAAAAGGAGGGGGAGACACAGATATAGGCATGTCATGCCCTTCTAAAATCCAAAAAGTGAGAAGCCAGTCCGCTCCTGCCCGTGCCACCTCCGTGTCGCCGGGTTTGTGCCAGAGCCGCGGTGAACCCTGACGGCCAGCCCCCCTCTCCCAATACTGGTGCCTGTCCGCTGGTGGGTCGAGAGAGCCCCCCTGTGGTGGAGGCAGCTCTAAGCTTTTTAATTTAAATTGTCCCTCTAATTTGAATGAATACACTTTAAATCCATTTACAAGGATCTATTGGAGGGCAAGTCTCATGCCAGCAGCCGCGTAATTCCAGCTCCAGTAGCGTCCACTAAAGCTGCTGCAGTTAAAAAGCTTTTATAAGGATCGAGCTCGGCTGTCCACCGCAAGGCATCCTAGTGCCAGTCCCAGCCCCTATGCCTTGGGGTGCCTCCTGATGCTCTTCACTAAGTATCCCGTGGTCCCGAAGCATTTCCTTTGAAAAAATTAAGTGTCCAAACTACAGGTGGTGTAGCTTGCTTAACAGCCGGGATAATCCGCTGACTAGCAGACACTGCTACTAGGCACAAAGTATTTCCTGGGCTAGATGCAGTTAAAAATTTGTAAGTAGATACTCTCGTTGGATGCTGAGAAAGCATTCCATAGAGTCTCCTGGCACGCCATATATGATTCTCTTAAAAAGCTTGGGGTAGGGGTCTAGGGGACCCTTTTATAGCCAAAATCACGGCCCTGTATCACAATACGTCACCTAGGCTGAAGATAAATGGAACTGTAGCACCGAGGGCTCGGTTGCTACAGACGTATTGCACCTCACCCAGAGGTGTGATATCTCACTCTCAGATAAGGATGGAGTGTGGATCAGGACCCGACACCTGCATGCATTACACCACATTGCCGTGGGGCAGGGCGACCAATATGCCCCTGAGATGGGCACGACAGTCCCTGTCCCTGGCTGGAGTGGGGGGAGGGAACACTGAGGAAGGGGAACCCTGCAGTGCAGGAGCAGGTAGGAAGCAGTTCCTGTTTGCATTGAGAAGGGAGTATAAAAGGTGGGCACCATCTTAGTTCAGTGCAGAGAAGTCTGAGCAGAAGTGGCAGGGAGCAGGGGCTCTGCATGAGCTCTGCTCCGGAGGCGGGCCTAGTAACAGAGGCCCAGGCCTGCAAGAGGGAGAAGGAAGGAAGAGGAGCGGAGAAGGCTCCAGGAACGAGGAATGAAGGGATCCCAGGGGTGCGGACGGGCGAGTCGCCACCGCACGCCCGAATCCACCTGCGTGGAGGGGTCACGCCAAAGGGGGAGACCGGTCCCCGAACTAGTGGAGGCAGGAAACGACCCTCAGCTAGAAACCGGAGGCTCTGACATTTTATGTGGCGCAGCCCCTTGCTCCACCCGCTAGGAAGGCACCACATAGGGTCAGGGAAACTGGCGCCAAGTTTACCAAGAGGAGGCCCGAGGCAGCCGGACAGAAGTGTTGGTAAGAAAGGCCAGACAAAGGACACACAAAGGGGGTCCTGTGAAGCGCTCCAAAGTTATCTGGGAGTTGTCTGAGCCCCTCACCTGGTGAGCACAGTACGACGTGGGCAGCCGTTACCTGCAGACGTGGTCTGGATAATAAGAACTGTGAGTAAAGGCACTGAACTGCATCACTGACTCCGTGTCGTTACTGCTGCTGCCCTGCACCATCACCCCCATCCTCCACATACACTGCCCTGAGGCTATACTCCTCCCGTGGGGAGTTATGCTACGCTCTGCTGCACCCACAACACCAGCCTTAGCGGTCTGCCCTGTAGCGGCGGTTCACTCTGACCGCAATCCACGGGTGGCGTAGTCGGACATTTAAACATCAAAACCACATAAATAGTTCCGCCACTGGTTTGACCGCCCTGAGCCACGGAACCGGATCGCCGCCACGAAGACTACAACCACCAGCATCCACCAAAAAGGGTCCGGCTCCGGGTGTCCCAAGGCCCAGGGGGTGCGTCAGAACATTTTCATCACCTTTCACAATCACCAATGGGACAAGGCAGGGATGTCCTCTGTCCCCTCTCTTATACATCCTAGTGATGGAGCACCTGCTCTCATCAATTCGCCATAACCCCAATATTAGGTGGATTGAGGTGGGAGGCACCGAGTACAAGTGCTCTCTATTTGCTGATGATGTCCTAGTATATATCACTCAATCACATATATCCATCCCTGCTGTTATGGCTGAAATAGATCACTTTGTTACATGGTAAAATTTTAAAATCAATGCAGCGAACTCTGAGGCCCTCGATGTCTCCCTCCCTAAATCCATATAGGATTCCATCCAGTCCAACTTTCCCTTTGCCTGGCCCTCACAGGGTATCAAATACTTAGGAATTCCTATTCATAGAGACCTCTCCCATCTATGTTATCTTAATTTTGGGCCCTTTATTGAACAATTCCATACAGACCACGGTTGGCAAGTTAGAACTGTAAGATTCACTACGTGAACCACTGGTGTTTTGTGGAAAAGCACATGTACACCGCGTTCCAAATTATTATGCAAAAAGTGTTTAGGAGTGATAAGGGAAGAATTTGTTTGTTTGTCAGTTAAACTCATTGATGGTGATTTGTGTCAGGGCTCTTTATATCACTGTAAGCAATTGCAGACACCTGTGCTAATTAGTTTGGCAGGTGTGTCCAATGAAAGGCAAGACTACTTAAGAAGGCTCTCTCACATTATTAAGCAGCCTACATTTTCTGCCAAAATGGGAAAGAAAAAGGATGTGTCGGCTGCTGAGAAGCAACAAATTGTGGAGTGTTTAGGTCAAGGCATGACTACAATCAACATTGTGCGATGATCAGGATGAAGTGTCTTGGCAATCAAGAAGTATGTAGCTGATTCACAGTACACACGTGTGCGTGCTGATAAGGGCAAATTGAGGACTCTTTCCTACAGGCAATTACGTCAGGTTGAAAGAGCAGCGGCAAAAAAGCCTTGTCATAGCAGCAGACAAGTTTTTGAAGCTGCTTGTGCCTCCAACGTCCCCCGAACAACAAGATGCAGGGTCCTTCAGAGGTTTGCAGCTGTGCATACGCCATCCTGTCGACCTCCTCTATCCACTTCACACAAGCAGAAACGGCTCCAGTGGGCCAAACATTACATGAAGACTGATTTCAAAACTGTTTTGTTCACGGATGAGTGCCGTGCAGCGCTCGATGGTCCAGATGAATGGAGTGGAGGATGGCTGGTTGATGGACACCCCACGCAAACACGGCTACAGCGCCAACAAGGAGGAGGTGGAGTAATGTTTTGGGCTGGAATCATGGGGAGAGAGATTGTCGGCCCCTTTAGGATCCCTGAAGGCGCTAAAGATGAACTCCATAATGTATGTGGATTTTCTCAAACAGCACTTCCTGCCATGGTTCAAGAAGAAGAACCGTGTATTTCACAGCAAGATCATTTTTCTGCATGATAATGCACCATCTCATGCTGCACATAAAACATCTGCATCTCTGGCTGATATTAGCATAAAAGGGGACAAACTTATGGTGTGACCCCCATGCTCCCCTGACCTCTACCCCATTCAGAACCTTTGGAGCATCATTAAAAGGAGTGTCTATGATGGCGGGAGGCAGTTCACATCTAAGCAACAGCTCTGGGAGGGTATTCTGTCCTCATGCAAAACAATTGAAGCAGAAACCATCCAAAACCTGACAAATTCAATGGACGAGAGAGTTCAGAAGCTCCTTTCGAACAAGGGGTCCTATGTGAAAATGTAACATCACCTAGAATAAAGTTTTGAGTTGAAAACTGTTTGATTTCAGTTTCTAACAACCTGCTAATGCTTATAATTTCAAAAATGACCATTTTTTTGGTCTTTATTAAAATGAAAAGGTTGATCGAAAAGTTTGGGGGATCTAAGAGTGTGGCAACCCAGTAGTTATGATTACTTCGAATTCTGACAATATGAGGGTCATGCTGCAGGTAGTGCAGCAAGAAGGCACTTATGTGTCTTGCGCATCTCGGAGCCCCAAAATTATTTTCCGGGCTAGATGCAGCTAAAAATTATTTTTAATTTTAAATCTGGTGAAGCTTATTATAGATGGCCTAATAGGATCAGTGCTGCACACTGCTACAAAGCCCAAATTATTTTCCAGTCAAGATACAGATAAACATGATTAGTAATTTGAAAGCTTAAAACGGTTGGTAGGGTGATTTTAACCAATCATCAAGCTTTTACTCTCCCCAGGATGACACAGGGGTAGAAAAGTCGTTTCGGATCCATGATTTGTTCATCTTTATGAACGTGAGTCTGTCTACATTATCAGTGGAGAGCCGCGTGCGCTTATCTGTCAGCACACCACCAGCAGCGCTGAACACACGTTCAGACAGAACGCTGGCTGCGGGGCATGACAAGATCTCCAAGGCGTAAGTGGCTAGCTCCGGCCATTTATCCAGATTGGAAGCCCAAAAAGAGCAAGGGTCCAGTGACACAGTCGTGGCTTCAATGTTTACTTGGAGATACTCCTATACCATCGTCTCTAGGCGTTGACTATGTGTCAGACTTCTTGTCTCCTGTGGCCTTGCAAAGGATGGGCTAAAAAAGTGGTGAAATGATTCCGCAAAATTGATGTTACCAGCAGATACTGTGGTTCTGTTACGGTTTGAGTGCTGAACACTTGACGGTCCCACGGTTGGCAAGTTGGAACTGTGAGATTCACTACGTGCACCACTGGTATTTTGTGGAAAAGCACATGTAAGATTCTGCAACAGTCTCTGCTGATACTCCTGCATGCGTGCATCCCTTTCTATGGCAGGAATAATTTCTGCAAATTTACTTTTGTACCGGGGATCTAACAGTGTGGCAACCCAGTAGTCAGGATTATTTCTAATTCTCACAATTCGAGGGTCATGTTGCAGGTAGTGCAGCAAGAAGGCATTCATGTGTGTTGCGCATCCAGGAGCACCAAGTCCCTGTTGTGTTGGTGGCGAGGTAACAATCATGCTTCCTTCCTCTGTCCTCTCCCCCCAACCTCGCACAACATAAATGTGATCAAGGTCTCCCTCATCTGATGAGTCTTCCATCAGTTCATCCTCCACTTCTTCCTGGGCTCCTGCACCTTCCTCACTAGTTTGGCTGCTACCATGCGCCCTGGTAAAACCATCTCCCCCACCCTCACATGCCTGCCGCCTTGGTGCTGCCGACCGTCTGGACCTTGCAGATGTTAGCCCTTCCGCATACAACTCCTCCTCCTCTACTTCCTCCACCTCCTCTTGTGCCACCTCCTGACTCCGAATTCTGTTTAACATGTGCTCCAGCATGTAAATCACCGGAATAGTCATGCTGATAATGGCATCGTCAGCACTAAACATCTTCGTCGCCATTTCAAAACTGTGCAGAAGGGTGCATAGGTCCCTGATCTGAGACCACTCCTCCAGCGTGATTTGCCCCACCTCTGAATCTCGTTGGCCCAGGCTATACGTCAGAACGTATTGCACCAGGGCTTTTCGGTGCTGCCACAGTCGCTGCAACATGTGCAGAGTTGAATTCCACCGGGTAGGCACATCGCATTTTAGCCGGTGAAGTGGCAGGCCCAACGACTTCTGTAGAGATGTAAGTCGCTGAGCTGCGGGATGCGAACGGCGGAAGTGAGCACACAGCGACCGTGCCCTCTGCGGAAGGCCATCTAGTCTGGGATAGTGGGCTAAAAATTGCTGGACAACCAGGTTCAACACGTGAGCCATACAAGGCACGTGTGTGACATTGCCCCGGCGAAGGGCCGCACCCAGGTTTGCAGCATTGTCGCACACGGCCTTCCCTGGTTTCAGGTCCAGTGGAGACAACCATTCATGAAATTGGTTCTCCAGAGCTGACCACAACTCCTCAGCTGTGTGACTCACATTTCCCAGACATTTCAATGTAAAAACCGCCTGATGACGTTGAGCCCTACTGCCAGCATAGTAAGGAGGTGTGCAGGATCCCTTCTGCGCAGTTAGAAAGCTTGTGGCATGACCAGACAGGCTTTGGGTGCAGGTGGAAGACCGAGAGGAGGTTGAGGAGGCAGAAGCAGTGGAGGAAAAATGACATAAAGAGGATTGACGCACAACTCGTGGGGACGGCAAGACTTGGACAGCAGCCCCTTGTCCTGCTGTCACCATAGTTACCCAGTGCCCAGTCAGCGACATGTAACGCCCCTGTCCATGCCTACTCGTCCAAGTGTCTGTGGTGAAATGCACCCTGTCACACACAGAGTTTCTCAAAGAAGCGGTGATGTTGTGTGCGACATGCTGGTGGAGCGCAGGCACACCTTTCTTTGAGAAGTAGTGCCGACTGGGCATCTGGTACTGGGGCACTGCGACGGACATAAGGTCTCGAAAATCCTCTGTGTCCACCAGGCGGAAAGGCAGCATTTCTGTAGCCAAGAGCTTGCAGATGGTGAAATTCAACCTCTTAGCTTTCTCATGGCTAGGAGGAAATGGTCTTTTACTTGTCCAGATCTGAGGGACCGAGGGCTGGCTATTGTGCTTAGACGGGGTTGATAAGGGTGTCCCCGGCAAACTGCCGGTCTGTGAGGAAGATGCAGGCGGACATGTTAGGTTGCCTTGATCCAAAGGTGGTGCTATCGATGTCGGACAGCGCTCAAGACCAGCTGGTGTTACCACCTCCAAAGAAAATGATGACCTGCCAATCACGCTGGCTGTTGCGGGTAAAGAGGTGGCAGGTCTGCGCCCCAAAACAGGTGTGACTGCTGTCCCCCCAGTCACAGAGGATGAAGAGGCCGCGGATGCACAAGATATGGCAGACGGTGGTTGGCCCGGCCGGCTAGACCGCATTGTAGCACACTGAGCTTCCCACTGCAACTTATGCTTCATGTCCATGTGCCGGTTCATGCATGAAGTACTCAAACTATGTATTTTTTGGCCTCTACTTAGCTTTTTCTGACAAATGTTACAGATAACACGAGTTGGGTCATCTTTATCGATCTGAAAAAATGCCCAGGCTATGCAAGGCTTAGCACCCATGCGACCTGAAGAGCCACCACGACTTGTGGTGAGAGGCAGAGTTGTGTTTGAGGATGCAGTTGTTGACGTGCTTCCAGTACTACGTCTCTGTCCAGGAAGGCGCAACCTGACCTCGTCGTCACTAGCATCTTCCTCCACCTCCTCTGCTGACCTCATCTCTTGGCTGACTGTGGGTTGACAGTAAGTGGGATCTCCGACCTCATCATCATCACCCTGTGCGTTATCACACCCGTCGTCCTCAGAGCCAACCTGTTCCTGCCCTGACAAAAAACTAAAGTTGTCGCTCCAATCAGGTATTTGAGTCTTATCATCGTCTTCCTCATTGTCTCCACCAACAGGAGTTACAGTTTGGGAATGAGGGTCTACATTATGGTCAGAACCTTCTGCGTCTGGTCCTGGATCCGACTCATAAAGATTCTGGGCATCAGTGCAGATCATTTCCTCGTCTGGATTCACAGAAGCGCTGGAGTCGACCTCTGATTCCCAGGCTATAGTATGAGTAAACAGCTCTGCAGACTCAACCATCTGTTCTACCTCATACTCAGACGGGCAGCTGGAGATTTGGGAGCTGTGAGGAAGCAAGTGCGATTTGGGTGACACCTTTGAGGACTGGAGTATTTGTGATGTTGAAGTTGATGTGGAGGAGAGCCCACTTAAAGGAGCACTTGATATCCGTTGAAGCACCTGCTGTTTTTGTGCCTCATCTGGAATTTGTAGCGATTGGCGTGGCCGTAAGAAAGGGATCTTATCACATTGTCCGCTAAAAGAAGTAGACATTTTAGTTTGGCTGGAAGATGGTCTTTCTTCTGCACCTACCCCACGGACACAACCTTTTTTCCCCTTCCCAACACGCCTATTCCCCTTTCCACCAGCAGCAGGCCTTTTTCCACTCATTTTGGTGGTTAACTAATTCACAACTCTGGAGTTGTTTGCACAAAAAAACAATGGATGGTAACCGAGCAGCGCTGAGTGGCCAAACTGTGGTATTAGGCCAAAACTATTGGCTGGGTTAGATGCAGAAAAAAATTATTTTTAATTTGCAACCTGATGGAGGTCAGTATAGATGGACTAATAGACCAAGTCCCACACACTGCTAGAAGCCCAAATATTTTTTCAGAGCTAGATGCAGAAAAAAATTATTTTTAATTTGCAACCTGATGGAGGTCAGTATAGATGGACTAATAGACCAAGTCCCACACACCGCTAGAAGCCCAAATATTTTTTCAGAGCTAGATGCAGAAAAAAATTATTTTTAATTTGCAACCTGATGGAGGTCAGTATAGATGGACTAATAGACCAAGTCCCACACACCGCTAGAAGCCCAAATATTTTTTTAGAGCTAGATGCAGAAAAAAATTATATTCAATTTGCAACCTGCTGGAGGTCAGTATAGAAGGACTAATAGAACAAGTCCCACACACTGCTAGAAGCCCAAATATTTTTTAAGAGCTAAATGAAGAAAAAAATTATTTTTAATTTGCAACCTGATGGAGGTCAGTATAGATGGACTAATAGACCAAGTCCCACACACTGCTAGAAGGCCAAATATTTTTTCAGAGCTAGATGCAGAAAAAAATTATTTTTAATTTGCAACCTGATGGAGGTCAGTATAGATGGACTAATAGACCAAGTCCCACACACTGCTAGAAGCCCAAATATTTTTTCAGAGCTAGATGCAGAAAAAAATTATTTTTAATTTGCAACCTGATGGAGGTCAGTATAGATGGACTAATAGACCAAGTCCCACACACCGCTAGAAGCCCAAATATTTTTTCAGAGCTAGATGCAGAAAAAAATTATATTCAATTTGCAACCTGCTGGAGGTCAGTATAGAAGGACTAATAGAACAAGTCCCACACACTGCTAGAAACCCAAATATTTTTTCAGAGCTAAATGAAGAAAAAAATTATTTTTAATTTGCAACCTGATGGAGGTCAGTATAGATGGACTAATAGACCAAGTCCCACACACTGCTAGAAGCCCAAATATTTTTTCAGAGCTAGATGCAGAAAAAAATTATTTTTAATTTGCAACCTGATGGAGGTCAGTATAGATGGACTAATAGACCAAGTCCCACACACCGCTAGAAGCCCAAATATTTTTTCAGAGCTAGATGCAGAAATTTTTTTTATTCAATTTGCAACCTGATGGAGGTCAGTATAGATGGACTAATAGACCAAGTCCCACACACTGCTAGAAGCCCAAATATTTTTTCAGAGCTTGATGCAGAAAAAAAATATTTTTAATTTGCAACCTGATGGAGGTCAGTATAGATGGACTAATAGACCAAGTCCCACACACTGCTAGAAGCCCAAATATTTTTTCAGAGCTAGATGCAGAAAAAAATTATTTTTAATTTGCAACCTGATGGAGGTCAGTATAGATGGACTAATAGAACAAGTCCCACACGCTGCTAGAAGCCCAAATATTTTTTCAGAGATAAATGAAGAAAAAAATTATTTTTAATTTGCAACCTGATGGAGGTCAGTATAGATGGACTAATAGACCAAGTCCCACACACTGCTAGAAGCCCAAATATTTTTTCAGAGCTAGATGCAGAAAAAAATTATTTTTAATTTGCAACCTGATGGAGGTCAGTATAGATGGACTAATAGACCAAGTCCCACACACCGCTAGAAGCCCAAATATTTTTTCAGAGCTAGATGCAGAAAAAAATTATATTCAATTTGCAACCTGCTGGAGGTCAGTATAGAAGGACTAATAGAACAAGTCCCACACACTGCTAGAAGCCCAAATATTTTTTCAGAGCTAAATGAAGAAAAAAATTATTTTTAATTTGCAACCTGATGGAGGTCAGTATAGATGGACTAATAGACCAAGTCCCACACACTGCTAGAAGCCCAAATATTTTTTCAGAGCTAGATGCAGAAAAAAATTATATTCAGTTTGCAACCTGATGGAGGTCAGTATAGATGGACTAATAGAATGATGCTATGCCCAAAAGATTTTACTTCACTAGGTGCAGTAAAAAAATTGGTATTCTATACACAGGTGGTATATCTTGCAACACAGATAGGATACTCCACTGACTAACACACTCTGCAATAGGCCAAAAAGGATTAGCTTTGCTAGATTCAGCCAAATGCTGTGAAAAAAACTTGCACAGCACTGGCACAGACCTGCCTGGCAAAAACTGATAGGAACTGATGTAACCTAGTCCTGAAAAGGACTCCAATTACAATTAGTCTTTACTCCCACAATCTATCTATTTAAGAGCACAGACCTGCCTGATAAAAGTCGTAGGAAATGCTGTAACCTAGTCCTTAAAAGGACTGCAATCACAACTATTCCCTACTCCCAAGCTATCTGTATATTTGTGCGAAAATTGGCTTGAAATTAGCAAGGTATAGCGCACACAGCAACAGCGGTGCCGTCTAACACGCAGCTGCAGCAGTGAGAAAATGGTGGCGACGGGGAAAATGGCTTGGTCTTATAGGGCAAGGACATGTGACATACACTGCCAATCACACATGCCCTTGCTTGTGTGAAAAAAAGCACTTCGCTCCGTGTGTGTGCTGCTGATAGGCTGACAGATTGCACCTCCCCACTGCAAATGCGGGAAAGAGAAAAAAAAATGGAGATCTTCATTGTTCCTGCAGAGATCCATCCCCTGCCCCTCCCCCCGCCCCGCTGTACACTCAAACTGCGTATTAACATTAATTTTCATCATTACTGAGAAAAAATCCAGTTATGATTTTGGTGCACGAACAGTTATCGAACATAACCTCGAACAGCCGAATTTTTCTCAAATTGTTCGTGTTCGCCGACTGGCTCGAACACCGCCCAAAACAGCTCGAATTTGAGATTGGCGAACAGTTCGAGTAGAACAACGCTCATCTCTAGTAACAGGGAACCTGATCCTGCGATCAGACCTGCTAAAGTCCTAAGCTAGTCTGTACGGAGACCTATAGATGTGGGGAAGGAATCCCTACAAGTACTAAGGACTGGGAGGAAAATGGGACACCTCCTAACAGAAATAGTAGCAGACAGACGAACAAACAAAATATATAGAACATAGAGGTCCGTAGACCAAGCAAACTAACAGAGTTAGATACAGAGCACAGGCTAGCTAGAAAGTAGTTATACAATGAAGTCCAGCAAAGCCAGAAGGGCGGAGCAGGATTAAATAGGCCAACAAGGTCATGTGACCAGCAAAGGAAAAAACCTAAGAGCAAGGTTCTAACAGTACCCCCCCTTCTAAGAGGATCCTCCGGATCCCCTAGGACCAGGCTTATCAGGAAATCTCCTGTGAAACGCTCTGATAAGTCTGGACGCGGAAACATCATCTGACCTCACCCAAGAGTTATCCTCGGGTCCGAAACCTTTCCAGGCCACAAGATACTGCAAACTACCTCTATACCGTCTAGAGTTAAGGATGCGAGAAATTTCATATTCCCCGTCCTCCACCACCGGAGGAACAGAGGCAGAGGCGTCACCATCCGACACAACAGCTTTTTTTAACAGAGAGACATGAAATACCGGATTAATTCTCCAGGAGGTAGGAACCTCCAACCTAACAGCAGATTGGTTGACAACCTGAAGCACCTTAAAGGGCCCTACAAACTTGGGACCCAATTTCTTAGAAGGAATCCTCAACCGCAGATTCCTAGAGGACAACCAAACCATGTCACCAACAGCGAACAAAACCTCCTGTCGTTTC
The DNA here is from genome assembly GCF_046119375.1 of Phyllobates terribilis. Taxonomy (NCBI): domain Eukaryota; kingdom Metazoa; phylum Chordata; class Amphibia; order Anura; family Dendrobatidae; genus Phyllobates; species Phyllobates terribilis. The sequence continues at coordinate 784,194,315 of NW_027362762.1, forward strand.
CTATCAAAGTAGTCTTTAGATTTTCTGTTGGCCTCCTGAAGATTACCATGCACATCCGTCCAAACTCTCTCCAAATCACCGGAAAAATTCTCCTCCTCAGGCACAGCAGATCCCAACTTGGAGAACGACCCAAACGACGGATGTCTCCCAGAACAACAAAAAAAAAGGCGAACAACCAGCAGAAGAAGATGTATGATTGTTCAGAGCAAATTCAACAAGTGGCAGAAACTCAGACCACCCCTCTTGATTGTCTGCCACAAAACAACGCAAGAACTGCTCAACATCCTGGTTTTTCCTTTCTGTCTGGCCATTAGATTCAGGATGATATCCGGACGAGAACGACAAATGAACTCCCAACCTGTCACAAAAGGCACGCCAAAAACGAGCCACGAACTGAGGACCCCTATCAGAAACAATGTCAGTAGGAACGCCATGAAGTCTGACAATTTCCTTGACAAAGGCCTTAGCGAGAGTTTTAGCGCAGGGCAGTTTGACAAAGGGAACCAAGTGACACATCTTGCTAAAACGGTCCACGACCACTCAGATAACAGTAAAACCCTCAGAGGGGGGAAGGTCAGTTATAAAGTCCATAGCCAAATGTGTCCAAGGAGCACTGGGAACCTCCAAAGGACAAAGCAACCCCGCAGCAGGAGTATGTGAGGACTTAGATCTAGCACCTATAGTACATTGACGCACCCACTTAATGACCTCCTTATGCCATCCAGGCCACCAAAAACTGCGACCCACCAGTCTCTTGGTCTCAGAGATTCCGGGATGACCTGCCAACCGAGACTCGTCACACTCAACAAACAAATCTCTCCTAAAGGTCCCAGGCACAAACAACCTCCCATGAGGAGTGTTAGATGGGGCATTCTCCTGTGCTTTAAGAATCTCATCTTCCAAAACCGAGTCCAAAGCAGCTATCACAACACCTTCTTGTAAAATGTTCTCCTCTTTCTCAGCACCGACTATGGGAGAAAAACTGCGAGACAAGGCATCCGCCTTAACATTCTTAGTACCAGGGATGTAAGTAACGGAGAAATTAAACCGCGAGAAAAACAGTACCCACCTAGCCTGACGGGCATTCAGGCGCTTGGCAGCATCAAGATATATCAGATTTTTATGATCCGTTAGAACCTGAACGGGAAATTCCGTACCTTCCAAGAAGTGGCGCCAGTGTTCAAATGCGAGTTTAATAGCCAGTAATTCCCGATTACCAATATCGTAATTCAGTTCAGTCTCCGAAAATTTTTTTGAAAAAAAGGCACAGGGATGTAATCCATCCCCGTTATCCTGAGACAATACTGCGCCAACCCCCACAGAGGAAGCATCAACCTCAACCAAAAACGGCTTAGTCACATCAGGCTGCATAAGGATGGGAGCAGAGGTGAACCTCTCCTTGAGATACACAAAAGCTTCAATGGCCTCAGAAGACCACTGAACCGCATCAGCACCTTTCCTGGTGAGATCGGTCAGAGGTTTGACAATACTAGAAAAAATTTTTATGAATTTTCTGTAATAATTGGCGAAACCTAAAAACCTCTGTATCGATTTCAAACCAATAGGCCTAGGCCATTCCTGTACAGCTTGAACTTTCACCGGGTCCATCTCAAAACCATCGCTGGAGATAATGTAACCCAAAAAACTAATTCTCTGTACAGCGAACTCACATTTCTCCAGCTTAGCAAAAAGCGAATTGTCCATTAATAACTGTAATACCTCACGTACGCTCCGCCAATGAGACTCCAGATCCGGCGAATAAATCAAAATGTCATCCAAATACACAACCACATTTTTGCCGATCAAAGGTCTAAGGATGTCATTAATAAGATTCTGAAAAAATGCAGGAGCATTAGTAAGACCAAAAGGCATAACCAGATTCTCAAAATGACCCACAGGAGTGTTAAAAGCAGTCTTCCATTCGTCACCCTCCTTCATGCGCAACAGATTGTATGCCCCCTTAAGGTCAATTTTAGAGAACCACTTGGCCCCCATTAACTGGTTAAACAGATCAGGAATCAATGGCAGTGGGTAAGGATTGCGTACAGTAATTTTGTTAATCTCACGAAAATCCAGACAAGGACGTAAACCGCCGTCCTTTTTTTTACAAAAAAAAATCCAACCGCCACAGGAGACTTAGAGGGCCTAATGTGACCGGTGGCCAAGCTTGTCTGTATGTATTCCTCCAAAGCCTTCCTCTCAGGAATAGTAAGGTTAAATAAACGACTTTTAGGAAGAGTCGCTCCAGGGACAAATTCAATAGAACAATCATAGTCTCTATGGGGAGGCAAAACCTGCGATTCCTTCTCAGAAAAAACTCTCCAAAAATCCTGAATAGGAACAGGCAATTCTCCCCTATCCAAAGCTGCAATACGCCCGTTACAACACTTGTCATAACATTTATGGCTCCAGGATTTAATTTCACTGGTAGACCAATCCAGTACAGGATTGTGAAATTTTAACCAGGGCAATCCCAATATTACTGGAGAAGGCAAGTTATTCAAAACTACCAAATCCAATTTCTCATGGTGAACACCATTAATAGTGAGAGGAAATTTACAGACCTTGAGAGTAATATTCTTCAAAGGGGAACCATCCACAGAAACCACAGCAATGGGGGATGATAAAGGTTCGGGTTTTAAATTGAGTCTTTCCAAGAATCCCCCATCAATTACATTCAGAGTAGACCCGCAATCAACAAACACCCGAAATTCCATTAATTTTTCCTGAGCAATCGTGGAAGCAGCTAAAAATACACCCTTGGAATTTAAACAGGCAATACGGGCATGACTGACCATTTTTTTTTCTTTCTTCATACGAAGCTCACAGCCTTTAATCAAATGACCAGATTTTCCGCAATAGAAACACAAGCCTTTAAAAAATCTACGGTCTTTTTCTTGAGAGCGAGGTGCCACCGATCCAATCTCCATCGGTTCACCACTGTTAGTACACACATTCTCATAACCAGAAACTGACATAGCAGAGGATTTGCTCTCATTAACCCTTGCACGCAGTCTCCTATCCACCCGTAAAGCTAATTGCATAGCCTGTTGCAAATCTTCAGGTGTAGGATAAGCAATTAGCAGGTCTTTAACCCTTTCATTGAGCCCAGCAAGAAATAGACTTTTCAGAGCAGAATCGTTCCACCCTGTTTGAGTAGACCAACAACAGAAATGAGTACAATATTTTTCCACATTACCTGATCCCTGTTTCAAACGTCTCAACTCAGTCTCAGCTGATGCGACACGGTCAGGATCATCATATAATAGTCCCAAAGCAGAAAAAAAACTATCCACTGATCTGAAGCATGTATCACTAGGTTGCAAAGAAAAGGCCCACTCCTGAGGCTCTTTGCGCAAAAGTGACATTATGAACCCTATGCGCTGGGATTCATCCCCAGAGGACTTGGGTCTCAAACGAAAATACAATAAGCAAGCATTTTTAAATGAAAAATATTCTCGGTGTTCACCAAAAAATAAATCCGGCAAACATACCTTAGGCTCCAAGAAATGTGCTCCAGGACAGTTACTCACGTGCTGACGGAGCTCGGCCACCTCCAGAGAGAGTCCCTGCAGGCGATGAGCCAAATCCTGAACCGACACCATGATGGAACAGAAAAATCTTTCCTTAGAGAATATGCAGGCTGGACTTACTGTTATGTTCTGCTACCAGAGCTAAGGAAAGAGAGGAGATCTGTCCCTACGATAGAACTCAGCTGAATCCCTACGATGTAACAGGGAACCTGATCCTGCGATCAGACCTGCTAAAGTCCTAAGCTAGTCTGTACGGAGACCTATAGATGTGGGGAAGGAATCCCTACAAGTACTAAGGACTGGGAGGAAAATGGGACACCTCCTAACAGAAATAGTAGCAGACAGACAAACAAACAAAATATATAGAACATAGAGGTCCGTAGACCAAGCAAACTAACAGAGTTAGATACAGAGCACAGGCTAGCTAGAAAGTAGTTATACAATGAAGTCCAGCAAAGCCAGAAGGGCGGAGCAGGATTAAATAGGCCAACAAGGTCATGTGACCAGCAAAGGAAAAAACCTAAGAGCAAGGTTCTAACAATTACCACGCACATCCGTCCAAACTCTCTCCAAATCACCGGAAAAACTCTCCTCCTCAGGCACAGTCGATACCAATTTGGAGAATGACCCAAAAGACGGATGTCTCCCAGAACAGCAAAAAAAAGGCGAACACCCAGCAGAAGAGGAAGTATGGTTGTTAAGAGCAAATTCAGCAAGCAGCAGAAACTCAGACCACCCCTCTTGATTGTCTGCCACAAAACAACGCAAGAACTGCTCAACATCCTGATTCTTCCTTTCTGTCTGGCCATTAGACTCAGGATGAAATCCAGATGAAAACGACAAATGAACTCCCAACCTGTCACAAAAGGCACGCCAAAACGAGCCACGAACTGAGGTCCCCTATCAGAAACAATGTCAGTAGGAACACCATGGAGTCTGACAATTTCCTTGACAAAGGCCTTAGCGAGTGTCTTAGCGCAGGGAAGTTTGATGAAGGGAACCAAGTGACACATCTTGCTAAAACGGTCCACGACCACCCAGATGACCGTGAAACCCTCAGAGGAGGGAAGGTCAGTAATAAAGTCCATAGCCAGATGTGTCCAAGGTGCACTAGGAACCTCCAGAGGGCAAAGCAACCCCGCAGCAGGAGTATGAGAAGACTTAGATCTAGCACACACAGTACATTGACGCACCCACTTAATGACTTCCTTCTGCCATCCAGGCCACCAAAAACTGCGACCAACAAGTCTCTTGGTCTCAGAAATTCCTGGGTGACCTGCCAACCGAGACTCATGACACTCAACAAACAAATCTCTCCTAAAGGTCCTAGGCACAGACAACCTCCCATGGGGAGTGTTAGATGGGGCATTCTCCTGTGCTTTAAGAATCTCATCTTCCAAAACGGAGTCCAATGCCGCAATCACAACACCTTCTTGTAAAATGCTCTCCTCCTCCTCAGTACCGACCATGGGAGAAAAGCTGCGAGACAACGCATCAGCTTTAACATTCTTGGTACCCGGGATGTAAGTAACGGAAAAATTAAACCGCAAAAAAAAAAAGTGCCCACCTAGCCTGACGGGCATTCAAGCGCTTGGCAGCATCAAGATAGATCAGATATTTATGATCAGTGAAAATCTGAATGGGAAATTCAGCACCTTCCAAGACATGATGCCAGTGTTCAAATGCGAGTTTAATAGCCAGCAATTCCCAATTACCAATATCGTAATTAAGTTCAGTCTCAGAATTTTTTTTTTTAAAAAAGGCACAGGGATGTACTCCATCCTTGTTTTCCTGAGACAACACCGCACCGACCCCCACAGAAAAAGCATCAACCTCAACCAAAAACGGCTTAGTCACATCAGGCTGCATAAGGATGGGGGCAGAGCTGAACCTCTCCTTTAGAAACACAAACGCTTCAATGACCTCAGTAGTCCACTGAACCGTATTAGCACCTTTCCTGGTGAGATCGGTCAGTGGTTTAACAATAATAGAAACATTTTTAATGAATTTTCTGTAATAATTGGCTAAACCCAAAAACCTCTGTATCGATTTCAAACCAATAGGCCTAGGCCATTCCTGCACAGCTTGAACTTTCACCGGGTCGATCTCAAAGCCCTCGCTGGAGATAATGTAGCCCAAAAAACTAATTCTCTCTACAGCGAACTCACATTTCTCTAGCTTAGCAAAAAGCGAATTGTCTATTAATAACTGTAATACCTCAAGTATGCTCCGCCAATGAGACTCCAGATCAGGCGAATAAATCAAAATGTCATCCAAATACACAACCACATTTTTGCCGATCAAAGGTCTAAGGATGTCATTAACAAGATTCTGAAAAAATGCTGGTGCATTGGTAAGACCAAAGGGCATAACCAGATTCTCAAAATGACCCACAGGAGTGTTAAAAGCAGTCTTCCATTCATCACCCTCCTTCATGCGCAACAAATTGTCGGCCCCCCGGAGATCAGCCTCAGAGAACCACTTGGCCCCCACCAACCGGCTAAACAAATCAGGAATCAATGGCAGTGGGTAGGGATTATGTACAGTAATTTTATTAATCTCACGAAAGTCCAGACAAGGACGTAAACCGCCGTCCTTTTTTTTTTTATAACAAAAAAAAATCCAACAGCCACAGGTGACTTAGAGGGTCTGATATGACCGGCGGCCAAGCTCGTCTGTATGTATTCCTCCAAAGCCTTTCTCTCAGGAATAGTAAGATTAAATAAACGACTTTTAGGAAGAGTCGCTCCAGGGACAAATTCAATGGTACAATCATAGTCTCTATGGGGAGGCAAAATTTACGACTCCTCAGAAAAAACTTTCCAAAAATCCTGAATAGGTACAGGTAATTCCCCTTTATCCACAGCAGCAATGCGCCCGTTACAACACTTGTCATAACACTTCGGGCTCCAGGACTTAATTTCATTAGTAGACCAATCCAGTACAGGATTGTGCAATTTTAACCAGGGTAACCCCAAAATTTCTGGAGAAGGCAAATGATTTAATACTACCAAATCCAAATTTTCTTGGTGAATACCATTAATAGTGAGGGGAAAATCATAAACCTTGTGAGTAACACATTTCAAGGGACAGCCATCGACAGAAACCACGGCAATAGCGGATGACAAAGGTTTGGGTTTTAATTTAAGTTTTTCCTAGAATCCCCCATCAATCACATTCAGAGTAGAACCACAATCCACAAATACCCGAAATTCAATTAATTCTTCCTGAGCTGCAGTAGTAGCAGAAAGAAATACCCCCTTAGTGTTTAAACAGGCTATACGGGCGTAACTGACCTTTTTTTTTTTCCTTTGTTCATACGAAGCACACAGTTCTTAATGAAATAGTCAGATTTTCCGCAATAAAAGCACAAACCTTCAGAAAACCTGCGGTCTTTTTCCTGAGAGCGGGGTGACATCGCCCCAATCTCCATCGGCTCTCCAATGTCAGTACAGACCCTCTCAAGACTAGGAGCTGACATGGCAAAGGATTTACTCTCATTAACCCTTGCACGCAGTCTCCTGTCCACCCGTATAGCTAATTGCATTGCCTCCTGCAAGTTTCCAGGTGTAGGATAAGCAATAAGCAGATCCTTAACCCTTTTACCTAGCCCAGCAAGAAACAAACTTTTCAGAGATGAATCATTCCACCCCACCTGAGCAGACCACCGACGGAAGTGAGTACAATAATTTTCCACATTACCTGATCCCTGTCTAAAAAGTCTCAATTCCGTTTCAGCTGATGAGACACGATCAGGATCATCATACAACAACCCCAAAGCAGAAAAAAAGCTATCCACTGATCTAAAGCACGGATCACTAGGTTGGAGAGAAAAGGCCCATCCCTGAGGTTCTTTGCACAAAAGTGACATTATTAACCCTATGTGCTGTGATTCATCACCAGAGGATCTGGGTCTCAAACGAAAATACAATAAACAAGCATTTTAAATGAAAAAAAATCTTGTTGTTCACCAAAAATAAATCAGGCAATCGTACCTTTGGCTCCACAAAATGCACTCCAGAACAGCTACTCACGTGTTGTTGGAGCTCGGCCACCTCCAGAGAGAGTCCCTGCAGGCGTTGAGCCAAATCCTGAACCGACACCATGATGGAAACTGGAGGTTTTTCCTTAGAGATATTTTTGGGCTGGACTTACTGATATGATAGGCTACAAGCACTAAGGAAAGACAGGAGATCTGTCCCTACAATAGAACTAAGCTAGATCCCTACGATGTAACGGGGAACCTGATCCTGCGATCAGACCCGCTAAAGTCCTCAGCTAGTCTGAACGAAGACCTATAGATGTGAGGGAGGGATCCCTACAAGAACTAGGGACTGGGAGAAAGATGGACACCTCCTAGCAGAAATTGTAGCAGTAAAAAGACAAACACACAACATAGAACATAAAGGTCAAAAGACCTAGCTAAACTGACTGAAAAAGGTTACAAAGCACCTGGCTAGCTTAAGAGTAGAAATTACAATGAAGTCCAGCATGACCAGAAGGGCGGAGCAGGATTAAATAGGCAAAAAGGTCATGTGACCAGCAAAATAGAAAAAACCTAACAGGAGAGTTCTAACAGATCTGTTGTAGCAGCTTCATCATCACCACCTCTCTATGTATTACTGAGTTAATAAAAAAAAAAAAAAAAATACATAAGTCTGAAACTTAAACACAATTGTTCACATAATAAAGTGTGTGTTGTTTTAAATCATTTTTAGGCCTCTTTATTCCTCCAGTTAGTCTTAAATGGGACATGTACACATGCTACCTTTCAGCCAAATCATGGATGACAATGAAGATGATGATGTTGATTCTGTGTTGGACAAAACCTGGGAACCAGGCAGGTATGATGAGGAGTTGAGGTCATTAAAGGAAGAGGTTTGCTGGAGTTTTCAATAAGCAACGAGTGTTATAGAATCCTTCGGGACTAAATTAGCTTTTCCTGCGGTCAGCTGTGCTGTTGGTAGAGGAGAGCCGGAAAGGCCTGGTCACATTGGTGGCCAATCATATATGTGGTCTTGTCTTGCATGGGAATTCTTTTGCACACTGGACAATTCTTGGGAACTCTGAAGGCTTTGCAAGAGGAAAATAAGCCATGAATGTCTTGGTTTTTATAGACTAGGAACTACAGCTCTCCATCATTGCCTGTTCATTTGGCAAAATCAAGCCAGCCTGCAATCAGAGCAAGCCTCAATTTGTCCTCATTCATCTTTTCATCAAGATCATCTTTTTGTCAGCCAAGCTACACCCTTTGGTAACAACTATTTCATACTCATCACTACCATCATCATTGTCATCCTCCTCTACTGCATGTGGTACTCTAATACGCCTCCTACTCCATCCATACAGCAAATAACCATCACAGATTGTGTGGCGAGGAACCAAGTGTACGCTCCCAGTTGTCTCCTGGTTTGTCAACTAAACTTGCATCTTGTCAAGTTGCTTGTGGAGCTGTCGTTGCTTTACCAGCTTGGGGATTCTGCTACCTTTCAAGAAAAAAAGGAGTGCTCTTAGCCTAGCTGGAAGATACTAAGCCACCATTATTTCTTGCAGAAAGGGTGCCCATTCTCTGTTTTGACATGCAGGAGAACATAGGCCATTCTTTAGACTTGTCCTTGTACTCAAAAGTGTACTGAACTATAGATACCTGGAGTAGAAACTATGGCCAGTCACAATACATCAGTTTCAAAGCTCACTATGTGAATGTTTGCAGGAGCAGCAATGAACCTCAACATCTGGTACAGTTGGTGAGGCCTCTGAAACTTGAAGGTACGTCTGTTTCCACCGTCAGGCAGTCGTTTTCTGTCTCCTCCTACATCTCTCCTGGATCATGCTCAACTGACATGACCTCATCCCTCATACAGGTTGAATGCCTAGGAAAGAAAAGCCATATGGTGCAATAGTTGCAGCTGTGCATCAAGAGGCAATTTGCCTGCAGCTGTCTAGCACCCCGTGAAATGCAACATGGAATTGTCATGAGTGCCAACTGGTTGGTGACATGGCAACCCCCTGGAATTCAGTACTGTATGTGTTGCAGCATTTGTGCTAACAACATAAAGAGGTACAGGCAAACTGGAGCGTGGGATTGATTTGACATCTGACATTGGCAGCTGATGAGGTAGTGTTTCAACTACTGAATCCCTAGGAAGAGACGAAAAATTTGTCAGTAGAGACAAGAGTGGAACCAGTGATATAATTCCGCTAATATTTATTCTGGAAAAAATACACACCAGCATGCCAAAGGGAATGGAGGAAGAATACATGTGCAGCATCGCCCTGTGTGTGTTTGGGACCCTGAAGATCCATTTACCATGCTGCAGGATTTGCATGATTTGGAACAGGAAGGGAAAGAGAAATAAGAGCAAGTGAAAGTGGAGGAGGAAATAGACTTGTTGCAGGCATAGGACGATGAAGACAGTCAGAGCTAAAATGATGATGACTCCTACTTTGGCTATAGCAACCAACTATTGCAGTGGGGTTACAATAATGAAAAAATGAGATCCTCTATCATGTTGGGGGACTTGGCTAGCTGTATACTGCAATGCTTGTGGGAGGACAGGTGTATTGTTAACATTAAGCAAAGTGATGACTATTCAGGAGACACTCTTTTAGACCTTCACTACAAAATCAAAATGGGGGAATTTTTTCCAGCTTCTGAAAGTGCAAATTGGCTTAATGTGAAGATAAGCTCTTTTACCTGCTCTGCAAAGTTTTGGCCAAGCAAATGCCTGCCACCCACACAAATGACTAAAAGACCCTTTTGCACAGATACAATGTTTCAGCTGTGCCAGTGTTAGAGCTAGAACAAGTAGCCAAGGCAGCATTAATACTTACAGAAGATTTCTCATGAAGGACAAGATGTTATTTCTGCCATTGCAAAAACCTGGCATCCTCAGCAAACACATATGCACTGTCTGAACAGCCACATTTATGCCTAGACTGTGTCCTTTCTCAGTCAGTTACCCAGAGCTCCGATCCCATAAATTTTTGGGTGAACACGTTAGACCAGTGACAAGAACTGGTCCAGTTTGCTTATAGAGTACTGTAGTGTACAGCCTCCAGTGTCAGGTTTAGTGAGAGTATTCAGTGCGGCCTTTGTATTTGTCACACAGAAGGTTGTCTTCCACAAGCATGAAAAACCTAACATTTGTCAAAATCAATCAGGTATGGATCAGTGCAGACTTTTATGCATCAATGGCTGATGCCAATAATTAAATTTGAAATACCATCTGTCTGCGTGCCTGACTATCCATTGACTAATATCTACACGTTTCTGCTGCCACTAGAGCTGATAGACCACACTTTGCTGGACGTCTACTGACTGTGTAAAATTTCACCTTCAGTGTAGAACTGCTGCTGGTGCTTTAGTCAAAGCTTGCATATGTTTTTGACAACAATCAGACCACATTTTATTACTTTAAAATTATTCTTTTAACTGTAACTCTGAAAGAGACCAGCAACTAGGTTCCGTTCTATAATTTTTGAGAGGCACCATGCTAAAAAAGCAAAAGTCAAAACGACAAGAAAAAGTAAAGCTTAAAATGGTACATAATCTTTTAAAATCTATCGTTTTAGAACCTAACCAGAAAGGAAACTTTTGAGTGTTAAAGTCAGATTTCTCTGTAAATTGTACTAATGCATGCATAACCGAAGATATGTAGATTCTAATTATGCAATTCTTATCTTCACTTCCCTCAAGCAAACTAGCAAACAACAGATACTCTTAATTGTTGTGATGCATACCCCAGACTCCTAAGCTCTGACAGCAGGACTCCTAGATGCATCAGTAGAATTCAGATCTCATGTCCCTTGCTAGTTTACTATAGAAGATTGAAAATGAGTTCAATGATAAGAATTACATTCTTGAAATGTGTGCTTTTCAGTTATCAACAAATCATAGTAGCTCAGGGATGCTTTTAATGCCAACAAGTTACATCTGTTTAGGAGGGTCTCTGGATATATAATTTACCATAAAATCAAAAAGAAGTTCCTTTGTTTATGAAATGATGAAAGTGAGCTATGCAAATACAGCACTGACAGAAGCAAGCAAGGCAATGTTGAAGGGGTTGTTCAGTAAAAACAAGTTATATGACCTATCCACTGAATAAGTGATAACTTACTGATTGGTGGGTGTCAAACAATTGCACCCATACCATTGCAAGATCATCACATTTTTATCCTCGACGGAGAACTTTAAAACAATATGAAACTTAGAAGAAAAGGATTATGGGATTATTTAGGGGCATTTATGCTAACATGAATAAATGAATTTGATCAAAGAGCGCAAAAGCTATTCAACCACGCCAAGGTGTACCTTTAATATTGATAATCCCTAACCACTAATAACCTACTTCTCCTTTTGCCAAACAGAGTTGAGCCACCCCCGTAGTGTTCGAGTTCGGTTCGTCGAACACCCGTATGTTCGTCGAACTGTTCGTCGAACTGTTCATCAAACACCTTCGAACACCGTTAAAACCAATGGCAGGCAAACAAAAACACATAGAAACAAATAGAAAACACCTTCAAAGGTGTCCAAAAGCTGACAAACTGCTTAGAAGACACAACTAACACATGGAAAAGTGACAAGTACATATAGTCATGCAAAAAGAAAAGAGGTGGAGGAGTAAAAGGAGGGGGAGACACAGATATAGGCATGTCATGCCCTTCTAAAACCAAAAAAGTGCGAAGCTGACATGGCCAGTCCGTTCCTGCCCATGAAACCTCCGTGTCGCCGGATTTGTGCCAGAGCTGCGGTGGACCGTGACAGCCAGCCCCCCTCTCCCAATACTGGTGCCTTTCCGCTGGTGGGTCGAGCGAGCCCCCCTGCGGTGGAGGCCGGTCTAAGCTTTTTAATTTAAATTGTCTCTGTAATTTGTATGAGTACACTTTAAATCCTTTTACAAGGATCTATTGGAGGGCAAGTCTGATGCCAGCAGCCGCAGGAATTCCAGCTCCAGTAGCGTCCACTAAAGCTGCTGCAGTTAAAAAGCTTTTATAAGGATCGAGCTTGGCGGTCCACCGCAAGGCGTCCTACCGCTAGTCCCAGCCCCTGTGCCTTGGGGTGCCTCCCTGATGCTCTTCACTGCGTGTCCCGGGGGCCCGAAGCATTTCCTTTGAAAAAATTAAGTGTCCAAACTACAGGTGGTGTAGCTTGCTTAACAGGTGGGATAATCCGCTGACTAGCAGACACTGCTACTAGATCCAAATTATTTCCTGGGCTAGATGCAGTTAAAAATTTGTAATTAGATCTACAGGCGGTGGCTACTCCGCTGACTAGCAGACACTGCTACTAAGCCCAAAGTATTGCCTGGGCTAGATGCAGTTAAAAATTTGTAATTAGATACTCTCGTTGGATGCTGAGAAAGCATTCTATAGAGTCTCCTGGCACGCCATATATTATTCTCTTAAAAAGATTAGGGTAGGGGTCTAGGGGACCCTTTTATAGCCAAAATCATGGCCCTGTATCGCAATCCGTCAGCTAGGCTGAAGATAAATGGAACATTTTCATCACCTTTCATAATCACCAATGGGACAAGGCAGGCATGTCCTCTGCCCCCTCTCTTATACATCCTAGTGATGGAGCACCTGCTCTCAACAATTCACGATAACCCCAATATGTGGTGGATTGAGGTGGGAGTCACCGAGTACAAGTGCATTTGCTGATGATGTCCTAGTATATATCACTCAATCACATATATCCATCCCTGCTGTTATGGCTGAAATAGATCACTTTGTTACATGGTCAAATTTTAAGATCAATGCAGTGAAGTTTGAGGCTCTCGATGTCTCCCTCCCCAAATCCATACAGGATTCCATCCAGTCCAACTTTCCCTTTGCCTGGTCCTCACAGGGTATCAAATACTTAGGAATTCATATTCATAGAGACCTCTCCCGTCTATTTTATCTTAATTGTGGGCCCTTTATTGAACAACTCCATAAATATCTTACTTCTTGGACGGTGAAGGATTTTTCCTGGTTCGGCAAAATAAGTATACTAAAAATGAACGTCCTACCTAAACTCTTATACCTCTTCCAAACCATTCCCGTGGTAATTCCCTCAAATTTTTGGAAAAGAATACGCAGTAGCTTTTAGTCTCCCCAGGATGCCACAGGTGGGGCAGATGGTGGTTGTCCCGGCCCGCTAGGCCGCATTGTAGCACAGTGAGCTTCGCACTGCAGCTTATGCTTCATATCCATGTGCCGGTTCATGCATGAAGTACTCAAACTATGGATTTTTTGGCCTCTACTTAGCTTTTGGTGACAAATGTTACAGATAACACGAGTTGGGTCATCCTTATTTATCTGAAAAACTGCCCATGCTATGCAAGGCTTAGCACCCATGCGACCTGTAGAGTCACCACGACTTGTGGTCAGAGGCAGAGTTGTGTTTGAGGATGCTGTTGTTGATGTGCTTCCAGTACTACGTCTCTGTCCAGGAAGGCGCAACCTGACCTCGTCGTCACTAGCATCCTCCTCCACCTCCTCTGCTGACCTCATCGACTGGCTGACTGTGGGTTGACAGTAAGTGGGATCTGCAATCTTGTCATCATCACCCTGTGTGTTCTCACACCCATCGTCCTCAGAGCCAACCTCTTCTTGCCCTGACAAAAAACTCATGTTGTCGCTCCAATCAGGTATTTGAGTCTCATCATCATCTTCCTCATTGTCTCCACCAACAGGAGTTACAGTTTGGGAACGAGGGTCTACATTATGGTCAGATCCTTCTGCGTCTGGTCCTGGATCCGACTCAAAAAGATTCTGGGCATCAGTGCAGATCATTTCCTCGTCTGGATTCACAGAAGCTCTGGAGCTGACCTCTGATTCCCAGGCTATAGTATGAGTAAACAGCTCTGCAGACTCAACCATCTGTTCTATCCCATACTAAGATGGGCAGCTGGAGCCTTGGGAGCTGTGAGGAAGCAAGTGCGATTGGGGTGACACCTCTGAGGACTGGAGTATTTGTGATGTTGAATTTAAGGTGGAGGAGACCCCACTTAAAGGAGCACTTGATATCCGTTGAAGCACTTGCTGTTTTTGCGCCTCATCTGAAATTTGTAGCGATTGGCGTGGCCATAAGAAAGGGATCGTATCACATTGTCCGCTAAAAGAAGTAGACATCTTAGTTTGGCTGGAAGATGGTCTTTCTTCTGCAGATGTTACTGTTCCTTTAACACCTACCCCACGGACACAACCTTTTTTTCCCTTCCCAATACGCCAATTCCCTTTTCCACCAGCACCAGGCCTTTTTCCACTCATTTTGGAGGTTAACTTATTGACAACTCTGGAGTTGTTAGCACAAAAAACGATGGATGGGAACCGAGCGGAGGTGAGTGGCCAAACTGTGGTATTAGCCCAAAAGGATTGGCTGGGTTAGATGCAGTAAAACTATTTTATTACATACACAGGTGGTGGAGCTTAGTATAGATGGACTAATATAATGAGTCCCACACACTGCTACAAGCCCAAAATTATTTTCCGAGCTAGATGCAGATAAAAATTATTTGTAATTTGCAAGCTGGAGGAGTTTAGTATAGATGGACTAAGAATAAGTCCCACACACTGCTACAAGCCCAAAATTATTTTCTGAGCTAGATGCAGATAAAATTTATTTGTAATCTGCAAGCTGGTGGAGTATAGTATAGATGGCCTAAGAGAATGAGTTGCACACACTGCTAATATGCCCAAAATTATTTCACAGGCAAGATGCAGCTAAAAATTATTAGTAATTTCAAAGCTGGTGGAGCTTGGTATAGATGGCCTAATACAATGAGTATCACACACTGCTACTATGCCCAAAATTATCTTCCAGGCAAGATGCAGCTAAAAATTATTAGTAATTTGAAAGCTGGTGGAGCTTAGTATAGATGGCCTAATAGAAAGAGTACCACACACTGCTAATATGCCCAAAATTATTTTCCAGGCAACATGCAGCTAAAAATTATTATTGATTTCAAAACTGGTGGAGCTTGGTATAGATGGCCTAATACAATGAGTACCACACACTGCTACTATGCCCAAAATTATTTTCCAGGCAAGATGCAGCTAAAAATTATTAGTAATGTCAAAACTGGTGGAGCTTGGTATAGATGGCCTAATACAATGAGTACCACACACTGCTACTATGCCCAAAATTATTTTCCAGGCAAGATGCAGCTAAAAATTATTATTAATTTCAAAACTGGTGGAGCTTGGTATAGATGGCCTAATACAATGAGTACCACATACTGCTACTATGCCCAAAATTATTTTCCAGGCAAGATGCAGCTAAAAATTATTAGTAATTTGAAAGCTGGTGGAGCTTAGTTTAGATGGCCTAATAGAATGAGTACTACACACTGCTAATATGCCCAAAATTATTTTACAGGCAAGATGCAGCTAAAAATTATTATTAATTTCATAGCTGGTGGAGCTTGGTATAGATGGCCTCATACAATGAGCACCACACTCTGCTACTATGCCCAAAATTATTTTCCAGGCAGGATGCAGCTAAAAATTATTAGTAATTTGAAAGCTGGTGGAGCTTAGTATAGATGGCCTAATAGAATGAGTACCACACACTGCTAACATGCCCAAAATTATTTTACAGGCAAGATGCAGCTAAAAATTATTATTAATTTCAAAGCTGGTGGAGCTTGGTATAGATGGCCTAACACAATGAGTACCACACACTACTACTATGCCCAAAATTATTTTCCGAGCTAGATGCAGATAAAATGTATTTGTAATTTGCAAGCTGGAGGAGCTTAGTATAGATGGACTAAGAATAAGTCCTGCACACTGCTACAAGCCCAAAATTATTTTTCTAAATAGATGCAGATAAAAATTATTACTAATTTGCAAGCTGGTGGAGCTTAGTATAGATGGCCTAATAGAGTGATGCTATGCCCAAAAGGTTATACTTGGCTAGGTGCAGTAAAAAAAATTGTATTCTATACACAAGTGGTGTAGCTTGCAACACAGATACGCTACTCCACTGACTAACACACACTGCAAGAGGCCAAAAAGGATTTGCTTAGCTAGATTTTGCCAAATGCTGTGAAAAACACTTGCACAGCACTTGCACAGACCTGCCTGGCAAAAAGTCCTAGGAAATGCTGTAACCTAGTCCTCAAAAGGACTGCAATTACAATTAGTCCCTACTCCCAACCTATCTATTTCAGAGCACAGACCTGCCTGCTAAAAGTCATAGGAAATGCTGTAACCTAGTGCTCAAAAGGACTGCAATCACAACTATTCCCTACTCCCAAGCTATCTGTATATTTCAGAGAAAATTGGCTTGAAATGAACACTGAAAGTATAGCGCACACAGCAACAGCGGTGCCGTCTAACACGCAGCTGCAGCAGTGAGAAAATGGTGGCGACGGGGAAAATGGCTGGGTCTTATAGGGCAAGGACATGTGACATGCACAGCCAATGACACATGCCCTTGCTTGTGTGAAAAAGGCACTTCGCTCCGTGTGTGCGCTGCTGATAGGCTGACAGATTGCACCTCCCCACTGTAAATGCGGGAAAGAGAAAAAAAATTGGAGATCTTCATTATTTCTGCAAAGATCCATCCCCTGCCCCTCCCCCTGCCTTGCTGTACACTCAAACTGCATATTAACATTGATTATAAGCATTACTGTGAAAAAATCCAGTTATGATTTTGGTGCACGAACAGTTTTCGAATATAACCTCGAACAGCCGGATTTTTTTCAAATCGTTCGTGTTCGCCGAACGGCTCGAACACCGCTCAAAACAGCTCGAATTTGAGATTGGTGAACAGTTCGAGTCGAACAACGCTCATCTCTAGTGCCAAACCAAGAAAAAATAGGGCCCGAGATTTAACACTGCAATTAATGAATATATGAACCGTAATATTGCTGCACATGTTAAAACGTAATGAAACTTAGCATTTTTTCATCAAAGAGTATAAGCAGGTACCAAACTGCAACAGTGGGGACACAGGCGGAACAACAGTATATTTCTTTTATTTAACAACTGTTATTAATTTTAAAACACATGTTATATGGTAACAATTTCTTTACAATGTTTGACAGTAAAATAAGCAGGAAATCACATAACAGAAAAAATTATCAGAATACACTCAAATTCAGGGGCTGGTAGTTTAAAATGATCTACTGGAGGGAAGGGGAACTTTATTAACTATAGTGGGCAAGGGGCAGTCTTTTAAAGCCTTGGCAATACTCTGTTCCTATCACAACTCCCTGCCGATTTCCCCTGTCACTCTCTATGAACTTTCGCAATGCCGCTCTTTGGACTTGACCATTGGCATCTCAGTGGATGCGCTGCACTTTTCTTCCTGATTGGAGCTCCACACAATTCTGTCGCTCCTCCCAGTTCTATCTTCTGCACCAGAATCACCTCAGAACTTGTGCACATGCTGTTTTTTTATCCTGAGCTGGTTTCTTTGTCAACACTGTACCCGAACCCTGATCAAACTCCTACCCTCTGCAATGCCTCATTGCTGTTCTGGTTCCACAGTGTCTTGTCTCCTTACATTAGTGCAAACCAATATTACAAGTACATCTTGTCGTGGTGCTGACAGATTAATTTTAACTCAGATTATTGAGGAGCTCATATATTGCCAATTTTAGCATGAGAGAAAAAAAATACGGAGCTCAGGATCTGTGACTTCAATTGTGCCTTCAACTTGTATTGAGTAGATGCAGAGACTATCCGGTTACATGGTGGGAAGCTTAGTTCAGTTAGCAATAAGTAAAGTGATTGAATAAACAAGTAAAGTGGTGCTGCAGTGAGGTTATTCACAAGGCACTATATCCAATGTTGACAAGTCAAGCCATATATCTGTCGTTGTATCAGACTTAGTAAATCTGCCATTTATGACTGCATCCAGCAAGAAAAGAAATGGTATAAAGCAAAATAGCAAGTTAAAGTAAGCATAGCAAAACCAGAGATCTCACCACTGATGAAAATAGTTGACCAAGCTCTCTCTCACTGCCTAGATGTCTTTATTTACATATTGGTTACAGAAAAGACATTATAAGTCCAACTTGATCCTTGGAAACTCCTCCACATGTAGCTGCATCAGTACCCCACTAGGCTGAATACTAATACATTCAACAGGTGTGGGAACAACACCTCCTTAGAAGACCTCATTCCACTGTGTAGATGCAGCTGCTACAGCCTTACATCAGAGGTCCTGAGAGTGAGCCAACAGAAGCTATTTAATCTCCTAATCCAATAGAATAGATTGGGTATGGTGTTTGTTTTGAGCAATATATCCTCCAGACAGTTATTTATTGAGTTCAAATTACTTGCACTGCCACTTAACCAATGCCATACACCACTCCTCTCCCAGGCTTTACAATGTATCCTTGAGCATTACGAGGTATCTACTACAATCAAAGGTATTGCACATTGATACGTCACACCACACTTTACTCACTGGATAACAGTCTTTCAAAATGATTTTTTTCAGACCCGATAAGATACGTATTGTCTCAGAGACCCGTCTTTCTCCTTTAGATTGAAGAATCTTGCATCAGCCAGAGAAATGGATTTTCAAATGATGGTAAACCCCTTTAAAACAAAATATTATGCAATAAACTGATTGGCTCTCTCTAATGCTGGCTGCCAAGCATATTAATGGAAAGTTGAGTGGAAGCAAAAAGTGTGGTAGAAAAAGGTGCATAAAGGATAACTGCAGCCTTTAAAAGATTGTTAAGAAAAGGTCATTCAAAAATTTGAGGGGGGATTCACAAGGAGTGGACTGCTACTGGAGTCATTGCTTCAAGAGCCACTACACACAGACGTACCCAGGACATGGGCTACAAGTGTCGCATTCCTTGTGTCAAGCCACTCATGACCAATAGACAATGCCAGAAGCATCTTACCTGGGCCAAGGAGAAAAAGACCTGGACATATGCTCAGTGATCCAAGGTGTTGTTTTCAGATGAAAGTAAATTTTGCATTTCATTTGGAAATCAAGGTCCCAGAGTCTGGAGGAAGAGTGGAAAGGCACACAATCCAAGCTGCTTGAGGTCTAGTGTGAAGTGTCCACAATCAGTGATGGTTCGGGGAGCCATGTCATCTGCTGGTGTAGGTCCATTGTGTTTTATCAAGACAAAAGTCAGCGCAGCCATCTACCAAGAAATTTTAGAGCAATTCATGCTTCTCTCTGACGGCAAGCTTTTTGGTGATGGAAATTTCATTCTCCAGCATGACTTGGCACCTGTCCACACTGCCAAAAGTACCAATACCTGGTTAAAAACCAACAGTATCACTGTGCTTGATTGACCAGCAAACTCACCTGACCTTAACCCCATAGATTCGGTATTGCAAGAGGAAGATGAGAGACACCAGACCCAACAATGCAGACAGTCTGAAAGCTGCTATCAAAGCAACCTGGGCTTCCATAACACCACAGCAGTGCCACAGGCTGATTGCCTCCATGCCACGCCGATGCAATAATTCATGCAAAAGGAGCCCCGACCAAGTATTGAGTGCATTTACTGAATATATATTTCTGTAGGGCAGCATTTCAGATTTTAAAAACATTTCTCAAGCTGGTGTTATAAAGTATTCCAATTTACTGAGATAATGACTTTTATGTTTTCATTGCTTGTAAGCTATAATTATCAACGTTGACAGAAATAAATACTTGAAATAGATCACTCTTTTTTTAATGGCTCTACATAATATATGAGTTTCACTTTTTGTATTGAAGAACTGAAATAAATTAACTTTTTGATGATATTCTAATTTAGTGAGATGCACCTGTACCTATCACATTCAGCAGCACTTGTATCACCCCTTTTTTATTTTAATTTTGATACTATTTACCTGATACATGGTGGTTCCTGAACTGGACCATCTCCTGGGACAGCTGCAGCTGATTCATTCCATCTTTAGATTTAAAATGGGTTGTGCCTGACATTTGCACATTCCTCCAAGGTGAGTGTTCTACCTTTTTCCCTTTCTGTCAGCTCCCACCATCCCCACTTTTTTAAGGATTTTCTGCACTATGGAACGCCCTGCTTTTTTATTCTCATTATAAAGTTCATCACCCTTAAACCTGTTGATGGTATACTGCAACTTCATTTTATTCACCTGAAGAATATATAAAGGACGCTACTATTTACATTTAGTTGACTCTTGATCTTGTTCTTCAATTTTTTATTTTAAGTAATTTCAAAACAACCAAAATGCTGTCAACTCATTTGTTGTATTGCTATAAGTTGCCAGCAAGTCTCATTTGTGCCATCTGTGGGCTGTGTTTAAATATCTACTACCTTTCTGAGAAACTGTGTCTTTAAGCATAACTCTTGAGATTTGATTTTATCTGTGCATCCTTTTCCATATGCAAAATCTGCCATGTTTTCTCATGCTTCAGTACCTAATTTATAATTATACCTTCACCAGTCAACAAATTTAGCTGTTTACTAACAGGTGAACCGATAAGCAGCAACTGATTAAAAAGTTTGGCTAAATACAAAGCGAAGACCTCTGAAAGTTTTTAATTTAATTACAAAAAAATGAAGTGATGGAGTTAAAGACAATTATATTCATAATTTAGAAGCTTTTTATAATAGGAAAGCTTTAAATAAGACAATAAATTATAAACATGATCATGTTACCAGATTGTTCCTATTTTTTAATTTTGTTGTTTTAATGGGGGAATTTCAGTTTCAACAATTAAAGCTCATTTAATATTCATTTAACTCTGAACATGTTTCAATGTTTTTAAAACTATTTTTGCTGTCATTGAATCTGAATCTTTATTGTTTTAGTCACCTGTCCTGGCTCCAAAGCCGGACTTTGTTTTTTTACCCTATGGTTGACTCCTTTGCTAATTCACACCAGATTACTATGGTAACCACCTTTGATGTTATCATCCAATAATTTTTAACATCAGCTCAGCGGCCATATACAGTGGGAAAAATACACTGACGATTTTGCAAGTTTTCCCACCTACAAAGAATGGAGAGGTCTGAAATTTTTATCATAGGTATACTTCACCTGTGAGAGAGAATCTAAAAATAAAAAACAGAAAATCACATTGCATGATTTTTAAATAAATAAATTGCATTATATTGCATGAATTAAGTATTTGATCTTCCACCAATCAGCAAGAATTCTGGCTCTCACAGACCTGTTAGTTTTTCTAGTTTTTCTGAGAAGCCCTCCTACTCTACACTTATAACCTGTATTAATTGAACTCGTTACCTGTTTAAAAGACACCTGTCCACACACTCAATCAATCATATTCCAACCTTTGGCCAAGACTAACGAGCTGTCTAAGGACATCAGGGACAAAATTGTAGACCTGCACAAGGCTGGGATGGGCTACATGACAATAGGCAAGCATCTTGATGAGGAGGCAATAACTTGCCACAATTATTAGAAAATGGAAGAAACACAATATGACTGTCGGTCTTCCTCAGTCTGGGACTCCATGCAAGATCTCACCTCGTGTGGTTAGAATGATTCTGATAAAGGTCAGGAATCAGCCCAGAACTACACTGGAGGACCTGGTCAATGACCTGAAGAGAGATGGGACCACAGTCTCAAACATTACCGTAAGTAACACACTACACTGTCATGGATTAAAATCCTGCAGGGCACGCAAGGTCCTCCTGCTCACACCCGAACATGTCCAGGCCCATTTTAAATTTTCCAATGACCATCTGGATGATCCAGAGAGGCATGGGAGAAGGTCATGTGGTCAAATAAGACCAAAATAGAACTTTTTGGTATCAACTCCACTCGCCGTGTTTGGAGGAAGAAGAAGGATGAGTACAACCCCCAGAATACCATCCCAAGCGTGAAGTATGGTAAGGGAATCATCATACTTTGAGGATGCTTTTCTGAATAGGTGACTGGACGACTGCAGCGTGTTGAAGGGAAGATGGATGGGGTCATGTATCATGAGATTTTGGCCAACAACCTCCTTCCCTCAGTAAGAGCATTGAAGATGGCTCGTGGCTGGGTGTTCCAGCATAACAATGACCCAAAACACACAGCCAGGGCAACTAGGGAGTGGCTCCATAAAAAGCATTTCAAGGTGCTGGAGTGGCATAGCCAGTCTCCAAACCCAATTGAAAATCTTTGGAGAAAGCTGAAACTCAATGTTGCCCAACAACAGCCCCAATACCTGAAAGATCTAGAGAAGTTCTGTATGGAGGAGTGGGCCAAAATTCCTCTTGCAGTTTGTGCAAACTTGGTCAAGAACTACAGAAAACATCTGACCTCTGTAATTGCAATAAAATGCTAATTAATTATTTAAAAGTGTGATTGTCTGGATTTTTTTTAGATTCTGTTTCTCACAGTTGAAGTGTGCCTATGATAAAAATTACAGAGCTCTCCATTCTTTGTAGGTGGGAAAACTTGCAAAATTGGCAATGTGTCAAATACTTATTTTTCCCACTGTATTTTCCTTGAGGCAAGCCACACTTTCTAGTTTGCTCTGCCCAAGTATGATTATCTGTTCAGCTGTTCCAAATTGCTATCATGCAAATAGCTACTAATACAAGTTCAATTCTGTGTTTTTGGTGTTATTAACATCTTCAACTCTGCTGAATCAACAAACTCTTCTTTTCTATTTCTGGCATTCGCAACTTCAACTCTGCTAAATTTAGGTACTTCATAATACAACTTGTCTATGTTATTTCTGCTATTTCTTGTTGTATACCACACTTTCAACAACTCTGCTGTTCCAGATTTGCTACAAATCTCCGCTGTTTTTGTGCTGTCCACTCATTTGGCTCAGCTGCATCTATTGCTTCCAACTTCGCTTATCGACCTGCAGTTCTGCATCCAGCTCTATTGCTCCTTGCTGTTCCACTAGCTGTCCTGCAAGTCCAGTCTCCAGCATCATCACCCAAGTCCATGCTGCTTACCCTGACATACAGCTTAGAGAATACAGCTCACCAGGTGATCCTATAATACCTTATTTCCTTTATGAGGATTTATATCTGTTCAAACCTGTAGAAGTTTAAAATCTTTATCTTGCCTCATTTTTGGTCCAAGTTGATGCTTTTTCCCTTCCTCTGCAGCTTAAACTTTCCTAATTGGTGGCTGTATAACACCACAAGTCCATCACATGCTCATCCTGAAGTCAATGGAATTGGAACTTATTTGAAATGAACTAAGGGCCAAATTGTTATGAAGTACAGACTACCAAAAAATCTTTAAGAATAGATTATTACATGACTGCCACATATATAATGAAGTTAAGGAAATTTAGAAAGTCATAGCCTGATGAATCAACATACCTAGTGCATAGAGCCTGTGAACAGAGAAGAATGACAGCTTAGTATGGGGGCTGTAGAGGATTCAGGTCCTGCAACTATAGGCTTATTAGGGGTCGTATGTATGGAGATATTCTCCCATAGAAGCATTTCAATACATTTATATATGCAGTCTACAGTAAAAAAAAGCCATAATTTTTTTCTTTACAGTCATAGTAGAGGCCTCTACATCAACTCTATATTGACTCCATACAAAACAGAGCCACAAAATAGCCATTGGATTTACTGCACATTACATTAAAGACATGTGAATGTGCCAATGTCTATAATTTAAAAGTATACTTGGATCTAGATACTTCCTCTTTTAATATAGGGAATAATTCTTCCAAGTAAATTGCATGAATTAAATTTTTGGGCATTCTTCTAGAACTCAGAGACAGCTATGAAAGGGAACCTAATGTGTCAAATCGTTGCTTACAATCAACTTTTTAGCTGATGCCATCTTTAGATGTTTAAGGCCAAATGTAATCAAATTTTTAAACTGTGAAGCAGACCTTACCGATGAGGTGCCTCATGGCTGTAGGAGAGGCACAGCTAGGCAAGCAGTTATGCTGGAAGTGATTATAGATGTGCAGGTGCATTGTATTGTGAATTAGAACTGTCACCCTATTCAAACAGTATACAGTGCTGCTCACCATTATTGGTGCCCCTTCATTTTTTTCATAGACTGTACAATATCTTCAAATATAAATGGATATGTACTGAAGTTATATCTAGTGTTGAGCCACGCCCGTAGTGTTCGAGTTCGGTTCGGTTCGTCGAACACCCGTATGTTCGCCGAACTGTTCGTCGAACTGTTTGTCGAACACCTTCGAACACCGTTAAAACCAATGGCAGGCAAACAAAAACACATAGAAATACATAGAAAACACCTTCAAAGGTGTCCAAAAGCTGACAAACTGCTCAGAAGACACAAATAACACATGGAAAAGTGACAAGTACATATAGTCATGCGAAAAGAAAAGAGGTGGAGGAGTAAAAGGAGGGGGAGACAGAGATATAGGCTTGTCATGCCCTTCTAAAACCAAAAAAGTGAGAAGCCGACACGGCCAGTCCGTTCCTGCCCGTGCGACCTCCGTGTCGCCGGGTTTGTGCCAGAGCTGCGGTCGACCCTGCCGGCCAGCCCCCCTCTCCCAATACTGGTGCCTGTCCGCTGGTGGGTTGAGCGAGCCCCCTGTGGTGGAGGCAGGTCTAAGCTTTTTAATTTAAATTGTCTCTCTAATTTGAATGAATACACTTTAAATCCTTTTACAAGGATCTATTGGAGGGCAAGTCTCATGCCAGCAGCCGCGTAATTCCAGCTCCAGTAGCATCCACTAAAGCTGCTGCAGTTAAAAAGCTTTTATAAGGATCGAGCTCGGCGGTCCACTGCAAGGCGTCCTACCGCCAGTCCCAGCCCCTATGCCTTGGGGTGTCTCCCCGATGCTCTTCACTGAGTGTCCCAGGGGCCCGAACCATTTCCTTTGAAAAAATTAAGTGTCCAAACTACAGGTGGTGTAGCTTGCTTAACAGCTGGGATAATCTGATGACTAGCAGACACTGTTACTAGGCAAAAAGTATTTCCTGGGCTAGATGCAGTTAAAAATTTGTAATTAGATAATCTCGTTGGATGCTGAGAAAGCACTCCATGGAGTCTCCTGGCACGCCATATATTATTCCCTTAAAAAGCTTGGGGTAGGGGTCTAGGGGACCCTTTTAGAGGCAAAATCACGGCCCTGTATCGCAATACGTCACCTAGGCTGAAGATAAATGGAACATTTTCATCACCTTTCATAATCACCAATGGTAAAAGGCAGGGATGTCCTCTGTCCCCTCTCTTATACATTCTAGTGATGGAGCACCTGCTCTCATCAATTCTCCATAACCCCAATATTAGGTGGATTGAGGTGGGAGGCACTGAGTACAAGTCCTCTGCATTTGCTGATGATGTCCTAGAATATATCTCTCAATCACATATATCCATCCCTGCTGTTATGGCTGAAATAGATTACTTTGTTACATGGTCAAATTTTAAAATCAATGCAGCGAAGTCTGAGGCCCTCGATGTCTCCCTCCCCAAATCCATACAGGATTCCATCCAGTTAAACTTTCCCTTTGCCTGGCCCTCACAGGGTATCAAATACTTAGGAATTCGTATTCATAGAGACCTCTCCCGTCTATGTTATCTTAATTTTGGGCCCTTTATTCAACAACTCCATACAGACCACGGTTGGCAAGTTAGAACTGGAAGATTCACTACGTGAACCACTGGTGTTTTGTGGAAAAGCACATGTACACTGTGTTCCAAATTATTATGCAAAACACATGCAACACAATTGAAGCAGAAACCATCCAAAACCTCACAAATTCAATGGACGAGAGAGTTCAGAAGCTCCTTTCGAACAAGGGGTCCTATGTGCAAATGTAACATCACCTAGAATAAAGTTTTGAGTTGAAAACTGTTTGATTTCAGTTTCTAATAACCTGCTAATACTTATAATTTCAAAAATGACCATTTTTTTGTTCTTTATTAAAAGGAAAAGGTTGATCGAAGAGTGTGGGGGATCTAAGAGTGTGGCAACCCAGTAGTCAGGATTATTTCAAATTCTGACAATCTGAGGGTCATGTTGCAGGTAGTGCAGCAAAAAGGAACTCATGTGTCTTGCGCATTTAGGAGCCCCAAAATTATTTTCCAGGCTAGATGCAGATAAAAAATATTAGTAATTTGAAAGCTGGTGGAGCTTAGTATAGATGGCCTAATATAATCAGTACTGCAAACTGCTACAAAGCCCAAATTATTTTCCAGCCAAGATACAGATAAACATGATTAGTAATTTTAAATCTGGTGGTGCTTAGTATAGATGGCCCAATAGAATCAGTACTGCACACTGCTACAAAGCCCAAATTATTTTCCAGCCAAGATACAGATAAACATGATTAGTAATTTTAAATCTGGTGGAGCTTAGTATAGATGGCCTAATAGAATCAGCACTGCACACTGCTACAAAGCCCAAATTACTTTCCAGCCAAGATACATATAAACATGATTAGCAATTTTAAAGCTTAAAATGGTTGGTGAGGTGATTTTAACAAATCATCAAGCTTTTACTCTCCCCAGGATGACACAGGGGTAGAAAAGCCGTTTCGGATCCATGATTTGTTCATCTTTATGAACGTGAGTCTGTCTACATTATCAGAGAAGAGCCGCATGCACTTATCTGTCAGCACACCACCAGCAGCGCTGAACACATGTTCAGACAGAACGCTGGCTGCAGGGCATTACAAGATCTCCAAGGCGTAAGTGGCGAGCATCGGCCATTTATCCAGATTGGAAGCCCAAAAAGAGCAAGGATCCAGTGACACAGTCATGGCTTCAATGTTTACTTAGAGATACTCCTGTACCATCGTTTCTAGGCTTCTGCACCTTCCTCACTAGTTGGGCTGCTACCATGCGCCCTGGTAAAACCATCTCCCCCACCCGCACATGCCTGCCGCCTTGGTGCTGCCGACCGGCTGGACCTTGCAGATGTTAGCCCTTCCGCATACAACTCCTCCTCCTCTACTTCCTCCACCTCCTCTTGTGCCACCACCTGACTCCGAATTCTGTTTAAGATGTGCTCCAGCATGTAAATCACCGGAATAGTCATGCTGATAATGGCATCGTCAGCACTAAACATCTTCGTCGCCATTTCAAAACTGTGCAGAAGGGTGCATAGGTTCCTGATCTGAGACCACTCCTCCAGCGTGATTTGCCCCACCTCTGGATCTCGTTGGCCCAGGCTATACGTCAGAACGTATTGCACCAGGGCTTGTCGGTGCTGCCACAGTCGCTGCAACATGTGCAGAGTTGAATTCTACTGGGTAGGCACATCGCATTTTAGCCGGTGAAGTGGCAAGCCCAACGACTTCTGTAGAGATGTAAGTCGCCAAGCTGCGGGATGCGAATGGCGGAAGTGAGCACACAGCGACCGTGCCCTCTGCAGAAGGCCATCTAGTCCGGGATAGTGGGCTAAAAATTGCTGGACAACCAGGTTCAACACGTGAGCCATACAAGGCACGTGTGTGACATTGCCCCGGAGAAGGGCCGCAACCAGGTTTACAGCATTGTCGCACACGGCCTTCCCTGGATTCAGGTCCAGTGGAGATAACCATTCATGAAACTGGCTCTCCAGAGCTGACCACAACTCCTCAGCTGTGTGACTCACATTTCCCAGACATTTCAAAGTAAAAACCGCCTGATGACGTTGAGCCCTGCTGCCAGCATAGTAAGGAGGTGTGCAGGATCCTTTCGGCGCAGTTAGAAAGCTTGTGGCATGACCAGACAGGCTTTGGGTGCAGGTGGAGGACCGACAGGAGGTTGAGGAGGCAGAAGCTGTGGAGGAACTTTGAGATAAAGAGGATTGACGCTCAACTCGTGGGGACGGCAAGACTTGGACAGCAGCCCCTTGACCTGCTGTCACCATAGCTACCCAGTGCCCATTCAGCGACATGTAACTCCCCTGTCCATGCCTACTCGTCCAAGTGTCTGTGGTGAAATGCACCCTGTCACACACAGAGTTTCCCAAAGATGCAGTGATATTGTGTGTGACATGCTGGTGGAGCGAAGGCACACCTTTCTTTGAGAAGCAGTGCCGACTGGACATCTGGTAATGGGGCACTGCGACGGACATAAGGTCTCGAAAATCCTCTCTGTCCACCAGGTGGAAAGGAAGCATTTCTGCAGCCAAGAGCTTGCAGATGGTGAAATTCAACCTCTTAGCTTTCTCATGGCTAGGAGGAAATGGTCTTTTACTTGTCCACATCTGAGGGACCGAGGGCTGGCTGTTGTGCTTAGACCGGTTGAGAAGGGTGTCCCCGGCAAACTGCCAGTCTGTGAGGAAGATGCAGGCGGACATGTTAGGTTGCCTTGATCCAAAGGTGGTGCTATCGATGTCGGACAGCGCTGAACACCAGCTGGTGTTTCCACCTCCAAAGAAAATGATGACCTGCCAATCACGCTGTCTGTTGCGGGTAAAGAGGTGACAGGTCTGCGTCCTAAAACAGGTGTGACTGCTGTCCCCCCAGTCACAGAGGATGCAGAGGCCGCGGATGCACAAGATGCGGCAGACGGCGGCTGGCCCGGCCGGCTAGGCCGCATTGTAGCACAGTGAGTTTCCCACTGCAACTAATGCTTCATGTTCATGTGCCGGTTCATGCATGAAGTACTCAAACTATGTATTTTTTGGCCTCTACTAGAGATGAGCGTTGTTCAACTCGAACTGTTCGCCAATCTCAAATTCGAGCTGTTTTGGGCGGTGTTCGAGCCGTTCGGCGAACACGAACGATTTGAGAAAAATTCGGCTGTTCGAGGTTATGTTCGATAACTGTTCGTGCACCAAAATCATCAACTGGATTTTTTCTCAGTAATGATGAAAATTAATGTTAATACGCAGTTTGATTGTACAGCGGGGTGGGGGGAGGGGCAGGGGATGGATCTCTGCAGGAATAATGAAGATCTCCATTTTTTTTTCTCTTTCCCGCATTTACAGTGGGGAGGTGCAATCTGTCAGCCTATCAGCAGCGCACACACGGAGCGAAGTGCTTTTTTTCACACAAGCAAGGGCATGTGTCATTGGCAGTGTATGTCACATGTCCTTGCCCTATAAGACCAAGCCATTTTCCCCGTCGCCACCATTTTCTCACTGCTGCAGCTGCATGTTAGACGGCACCGCTGTTGCTGTGTGCGCTATACCTTGATAATTTCAAGCCAATTTTCGCACAAATCTACAGATAGCTTGGGAGTAGGGAATAGTTGTGATTGCAGTCCTTTTAAGGACTAGGTTACAGCATTTCCTACGACTTTTATCAGGCAGGTCTGTGCTCTTAAATAGATAGATTGTGGGAGTAAAGACTAATTGTAATTGCAGTCCTTTTCAGGACTAGGTTACATCAGTTCCTATCAGTTTTTGCCAGGCAGGTCTGTGCCAGTGCTGTGCAAGTTTTTTTCACAGCATTTGGCTGAATCTAGCAAAGCTAATCCTTTTTGGCCTATTGCAGAGTGTGTTAGTCAGTGGAGTAGAATATCTGTGTTGCAAGATATACCACCTGTGTATAGAATACCAATTTTTTTACTGCACCTAGTGAAGTAAAATCTTTTGGGCATAGCATCATTCTATTAGTCCATCTATACTGACCTCCATCAGGTTGCAAATTGAATATAATTTTTTTCTGCATCTAGCTCTGAAAAAATATTTGGGCTTCTAGCAGTGTGTGGGACTTGTTCTATTAGTCCATCTATACTGACCTCCATCAGGTGGCAAACTGAATATAATTTTTTTCTGCATCTAGCTCTGAAAAAATATTTGGCCTTCTAGCAGTGTGTGGGACTTGTTCTATTAGTCCATCTATACTGACCTCCATCACGCTGCAAATTCAAAATAATTTTTTGTCTGCATCTAGCTCTGAAAAAATATTTGGCCTTCTAGCAGTGTGTGGGACTTTCTCTATTAGTCCATCTATACTGACCTCCATCAGGCTGCAAATTAAAAATAATTTTTATCTGCTTCTACCTCTGAAAAAATATTTGGCCTTCTAGCAGTGTGTGGGACTTTCTCTATTAGTCCATCTATACTGATCTCAATCAGGTTGCAAATTAAAAATAATTTATATCTGCATCTAGCTCTGAAAAAATATTTGGCCTTCTAGCAGTGTGTGGGACTTTCTCTATTAGTCCATCTATAATGACCTCCATCAGGTTGCAAATTAAAAATAATTTTTTGTCTGCATCTAGCTCTGAAAAAATATTTGGCCTTCTAGCAGTGTGTGGGACTTTCTCTATTAGTCCATCTATACTGACCTCCATCAGGTTGCAAACTGAATATATTTTTTTTCTGTATCTACCTCTGAAAAAATATTGGGCTTCTAGCTGTGTGTGGGACTTGTTCTATTAATCCATCTATACAGACCTCCATCAGGTTGCAAACTGAATATAATTTTTTTCTGCATCTACCTCTGAAAAAATATTTGGGCTTCTAGCTGTGTGTGGGTCTTGTTCTATTAGTCCATCTATACTGCCCTCCATCAGGTTGCAAAATGAATATAATTTTTTTCTGCATCTAGCTCTGAAAAAATATTTGACCTTCTAGCAGTGTGTGGGACTTTCTCTATTAGTCCATCTATACTGACCTCCATCAGGTTGAAAATTAAAAATAATTTATATCTGCATCTAGCTCTGAAAAAATATTTGGCCTTCTAGCAGTGTGTGGGACTTTCTCTATTAGTCCATCTATACTGACCTCCATCAGGTTGCAAATTAAAAATAATTTTTTGTCTGCATCTAGCTCTGAAAAAATATTTGGCCTTCTAGCAGTGTGTGGGACTTTCTCTATTAGTCCATCTATACTGACCTCCATCAGGTTGCAAACTGAATATATTTTTTTTCTGCATCTACCTCTGAAAAAATATTGGGCTTCTAGCTGTGTGTGGGACTTGTTCTATTAATCCATCTATACAGACCTCCATCAGGTTGCAAACTGAATATAATTTTTTTCTGCATCTACCTCTGAAAAAATATTTGGGCTTCTAGCTGTGTGTGGGACTTGTTCTATTAATCCATCTATACAGACCTCCATCAGGTTGCAAACTGAATATAATTTTTTTCTGCATCTACCTCTGAAAAAATATTTGGGCTTCTAGCTGTGTGTGGGGCTTGTTCTATTAGTCCATCTATACTGACCTCCATCAGGTTGCAAATTGAATATAATTTTTTTCTGCATCTAACCCAGCCAATAGTTTTGGCCTTATACCACAGTTTGGCCACTCAGCTCTGCTCGGTTCCCATCCATTGTTTTTTTGTGCAAACAACTCCAGAGTTGTGAATTAGTTAACCAACAAAATGAGTGGAAAAAGGCCTGCTGCTGGTGGAAAGTGTAATAGGCAAGTTGGGAAGGGGAAAAAAGGTTGTGTCCATGGGGTAGGTGTTAAAGCAACAGTAACATCTGCAGAAGAAAGACCATCTTCCAGCCAAACTAAAATGTCTACTTCTTTTAGCGGACAATGTGATAAGATCCCTTTCTTACGGCCACGCCAATCGCTACAAATTCCAGATGAGGCACAAAAACAGCAGGTGCTTCAACGGATATCAAGTGCTCCTTTAAGTGGGCTCTCCTCCACATCAACTTCAACATCACAAATACTCCAGTCCTCAAAGGTGTCACCCCAATCGCACTTGCTTCCTCACAGCTCCCAAATCTCCAGCTGCCCGTCTGAGTATGAAACTGTAACTCCTGTTGGTGGAGACAATGAGGAAGACGATGATGAGACTCAAATACCTGATTGGAGCGACAACTTTAGTTTTTTGTCAGGGCAGGAACAGGTTGGCTCTGAGGACGACGGGTGTGATAACGCACAGGGTGATGATGGTGAGGTTGGAGATCCCACTTACTGTCAACCCACAGTCAGCCAAGAGATGAGGTCAGCAGAGGAGGTGGAGGAAGATGCTAATGACGAGGTGGTCAGGTTGCGCCTTCCTGGACAGAGACGTAGTACTGGAAGCACGTCAACAACTGCATCCTCAAACACAACTCTGCCTCTCACCACAAGTCGTGGTGGCTCTTCAGGTCGCATGGGTGCTAAGCCTTGCATAGCCTGGGCATTTTTTCAGATCGATAAAGATGACCCAACTCGTGTTATCTGTAACATTTGTCAGAAAAAGCTAAGTAGAGGCCAAAAAATACATAGTTTGAGTACTTCATGCATGAACCGGCACATGGACATGAAGCATAAGTTGCAGTGGGAAGCTCAGTGTGCTACAATGCAGCCTAGCCGGCCGGGCCAACCACCGTCTGCCATATCTTGTGCATCCGCGGCCTCTTCATCCTCTGTGACAGGGGGGGGACAGCAGTCACACCTGTTTTGGGGTGCAGACCTGCCACCTCTTTACCCACAACAGCCAGCGTGATTGGCAGGTCATCATTTTCTTTGGAGGTGGTAACACCAGCTGGTGTTGAGCGCTGTCCGACATCGATAGCACCAACTTTGGATCAAGGCAACCTAACATGTCCGCCTGCATCTTCCTCACAGACCGGCAGTTTGCCGGGGACACCCTTATCAACCCCGTCTAAGCACAATAGCCAGCCCTCGGTCCCTCAGATGTGGACAAGTAAAAGACCATTTCCTCCTAGCCATGAGAAAGCTAAGAGGTTGAATTTCACCATCTGCAAGCTCTTGGCTACAGAAATGCTGCCTTTCCGCCTGGTGGACACAGAGGATTTTCGAGACCTTATGTCCGTCGCAGTGCCCCAGTACCAGATGCCCAGTCGGCACTACTTCTCAAAGAAAGGTGTGCCTGTGCTCCACCAGAATGTCGCGCACAACATCACCGCTTCTTTGAGAAACTCTGTGTGTGACAGGGTGCATTTCACCACAGACACTTGGACGAGTAGGCATGGACAGGGGCGTTACATGTCGCTGACTGGGCACTGGGTAACTATGGTGACAGCAGGACAAGGGGCTGCTGTCCAAGTCTTGCCGTCCCCACGAGTTGTGCGTCAATCCTCTTTATGTCAAAGTTCCTCCACTGCTTCTGCCTCCTCAACCTCCTCTCAGTCTTCCACCTGCACCCAAAGCCTGTCTGGTCATGCCACAAGCCTTCTAACTGCGCAGAAGGGATCCCTCACACCTCCTTACTATGCTGGCAGTAGGGCTCGACGTCTTCAGGCGGTTTTTACCTTGAAATCTCTGAGAAATGTGAGTCACACAGCTGAGGAGTTGTGGTCAGCTCTGGACAACCAATTTCATGAATGGTTGTCTCCACTGGACCTGAAACCAGGGAAGGCCGTGTGCGACAATGCTGCAAACCTGGGTGCGGCCCTTCGCCGGGGCAATGTCACACACGTTCCTTGTATGTCTCACGTGTTGAACCTGGTTGTCCAGCAATTTTTAGCCCACTATCCCAGACTAGATGGCCTTCTGCAGAGGGCACGGTCACTGTGTGCTCTCTTCCGCCGTTCGCATCCCGCAGCTCAGCGACTTACATCTCTACAGAAGTCGTTGGGCCTGCCACTTCAACGGCTAAAATGCGATGTGCCTACCCGGTGGAATTCAACTCTGCACATGTTGCAGCGACTGTGGCAGCACCGACAAGCCCTGGTGCAATACGTTCTGACGTATAGCCTGGGCCAACGAGATCCAGAGGTGGGGCAAATCACGCTGGAGGAGTGGTCTCAGATCAGGGACCTATGCACCCTTCTGCACAGTTTTGAAATGGCGACGAAGATGTTTAGTGCTGACGATGCCATTATCAGCATGACTATTCCGGTGATTTACATGCTGGAGCACATGTTAAACAGAATTCGGAGTCAGGTGGTGGCACAAGAGGAGGTGGAGGAAGTAGAGGAGGAGGAGTTGTATGCGGAAGGGCTAACATCTGCAAGGTCCAGACGGTCGGCAGCACCAAGGCGGCAGGCATGTGAGGGTGGGGGAGATGGTTTTACCAGGGCGCATGGTAGCAGCCAAACTAGTGAGAAAGGTGCAGGAGCCCAGGAAGAAGTTGAGGACGAACTGATGGAAGACTCATCAGATGAGGGAGACCTTGATTACATTTCTGTTGTGCGAGGTTGGGGGGAGAGGACAGAGGAAGGAAGTATGATTGTTACCTCGCCACCAACACAACAGGGACTTGGTGCTCCTGGATGCGCAACACACATGGGTGCCTTCATGCTGCACTACCTGCAACATGACCCTCGAATTGTGAGAATTAGAAATAATCCTGACTACTGGGTTGCCACACTGTTAGATCCCCGGTACAAAAGTAAATTTGCAGAAATTATTCCTGCCATAGAAAGGGATGCACGCATGCAGGAGTATCAGCAGAGACTGTTGCAGAATCTTACATGTGCTTTTCCACAAAACACCAGTGGTGCACGTAGTGAATCTCACAGTTCCAACTTGCCAACCGTGGGACCGTCAAGTGTTCAGCACTCAAACCGTAACAGAACCACAGTATCTGCTGGTAACATCAATTTTGCGGAATCATTTCACCACTTTTTTAGCCCATCCTTTGCAAGGCCACAGGAGACAAGAAGTCTGACACATAGTCAACGCCTAGAGACGATGGTACAGGAGTATCTCCAAGTAAACATTGAAGCCATGACTGTGTCACTGGACCCTTGCTCTTTTTGGGCTTCCAATCTGGATAAATGGCCGGAGCTAGCCACTTACGCCTTGGAGATCTTGTTATGCCCCGCAGCCAGCGTTCTGTCTGAACGTGTGTTCAGCGCTGCTGGTGGTGTGCTGACAGATAAGCGCACGCGGCTCTCCACTGATAATGTAGACAGACTCACGTTCATAAACATGAACAAATCATGGATCCGAAACGACTTTTCTACCCCTGTGTCATCCTGGGGAGAGTAAAAGCTTGATAATTGGTTAAAATCACCCTACCAACCGTTTTAAGCTTTCAAATTACTAATCATGTTTATCTGTATCTTGGCTGGAAAATAATTTGGGCTTTGTAGCAGTGTGCAGCACTGATTCTATTAGGCCATCTATAATAAGCTCCACCAGATTTAAAATTAATAATAATTTTTAGCTGCATCTAGCCCGGAAAATAATTTTGGGGCTCCGAGATGCGCAAGACACATAAGTGCCTTCTTGCTGCACTACCTGCAACATGACCCTCATATTGTCAGAATTTGAAGTAATCATGACTACTGAGTTGCCACACTCTTAGATCCCCCAAACTTTTCGATCATCCTTTTCATTTTAATAAAGACAAAAAAAATGGTCATTTTTGAAATTATAAGCATTAGCAGGTTATTAGAAACTGAAATCAAACAGTTTTCAACTCAAAACTTTATTCTAGGTGATGTTACATTTTCACATAGGACCCCTTGTTCGAAAGGAGCTTCTGAACTCTCTCGTCCATTGAATTTGTCAGGTTTTGGATGGTTTCTGCTTCAATTGTTTTGCATGAGGACAGAATACCCTCCCAGAGCTGTTGCTTAGATGTGAACTGCCTCCCGCCATCATAGACACTCCTTTTGATGATGCTCCAGAGGTTCTTAATGGGGTAGAGGTCAGGGGAGCATGGGGGTCACACCATAAGTTTGTACCCTTTTATGCCCATATCAGCCAGAGATGCAGATGTTTTATGTGCAGCATGAGATGGTGCATTATCATGCAAAAAAATGATCTTGCTGTGAAATACACGGTTCTTCTTCTTGAACCATGGCAGGAAGTGCTGTTTGAGAAAATCCACATACATTATGGAGTTCATCTTTAGCGCCTTCAGGGATCCTAAAGGGGCCGACAATCTCTCTCCCCATGATTCCAGCCCAAAACATTACTCCACCTCCTCCTTGTTGGCGCTGTAGCCGTGTTTGCGTGGGGTGTCCATCAACCAGCCATCCTCCACTCCATCCATCTGGACCATCGAGCGCTGCACGGCACTCATCCGTGAACAAAACAGTTTTGAAATCAGTCTTCATGTAATGTTTGGCCCACTGGAGCCGTTTCTGCTTGTGTGAAGTGGATAGAGGAGGTTGACAGGATGGCGTATGCACAGCTGCAAACCTCTGAAGGATCCTGCTTCTTGTTGTTCGGGGGACATTGGAGGCACCAGCAGCTTCAAAAACTTGTCTGCTGCTATGACAAGGCTTTTTTGCCGCTGCTCTTTTAACCTGACGTAATTGCCTGTAGGAAAGAGTCCTCAATTTGCCCTTATCAGCACGCACACGTGTGTACTGTGAATGAGCTACATACTTCTTGATTGCAAAGACACTTCATCCTGATCATCGCACAATGTTGATTGTAGTCATGCCTTGACCTAAAAACTCCACAATTTGTTGCTTCTCAGCAGTCGACACATCCTTTTTCTTTCCCATTTTGGCAGAAAATGTAGGCTGCTTAATAATGTGAGACAGCCTTCTTAAGTAGTCGTGCCTTTCATTGGACACACCTGCCAAACTAATTAGCACAGGTGTCTGCAATTGCTTACAGTGATATAAAGAGCCCTGACACACATCACCATCAATGAGTTTAACTGACAAACAAACAAATTCTTCCCTTATCACTCCTAAACACTTTTTGCATAATAATTTTGAACACAGTGTACATGTGCTTTTCCACAAAACACCAGTGGTTCACGTAGTGAATCTTCCAGTTCTAACTTGCCAACCGTGGTCTGTATGGAGTTGTTCAATAAAGGGCCCAAAATTAAGATAACATAGATGGGAGAGGTCTCTATGAATAGGAATTCCTAAGTATTTGATACCCTGTGAGGGCCAGGCAAAGGGAAAGTTGGACTGGATGGAATCCTATATGGATTTGGGGAGGGAGACATTGAGGGCCTCAGACTTCGCTTCATTGATTTTAAAATTTGACCATGTAACAAAGTGATCTATTTCAGCCATAACAGCATGGATGGATATATGTGATTGAGTGATATATACTAGGACATCATCAGCAAATAGAGAGCACTTGTACTCGGTGCCTCCCACCTCAATCCACCTAATATTGGGGTTATGGCGAATTGATGAGAGCAGGTGCTCCGTCACTAGGATGTATAAGAGAGGGGACAGAGGACATCCCTGCCTTGTCCCATTGGTGATTGTGAAAGGTGATGAAAATGTTCTGATGCACCCCCTGGGCCTTGGGACACCCGGAGCCGGACCCTTTTTGGTGGATGCTGGTGGTTGTAGTCTTCGTGGCGGCGACCCGCTTTCGTGGCTCAGGGTGGTCAAACCAGTGGCGGAACTATTTATGTGGTTTTGATGTTTAAATGTCTGACTACGCCACCCGTGGATTGCGGTCAGAGTGAAGGGCAGACCGCTGAGGCTGGTGTTGTGGGTGCAGCAGAGCGTAGCATAACTCCCCACGGGAGGAGTATAGCCTCAGGGCAGTGTATGCGGAGGATGGGGGTGATGGTGCAGGGCAGCAGCAGTAACGACACGGAGTCAGTGATGCAGTCCAGGGCCTTTACTCACAGTTCTTATTATCCAGACCACGTCTGCAGGTAATGGCTGCCCACGTCGTACTGTGCTCACCAGGTGAGGGGCTCAGACAACTCCCAGATAACTTTGAAGTGCTTCACAGGACCCCCTTTGTGTGTCCTTTGTCTGGCCTTTCTTACCAACCCTTCTGTCCGGCTGCCTCGGGCCTCCTCTTGGTAAACTTGGCGCCAGTTTCCCTGACCCTATGTGGTGCCTTCCTAGCGGGTGTAGCGAGGGGCTGCGCCACATAAAATGTCACAGCCTCCGGTTTCTAGCTGAGGGTCATTTCCTGCCTCCACTAGTTTCGGGGACCGGTCTCCCCCTTTGGCCTGACCCCTCCACGCAGGTGGATTCGGGCGTGCGGTGGCGACTCGCCCGTCCGCACCCCTGGGATCCCTTCATTCCTCGTTCCTGGAGCCTTCTCTGCTCCTCTTCCTTCCTTCTCCCTCTTCCAGGCCTGGGCCTCTGTTACTAGGCCCGTCTCCGGAGCAGAGCTCATGCAGAGCCCCTGCTCCCTGCCACTTCTGCTCAGACTTCTCTGCACTGAACTAAGATGGTGCCCACCTTTTATATTCCCTTCTCAATGCACCCAAGAACTGCTTCCTCCCTGCTCCTGCACTACAGGGTTCCCCTTCCTCAGTGTTCCCTCCCCCCACTCCAGCCAGGGACAGGGACTGCCGTGCCCATCTCAGAGGCATATTGGTCGCCCTGCCCCACGGCAATGTCGTGTAATGCATGCAGGTGTCGGGTCCTGATCCACACTCCATCCTTACCTGAGAGTGAGATATCACACCTCTGGGTGAGGTGCAATACCTCTGTAGCAACCGAGCCCTCAGGGTGCTCCAGTTCCATTTATCTTCAGTCTAGGTGACGTATTGTGATACAGGGCCGTGATTTTGGCTAAAAAAGGTTCCCCTAGACCCCTTCCCAAGCTTTTTAAGAGAATCATATATGGCGTGCCAGGAGACTCTATGGAATGCTTTCTCAGCATCCAACGAGAGTATCTAATTACAAATTTTTAACTGCATCTAGCCCAGGAAATACTTTGTGCCTAGTAGCAGTGTCTGCTAGTCAGCGGATTATCCCGGCTGTTAAGCAAGCTACACCACCTGTAGTTTGGACACTTAATTTTTTCAAAGGAAATGCTTCGGGACCACGGGATACTCAGTGAAGAGCATCAGGAGGCACTCCAAGTCATAGGGGCTGGGACTGGCAGTAGGATGCCTTGCGGTGGACAGCCGAGCTCGATCCTTATAAAAGCTTTTTAACTGCAGCAGCTTTAGTGGACCCTTTAGTGGACGCTACTGGAGCTGGAATTACGCGGCTGCTGGCATGAGACTTGCCCTCCAATAGATCCTTGTAAATGGATTTAAAGTGTATTCATTCAAATTAGAGAGACAATTTAAATTAAAAAACTTAGAGCTGCCTCCACCACAGGGGGGCTCGCTCGACCCACCAGCGGACAGGCACCAGTATTGGGAGAGGGGGGCTGGCCGTCAGGGTTCACCGCGGCTCTGGCACAAACCCGGCGACACGGAGGTGGCACGGGCAGGAACGGACTGAACGTGTCGGCTTCTCACTTTTTGGATTTTAGAAGGGCATGACATGCCTATATCTGTGTCTCCCCCTCCTTTTACTCCTCCACCTCTTTTTTTTCGCATGACTATATGTACTTGTCACTTTTCCATGTGTTAGTTGTGTCTCCTGAGCAGTTTGTCAGCTTTTAGACACCTTTGAAGGTGTTTTCTATGTGTTTCTATGTGTTTTTGTTTGCCTGCCATTGGTTTTAACGGTGTTCGAAGGTGTTCGACGAACAGTTCGACGAACACACGGGTGTTCGACGAACCGAACCGAACTCGAACACTACGGGGGTGGCTCAACACTAGCCTCTACTTAGCTTTTGCTGACAAATGTTACAGATAACACGAGTTGGGTCATCTTTATCGATCTGAAAAAATGCCCAGGCTATGCAAGGCTTAGCACCCATGCGTCCTGAAGAGCCATCACGACTTGTGGTCAGAGGCAGAGTTGTGTTTGAGGATGCAGTTGTTGACGTGCTTCCAGTACTACGTCTCTGTCCAGGAAGGCGCAACATGACCTCGTCGTCACTAGCATCCTCCTCCACCCCCTCTGCTGACCTCATCTCTTGGCTGACTGTGTGTGGACAGTAA
Source organism: Phyllobates terribilis (assembly GCF_046119375.1). Taxonomy (NCBI): domain Eukaryota; kingdom Metazoa; phylum Chordata; class Amphibia; order Anura; family Dendrobatidae; genus Phyllobates; species Phyllobates terribilis. The sequence continues at coordinate 784,234,241 of NW_027362762.1, forward strand.
GTGGGATCTCCAACCTAATCATCATCACCCTGTGTGTTATCACACCCGTCGTCCTCAGAGCCAACCTGTTTCTGCCCTGACAAAAAACTAAAGTTGTCGCTCCAATCAGGTATTTGAGTCTCATCATCGTCTTCCTCATTGTCTCCACCAACAAGAGTTACAGTTTGGGAACGAGGGTCTACATTATGATCAGAACCTTCTGCGTCTGGTCCTGGAAACGACTCATAAAGATTCTGGGCATCGGTGCAGATCATTTCCTCGTCTGAATTCACAGAAGCTCTGGAGCCGTCCCCTGATTCCCAGGCTATAGTATGAGTAAACAGCTCTGCAGACTCAACCATCTGTTCTACCCCATACTCAGATGGGCAGCTGGAGACTTGGGAGCTGTGAGGAAGCAAGTGCGATTGGGGTGACACCTCTGAGGACTGGAGTATTTGTGATGTTGAAGTTGAGGTGGAGGAGAGCCCACTTAAAGGAGCACTTGATATCCGTTGAAGCACCTGCTGTTTTAGTGCCTCATCTGGAATTTGTATTGATTTTTGTGGCCGTAAGAAAGGGATCTTATCATATTGTCCGCTAAAAGAAGTAGACATTTTAGTTTGGCTGGAAGATGGTCTTTCTTCTGCAGATGTTACTGTTGCTTTAACACCTACCCCACGGACACAACCTTTTTTTCCCTTCCCAACACGCCCATTCCCCTTTCCACCAGCAGCAGGCCTTTTTGCTCTCATTTTGGAGATTAACTAATTCACAACTCTGGAGTTGTTTGCACAAAAAACAATGGATGGGAACCGAGCAGAGCTTAGTGGCCAAACTGTGGTATTAGCCCAAAAGTATTGGCTGGGTTAGATGCAGATAAAAATTATATTGAATTTGCAACCTGATGGAGGTCAGTATAGATGGACTAATAGAACAAGTCCCACACACTGCTACAAGCTGAAATATTTTTTCAGAGCTCGATGCAGAAAAAAATTATATTGAATTTGCAACGTGATGGAGGTTAGTTTAGATGGACTAATAGAACAAGTCCCACACACTGCTACAAGCTGAAATATTTTTTCAGAGCTAGATGCAGAAAAAAATTATATTGAATTTGCAACCTGATGGAGGTTAGTATAGATGGACTGATAGAACAAGTCCCACACACTGCTAGAAGCCGAAATCTTTTTTCAGATCTCGATGCAGAAAAAAATTATATTGAATTTGCAACCTGATGGAGGTTAGTATAGATGGACTAATAGATCAAGTCCCACACACTGCTATAAGCCGAAATCTATTTTCAGAGCTCGATGCAGAAAAAAATTATATTGAATTTGCAACCTGATGGAGGTTAGTATAGATGGACTAATAGAACAAGTCCCACACTCAGCTACAAGCTGAAATATTTTTTCAGAGCTAGATGCAGAAAAAAATTATATTGAATTTGCAACCTGATGGAGGTTAGTATAGATGGACTGATAGAACAAGTCCCACACACTGCTAGAAGCCGAAATCTTTTTTCAGATCTCGATGCAGAAAAAAATTATATTGAATTTGCAACCTGATGGAGGTTAGTATAGATGGACTAATAGATCAAGTCCCACACACTGCTATAAGCCGAAATCTATTTTCAGAGCTCGATGCAGAAAAAAATTATATTGAATTTGCAACCTGATGGAGGTTAGTATAGATGGACTAATAGAACAAGTCCCACACTCAGCTAGAAGCTGAAATATTTTTTCAGAGCTAGATGCAGAAAAAAATTATGTTGAATTTGCAACTTGATGGAGGTTAGTATAGATGGACTAATAGAACAAGTCCCACACACTGCTAAAAGCCGAAATATTTTTTCAGAGCTCGATGCAGAAAAAAATTATATTGAATTTGCAACCTGATGGAGGTCAGTATAGATGGACTAATGGAACAAGTCCCACACACTGCTAGAAGCCCAAATATTTTTTCAGAGCTAGATGCAAAAAAAAAATATATTGAATTTGCAACCTGATGGAGGTCAGTATAGATGGACTAATAGAACAAGTCCCACACACTGCTACAAGCTGAAATATTTTTTCAGAGCTCGATGCAGAAAAAAATTATATTGAATTTGCAACGTGATGGAGGTTAGTTTAGATGGACTAATAGAACAAGTCCCACACACTGCTACAAGCTGAAATATTTTTTCAGAGCTAGATGCAGAAAAAAATTATATTGAATTTGCAACCTGATGGAGGTTAGTATAGATGGACTGATAGAACAAGTCCCACACACTGCTAGAAGCCGAAATCTTTTTTCAGAGCTCGATGCAGAAAAAAATTATATTGAATTTGCAACCTGATGGAGGTTAGTATAGATGGACTAATAGATCAAGTCCCACACACTGCTAGAAGCCGAAATCTATTTTCAGAGCTCGATGCAGAAAAAAATTATATTGAATTTGCAACCTGATGGAGGTTAGTATAGATGGACTAATAGAACAAGTCCCACACTCAGCTACAAGCTGAAATATTTTTTCAGAGCTAGATGCAGAAAAAAATTATGTTGAATTTGCAACTTGATGGAGGTTAGTATAGATGGACTAATAGAACAAGTCCCACACACTGCTAAAAGCCGAAATATTTTTTCAGAGCTCGATGCAGAAAAAAATTATATTGAATTTGCAACCTGATGGAGGTCAGTATAGATGGACTAATGGAACAAGTCCCACACACTGCTAGAAGCCCAAATATTTTTTCAGAGCTAGATGCAAAAAAAAAATATATTGAATTTGCAACCTGATGGAGGTTAGTATAGATGGACTAATAGAATGATGCTATGCCCAAAAATTATACTTCACTAGGTGCAGTAAAAAAAATTGCATTCTATACACAGGTGGCTACTCCACTGACTAACACACTCTGCAATAGGCCAAAATGGATTTGCTTTGCTAGATTTAGCCAAATGCTGTGAAAAAAAATTGCACAGCACTGACACAGACCTGCCTGGCAAAAAGTGATAGGAACTGATGTAAGCTAGCCCTGAAAAGGACTGCAGTTACAATTAGTCTTTACTCCCAACCTATCTATTTAAGAGCACAGACCAGCCTGATAAAAGTCATAGGAAATTATGTAACCTAGTCCTCAAAAGGACTGCAATCACAGCTCTTCCCTACTCCCAAGCTATCTGTAGATTTGTGCGAAAATTGGCTTGAAATTAACAAGGTATAGCGCACACAGCAACTGCGGTGCCGTCTAACACGCAGCTGCAGAAGTGAGAAAATGGTGGCGACGGGGAAAATGGCTGGGTCTTATAGGGCAAGGACATGTGACATACACTGCCAATGACACATGCCCTTGCTTGTGTGAAAAAAAGCAGTTCGCTCCGTGTGTGCGCTGCTGATAGGCTGACAGACTGCACCGCCCCACTGTAAATGCGGGGAAGAGAAAAAAAAATGGAGATCTTCATTATTTCTGCAGAGATCCATCCCCTGCCCCTCCCCCCACCCCGCTGTACACTCAAACTGCGTATTAACATTAATTTTCAGCATTACTGAGAAAAAATCCAGTTATGATTTTGGTGCACGAACAGTTATCGAACATAACCTCAAACAGCCGAATTTTTTTCAAATCGTTCGTGTTCGCCGAACTGCTCGAACACCGCCCAAAACAGCTCGAATTTGAGATCGGCGAACAGTTCGAGTCGAACACCGCTCATCTCTAGTTATATCCTCATGAATTTTTAATTAGTGATCCAAAGTAATACTGCATATTGCAATTTCAAAGAAAATACAGAATAAACCACATGCACAGCAATAAAGGCACCCCTAATTAATACTTGGTTGCACACCCTTTGGCATTGATGACAGCCTCTAAACGTTTCTTGTAGCCATCTATATGTTTCTTGCCCTTCTCAGCTGGAATTTGCTCCCACTGTTCCTTTGCAGTTTGTTCAAGCTCTTGAATGTTTGCAGGGTTTTTTTTCCCAACGGCAGTTTTCTGCTGACCCCAAAGATTTTCAGTAGGATTGAGGTCATTTTTCTTTTTCAACCATTCCTGTGTACTTTTTCATGTGTGCTTTGGGTCATTGTCTGGCTGGAGGACCCATTATCTTCGACTCAAACCAAGTTTTCTTACACTGGGTAGGACATTTCACTTTAAAATCTCTTGATAATTCACTGATTTAATGAATTCGGTGATACTGTTAAGGCCTCCAGTACCCACTTCAGCATACCAACCCCACAGCATTATGGATCCTCCACCAAAAATAACTGTTGGTAAGGTGTTCTTTTCCTTATAAGTTTCATTGCTGTGTCGGTAAACAAAGTGTTGCTTTGCATTGCCGAAAAGCTCTATTTTTGTTTCACCTGTCCACAGAATATTTTCCCAGAAGGTTGTCAAGGTGGTTTGTCAAGGTATTCTTTGGCATAAATAAGTCATTCCTTTTTATGTATTTTCTTCAGCAATGGTTTCTTCCTTGGCCTTCGCCCATAAAGCTCTGCTTGGTTTAGTGTTTGGTGTATGGTACTTATTGAAACCATGATCCCAGACTGTTCCAGGTTGGCCTTCAGATCTTTGGATGTTTGACATGATGTTTTTTCCATCATTCACACCAAACTGCGAAGACATCCTTTGTTAATTTTCCTCTTTCCTTCACATCCAGGGAGGTTCTTGATGGTTCCATGCTTGGCAAACTTCTTAATAGCATTGCACACTGTTGAAACAGGGACACCAATGTCTTTGGAGATGGCTTTATACCATTTGGAAGTTTTGTGTTTGCTAATAATAGCAGTTCTGATGTCCTCAGACAGCTGCTTTGTCTTCACCATTGTGACAAAGGAACTGGGCCTACCATGTGGCTTTTTAAACACTGAAGTCATCATTCATTGGCTAATTCATGTCACATGGGCACTGACAATTAATCATTAATCATAGGTGAATATCTTTTGTGATTTACCACAGGCGAGTCAAAATGTGATTCTATAATAAACACAGCAAGCTTTAGGTTTTTCTAGTTTCTCTCCCATTGTTTTTTGTTTTAAATTGTTTATCGTTTGCTCTTTTGTATTTAACACGAGTGCTCTATACAAAAAAACTGTTTCACTTGATTCATTTTTTCAGGAGATATTCCACAATATGTACTTAAACTTCATCGGTGCTAATAACGATGAGCACTTTGATATTTGCATATCGTAAAAGCTATCAATTTTAAAATTTCAAGATCTGTAAATATTACAGGTACCTTCTATGGTTGCTCCTTTATTTGGTTTAGCAAAATAACGTACCACTCTTGGGCTTATTTTAAAAGTCTATTGATTCAATAAAGTTGGAGGTTGTTTTTTTAAGGAGTTTGACAAATGTGGAGGACCAGATGTTACAAAGTTATGCCCCCCAGTAGAAAGCTTTGATCAGTACAGTATATGAACAGCTTAATTTTATTTTTTTCATAACATAATCTCATTAAAAGCAGAGACTATTTCCCACATCTATATACAATGTTATAATCTTCATTGTTTTAACTAGTGGACAGAAACCTATGACGTTCAATTACAAATACAACGCATTGTCTCTTTGTAACTGATAGATCCATTCACTTCTGACACCTGAGATAGCAAGACAGAGTACTGAAGAAAAAACATCAGCAGGTTTGCTATCAAATATATAGAAGTAGTGATTCAAGGCATCAAACAAACATGAAATGACACAAGACAGTTGCAAAGGACAGGCAGATAAAAGGATAGAAAAACAAAAAGAAAATATTAATCAGCTAGTCTTCTTTAGGAATTGCACCAAAAACGAGTTTGTCTTGGGGAATAAGCTTTCTGCTAAGGATGGACTTTGTTCTTTGGAAGAAATTACTGCTTTCTAAATAAGTTACTCTATGTCTTCTGGTTACTAAATAGTTATGTTAAGTTCATCTCAGTCTACAGTATGTGCGAAGTACGACAATAAAAATGAAGAATTCAACTAGAGGAAATAAAGTCCTTTTAATAATACTTGTATTTCATTATGCACTTCCACTTAGACAGGCATACCATCTTCTACAAAGAATTAATTACATTTTGGAACTAATTTAGGCTTCTCGCGTCTATGTAGTGTTTTTCCCAAAGTAGTTCTCTGGAACACAGGGAATGAAAAGGGGATTAGAATATAGGCTGCGGCTCATTAAAGGATTGAGAAAATGAAAAAATAAATAACAATAATATTATTAAGATTGCTATTATTATTCATTTTGTGTTTTTGTTTATGGCACATCTGGCTAAAAGAAATTACACTTGTTTATTTTACATGTGCTCATATTTTTTGTTAGGTATATTAAATTGCAATTCCATAATAAGTGCCATTTTTTTGTATAAATCCAAGTTGGGAAATGTATTTAGTTTATTGCAGCAACAGATCATTTGTTGTATAGTAATGTCCAGGTTGAAAAAATGCTTTTAGTTATTTGTCTAAAATGCTTTAAATGTCATTGCATGTTATAAAATGATATTTTGGAGGTTTCACTTTGTTTACGAAGAAATAATTAATATTCATAGGTAACAAATCAATTGTATGATGTCATCTTTGTTGTTTACACTGCTCATACATGGGGTAACAGTGGGTGAATTTATCCATGCAGCTTCTCCTCGTGAGCAATCAGCCACCGATTCATTGATGCTCACTTCTTAGTAATCAGGTAAACAATTTAAAATGTAAGTTTACTTTTTTAAAAACATTTTACAGTTTATACAGTTAGGGCCAGAGATATTTGGACAGTAACACAAATTGCTGTTTTAGCTGTATATCCAAAATATATTCAAGATACCGTTATATAATCAATATGAGCTTAAAGTGCAGACTCTCAGCTTTAATTTGAGAGTATTCACATCCTAAGTGGAGTAAGGATTTAGAATTAGAGCTCTTTAACATCTAGCTGCCTCTTTTTCAAAGGACCAAAAGTAATTGGACAATTATTTCAAAAGCTCTTTAGTGGGCTGCACGGGCTTTTCCCTCATTAATCCATCCTCAATTATGCAAGTAAAAGGACTGGAGCTGATTCCATGTGTGGCATTTGCATTTGGAAGCTGTTGCTGTGAACCCACAACATGCGGTCAAAGGAGCTCTCGATGGAAGTAAAACAAACAATCATTAGGCTGAAAAAAAAAGATGAAACCCATCGAAAAGATATCAGAAATATTAGGAGTGGCCAAATCAACAGTTTGGTCAGTCTACAAAAAAAGAGTGTATTGTTGAGCGTAAGAATTTAAAAAGGCCTGGACATCAACAGAATACAACAGTGGTAGATGATCGCAAAATCCTTTCCATGGTGAAGAGACACCACTTCACAACATTCACCCAAGTGATGAACACTCCCCAGGAAGTAGGTGTTTCAGTTTCTAAGTCTACCATAAGGAGAAAATATCACGAGAGCAAATAAAGAGGGTTCACCAAAGTGAGCAAATCATTAATCAGCCTTAAAATAAAAAGGCCAGAGTAGACTTTACCAAAAAACATCTAAAGAAGCCAGCCCAGTTTTTGGAAAAGCATTCTTTGGACGGATGAAACTAAGATCCATCTGTACCAGAATGATGGGAAGAAGAAAGAATGGAGAAGGCATGGTAATACAGTAAAGGCCTGGTAAAGCATCACAAAGGAGGAAACCCAGCGATAGGTGATGTCCATAGATTCCAGACTTCAGTTATTACCTGCAAAGCATTCACTACAAAGTATTAAAAATTATGATTTTATGTATGGTGAAGTTAATTTGTCCAATTACTTTTGAGCCACTGAAATGAGGAGGCTTTGTAGAAAAATAGTTGATATTCCTAAATGTTTCACAGGATATTTTTGATCAACCCCTTTAATTAAATCTGAAAGTCTACACTTCAAGTGCATCTCCGTTGTTTCATTTGAAATCCAAAATTGTGGCATTCAGAGCTCAAATCACAAAGATTCTGCCAATGTCCAAATATTGTGCTATATCGTGTTATGTAGCATGTTAATTTTCATGTGAACATTTCCTAAAACTGCAGCTTTCATTCCACACTGTCAAATAAAAGCATTTCATGAAAGCCACCAAATATGTTTTATTTACAGAGTGGTATCTTTAGTGATGCCCAAGCTAATGAGTATGATGCCAAGTACAAGCTGGGAAGGGAGCAGTAGCACAACCTAAATTCCGTACATGAAGCTGAACTGCTGTTTCCTTTAACAGTAGAGTGCTAGCACTGCATCTGTGCCAGGAAAAAACTATGTATTGGATGAAGAGAAAAGTCAGTATTATGGCCTTTTCCATTTCTGGATTTGAGGGATCCTAGCAGTTGAACCAGTTTAAATGGAATCCGTGTATGCTATGAAATCTGAGAGAAATGCAATGTAGGAACAGTGACCCTGATTCCAGCATTATTACACTTGCTAGTCTTCATGCTAATCACTCTTTTCTGTGCTGCAGGTTTAGCTGTTCACTGAATGCTGAGCTCTATAACTCCACCAACATCATTGATTGACAGCTTTGTGCATACTCTGTAAATAGGCAGAAAGCTGCTAATCATTGGTGGCGGGTTACACAGAGCAGGAGGAATACGTGGCACAAAACAACTTGTCCTCTAGTAAGCCTAGTAAGTGATACATCACTGAAATCAGGGTCTCTGTCCCTACATCATGCTGCTTTCAGATCACATAGTAAAAAATCTCCTAACATATTCCCTTTAAGATTGCTTAAAGAGTGAATACCATTTCTGAGAAGACAATACTGTGGGAAATCTTGTTAGAGGGAAAATTCTGTGCACATATGCCTTAAACCTTAGAAAGGGAGACAATAAGAAAGACAACCTTATCATCGGCTTGAAGAAAGATGTATCTTTGACTCCAGTGAAATCAACTACAGTTCCACTGACCAACAGAAGCTCTGATGTGTTAACTACAGTATACTTGTTTTGAAATTTTTCAAAAAGCAGAACCATGGCACCAAGGGAAATTGCATTCAGCTACTTTTCCTGTCATTCAGGTTTCAATCTTCCACTCATTAATAGGAATCTAAGCTCAGCTTATTAATCATAAATTACTGATTATCAGCAAAATTCTTCCATTTGTATTGCAAGAGAGACATTTCTACAACCCCTGGCAAAAATTATGGAATCACGGGCTCGGAGGATGTTCATTCAGTTGTTTAATGTTGTTGAAAAAAAGCAGATCACAGACATGGCAAAAAACTAAAGTCATTTCAAATGGCAACTTTAGGGCTTTAAGAAACACTAAATGAAATCAAGATTAAAAATGAGGTATTCATTAAGGGTAATTTTTTTCAGACCAAGAAGAGAGAAAAAAATTATGGAATCGCTCAATTCTGAAAAAAAAAATTATGGAATCACCCTGTAAATATTCATTTCCAAAGCTAACACCTGCATCAAATTAGATCTGCTCGTTAGTTTGCATCTAAAAAGGAGTGATCACACCTTGGAGAGCTGTTGCACCAAGGGGACTGACATGAATCATGGCTCCAACATGAGAGATGTCAATTGAAACAAAGGAGAGGATTATCAAACTCTTAAAAGTAGGTAAATCATCACGCAATGTTGCAAAAGATGTTGGTTGTTCACAGTCAGCTGTGTCTAAAATCTGGACCAAATACAAACAACATGGGAAGGTTGTTAAAGGCAAACATACTGGTAGACCAAGGAAGACATCACAGCTCAAGACCAGAAACTTAAAACAATATGTCTCTAAAACAGGAAATGCACAACAAAACAAATGAGGAATGAATGGGAGGAAACTGGAGTCAATGTCTGTGACCGAACTGTAAGACACCGCCTAAAGGAAATGGGGTTTACATACAGAAAAGCTAAACATAAGCCATCATTAACACCTAAGCAGAAAAAAACAAGGTTACAATGGGCTAAAGAAAAGCAATCATGGACTATGGATGACTGGATGAAAGTCATATTTAGTGATGAATCGCGAAATCTGCATTGGGCACGGTGATGATGCTAGAACTTTTGTCTGGTGCCGTTCCAATGCTATTTATAAAGATGACTGCATGAAGAGAACATGCAACAAATTTCCACAGTCATTAATGATATGGGGCTGCATGTCAGGTAAAGGCACTGGGGAGATGGCTGTCATTACATCTTCAATAAATGCCCAAGTTTACATTGATATTTTGGACAGTTTTGTTATCCCATCAATTGAAAGGATGTTTGGGGATGATGACATCATTTTTCAAGATGATAATGCATCCTGCCATAGAGCAAAAACTGGGAAAACATTCCTTGAATGAAGACACATAAGGTCAATGTCGTGGCCTGCAAATAGTCCGGATCTCAATCCAATTGAAATTCTTTGGTGGAAGGTGAAGAAAATGGTCCATGACAAGGCTCCAACCTGCAAAGCTGATCTGGCAACAGCAATCAGAGAAAGTTGGAGCCAGATTGATGAAGAGTACTGTTTGTCACTCATTAAGTCCATGCCTCAGAGACTGTAAACTGTTATTAAAGCCAGAGGTGGTGCAACAAAATACTAGTGATGTATTGGAGTGTTCTTTTGTGTGTTTGTTTTTCATGATTCCATAATTTTTCCTCAGAATTGAGTGATTCCATAATTTTTTCCCTCTACTTGGTCTGAAAAAAATCACCCTTACTGAGAACCACTTTTTTTATCTTGATTTCTTTTAGTGTTTCTTAAAGCCCTAAAGTTGCCATTTGAAATTACTTTAGTTTTGTGCCATGTCTGTGATCTGTTTTTTTTTCAACAACATTAAACAACTGAATGAATATCCTCCGAGCCCGGTGATTCCATAATTTTTGCCCGGAGTTGTACATATCTACATAATTCCAGTTGCATATATTTGCAGGGTGCATAAATGCAGTCTATATGATGCATGGAACATACCTGCTACTGAACTGTCATTCTAAAACTAGCAGGACCCTTAGATGTCTCCCCTTTCTTTATTGAAAGATTTATCAAAACTAGCAGGAGCATATACTACAAATAAAGACCAAAGTTTAGTGCAATGCCAGGAAGCCTTTGAAGATTGGGATTGGACTAGAAGGTAAAAATCTACTGACTTATTCGCTAAGCATGTATACAGCATAACCCATGCTATTTTGCTTTACTATGCAGAAAACCTTAATTACCTGCTGTCTCTCAAGTGCATATTAGCTTTTGAAAAGATACTGCTGGAGATTGTGAATGGATACTTTCTCAGAAAATACATTCCCTTGTGAACAGGTTGTTTAGCTAAACCTGTAAAATAAAGTTTAGATTTCCTGCTGCTCCTGGCACCAAACCCTAAGTAATTCTCTTAGGATTTTTGTAGCTGTATAAAGTTTCTGTCTTTTTTTTTCTGTTCTTGTTTTCATGTAAAGGGGGTGATGGTATAATTTACACTGAAGGGCAGAGTTGATTTTATCTTGATTTGTACGCTGAGGTTTGGCTTTGTAGCTTTATTGTATTTTACTAGTACTTCTTGACTTGTCACTGTAACTCAAAATGTAATGACAGGTTGATATGAGTCAAGGGCTTCTTGTCCTTTGGAAGATAATTCATGAAGTCTTTACCTACTTTTCAGCAAATCTCTTGGGAGTGGTGGATAACTTAAAGAGAACCAGTCAGTTCTCCTGACATGACAGTTTTAGTAAATATTTGTATTTCTCATGAAATAACATTTCCGGAGCATCTTTTCTTATAACTTTGTGTTCTGCTGTTCCTCTATTATTCCATCTAGTAATTTAAGAATAAATTGCTAACTGATTTTCTTATTCTACTTATCAGGGGTGTACATTTAGACAGTTTGGCGCTGTCAGCACAGACTGTACATTGTCTCTCCATGAACGGAACAAGTAATGGTAACACCCAGTGGTCAATTTATTCATCATTTCTAGGAGATGAACAATGCAGATTTATAAGGAAGGGTAGTGAAGAATTTTTATATTATGGAAAATACAATTATTTAGTAAAACAGTCTGGTTATGAGAGTTAAGAGTATTTTGGCAATATGTGATTTAAAATGCTTTTATTTTTATCACAGCACTTTATTTATTTACAATGCACCATGTTATGTAGACTAATATATTCTAATCCTCTTATTTTCAATGATTGCAAACTACAGAGGAAAACATTTCAATACCTGTCGGGAAACAATGGAGTAGGTGGACAAAATTGTAATATATTCATGCTTAATTATCTGATGGCTTTTCCTCTTGACTAGAGATGAGATAACTAGTGTTGAGCGATCATGCTCGACACTGCTCGGTACTCGCCCAAGCATCTCACTACTCGGGATGTTCGGCGAGCACCGAGCATTTTTGGGTTACTCAGGCGGGAGATCGTGTCTCCGCCCTGCATGTTTGGCGCTCTTTACAGAGCCAATGAACATGCAAGGATTGCCAGCCAGTCACTGTAATGCCGCAGCCATGTTGGTTGTGAGCATTACAGTGATTGGCTGGCCACACAGCGTCACCTCGAGTATTTAAAACCGGGCGCCACCATCTTGGACACAGTCGCTCCGGATCAGACAGTGTAGGGAGAGTGCTGCTGAGCTAGGGAGAGATTTATTCTGCGAAATACGTAGTGTAGGGTCTCTAAAGCCTGCCAAATCAAACAAACAGTCCTACTGAGAACTAATATCCATCCCAGATATCAGGCTGGCAGGCAGGCTGTATAGGAGACGCAGTGGTTATACCAACAAACACTGCATTACAGTCCTGCTAGACTTAGCCCCAGGTCACAGGCGCAGGGCCGGCTCCAGGTTTTTGTGGGCCCTGGGCGAAAGAGTCTCAGTGGGCCCCTTTAATACATACCAGGATTCATGATGCACAGATACCGCAGAGAAATATATATATATGTATATATATATATATATATATATATATATATATATATATATATATATATATAGTACAATGAAAACAAATTTCACTTCTTACATTACATAACCGATATCTATTGTAAATTACACAATAGCTCAGAAACCGGCAAATCACTCCACACAGTATACTGGCCCCCATATAACGCTCCATACAGAATACTGGCCCCCATATAACACTCCATACAGAATACTGGCCCCCATAAAACGCTCCGTACAGGATACTGCCCCCCATATAATGCTCTATACAGAATACTGGCCCCCATATAACATTCCATACAGAATACTGGCCCCCATATAATGCTCCATGCATGCTGTTCCCCCCACATAATGCCCCATGCAGGCTGTTCTCCCCCTTATAATGCCCCATGCAGGCTGTCCCCCCTTATAATGCCCCATGCAGGATGTCACCCCTCCTCTTTATAATGCCCCATGCAGGATTTCACCCCTCCCCTTTATAATGCTCCATGCAGGATGTCACCCCTCCTCTTTATAATGCCTCATGCAGGATGTCACCCCCTCTTTATAATGCCCCATGCAGAATGTCACCCCTCCTCTTTATAATGCCCCATGCAGGATGTCACCCCCCCTCTTTATAATGCACCATGCACGATGTCACCCATCCTCTTTATAATGCCCCATGCAGGATGTCTCGCCCCCTCTTTATAATGCCCCATGCAGGATGTCACCCCCCCTCTTTATAATGCCCCATGCAGGATGTCACCCCTCCTCTTTATAATGCCCCATGCAGGATGTCACCCCTCCTCTTTATAATGCCCCATGCAGGATGTCACCCCCCCTCTTTATATTGCCCCATGCAGGATGTCACCCCCTCTTTATAATTCCCCATGCAGGATGTCACCCCTCTCTTTATAATACATCATGCAGGATGTCACCCCCCTCTTTATAATGCCCCATGCAGGATGTCACCCCCCCTCTTTATAATGCCCCATGCAGTATGTCACCCCCTCTTTATAATTCCCCACGCAGGATGTCACCCCTCTCTTTATAATACCCCATGCAGGATGTCACCCCTCCTCTTTATAATGCCCCATGCAGGATGTCACCCCCCTCTTTATAATGCCCCATGTAGGATGTCACCCCCCTCTTTATAATGCCCTATGCAGGATGTCACCCCTCTTCTTTATAATGCCCCATGCAGGATGTCACCCCTCCTCTTTATAATGCCCCATGCAGGATGTCACCCCCCCATTTAATGCCCCATGCAGGATGTCACCCCCTCTCTTTATAATGCTCCATGCAGGATGTCACCCCCGCATATAATGCCCCATGCAGGATGTCACCCCCTCTCTTTATAATGCCCCATTCAGGATGTCACCCCCCCATATAATGCCCCATGCAGGATGTCACCCCCATATAATGCCCCATGCAGGATGTCACCCCCTCTCTTTATAATGCCTTATTCAGGATGTCACCCCCCCATATTATGCCCCATGCCTCGATACATAAAAAAAAAAAATCAAATACTCACCTCACTCCTCCTCACCTGCTGCCGCTGCTCAGGTCTGGCGTCGCCGGTGTCTTCCCGCTCTGCGCTGCCTGTGACGGCTCAGGGGAGGGCGCGGTGGAAAGACGTAAGCGGGCCCTCTGACCTGAGACGTCACAGGGAGCGCACAGCAGGTAGACAGCGGATCTGCGGAGGCACGGGGGAGGTAAGTATCCTGCTGCTGGGGCCCTGTGCAAGCAGGGGAGAAGGGCGGGCGCTGGCACCGCTCTCCTCCGCCCATAGCCCGGCGGGGTGCCCGACCGCCATTGGGCACCCCCACTTGCTCAGGGCCATGGCACTTGCCCGGGTGCACCGGCTGCTGACGCCAGCCCTGCTCAGGGGCCAGGAAAAATCCTTTTTTTTTGTTCATGTAAATCATCTTTTTTTTTTTTTCCCCTCAGTCAGACTGTACAAATACCCGTCTTATTAACCTTTTGGTATTCCCCCCCCCCCAAAAAAAAAATTGTGTCTGTGAGTGTTCAGACACAAATATATATGTTTAAAAGAGTCTGGTTTTGGTCAGATAACTAGAACTGTGGTTTTGCAGTTCCACGGTTCAAATTTCTGTATTATCCACATTTTTGCCTTTTTTCCATAAAAAAAAAACAGTTTGAGTGTCTCGATGACTGTTCAGATACAAATATATCTATTTAAAAAAGTTTGGTATACGCCAGGAAATTAGAACTGTGGTTTTCCTCTTCCACGGTACAAATCTGGGTGTTATCCACCTTTTTGCCTTTTTTCCATGAAAAGAAACAGTTTAAGTGTCTCGCTGACTGTTCAGACACAAATATATCTATCTAAAATAGTCTGGTATATGCCAGGAAATTAGAACTGTGGTTTTACTCTTCCACGGTTCAAATCTGGGTGTATCCACCTTTTTGCCTTTTTTCCATAAAGAAAAACAGTTTGAGTGTCTCGATGACTGTTCAGACACAAATATATCTGTTTAAAAGATTCTGGTGTAGGCCAGAGAAATAGAACTGTGGTTTTCCTCTTCCATGGTTCAAATCTGGGTGTTATCAACCTTTTTGCCTTTTTTCCATAAAAAAAAAAACAGTTTGAGTGTCTCGCTGACTGTTCAGACACAAATATATCTGTTTAAACAATTCTGGTGTAGGCCAGAGAACTAGAACTGTGGTTTTCCTCTTCCACGGTTCTAATCTCCTTTTTATTACCCTTTTGCCATTGATAGTGCGAGTGTAAGCTATTTTACTTCATTTACAATTGGCAAGGTGCGTGGCAAGGGATGCGGAACTGGACGTTCTGATGATGGTGCGTGCAGAGGACGGGGTCGTGGCCAAGGTGAAAATGTGCCACAACCAACAACCACATCTTCTCGCTCCCAGTTCTTTACCGAATTACTAGGGAACCACACAACACCACTATTGCGAACTGATCAGTGTGAACAGGTTATTAATTGGATAGCAGATAATACTTCCAGTCACCTGGGCACCACCACCTCCGGTCTGTCTTCCACACGGTCATGTCTTAGTAGCTGTGAGTCTCGACTGCATACTCCTCCTCACCCTGATGCTCCTTCCTCCCACCATGGAGAGTGTCATTAGACAGCAACTGATCCCACAGTTGGACACTCTGAAGAGCTGTTCACTGGCCCATTTCCATATTTGGGCCCCTCGCCTGATCCGCTTAAAGTGATGGAAGAGGAGATCCCATGTAGCGATGCCCAAATATTTGAACAGCCACGGCCACAGGAAGGCGACGCTGGCAATTTGTCACAAGAGGTGGACGATGACATGACACAATTGCCACGAAGTGAGGAGGAGGACCGTGGTGCAGAAGAGGAAGAGGAGGAGGTGGTGGATGATCTAGTACCTGACCCAACGTGGCAGGAGGACACGCAGAGCGAGGCCAGCAGCACAGAGGGGGAGGGAGGCAGAGTACCCCAACAGGCAGGAAGAAGCAGTGTGGTGGCCGCATACAAAAGGCGGGCAACTGTTCCCCGTAACACCAAGAGAAGGGATGTTGCTAGTACAACCAGTAGGTCTTCCAGAGTCTGGAATTTTTTTTAAAGACTCTGCTGATAACCCTAAAAAGGCAATTTGTGCCACCTGCCAGGCCAGCATCAGCAGGGGTGACAAAACCACCAGCCTGACCACCACCAGCATGATCAGGCACGTGTCAGCAAATCACCCGACTTTGTGGGGCGAACCCCAAGGTCCACGACAAGTGTCAGCCGGTGTCACCACTGCTTCTTCCACTGTTGTGCATGTAAGAGAACCCCCTGTTGTGCGTGCAAGGCACTCCCCTGTCCATATTGCATGTAAAGATGCCCCCTCCTCTCAGTCTTCACTTGTTATGGCAGTTTTTCAAGAAACAGCATCAATGTCCACGTCCATGTCCCACCGCAGCGTTCAATTGTCAAACGAAAACGCAAATTCGAAGCCAACGCCAAACAGGCCACAGTCCTAAATTCGCACATTTCATGACTGCTTGCGTTGGAAATGCTGCCTTTTAGGCTGGTGGAGACGGAATCCTTCCGCAACCTTATGGAGGTAGCCATCCCTTGGTACTCGGTCCCCAGCCGACACTATTTTGCCCGGTGTGCCATCCCCGCGCTACACAAGCACGTGTCCCAAAACATCTGCTGTGCCCTCAACAACTCAGTTACTGTGAGAGACCACCTGACAATGGACACGTGGACAAGTGCTTGTGGCCAGGGACGGTACATCTCCCTGACGGCACACTGGGTAAACATAGTGGAAGCCGGGACCCAGTCTGACCTTAGGACAGAACACATCCTCCCCACACCGAGGATTGCAGGCCCTATGTCAGTCAGAGTTTCCCCCACATTGTGCAGCTCCTGCCCATCATCCTCCTCATCCTCATGTTCAGCATCCATCTCAGATATCACCACATCAGTTACAAGCTGGAAGCACTGCAGTATTGCCTCAGCCAAGCGGCAACAGGCTGTGCTGAAACTCATAAGCTTAAGTGATAAACCTCACAATGCTTGTGAGTTGTGGACAGCTGTGAAATAGCAGGCAGATCTGTGGCTGAGACCGCTGAACCTATATCCAGGCATGGTCGTGTGTGACAATGGCCGAAACCTGGTGGCGGCTCTGAAGTGAGGCGAGAACACACACGTACCATGCCTGGCTCATGTGCTTAACCTCGTGGTTCAGCGGTTTCTTAAATCGTACCCCGAGTTGCCAGATCTGCTCGTCAAAGTACGCCGCCTGTCAGCTCATTTTCGGAAGTCGGCTACATCTTCAGCCGTCCTTGCGGTCTTGCAGCAGCGTTTGCAGCTTCAGGCACACTGACTGGTGTGTGATGTCCCCACACGTTGGAATTCTACCCTCCACATGTTGCAAAGGATTTGTGAGCAGAAGAGAGCAGTTGTGAAGTACCAGCATCAACAAGGCCGTCGGTATTCACTTCAGACTCCACACATAAGACCTCAGGAGTAGACCTGGATGTATGACATATGTACCATCCTGCCAAACTTTGAGGAGTCCACCAAGATGGTGAGTGGCGATGATGCCATCTTTAGCGTCAGCATCCCACTTGTCTGTCTTTTGCAGCGCTCTCTGCAGAGAATTAAAGAGGAGGCATTGCAGCCAGAGTATGATGAGATGGATCAAGAAGCCGCAGCGGGCGATTACACACAGCCCAGCCTCATCTCATCCCAACGTGCAATGGGGGACAATGAGGGAGAGGAGGAGGAGGAGCAAGAACAGGAGCTGGTATTATGCGCTGTAGACGGTAGTACCTGTACAACTGTCATACCGTCGGTTCAGCGTAGGTGGCCTGAGGAGAGGGGGAGGAGTAGGAAGAGGAGAGCATGGTCAGTCGTCATCTTGGTGAGGACACGGAAGTCTTGCCCGTTACCAGTCTGGCACGCATGGCTGACTTTATGTTACGCTGCCTTAACCGTGACCCTCGCGTTGTCAAAATGTTGGGTGACAGTCATTACTGGTTGGTGACACTTTTAGACTCCCGCTACAAGGAGAACTTTCACTCTCTTATTCCTGATGTGGAGAGGTCTACAAAAATGGGGCAGTACCAGAAGGTCCATGCTGCAGAACTGTTAAAAAATTTCCCATCTGAACACGATAGCGGCAGAGGTCACAGTTCGTTGCCCAACCAAGGAGTACAGGCGAGAGAGACGCAACTCCAATCCAGCAGAGGC
Source organism: Phyllobates terribilis (assembly GCF_046119375.1). Classification (NCBI taxonomy): domain Eukaryota; kingdom Metazoa; phylum Chordata; class Amphibia; order Anura; family Dendrobatidae; genus Phyllobates; species Phyllobates terribilis. The sequence continues at coordinate 784,252,693 of NW_027362762.1, forward strand.
AGGGGAACACGGTCAATGTTCTGGGACAGTTTTCTGAGACACGCCCAGCTTACAGGCCCTGAGGCGCGGGGTAATCTCACAAGGAGTGGAAAGTTTCAAAAGATGGTGAGGGAGTACCTTGCCGACGGTACCAGCGTCCTCCGTGATTCCTCTTTGCCTTTTAATTATTGGGTATCCAAGCTGGACACTTGGAATGAACTCGCTCTGTACGCCTTGGAGGTCCTGGCCTGCCCTGTTGCTAGCGTGTTATCGGTAGAGATGAGCGGTGTTCGAATCGAACTGTTCGCCAACCTCAAATTCGAGCTGATATGAGCGGTGTTCGAGCCGTTCGGCAAACACGAACGATTTGAAAAAAATCCGGCTGTTCGAAGTTATGTTCGATAACTGTTCGTGCACCAAAATCATAACTGGATCTTTTCACAGTAATCCTGATAATCGATGTAAATACGCAGTTTGAGTGTACAGCGGGGCGGGGGGAGGGACAGAGGATGGATCACTGCATAAATAATGAAGATCTCCATTTTTTTTCTCTTTCCCGCATTTACAGTGGGGAGGTGCAATCTGTCAGCCTATCAGTAGCGCACACACGGAGTAAACTGCTTTTTTTCACACAAGCAAGGGCATGTGTCATTGGCTGTGTATGTCACATGTCCTTGCCGTATAAGACCCAGCCATTTTCCCCGTCACCACCATTTTCTCACTGCTGCAGTTGCGTGTTAGACGGCACCACGGTTGCTGTGTGCGCTATACTTTGAGTGTTAATTTCAAGCCAATTTTCTCAGAAATATACAGATAGCTTGGGAGTAGGGAATAGTTGTGATTGCAGTACTTTTGAGGACTAGGTTACAGCATTTCCTACGACTTTTAGCAGGCAGGTCTGTGCTCTTAAATAGATAGGTTGGGAGTAGGGACTAATTGTAATTGCAGTCCTTTTTAGGACTAGGTTACAGGATTTCCTGGGACTTTTTGCCAGGCAGGTCTGTGCCAGTGCTGTGCAAGTGTTTTTCACAGCATTTGGCTAAATCTAGATAAGCAAATACTTTTTGGCTTCTTTCAGTGTGTGTTAGTCAGTGGAGTAGGGTATCTGTTTTGCAAGCTACACCACCTGTGTATAGAATACATTTTTTTTTACTGCATCTAGCCAAGTAAAACCTTTTGGGCATAGCATCATTCTATTAGGCCATCTATACTAAGCTCCACCAGCTTGCAAATTACTAATAATTTTTATCTGCGTCTAGCTCGGAAAATAATTTTGGGCTTGTAGCAGTGTGTGGGACTAGTTCTTAGTCCATCTCTACTAAGCTCCACCAGCTTGCAAATTACAAATAATTTTTATCTGCATATAGCTCGAAAAATAATTTTGGTCTTGTAGCAGTGTGTCGGATTTATTCTTATTCCATCTATACTAAGCTCCACCAGCTTGCAAATTACAAATAATTTTTATCTGCATCTAGCTCGGAAAATAATTTTGGCCTTGTAGCAGTGTGAGGGACTTATTCTTAGTCCATCTATACTAAGCTCCACCAGCTTGCAAATTACAAATAATTTTTATCTGCATCTAGCTCGAAAAATAATTTTGGGCTTGTAGCAGTGTGAGGGACTTTTTCTAAGTCCATCTATACTAAGCTCCACCAGCTTGCAAATTATAAATAATTTTATCTGCATCTAGCTCGGGAAATAATTTTGGTCTTGTAGCAGTGTGTGAGACTTATTCTTAGTCCATCTACACTAAGCTCCACCAGCTTGCAAATTACAAATAATTTTTAGCTGCATCTAGCTCGGAAAATATTTTTGGGCTTGTAGCAGTGTGTGGGACTTATTCTTAGTCGATCTATACTAAGCTCCACCAGCTTGCAAATTACAAATAATTTTTAGCTGCATCTAGCTCGGAAAATATTTTTGGGCTTGTAGCAGTGTGTGGGACTTATTCTTAGTCCATCAATACTAAGCTCCACCAGCTTGCAAATTACTAATAATTTTTATCTGCATCTAGCTCGGAAAATAATTTTGAGCTTCTAGCAGTGTGTGGGACTTATTCTTTGTCCATCTATACTAAGCTCCACCTGCTTTCAAATTACTAATAATTTTTAGCTGCATCTTGCCTGTAAAATTATTTTGGGCATATTAGCAGTGTGTGGTACTCATTCTATTAGGCCATCTATACTAAGCTCCACCTACTTTCAAATTACAAATAATTTTTATCTGCATCTTGTCTGGAAAATAATTTTGGGCATAGTAGCAGTGTGTGGTACTCATTGTATTAGGTCATCTATACTACGCTCCACCAGCTTGTAAATTACAAATAATTTTTATCTGCATCTAGGTCGGAAAATAATTTTGGGCTTGTAGCAGTGTGTGGGGCTTATTCTTAGACCATCTATACTAAGCTCAACCAGCTTGCAAATTAGAAATAATTTTTATCTGCATCTAGCTCGGAAAATAATTTTGGGCTTGTAGCAGTGTGAGGGACTTAATCTTAGTCCATCTATACTAAGCTCCACAAGCTTGCAATTACAAATAATTTTTATCTGTATCTAGCTCGGAAAATAATTTTGGGCTTGTAGCAGTGTGTGGGACTTTTTCTAAGTCCATCTATACTAAGCTCCACCAGCTTGCAAATTACAAATAATTTTATCTGCATCTAGCTCGGAAAATAATTTTGGTCTTGTAGCAGTGTGTGGGACTTATTCTTAGTCCATCTATACTAAGCTCCACCAGCTTGCAAATTACAGATAATTTTAGCTGCATCTAGCTCGGAAAATATTTTTGGGCTTGTAGCAGTGTGTTGGACATATTCTTAGTCCATCTATACTAAGCTCCACCAGTTTGCAAATTACAAATAATTTTTAGGAGCATCTAGCTCGGAAAATATTTTTGGGCTTGTAGCAGTGTGTGGGACATATTCTTAGTCCATCTATACTAAGCTCCACCAGCTTGCAAATTACAAATAATTTTTAGCTGCTTCTTGTCTGGAAAATAATTTTGAGCATATTAGCACTGTGTGTCACTCATTCTATTAGGCCATCTATACTAAGCTCCAACAGCTTTCAAATTACTAATAATTTTTAGCTGCATCTTGCCTGGAAATTAATTTTGGGCATAGTAGCAGTGTGTCGTACTCATTGTATTAGGCCATCTATACCAAGCTCCACCAGCTTTGAAATTAATAGTAATTTTTAGCTGCATCTTGCCTGTAAAATAATTTTCGGCATATTAGCAGTGTGTGGTACTCATTCTATTGGGCCATCTATAATAAGCTACACCAGCTTTCAAATTACTATTAATTTTTATCTGCATCTTGCCTGGAAAATAATTTTGGTCATAGTAGCAGTGTGTGGTACTCATTGTATTAGGTCATCTATACCAAGCTACACCAGCTTGGAAATTAATAATAATTTTTAGCTGCATCTTGCCTGTAAAATTATTTTGGGCATATTAGCAGTGTATGGTACTCATTCTATTAGGCCATCTATACTACGCTCCACCAGCTTGCAAATTGCAAATAATTTTTAGCTGCATCTAGCTCGGAAAATATTTTTGGGCTTGTAGCAGTGTGTGGGACATATTCTTAGTCCATCTATACTAAGCTCCACCAGCTTGCAAATTACAAATAATTTTTAGCTGCTTCTTGTCTGGAAAATAATTTTGAGCATAATAGCACTGTGTGTCACTCATTCTATTAGGCGATCTATACTAAGCTCCAACAGCTTTCAAATTACTAATAATTTTTAGCTGCATCTTGCCTGGAAAATAATTTTGGGCATAGTAGCAGTGTGTGGTACTCTTTGTATTAGGCCATCTATACCAAGCTCCACCAGCTTTGAAATTAATAGTAATTTTTAGCTGCATCTTGCCTGTAAAATAATTTTGGGCATATTAGCAGTGTGTGGTACTCATTGTATTAGGCCATCTATACTAAGCTCCACCAGCTATCAAATTACAAATAATTGTTATCTGCATCTTGTTTGGAAAATAATTTTGGGCATAGTAGCAGAGTGTGGTGCTCATTCTATTGGGCCATCTATTCTAAGCTCCACCAGCTTGCAAATTATAAATAATTTTTATCTGCATGTAGCTCAGAAAATAATTTTGGGTTTGTAGCAGTGTGTGGGACTTATTCTTAGTCCATCTATACTAAGCTCCACTAGCTTTCAAATTACTAATAATTTTTAGCTGCATCCTGCCTGGAAAATAATTTTAGACATTGTAGCAGTGTGTGGTACTCATTGTATTAGGCCATCTATACCAAGATCCACCAGCTTTGAAATTAATAATAATTTTTAGCTGCATCTTGCCTGTAAAATTATTTTGGGCATATAAGCAGTGTGTGGTACTCATTCTATTAGGCCATCTATACTAAGCTCCACCTGCTTTCAAATTACAAATAATTTTTATCTGCATCTCATCTGGAAAATAATTTTGGGCATAGTAGCAGTGTGTGGTACTCATTCTATTAGGCCATCTATACTAAGCTCCACCAGCTTTGAAATTACAAATAATTTTTATCTGCATCTAGCTCGGAAAATAATTTTGGGCTTGTAGCCGTGTGTGCGACATATTCTTAGTCCATCTATACTAAGCTCCACCAGCTTGCAAATTACTAATAATTTTTATCTGCATCTAGCTCGGAAAATAATTTTGGTCTTGTAGCAGTACGTGGAATTTATTCTTATTCCATCTATACTAAGCTCCACCAGCTTGCAAATTACAAATAATTTTTATCTGCATCTTGCTCGGAAATTAATTTTGGGCTTGTAGCAGTGTGAGGGACTTATTCTTAGTCCATCTATAATAAGCTCCACCAGCTTGCAAATTACAAATAATTTTTATCTGCATCTAGCTTGGAAAATAATTTTGGGCTTGTAGCAGTGTGGGGGACTTTTTCTAAGTCCATCTATACTAAGCTCCACCAGCTTGCAAATTACAAATACTTTTTAATCTTCATCTAGCTTGGAAAATAATTTTGGTCTTGTAGCAGTGTGTGGGACTTATTCTTAGTCCATCTATACTAAGCTCCACCAGCTTGCAAATTACAAATAATTTTTAGCTGCATCTAGCTGTGAAAATATATTTGGGCTTGTAGCAGTGTGTGGGACTTATTCTTTGTCCATCTATACTAAGCTCCACAAGCTTGCAAATTACAAATAATTTTTAGCTGCATCTAGCTCGGAAAATATTTTTGGGCTTGTAGCAGTGTGTGGGACTTATTCTTAGTCCATCTATACTAAGCTCCACCAGCTTGCAAATTACAAATAATTTTTAGCTGCATCTTGCCTGGAAAATAATTTTGAGCATATTAGCAGTGTGTTGTACTCATTATATTAGGCCATCTATACTAAGCTCCAACAGCTTTAAAATTACTAATAATTTTTATCTGCATCTTGCCTGGAAAATAATTTTGGGCATAGTAGCAGTGTGTTGTACTCATTGTATTATGTCATCTATACCAAGCTTCACCAGCTATGAAATTAATAATATTTTTTAGCTGCATCTTGCCTGTAAAATTATTTTGGGCATATAAGCAGTGTGTGGTACTCATTCTATTAGGCCATCTATACTAAGCTCCACCTGCTTTCAAATTACAAATAATTTTTATCTGCATCTCGTCTGGAAAATAGTTTTGGGCATAGTAGCAGTGTGTGGTACTCATTCTATTAGGCCATCTATACTAAGCTCCACCAGCTTTGAAATTACAAATAATTTTTATCTGCATCTAGCTCGGAAAATAATTTTGGGCTTGTAGCAGTGTGTGCGACATATTCTTAGTCCATCTATACTAAGCTCCACCAGCTTGCAAATTACTAATAATTTTTATCTGCATCTAGCTCGGAAAATAATTTTGGTCTTGTAGCAGTGCGTGGTATTTATTCTTATTCCATCTATACTAAGCTCCACCAGCTTGCAAATTACAAATAATTTTTATCTGCATCTTGCACGGAAATTAATTTTGGGCTTGCAGCAGTGTGAGGGACTTATTCTTAGTCCATCTATACTAAGCTCCACCAGCTTGCAAATTACAAATAATTTTTATCTGCATCTAGCTTGGAAAATAATTTTGGACTTGTAGCAGTGTGTGGGACTTATTCTTAGTCCATCTATACTAAGCTCCACCAGCTTGCAAATTACAAATAATTTTTAGCTGCATCTAGCTCGGAAAATATTTTTGGGCTTGTAGCAGTGTGTGGGACTTATTCTTAGTCCATCTATACTAAGCTCCACCAGCTTGTAAATTACAAATAATTTTTATCTGCATCTCGTCTGGAAAATAATTTTGGGCATAGTAGCAGTGTGTGGTACTCATTCTATTAGGCCATCTATACTAAGCTCCACCAGCTTTGAAATTACAAATAATGTTTATCTGCATCTAGCTCAGAAAATAATTTTGGGCTTGTAGCAGTGTGTGCGACATATTCTTAGTCCATCTATACTAAGCTCCACCAGCTTGCAAATTACTAATAATTTTTATCTGCATCTAGCTCGGAAAATAATTTTGGTCTTGTAGCAGTGTGTGGGACTTATTCTTAGTCCATCTATACTAAGCTCCACCAGCTTGCAAATGACAAATAATTTTTAGCTGCATCTAGCTGGGAAAATATTTTTGGGCTTGTAGCAGTGTGTGGGACTTATTCTTTGTCCATCTATACTAAGCTCCACCAGCTCACAAATTACAAATAATTTTTAGCTGCATCTAGCTCGGAAAATATTTTTGGGCTTGTAGCAGTGTGTGGGACTTATTCTTAGTCCATCTATACTAAGCTCCACCAGCTTGCAAATTACAAATAATTTTTAGCTGCATCTTGTCTGGAAAATAATTTTGAGCATATTAGCAGTTTGTTGTACTCATTCTATTAGGCCATCTATACTAAGCTCCAACAGCTTTAAAATTACTAATAATTTTTAGCTGCATCTTGCCTGGAAAATAATTTTGGGCAAAGTAGCAGTGTGTGGTACTCATTGTATTAGGCCATCTATACCAAGCTCCACCAGCATTGAAATTAATAGTAATTTTTAGCTGCATCTTGCCTGTAAAATAATTTTGGGCATATTAGCAGTGTGTGGTACTCATTCTATTAGGCCATCTATACTAAGCTCCACCAACTTTCAAATTACTAATAATTTTTATCTGCATCTTGCCTGGAAAATAATTTTGGGCATAGTAGCAGTGTGTGGTACTCATTGTATTAGGTCATCTATACCAAGCTCCACCAGCTTTGAAATTAATAATAATTTTTAGCTGCATCTTGCCTGAAAAATAATTTTGGGCATATTAGCAGTGTATGGTACTCATTCTATTAGGCCATCTATACTAAGCTCCACCAGCTTGCAAATTACAAATAATTTTTATCTGCATGTAGCTCGGAAAATAATTTTGGGCTTGTAGCAGTGTGTGGGACTTATTCTTAGTCCATCTATACTAAGCTCCACCAGCTTGCAAATTACTAATAATTTTTATCTGCATCTAGCTCGGATAATAATTTTGGGCTTGTAGCAGTGTGTGTGACTTATTCTTTGTCCATCTATACTAAGCTCCACCAGCTTTCAAATTACTAATAATTTTATCTGCACCTTGCCTGTAAAATAATTTTGGGCATAGTAGCAGTGTGTGGTGCTCATTGTATTAGGCCATCAATACCAAGCTCCACCAGCTTTGAAATTAATAATAATTTTTAGCTGCATCTTGCCTGTAAAATTATTTTGGGCATATTAGCAGTGTGTGGTACTCATTCTATTAGGCCATCTATACTAAGCTCCACCTGCTTTCAAATTACAAATAATTTTTATCTGCATCTTGTCTGGAAAATAATTTTGGGCATAGTAGCAGCGTGTGGTACTCATTCTATTAGGCCATCTATACTAAGCTCCACCAGCTTGGAAATTACAAATAATTTTTATCTGCATCTAGCTCAGAAAATAATTTTGGGCTTGTAGCAGTGTGTGCGACATATTCTTAGTCCATCTATACTAAGCTCCACCAGCTTGCAAATTACTAATAATTTTTATCTGCATCTAGCTCAGAAAATAATTTTGGGCTTGTAGGAGTGTGTGGGATTTATTCTTAGTCCATCTATACTAAGCTCCACCAACTTTCAAATTACTAATAATTTTTAGCTGCATCTTGCCTGGAAAATAATTTTGGGCATAGTAGCAGTGTGTGGTTCTCATTGTATTAGGCCATCTATACCAAGCTTCACCAGCTTTGAAATTAATAAGAATTTTTAGCTGCATCTAGCCCGGAAAATAATTTTTTTTCCCAATAGTGGTAGCAATAGAAAGATGGGGCGCGCGCCTGGCTAACAAAAATATACGCTTCATGACAAAAAACACCAGCCTAGCGCACTGCATTAATAAGATGACATCATCGTCTATCCCATTGCTAGGCCTACTACGCCGGCTAGCATTCCTGTGCCTAAACCACAATGTATTGGTCCGCGCTAGCCACGATGCTGAGGGGTCTAAAGGTGCTGCTAACGCTTTATCACAATTCAATTGGCAGATTTTCTCAGAGCTCCTCCCCCACGCCCACCCATCGGGAAACAGTTGCCCACCCTCCCTATGGGATCTAGTGGCGAATAGTTGATGCCATTAATCAGAGCGTCAGTTGCCCCGTCGATGTGGCAAGCATACGGTAAAGCATTGTAAGAGTGGACATGACTAGTAGCAGGCAGACGGGTTGACCAATGTGAACAAGCCAGATTACAAGTCACTATAGAATTTCTCCACCAGCTAATGATGAGGGGCATATCAGGGGTGTCAGCGCAGCAGTGTCTGACCGGAGGAGCATTTCGCTTTCAACTTCTGAATTGGGAAGACGTGACAAAGAGATTCATCATCAGACAATCCATAAAAGGGTGGAAAAGGGGTCAGCCAAGTTAGGAGTGTAGACGTCCCGTCCCGTGTCACTAAAACTGATTTCTCACATCATATCCCTAACACCATTAATATGACACTCACAATTTGAAGCAACACTACTGTCTACTGCATTTGGATCGCCTTCTTCGGGGCACTATGCATAAGCGAATTAGTCCCTCAATCCAAAATTACCACCAGCGGAGGCTTATTACACCAGGACGTAGTCATAGCCAATAATGCAATACGTCTACGCATACGCCAATCAAAAACGGTTCCAGCGGGCAAGGGCACTTGGGTACTTCTACAACCCACAAACGGTACACTGAGTCGGGTAACAATAGTAAAAACATATATAACAATCAGATCACAAAGTAATTTCTTCCTATCACACATTGATGGAATGCCATTATCAAGATACCAGTTCCAAGCTATATTTAATAAATGCATAACATCGGCAGGGAACCACCCCAAAGATTATGGGACACACTCATTCCGCATAGGCGCGGCCACGGAAGCAGCAAGAGCAGGACTGTCTGAAACGGAAGTTCAGAGGATAGGGAGATGGCGATCCACGTGTTTGGCGAGATACATAAGACCGGACTTGTTATCCTAACGTGGATTGTTTCTTTTACAGGTGACGCTAAGCCAACAGTGTGGGTGATAGGCCACTCGTATATATATTGGGCAGAAAAAAGGGCGAAAGTCCGCCCAGGTGGAAGGAAATTAGAGTTTCATAACACATATTTCAACTGGAGAGGTTTTAGAAGCCTGCTATGGCCACATGTACTAATGGAGGTAATCAAGGTAGGGAGAGAGCCAAGAGGTCTGGTCATCTTAGTTATACAGGCCGGGGGAAAGGACCTAGGTCATCACAAGAGCACATAACTAATGGCAATAATGAAACTAGACACTGAGCGCTTCAGAGAATTTTTCACAAAACTAACTATAGTATGGTCAGAGATTGTGCCGATAGCGGTATGGCAAGGTGCGCGAGACATGACGGCCATCGAACGAACAAGGCGGGTAATAAATATTCGGATTGCAAAACTTAGAAGAGACAGAGGCGGTGTAGTGATACAACACCAACAACTGGAAGGAGATACAGCAGGCCTCATACGGCCCGACGGTGTTCACTTAATGGATATTGGACTGGACATATTCCTGTCAGGACTCCAGGACGGAGTGGAACAAGCGTTAAGAGTGATGGATGGGGGTCAGAGTACTGCATACGAGTAAGCAGTATCCTCCGTGGCCTAGAAATAGAAAGGACATGTTGGAGAGTTACACTTGTTGGCCAACTTGCCGGTGTGGAGACCCAGGGCATGCTGCAACAAGCTGAAATAATTTAGAAATAAAATGCCTTTCTAATGGAATGAGTATAAAGAATTAATAATGCTGTGACCGAACCTCACCCATCCAGTTCTAAGAGTTACATTATTGTATTGTCATGGAAAGGGGGGCGATAGGGGGGCTGAGCATCTGGGTTTGATTGGGGGTCCCCAAAGTCTGCCTAGGCTAGATGCATTTAAAAATTCTACGCTGACTAGCAGACGCTGAAGCTTTGGAGCAGACCTCTGAGTAAACAGCTCTTCAGACTCAACAATCTGTGTTACCCCAAGCCATGGTGTATGTAGTTTCTTACGGTTAAAAAGGGGGGCGACCCATCCCACCTGGAATTGACAATGCCAAAGTCACGTAAAACACAACAAGGGGACTCCAAAAAGAATCTCCATTTTTTCCAAAAATTGTGGCACAGACACCACTTAAGTGGCATCAATTGCCCCAGAGCTGCTTTAAACGGTTGGTGAGGTGATTTTACCAAATCCTCAAGCTTTTAGTCTCCCCAGGATGACACATTGGTAGAAAAGTCCTTGCGGATCCATGATTTATTCATCTTTATGAACTTGAGTCTGTCTACATTCTCAGTGGACAGCCTTGTGCGCTATCTGTCAGCACACCACCAGCAGCGCTGAACACACGTTCAGAGAGAACGCTGGCTGCAGGGCATGACAAGATCTCTAAGGCGTGAGTGGCGAGCTCCAGACAATTTTCCAGATTGGAATCCCAAAATGAGCAAGGGTCCAGTGACACAGTCATGGCTTCGATGTTCACTTGGAGATACTCCTGTACCATCCTCTCTAGGCGTTGACTATGTGTCAGACTTCTTGTCTCCTGTGGCCTTGCAAAGGAAGGGCTTAAAAAAGTGGTGAAACGATTCCACAAAATTGCTGTTACCAGCAGATACTGTGTTACTGTTACGGTTTGAGTGATGAAGACTCGACAGTCCCCCGGTTTGCAAGTTAGAACTGTGAGATTCACTACGTGCACCACTGGTGTTTTGTGGAAAAGCACATGTAAGATTCTGCAACAGCCTCTGCTGATACTCCTGCATGCGTGCATCTCTTTCTATGTATGGAATTATTTCGGCAAATTTACTTTTGTACGGGGGATCTAAGAGTGTGGCACTGGCAACCCAGTAGTCGGGATTAGTTTGAATTCTGACAATCCAAGGGTCATGTTGCAGGTAGTGCAGCAAGAAGGCACTCATGTGTCTTGTGCATCTTGGAGGATCAAGTCCTTGTTGTGTTGGTACCGAGGTAAGAATCATGCTTCCTTCCTCTGCCCTCTCCCTCAACCTCACACAACAGAAATGTGATCAAGGTCTCCCTCATCTCATGAGTCTTACATGCCCATCGCCAGTTCGTCCTCCACTTCTTCCTCGGCTCCTGCACCTTTCTCAACAGTTTGGCTGCTATCATGCGCCCTGGTTAATCCCTCTCCCCCACCCTCCCATGCTTGCCGCCTTGGTGCTGCCGACCGTCTGGACCTTGGAGATGTTATCCCTTCCGCATACGACTCCTTCTCTACTTCCTCCACCTCCTCTTGTCCCACCACCTGACTCTGAATTCTGTTTACGTGTGCTCCAGCATGTAATTCACCGGAATAGTCATGCTGATAATGGCATCGTCAGCACTAAACATCTTCGTCGCCATTTCAAAACTGTGCAGAAGGGTGTGTGGTGCCCCTGAGGATTCTGTTGCCACAGAGGTACTGCATCTCACCCATAGGTGTGGTATCTCACCCTCGGGTAAGGAAGGAGTATGGCACGGGACCCTAACACCTGCATCCAACACATACCCGCATTGTGGGTAGGGCGAGATTGCTCCTGAGGGAGAGCACAGTCCCAGGTCCCTAGCTGGCGGGAGGGTCCTATGTAGTGGGTGTGGGTGGAGAAAACAGCTTAGGGGAGCACATGACAGGGAGAGTATAAATAGGAAGCCATCTTAGAAAGAGCAAGCCAGTCAGAGGAGGAGAAGTGACTGGAGCAGAGGCTCTGCATGAGCTCTTCTCCGGAGGTGGGCCTAGCCTGGGAGGCCCAGGACTGAAGGAGAGAAGAGAGGAGTGGGAGCAGGAAGGCTCCAGGAACCGAAGGGACCCTAGGGGTACGGGCCGTGCAGAAGGCCACCCGTACGCCCGCTGCTACCAGGAGGTAGAGGGGTCAGGCCAGATAAGGGGAAGCGGTCCCTCAACTAGCGGAGAAACAGCAAGGCTCAACTAGAATCAGGAGGCTGCAGCAATTCATGTACTGCAGGCCAAAGTCCACACCAGTCTCACTAAGAAGGTAGCCACATAGGACCCAGGGGACGGAACACACGTCGCCCGCCAAGGCCCGAGGATACCAGATAGAAGTGTCAATGGGTGTGAGGTGCAGGGAGAAGGCAAGAGAAAGGACACACAGAAGGGGGTCCTGCTAAGTACTCCGGAGCTATCTGGGGGTGGACTGAGCCCCTCACTGAGTACGCAGAGCACGACGGGGGAGATTGTTCAGGTACCTGTAATCTGGACTGCAACAACTGTGAGTAAAGATCTTGGGACTGCATCACATGGACTCTGTGTTCATTACTGACTCCCTGCACTACAACCACCATCATCCACCCACACTGCACTGAAGCTACACTCTTCCTGTGGGGAGTAATAATACCATTGCTGCCAAACCATCAGCTTCAGAGGACTGTTCCGCAGTGGTGGCCCCTTTGGCCACACTCCACAGGTGGCGTAGTCGGACATTATAAAACCCATATATACAAATTACCCTTAGATTTACCGCCCAGGGTCACGGACCGGGCATCGCCGCAGTGACTACAACCCCCAGCGTCAACCGGCCCGGCTCCGGGTACCCCACGGCCCAGGGGGCGAGTCAACTTCATAGGTCCCTGATCTGAGACCACTCCTGCAGCGTGATTTGCCCCACCTCTGGATCTCGTTGTCCCAGGCTATACGTCAGAACGTATTTCACCAGGGCTTGTCGGTGCTGCCACTGTCGCTGCAACATGTGCAGAGTTGAATTATACCATGTCGGCACATCGCATTGCAGCCGGCGAACTTGCAGGCCAAACGACTTCTGTAGAGATAAGAGTCATTGAGCTGCGGGATGCGAACAGCGGAAGTGAGCACACAGCGACCGTGCCCTCTGCAGAAGGCCATCTAGTCTGGGATAGTGGGCTAAAAATTCCTGGACAACCAGGTTCAACACGTGAGCCATACAAGGCACGTGTGTGACATTGCCCCGGCGAAGGGCCGCACCCACGTTTGCAGCATTGTCGCACACGGCCTTCCCTGGTTGCAGGTCCAGTGGAGACAGCCATTCATGAAACTGGGTCTTCAGAGCTGACCTCAACTCCTCAGCTGTGTGACTCACATTTCCCAGACATTTAAAAGTAAACAACGCCTGATGCCAATGAGCCCTGCTGCCAGCATAGTAAGGAGGTGTGCAGGATCCCTTCTGCACAGTTAGAAAGCGGGTGGCATGACCAGACAGGCTTTGGGTGCAGGTGGAGGACCGAGAGGAGGTTGAGGAGGCAGAAGCAGTGGAGGAACTTCTAGATAAAGAGGATTGACGTCCAATTCGTGGGGACAGCAAGACTTGGACAGCAACCCCATGTCCTGCTGTCACCATAATTACCCAGTGCCCAGTCAGCGACATGCAACGCCCCTGTCCATGCCTACTCGTCCAAGTGTCTGTGGTGGAATGCACCATGTTATACACAGAGTTTCTCAAAGAAGCGGTGATGTTGTGTGCTACACGCGGGTGTAGCGCAGGCACACCTGTCTTTGAGAAGCAGTGCCGACTGGGCATCTGGTACTGGGGCACTGCGATGGACATAAGGTCTCGAAAATCCTCTGTGTCCACCAGGCGGAAAGACAGCATTTCTGTAGCCAACAGCTTGCAGATGGTGAAATTCAACTTCTTAGCTTTCTCATGGCTAGGAGGAAATGGTCTTTTACTTGCCCACATCTGAGGGACCGAGGGCTGGCTGTTGTGCTTAGACGGGGTTGAGTAGAGTGTCCCCAGCAAACTGCCGGTCTGTGAGGAAAATGCATTAGGAAAAGTTAGGTTGCCTTGATCCAAAGGTGGTGCTCTCGATGTCGGAGAGCGCTCAACACCAGCTGGTGTTTCTACTTCAAAATGAAATGATGACCTGCCAAACACACTGGCTGTTGCGGGTAAAGAGGTGGCAGGTCTGCGTCCAAAAACATGTGTGACTGCTGTCCCCCCAGTCACAGAGGATGAAGAGGCTGCGGATGCACAAGATGGGGCAGACGGTGGTTGGCCCGGCCGGCTAGGCCGCATTGTAGCACAGTGAGCTTGCCACTGCAGCTTATGCTTCATATCCATGTGACGGTTCATGCATGAAGTACTCAAACTATGTATTTTTTGGCCTTTACTTAGCTTTGGGTGACAAATATTACAGATAACACGAGTTGGGTCATCCTTATCGATCTGAAAAAATGCTCAAGCTATGCAAGGATTAGAGCTCATGCGACCTGAAGAGTAGTGTTGAGCCACCCCCGTAGTGTTCGAGTTCGGTTCGGTTCGTCGAACACCCGTGTGTTCGCCGAACTGTTCGTCGAACTGTTCGTCGAACACCTTCGAACACCGTTAAAACCAATGGCAGGCAAACAAAAACACATAGAAACACATAGAAAACACCTTCAAAGGTGTCCAAAAGCAGACAAACTGCTCAGAAGACACAACTAACACATGGAAAAGTGACAAGCACATATAGTCATGCGAAAAGAACAGAGGTGGAGGAGTAAAAGGAGGGGGAGACACAAATATAGGCATGTCATGTCCTTCTAAAATCCAAAAAGTGAGAAGCCGACACGTTCAGTCCGCTCCTGCCCGTGCCACCTCCGTGTCGCCGGGTTTGTGCCAGAGCCGCGGTGAACCCTGACGGCCAGCCCCCCTCTCCCAATACTGGTGCCTGTCCGCTGGTGGGTCGAGCGAGCCCCCCTGTGGTGGAGGCAGCTCTAAGCTTTTTAATTTAAGTTGTCTCTCTAATTTGAATGAATACACTTTAAATCCATTTACAAGGATCTATTGGAGGGCAAGTCTCATGCCAGCAGCCGCGTAATTCCAGCTCCAGTAGCGTCCACTAAAGCTGCTGCAGTTAAAAAGCTTTTATAAGGATCGAGCTCGGCTGTCCACCTCAAGGCATCCTACTGCCAGTCCCAGCCCCTATGCCTTGGGGTGCCTCCTGATGCTCTTCACTGAGTATCCCGTGGTCCCGAAGCATTTCCTTTGAAAAAATTAAGTGTCCAAACTACAGGTGGTGTAGCTTGCTTAACAGCCGGGATAATCCTCTGACTAGCAGACACTGCTACTAGGCACAAAGTATTTCCTGGGCTAGATGCAGTTAAAAATTTGTAATTAGATACTCTCGTTGGATGCTGAGAAAGCATTCCATAGAGTCTCCTGGCACGCCATATATGATTCTCTTAAAAAGCTTGGGGTAGGGGTCTAGGTGACCCTTTTACAGCCAAAATCACGGCCCTGTATCACAATACGTCACCTAGGCTGAAAATAAATGGAACTGTAGCACCCTGAGGGCTCGGTTGCTACAGAGGTATTGCACCTCACCCAGAGATGTGATATCTCACTCTCAGGTAAGGATGGAGTGTGGATCAGGACCCGACAACTGCATGCATTACACCACATTGCCGTGGGGCAGGGCGACCAATATGCCTCTGAGATGGGCACGACAGTCCCTGTCCCTGGCTGGAGTGGGGGGAGGGAACACTGAGGAAGGGGAACCCTGTAGTGCAGGAGCAGGGAGGAAGCAGTTCCTGGGTGCATTGAGAAGGGAGTATAAAAGGTGGGCACCATCTTAGTTCAGTGCAGAGAAGTCTGAGCAGAAGTGGCAGGGAGCAGGGGCTCTGCATGAGCTCTGCTCCGGAGGCGGGCCTAGTAACAGAGGCCCAGGCCTGCAAGAGGGAGAAGGAAGGAAGAGGAGCGGAGAAGGCTCCAGGAACGAGGAATGAAGGGATCCCAGGGGTGCGGACGGGCGAGTCGCCACCGCACGCCTGAATCCACCTGCGTGGAGAGGTCAGGCCAAAGGGGGAGACCGGTCCCCGAAACTAGTGGAGGCAGGAAACGACCCTCAGCTAGAAACCGGAGGTGCTGACATTTTATGTGGCGCAGCCCCTCGCTACACCCGCTAGGAAGGCACCACATAGGGTCAGGGAAACTGGCGCCAAGTTTACCAAGAGGAGGCCCGAGGCAGCCGGACAGAAGGGTTGGTAAGAAAGGCCAGACAAAGGACACACAAAGGGGGTCCTGTGAAGCGCTCCAAAGTTATCTGGGAGTTGTCTGAGCCCCTCACCTGGTGAGCACAGTACGACGTGGGCAGCCGTTACCTGCAGACGTGGTCTGGATAATAAGAACTGTGAGTAAAGGCCCTGGACTGCATCACTGACTCCGTGTCGTTATTGCTGCTGCCCTGCACCATCACCCCCATCCGCCGCATACACTGCCCTGAGGCTATACTCCTCCCGTGGGGAGTTATGCTACGCTCTGCTGCACCCACAACACCAGCCTCAGCGGTCTGCCCTGCAGCGGCGGTTCACTCTGACCGCAATCCACGGGTGGCGTAGTCGGACATTTAAACATCAAAACCACATAAATAGTTCCGCCACTGGTTTGACCACCCTGAGCCACGGAACCGGGTCGCCGCCACGAAGAATACAACCACCAGCATCCACCAAAAAGGGTCCGGCTCCGGGTGTCCCAAGGCCCAGGGGGCGCATCAGAACATTTTCATTACCTTTCACAATCACCAATGGGACAAGGCAGGGATGTTCTCTGTCCCCTCTCTTATACATCCTAGTGACAGAGCACCTGCTCTCATCAATTCGCCATAACCCCAATATTAGGTGGATTGAGGTGGGAGACACCGAGTACAAGTGCTCTCTATTTGCTGATGATGTCCTAGTATATATCACTCAATCACATATATCCATCCATGCTGTTATGGCTGAAATAGATCACTTTGTTACATGGTCAAATTTTAAAATCAATGCAGCGAAGTCTGAGGCCCTCGATGTCTCCCTCCCCAAATCCATATAGGATTCCATCCAGTCCAACTTTCCCTTTGCCTGGCCCTCACAGGGTATCAAATACTTAGGAATTCCTATTCATAGAGACCTCTCCCATCTATGTTATCTTAATTTTGGGCCCTTTATTGAACAACTCCATACAGACCACGGTTGGCAAGTTAGAACTGTAAGATTCACTACGTGAACACTGGTGTTTTGTGGAAAAGCACATGTACACTGTGTTCCAAATTATTATGCAAAAAGTGTTTAGGAGTGATAAGGGAAGAATTTGTTTGTTTGTCAGTTAAACTCATTGATGGTGATGTGTGTCAGGGCTCTTTATATCACTGTTAGCAATTGCAGACACCTGTGCTAATTAGTTTGGCAGGTGTGTCCAATGAAAGGCAAGACTACTTAAGAAGGCTGTGTCACATTATTAAGCAGCCTACATTTTCTGCCAAAATGGGAAAGAAAAAGGATGAGTCGGCTGCTGAGAAGCAACAAATTGTGGAGTGTTTAGGTCAAGGCATGACTACAATCAACATTGTGCGATGATCAGGATGAAGTGTCTTGGCAATCAAGAAGTATGTAGCTGATTCACAGTACACACGTGTGCGTGCTGATAAGGGCAAATTGAGGACTCTTTCCTGCAGGCAATTACGTCAGGTTAAAAGAGCAGCGGCAAAAAAGCCTTGTCATAGCAGCAGACAAGTTTTTGAAGCTGCTGGTGCCTCCACCGTCCCCCGAACAACAAGATGCAGGGTCCTTCAGAGGTTTGCAGCTGTGCATACGCCATCCTGTCGACCTCCTCTATCCACTTCACACAAGCAGAAACGGCTCCAGTGGGCTAAACATTACATGAAGAATGATTTCAAAACTGTTTTGTTCACGGATGAGTGCCGTGCAGCGCTCGATGGTCCAGATGGATGGAGTAGAGGATGGCTGGTTGATGGACACCCCACGCAAACACGGCTACAGCGCCAACAAGGAGGAGGTGGAGCAATGTTTTGGGCTGGAATCATGGGGAGAGAGATTGTCGGCCCCTTTAGGATCCCTGAAGGCGCTAAAGATGAACTCCATAATGTATGTGGGTTTTCTCAAACAGCACTTCCTGCCATGGTTCAAGAAGAAGAACCGTGTATTTCACAGCAAGATCATTTTTTTGCATGATAATGCACCATCTCATGCTGCACATAAAACATCTGCATCTCTGGCTGATATGGGCATAAAAGGGGACAAACTTATGGTGTGACCCCCCTGCTCCCCTGACCTCTACCCCATTCAGAACCTCTGGAGCATCATCAAAAGGAGTGTCTATGATGGCGGGAGGCAGTTCACATCTAAGCAACACCTCTGGGAGTGTATTCTGTCCTCATGCAAAACAATTGAAGCAGAAACCATCCAAAACCTGACAAATTCAATGGACGAGAGAGTTCAGAAGCTCCTTTCGAACAAGGGGTACTATGTGAAAATGTAACATCACCTAGAATAAAGTTTTGAGTTGAAAACTGTTTGATTTCAGTTTCTAATAACCTGCTAATGCTTATAATTTCAAAAATGACCATTTTTTGGTCTTTATTAAAATGAAAAGGTTGATCGAAAAGTTTGGGGGATCTAAGAGTGTGGCAACCCAGTAGTCATGATTACTTCGAATTCTGACAATATGAGGGTCATGTTGCAGGTAGTGCAGCAAGAAGGCACTTATGTGTCTTGCGCATCTCGGAGCCCCAAAATTATTTTCCGGGCTAGATGCAGCTAAAAATTATTATTAATTTTAAATCTGGTGGAGTTTAGTATAGATGGCCTAATAGGATCAGTGCTGCACACTGCTACAAAGCCCAAATTATTTTCCAGCCAAGATACAGATAAACATGATTAGTAATTTTAAATCTGGTGGAGCTTATTATAGATGGCCTAATAGAATCAGTGCTGCACACTGCTACAAAGCCCAAATTATTTTCCAGCCAAGATATAGATAAACATGATTAGTAATTTGAAAGCTTAAAACGGTTGGTAGGGTGATTTTAACCAATCATCAAGCTTTTACTCTCCCCAGGATGACACAGGGGTAGAAAAGTCGTTTCGGATCCATGATTTGTTCATCTTTATGAACGTGAGTCTGTCTACATTATCAGTGGAGAGCCGCGTGCGCTTATCTGTCAGCACACCAGCAGCAGCACTGAACACACGTTCAGACAGAACGCTGGCTGCGGGGCATGACAAGATCTCCAAGTCGTAAGTGGCTAGCTCCGGCCATTTATCCAGATTGGAAGACCAAAAAGAGCAAGGGTCCAGTGACACAGTCATGGCTTCAATGTTTACTTGGAGATACTCCTGTACCATCGTCTCTAGGCGTTGACTATGTGTCAGACTTCTTGTCTCCTGTGGTCTTGCAAAGGATGGGCTAAAAAAGTGGTGAAATGATACCGCAAAATTGATGTTACCAGCAGATACTGTGGTTCTGTTACGGTTTGAGTGCTGAACACTTGACGGTCCCACGGTTGGCAAGTTGGAACTGTGAGATTCACTACGTGCACCACTGGTGTTTTGTGGAAAAGCACATGTAAGATTCTGCAACAGTCTCTGCTGATACTCCTGCATGCGTGCATCCCTTTCTATGGCAGGAATAATTTCGGCAAATTTACTTTTGTACCGGGGATCTAACAGTGTGGCAACCCAGTAGTCAGGATTATTTCTAATTCTCACAATTCGAGGGTCATGTTGCAGGTAGTGCAGCAAGAAGGCACTCATGTGTGTTGCGCATCCAGGAGCACCAAGTCCCTGTTGTGTTGGTGGCGAGGTAACAATCATGCTTCCTTCCTCTGTCCTCTCCCCCCAACCTCGCACAACAGAAATGTGATCAAGGTCTCCCTCATCTGATGAGTCTTCCATCAGTTCATCCTCCACTTCTTCCTGGGCTCCTGCACCTTCCTCACTAGTTTGGCTGCTACCATGCGCCCTGGTAAAACCATCTCCCCCACCCTCACATGCCTGCCGCCTTGGTGCTGCCGACCATCTGAACCTTGCAGATGTTAGCCCTTCCGCATACAACTCCTCCTCCTCTACTTCCTCCACCTCCTCTTGTGCCACCACCTGACTCCGAATTCTGTTTAACATGTGCTCCAGCATGTAAATCACTGGAATAGTCATGCTGATAATGGCATCGTCAGCACTAAACATCTTCGTCGCCATTTCAAAACTGTGCAGAAGGGTGCAAAGGTCCCTGATCTGAGACCACTCCTCCAGCGTGATTTGCCCCACCTCTGGATCTCGTTGGCCCAGGCTATACGTCAGAACGTATTGCACCAGGGCTTGTCGGTGCTGCCACAGTCGCTGCCACGTGTGCAGAGTTGAATTCCACCGGGTAGGCACATCGCATTTTAGCCGGTGAAGTGGCAGGCCCAACGACTTCTGTAGAGATGTAAGTCGCTGAGCTGCGGGATGCGAATGGCGGAAGTGAGCACACAGCGACTGTGCCCTCTGCAGAAGGCCATCTAGTCTGGAATAGAGGGCTAAAAATTGCTGGACAACCAGGTTCAACACGTGAGCCATACAAGGCACGTGTGTGACATTGCCCCGGCGAAGGGCCGCACCCAGGTTTGCATCATTGTCGCACACGGCCTTCCCTGGTTTCAGGTCCAGTGGAGACAACCATTCATGAAATTGGTTCTCCAGAGCTGACCACAACTCCTCAGCTGTGTGACTCACATTTCCCAGACATTTCAAAGTAAAAACCGCCTGATGACGTTGAGCCCTACTGCCAGCATAGTAAGGAGGTGTGCAGGATCCCTTCTGCGCAGTTAGAAAGCTTGTGGCATGACCAGACAGGCTTTGGGTGCAGGAGAAAGACCGAGACGAGGTTGAGGAGGCAGAAGCAGTGGAGGAACTTTGACATAAAGAGGATTGACGCACAACTCGTGGGGACAGCAAGACTTGGACAGCAGCCCCTTGTCCTGCTGTCACCATAGTTACCCAGTGCCCAGTCAGCGACATGTAACGCCCCTGTCCATGCCTACTCGTCCAAGTGTCTGTGGTGAAATGCACCCTGTCACACACAGAGTTTCACAAAGAAGCGGTGATGTTGTGTGCGACATGCTGGTGGAGCGCAGGCACACCTTTCTTTGAGAAGTAGTGCCGACTGGGCATCTGGTACTGGTGCACTGCGACGGACATAGGGTCTCGAAATTCCTCTGTGTCCACCAGGCGGAAAGGCAGCATTTCTGTAGCCAAGAGCTTGCAGATGGTGAAATTCAACCTCTTAGCTTTCTCATGGCTAGGAGGAAATGGTCTTTTACTTGTCCACATCTGAGGGACCGAGGGCTGGCTATTGTGCTTAGACGGGGTTGATAAGGGTGTCCCCTGCAAACTGCCGGTCTGTGAGGAAGATGCAGGCGGACATGTTAGGTTGCCTTGATCCAAAGGTGGTGCTATCAATTTCGGACAGCGCTCAACACCAGCTGGTGTTACCACCTCCAAAGAAAATGATGACCTGCCAATCACACTGGCTGTTGCGGGTAAAGAGGTGGCAGGTCTGAGCCCCAAAACAGGTGTGACTGCTGTCCCCCCATTCACAGAGGATGAAGAGGCCGCGGATGCACAAGATATGGCAGACGGTGGTTGGCCCGGCCGGCTAGGCCGCATTGTAGCGCACTGAGCTTCCCACTGCAACTTATGCTTCATGTCCATGTGCCGGTTCATGCATGAAGTACTCAAACTATGTATTTTTTGGCCTCTACTTAGCTTTTGTTGACAAATGTTACAGATAACACGAGTTGGGTCATCTTTATCTATCTGAAAAAATGCCCAGGCTATGCAAAGCTTAGCACCCATGTGACCTGAAGAGCCACCACGACTTGTGGTGAGAGGCAGAGTTGTGTTTGAGGATGCCGTTGTTGACGTGCTTTCAGTACTACGTCTCTGTCCAGGAAGGCGCAACCTGACCTCGTCATCACTAGCATCTTCCTCCACCTCCTCTGCTGACCTCATCTCTTGGCTGACTGTGGGTTGACAGTAAGTGGGATCTCCAACCTCATCATCATCACCCTGTACGTTATCACACCCGTCGTCCTCAGAGCCAACCTGTTCCTGCCCTGACAAAAAACTAAAGTTGTCGCTCCAATCAGGTATTTGAGTCTCATCATCGTCTTCCTCATTGTCTCCACCAATAGGAGTTACAGTTTGGGAATGAGGGTCTACATTATGGTCAGAACCTTCTGCGTCTGGTCCTGGATCCGACTCATAAAGATTCTGGGCATCAGTGCAGATCATTTCCTCGTCTGGATTCACAGAAGCGCTGGAGTTGACCTCTGATTCCCAGGCTATAGTATGAGTAAACAGCTCTGCAGACTCAACCATCTGTTCTACCTCATACTCAGACGGGCAGCTGGAGATTTGGGAGCTGTGAGGAAGCAAGTGCGATTGGGGTGAAACCTTTGAGCACTGGAGTATTGGTGATGTTGAAGTTGATGTGGAGGAGAGCCCACTTAAAGGAGCACTTGATATCCGTTGAAGCACCTGCTGTTTTTGTGCCTCATCTGGAATTTGTAGCGATTGGCGTGGCCGTAAGAAAGGGATCTTATCACATTGTCCGCTAAAAGAAGTAGACATTTTAGTTTGGCTGGAAGATCGTCTTTCTTCTGCAGATGTTACTGTTGCTTTAACACCTACCCCACGGACACAACCTTTTTTCCCCTTCCCAACACGCCTATTTCCCTTTCCACCAGCAGCAGGCCTTTTTCCACTCATTTTGGTGGTTAACTAATTCACAACTCTGGAGTTGTTTGCACAAAAAAACAATGGATGGGAACCGAGCAGAGCTGAGTGGCCAAACTGTGGTAGTAGGCCAAAACTATTGGCTGGGTTAGATGGAGAAAAAAATTATATTCGATTTGCAACCTGATGGAGGTCAGTATAGATGGACTAATAGAACAAGTCCCACACACAGCTAGAAGCCCAAATATTTTTTCAGAGGTAGATGCAGAAAAAAATTATATTCAGTGTGCAACCTGATGGAGGTCTGTATAGATGGATTAATAGAGCAAGTCCCACACAAAGCTAGAAGCCCAATATTTTTTCAGAGGTAGATGCAGAAAAAAAATTATTTTTAATTTGCAACCTGATGGAGGTCAGTATAGATGGACTAATAGAGAAAGTCCCACACACTGCTAGAAGGCCAAATATTGTTTCAGAGCTAGATGCATAAAAAAATTATATTCAGTTTGCAACCTGATGGAGGTCAGTATAGATGGACTAATAGAACAAGTCCCACACACAGCTAGAAGCCCAAATATTTTTTCAGAGGTAGATGCAGATAAAAATTATTTTTAATTTGCAACCTGATGGAGGTCAGTATAGATGGACTAATAGAGAAAGTCCCACACACTGCTAGAAGGCCAAATATTTTTTCAGAGCTAGATGCAGATAAAAATTATTTTTAATTTGCAACCTGATGGAGGTCAGTATAGATGGACTAATAGAGAAAGTCCCACACACTGCTAGAAGGCGAAATATTTTTTCAGAGCTAGATGCAGATAAAAATTATTTTTAATTTGGAACCTGATGGAGGTCAGTATAGATGGACTAATAGAGAAAGTCCCACACACTGCAAGAAGGCCAAATATTTTTTCAGAGCTAGATGCAGAAAAAATTATATTCAGTTTGCAACCTGATGGAGGTCAGTATAGATGGCCTAATAGAACAAGTCCCACACACAGCTAGAAGCCCAAATATTTTTTCAGAGGTAGATGCAGATAAAAATTATTTTTAATTTGCAACCTGATGGAGGTCAGTATAGATGGACTAATAGAGAAAGTCCCACACACTGCTAGAAGGCCAAATATTTTTCCAGAGCTAGATGCAGATAAAAATTATTTTTAATTTGCAACCTGATAGAGGTCAGTATAGATGGACTAACAGAGAAAGTCCCACACACTACTAGAAGGCCAAATATTTTTTCAGAGCTAGATGCAGAAAAAAATTATATTCAGTTTGCAACCTGATGGAGGTCAGTATAGATGGACTAATAGAACAAGTCCCACACACAGCTAGAAGCCCAAATATTTTTTCAGAGGTAGATGCAGATAAAAAATATTTTTAATTTGCAACCTGATGGAGGTCAGTATAGATGGACTAATAGAGAAAGTCCCACACACTGCTGGAAGGCCAAATATTTTTTCAGAGGTAGATGCAGATAAAAATTATTTTTAATTTGCAACCTGATGGAGGTCAGTATAGATGAACTAATAGAGAAAGTCTCACACACTGCTAGAAGGCCAAATATTTTTTCAGAGCTAGATGCAGAAAAAAATTATATTCAGTTTGCAACCTGATGGAGGTCTGTATAGATGGATTAATAGAACAAGACCCACACACAGCTAGAAGCCCAATATTTTTTCAGAGGTAGATGCAGAAAAAAATATATTCAGTTTGCAACCTGATGGAGGTCTGTATAGATGGATTAATAGAACAAGTCCCACACACAGCTAGAAGCCCAATATTTTTTCAGAGGTAGATGCAGATAAAAATTATTTTTAATTTGCAACCTGATGGAGGTCAGTATAGATGGACTAATAGAGAAAGTCCCACACACTGCTAGAAGGCCAAATATTTTTTCAGAGCTAGATGCAGATAAAAATTATTTTTAATTTGCAACCTGAAGGAGGTCAGTATAGATGGACTAATAGAGAAAGTCCCACACACTACTAGAAGGCCAAATATTTTTTCAGAGCTAGATGCAGAAAAAAATTATATTCAGTTTGCAACCTGATGGAGGTCAGTATAGATGGACTAATAGAACAAGTCACACACACAGCTAGAAGCCCAAATATTTTTTCAGAGGTAGATGCAGATAAAAATTACTTTTAATTTGCAACCTGATGGAGGTCAGTATAGATGGACTAATAGAGAAAGTCCCACACACTGCTAGAAGTCCAAATATTTTTTCAGAGCTAGATGCAGATAAAAATTATTTTTAATTTGCAACCTGATGTAGGTCAGTATAGATGGACTAATAGAGAAAGTCCCACACACTGCTAGAAGGCCAACTATTTTTTCAGAGCTAGATGCAGAAAAAAATTATATTCAGTTTGCAACCTGATGGAGGTCTGTATAGATGGATTAATAGAACAAGTCCCACACACAGCTAGAAGCCTAATATTTTTTCAGAGGTAGATGCAGAAAAAAAATATATTCAGTTTGTAACCTGATGGAGGTCTGTATAGATGGATTAATAGAACAAGTTCCACACACAGCTAGAAGCCCAATATTTTTTCAGAGGTAAATGCAGAAAAAAAATATATTCAGTTTGCAACCTGATGGAGGTCAGTATAGATGGACTAATAGAGAAAGTCCCACACACTGCTAGAAGGCCAAAAATTTTTTCAGAGCTAGATGCAGAAAAAAATTATATTCAGTTTGCAACCTGATGGAGGTCAGTATATATGGACTAATAGAACAAGTCCCACACACAGCTAGAAGCCCAAATTTTTTTTCAGAGGTAGATGCAGATAAAAATTATTTTTAATTTGCAACCTGATGGAGGTCAGTATAGATGGACTAATAGAGAAAGTCCCACACACTGCTAGAAGGCCAAATATTTTTTCAGAGCTAGATGCAGATAAAAATTATTTTTAATTTGCAACCTGATGGAGGTCAGTATAGATGGACTAATAGAGAAAGTCCCACACACTGCTAGAAGGCCAAATATTTTTTCAGAGCTAGATGCAGATAAAAATTATTTTTAATTTGCAACCTGATGGAATTCAGTATAGATGGACTAATAGAGAAAGTCCCACACACTACTAGAAGGCCAAATATTTTTTCAGAGCTAGATGCAGAAAAAAATTATATTCAGTTTGCAACCTGATGGAGGTCAGTATAGATGGACTAATAGAACAAGTCCCACACACAGCTAGAAGCCCAAATATTTTTTCAGAGGTAGATGCAGATAAAAATTATTTTTCATTTGCAACCTGATGGAGGTCAGTATAGATGGACTAATAGAGAAAGTCCCACACACTGCTAGAAGGCCAAATATTTTTTCAGAGCTAGATGCAGATAAAAATTATTTTTAATTTGCAACCTGATGGAGGTCAGTATAGATGGACTAATAGAGAAAGTCTCACACACTGCTAGAAGGCCAACTATTTTTTTCAGAGCTAGATGCAGAAAAAAATTATATTCAGTTTGCAACCTGATGGAGGTCTGTATAGATGGATTAATAGAACAAGTCCCACACACAGCTAGAAGCCCAATATTTTTTCAGAGGTAGATGCAGAAAAAAATTATATTCAGTTTGCAACCTGATGGAGGTCTGTATAGATGGATTAATAGAACAAGTCCCACACACAGCTAGAAGTCCAATAATTTTTCAGAGGTAGATGCAGAAAAAAAATATATTCAGTTTGCAACCTGATGGAGGTCAGTATAGATGGACTAATACAGAAAGTCCCACACACTGCTAGAAGGCCAAATATTTTTTCAGAGCTAGATGCAGAAAAAAATTATATTCAGTTTGCAACCTGATGGAGGTCAGTATAGATGGACTAATAGAACAAGTCCCACACACAGCTAGAAGCCCAAATATTTTTTCAGAGGTAGATGCAGATAAAAATTATTTTTAATTTGCAACATGATGGAGGTCAGTATAGATGGACTAATAGAGAAAGTCCCACACACTGCTAGAAGGCCAAATATTTTTTCAGATCTAGATGCAGATAAAAATTATTTTTAATTTGCAACCTGATGGAGGTCAGTATAGATGGACTAATAGAGAAAGTCCCACACACTGTTAGAAGGCCAACTATTTTTTCAGAGCTAGATTCAGAAAAAAATTATATTCAGTTTGCAACCTGATGGAGGTCTGTATAGATGGATTAATAGAACAAGTCCCACACACAGCTAGAAGCCCAATAGTTTTTCAGAGGTAGATGCAGAAAAAAAATATATTCAGTTTGCAACCTGATGGAGGTCTGTATAGATGGATTAATAGAACAAGTCCCACACACAGCTAGAAGCTCAATATTTTTTCAGAGGTAGACGCAGAAAAAAAATATATTCAGTTTGCAACCTGATGGAGGTCAGTATAGATGGACTAATAGAGAAAGTCCCACACACTGCTAGAAGGCCAAATATTTTTTCAGAGCTAGATGCAGAAAAAAATTATATTCAGTTTGCAACCTGATGGAGGTCAGTATAGATGGACTAATAGAACAAGTCCCACACACAGCTAGAAGCCCAAATATTTTTTCAGAGGTAGATGCAGATAAAAATTATTTTTAATTTGCAACCTGATGGAGGTCAGTATAGATGGACTAATAGAGAAAGTCCCACACACTGCTAGAAGGCCAAATATTTTTTCAGATCTAGATGCAGATAAAAATTATTTTTAATTTGCAACCTGATGGAGGTCAGTATAGATGGACTAATAGAGAAAGTCCCACACACTGCTAGAAGGCCAACTATTTTTTCAGAGCTAGATGCAGAAAAAAATTATATTCAGTTTGCAACCTGATGGAGGTCTGTATAGATGGATTAATAGAACAAGTCCCACACACAGCTAGAAGCCCAATATTTTTTCAGAGGTAGATGCTGAAAAAAAATATATTCAGTTTGCAACCTGATGGAGGTCTGTATAGATGGATTAATAGAACAAGTCCCACACACAGCTAGAAGCCCAATATTTTTTCAGAGGTAGATGCAGAAAAAATATATATTCAGTTTGCAACCTGATGGAGGTCAGTATAGATGGACTAATAGAGAAAGTGCCACACACTGCTAGAAGACCAAATATTTTTTCAGAGCTAGATGCATAAAAAAATTATATTCAGTTTGCAACCTGATGGAGGTCAGTATAGATGGACTAAAAGAACAAGTCCCACACACAGCTAGAAGCCCAGATATTTTTTCAGAGGTAGATGCAGATAAAAATCATTTTTAATTTGCAACCTGATGGAGGTCAGTGTAGATGGACTAATAGAACAAGTCCCACACACTGCTAGAAGCCCAAATATTTTTTCAGAGCTAGATGCAGAAAAAAATTATATTCAATTTGCAACCTGATGGAGGTCAGTATAGATGGACTAATAGAATGATGCTATGCCCAAAAGATTTTACTTCACTAGGTGCAGTAAAAAAATTGGTATTCTATACACAGGTGGTATATCTTGCAACACAGGCTACTCCACTGACTATCACACTCTGCAATAGGCCAAAAAGGATTAGCTTTGTTAGATTCAGCCAAATGCTGTGAAAAAAACTTGCACAGCACTGGCACAGACCTGCCTGGCAAAAACTGATAGGAACTCATGTAACCTAGTCCTGAAAAGGACTGCAATTACAATTAGTCTTTACTCCCACAATCTATCTATTTAAGAGCACAGACCTGCCTGATAAAAGTCATAGGAAATGCTGTAACCTAGTCCTTAAAAGGACTTCAATCACAACTATTCCCTACTCCCAAGCTATCTGTAGATTTGTGCGAAAATTGGCTTGAAATTAACAAGGTATAGCGCACACAGCAACAGCGGTGCCGTCTAACACGCAGCTGCAGCAGTGAGAAAATAGTGGCAACGGGGAAAATGGCTTGGTCTTATAGGGCAAGGACATGTGACATACACTGCCAATGACACATGCCCTTGCTTGTGTGAAAAACAGCAGTTCGCTCCGTGTGTGCACTGCTGATAGGCTGACAGACTGCACCTCCCCACTGCAAATGCGGGAAAGAGAAAAAAAAATGGAGATCTTCATTATTCCTGCAGAGATCCATCCCCTGCCCCTCCCCCCATCCCGCTGTACACTCAAACTGCGTATTAACATTAATTTTCATCATTACTGAGAAAAAATCCAGTTATGATTTTGGTGCACGAACAGTTATCGAACATAACCTCGAACAGCCGAATTTTTCTCAAATCGTTCGTGGTCGCCGCACGGCTCGAACACTGCCCAAAACAGCTCGAATTTGAGATTGGCGAACAGTTCGAGAAGAACAACGCTCATCTCTACTGAAGAGCCACTACGACATGTGGTCAGAGGCAGAGTTGTGTTTGAGGATGCAGTTGTTAACGTGCTTCCAGTACTACGTCTCTGTCCAGGAAGGCACAACCTAACCTCATAGAGTTAGCACATTGGGGGCGGAGGAGTTTAACCAGCTCACCCCGAAGAATTTACCGGACACCGGATCCGAGCTTACCGGGATCTCTATGACCCAGCAAGGCATAACCGGAATCCCTGGAGAACTACAAGTCACAGGATCGCTAAGGTGCTGATACGTAACAGAGCCAGGAGACACTTAGGCCCCGCATACTGGGAGCGTGAACTCCAAGACAAGGACCTACCGCAAGGTCAGCCAGAGCAGGACACAGACAAAGTTTGGCCTAGCTCCAGGCAGGTCAGAAACTTACTACGCAGAGGAGAGAAACAGGAGGCCCTACACCCGCTCATTGGGGAGGATCCTGATATGCACCCTTCACCCTACAGTGCTCCGGGATGTGCCTGAATTTCCACCAGTAAAAGGTACTGAAGTGACTACCGTGTCCATTCCCGTTCTTGCTCTGACCCAGCTGGGTCTCGCCTGTCCTGCATTCCCCCTGCATACGCTTTTCTGAGGCCTAGCTCCACCTGTGAGGAGCTATACCATCGAGCTGCCTTATCACCGGCCTCAGTGGACTGCTGCAGCGCTGGTGCTTCTCACCAGATACCACAGGTGGCGTTACAAACTCTTATAAAATTAACAATTATCCACCCTTTTAAAGAGCGACCCCATTGTACAAGCCCGGGAGCCGACCACCGCGACATCCCCAATGCCAGGCAAAGTCCCGGGTACCGAGTCATCCCCATCCCTTGGGCTAGTCACATCCTCCTCCACCGCCTCTGCTGACCTCATCAACTGGCTGACTGTGGGTTGACAGTAAGTGGGATCTCCAATCTCATCATCATCACCCTGTGTGTTCTCACACCCGTCGTCCTCAGAGCCAACCTCTTCCTGCCCTGACCGAAAAGTCAAGTAGTCGCTCCAATGAGTCTCATCATCATCTTCATCATTGTCTCCACCAACAGGAGTTACAGTTTGGGAACGAGGGTCAACATTATGCTCAGAACCTTCTTCATCTGGTCCTGGATCCGACTCATAAAGATTCTGGGCTAGAGATGAGCGGTGTTCGACTCGAACTGTTCGCCAATCTCAAATTCGAGCTGTTTTGGGCGGTGTTCGAGCCATTCGGCGAACACGAACGATTTGAAAAAAATTCAGCTGTTCGAGGTTATGTTCGATAACTGTTCATGCACCAAAATCATAACTGGATTTTTTCTCAGTAATGCTGAAAATTAATGTTAATACGCAGTTTGAGTGTACAGCGGGGCGAGGGGAGGGTCAGGGGATGGATCTCTGCAGGAATAATGAAGATCTCCATTTTTTTTTCTCTTTTTCGCATTAACAGCGGGGAGGTGCAATCTGTCAGCTAATCAGCAGCGCACACACGGAGCAAAGTGCATTTTTTCACACAAGCAAGGGCATGTGTCATTGGCAGTGTATGTCACATGTCCATGCCGTATAAGACCCAGCCATTTTCCCTGTCGCCACCATTTTCTCACTGCTGCAGCTGTGTGTTAGACGGCACCGCAGTTGCTGTGTGCTCTATACTTTCAGTGTTAATTTCAAGCCAATTTTCGCACAAATCTACAGATAGCTTGGGAGTAAGGAATAGTTGTGACTGCAGTCCTTTTAAGGACTAGGTTACATCATTTCATACAACTATTATCAGGCAGGTCTGTGCTCATAAATAGATAGGTTGGGAGTAAAGACTAATTGTAATTGCAGTCCTTTTCAGGACTAAGTTACATCAGTTCCTATCACTTTTATCAGGCAGGTCTGTGCTCTTAAATAGATAGGTTGGGAGTAAAGACTAATTGTAATTGCAGTCCTTTTCAGGACTAAGTTACTTCATTTCCTATCAGTTTTTGCCAGGCAGGTCTGTGCCAGTGCTGTGCAAGTTTTTATCACAGCATTTGGCTAAATCTAGCAAAGCAAATCCTTTTTGGCCTATTGCAGAGTGTGTTAGTCAGTGGAGTAGCCTAACTGTGTTGCAAGCTACACCACCTGTGTATAGAATACCAATTTTTTTACTGCACCTAGTGAAGTAAAACCTTTTGGGCATAGCATCATTCTATTAGTCCATCTATACTAACCTACATCAGGTTGCAAATTCAATATAATTTTTTTCTGCATCTATCTCTGAAAAAATATTTAGGCTTCTAGCAGTGAGTGGGACTTGTTCTATTAGTCCATATATACTGACCTCCATCAGGTTGCAAATTCAATATAATTTTTATCTGCATCTAACCCAGCCAATAGTTTTGGCCTAATACCACAGTTTGGCCACTCAGCTCTGCTCGGTTCCCATCCATTGTTTTTTTGTGCAAACAACTCCTGAGTTGTGAATTAGTTAACCAATAAAATGAGTGGAAAAAGGCCTGCTGATCGTGGAAAGGGGAATAGGCGTGTTGGGAAGGGGAAAAAAGGTTGTGTCCGTGTGGTAGGTGTTTAAGCAACAGTAACATCTGCAGAAGAAAGACCATCTTCCAGCCAAACTAAAATGTCTACTTCTTTTAGCGGACAATGTGATAAGATCCCTTTCTTACGGCCACGCCATTCGCTACAAATTCCAGATGAGGCACAAAAACAGCAGGTGTTTCAACGGATATCAAGTGCTCCTTTAAGTGGGCTCTCCTCCACCTCAACTTCAACATCACAAATACTCCAGTTCTCAGAGGTGTCACCCCAATCGCACTTGCTTCCTCACAGCTCCCAAGTCTCCAGCTTCCTGTCTGAGTATGGGGTAGAACAGATGGCTGAGTCTGCAGAGCTGTTTACTCATACTATAGCCTGGGAATCAGAGGTCAGCTCCAGAGCTTCACTGAATCCAGACGAGGAAATGATCTGCACTGATGCCCAGAATCTTTATGAGTCGGATCCAGGACCAGACGCAGAAGATTCTGACCATAATGTAGACCCTCGTTCCCAAACTGTAACTCCTGTTGGTGGAGACAATGAGGAAGATGATGATGAGACTCAAATACCTGATTGGAGCGACAACTTTAGCTTTTGTCAGGGCAGGAAGAGGTTGGCTCTGAGGACGACGGGTGTGATAACACACAGGGTGATGATGATGAGGTTGGAGATCCCACTTACTGTCAACCCACAGTCAGCCAAGAGATGAGGTCAGCAGAGGAGGTGGAGGAGGATGCTAGTGACGACGAGGACAGGTTGCGCCTTCCTGGACCGAGACATAGTACTGGAAGCACGTCAACAATTGCATCCTCAAACACAACTCTGCCTCTGACCACAAGTCGTGGTGGCTCTTCAGGTCGCATGGGTGCTAAGCCTTGCATAGCCTGGGCATCTTTTCAGATTGATAAAGACGACACAACTCGTGTTATCTGTAACATTTGTCAACAAAAGTTAAGTAGAGGCCAAAAAATACATAGTTTGAGTACTTCATGCATGAACCGGCACATGGACATGAAGCATAAGTTGCAGTGGGATGTTCACTGTGCTACAATGCGGCCTAGCCAGCCGGGCCAACCACCGTCTGCCACATATTGTGCTTCTGCGGCCTCTTCATCCTCTGTGACTGGGGGGACAGCAGTCACACCTGTTTTAGGACGCAGACCTGCCACCTCTTTACCCGCAACAGCCAGCGTGATTGGCAGGTCATCATTTTCTTTGGAGGTGGTAACACCTGCTGGTGTTGAGCGCTGTCCGACATCGATAGCACCACCTTTGGATCAAGGCAACCTAACATGTCCACCTGCATCTTCCTCACAGACCGGCAGTTTGCCGGGGACACCATTCTCAACCCCGTCTAAGCACAACAGCCAGCCCTCGGTCCCTCAGACGTGGACAAGTAAAAGACCATTTCCTCCTAGCCATGAGAAAGCTAAGAGGTTGAAATTCACCATCTGCAAGCTCTTGGCTACAGAAATGCTTCCTTTCCGCCTGGTGGACACAGAGGATTTTCGAGACCTTATGTCCATCGCAGTGCCCCAGTACCAGATGCCCAGTCGGCACTACTTCTCAAAGAAAGGTGTGCCTGCGCTCCACCAGCATGTCGCACACAACATCACCGCTTCTTTGAGAAGCTTTGTGTGTGACAGGGTGCATTTCACCACAGACACTTGGACGAGTAGGCATGGACAGGGGCTATACATGTCGCTGACTGGGCACTGGGTAACTATGGTGACAGCAGGACAAGGGGCTGCTGTCCAAGTCTTGCCGTCCCCACGAGTTGTGCATCAATCCTCTTTATCTCAAAGTTCCTCCACTGCTTCTGCCTCCTCAACCTCGTCTCGGTCCTCCACCTGCACCCAAAGCCTGTCTGGTCATGCCACAAGCTTTCTAACTGCGCAGAAGGGATCCTGCACACCTCCTTACTATGCTGGCAGCAGGGATCAATGTCATCAGGCAGTATTTACTTTGAAATGTCTTGGAAATGTGAGCCACACAGCTGAGTAGTTGTGGTCAGCTCTGGAGTACTAGTTTCATGAATAATTGTCTCCACTGGACCTGAAACCAGGGAAGGCCGTGCGCGACAAAGCTGCAAACCTGGGTGCGCCCCTTCGCCGAGGCAATGTCACACACGTGCCTTGTATGGCTCACGTGTTGAACCTGGTTGTCCAGCAATTTTTAGCCCACTATCCCCGACTAGATGGCCTTCTGCAGAGGGCACGGTCACTGTGTGCTCACTTCCGCCGTTCGCATCCCGCAGCTCAGCGACTTACATCTCTACAGATGTCGTTCGGCCTGCCACTTCACCGGCTAAAATGCGATTTGCCTACCCGGTGGAATTAAACTCTGCACATGTTGCAGCAACTGTGGCAGCACCGACAAGCCCTGGTGCAATACGTTCTGACATATAGCCTGGGCCAACGAGTTCCAGAGGTGGGGCAAATCACGCTGGAGGAGTGGTCTCAGATCAGGGACCTATGCACCCTTCTGCACAGTTTTGAAATGGCGACGAAGATGTTTAGTGCTGACGATGCCATTATCAACATGATTATTCCGGTAATTTACATACTGGAGCACATGTTAAACAGAATTCGGAGTCAGGTGGTGGCACAAGAGGAGGTGGAGGAAGTAGAGGAGGAGGAGTTGTATGTGGAAGGGCTAACATCTGCAAGGTCCAGACGGTGGGCAGCACCAAGGTGGCAGGCATGTGAGGGTGGGGGAGATGGTTTTACCAGGGCACATGGTAGCAGCCAAACTAGTGAGGAAGGTGCAGGAGCCCAGGAAGAAGTGGAGGACGAAATGATGGAAGACTCATCAGATGAGGGAGACCATGATCACATTTCTGTTGTGCGAGGTTGGGGGGAGAGGTCAGAGTAAGGAAGCATGATTGTTACCTCGCCACCAACACAACAGGGACTTGGTGCTCCTGGAGGCGCAAGACACATGAGCGCCTTCTTGCTGCACTACCTGCAACATGACCCTCGAATTGTGAGAATTAGAAATAATCCTGACACTGGGTTGCCACACTCTTAGATCCCCGGTACAAAAGTAAATTTGCAGAAATTATTCCTGCCATAGAAAGGGATGCATGCATGCAGGAGTATCAGCAGAGACTGTTGCAGAATCTTACATGTGCTTTTCCACAAAACACCAGTGGTGCACGTAGTGAATCTCACAGTTCCAACTTGCCAACCGTGGGACCGTCGAGTGTTCAGCACTCAAACCGTAACAGAACCACAGAATCTGCTGGTAACATCAATTTTGCGGAATCATTTCACCACTTTTTTAGCCCATCCTTTGCAAGGCCACAGGAGACAAGAAGTCTGACACATAGTCAACGCCTAGAGACGATGGTACAGGAGTATCTCCAAGTAAACATTGAAGCCATGACTGTGTCACTGGACCCTTGCTCTTTTTGGACTTCCAATCTGGATAAATGGCCGGAGCTCGCCACTTATGCCTTTGAGATCTTGTCATGCCCTGCAGCCAGCGTTCTGTCTGAACGTGTGTTCAGCGCTGCTGGTGGTGTGCTGACAGATAAGCGCACGCGGCTCTCCACTGATAATGTAGACAGACTCACGTTCATAAAGATGAACAAATCATGGATCCGAAACGACTTTTCTACCCCTGTGTCATCCTGGGGAGATTAAAAGCTTGATGATTTGTTAAAATCACCTCACCAACCGTTTTAAGCTTTCAAATTACTAATCATGTTTATCTGTATATTGGCTGTAAAATAATTTGGGCCTTGTAGCAGTGTGCAGTACTGATTCTATTAGTCCATCTATACTAAGCTCCACCAGATTTAAAATTACAAATCATGTTTATCTGTATCTTGGATGGAAAATAATTTGGGCTTTGTAGCAGTGTGCAATACAGATTCTATTAGGCCATCTATACTAAGCTCCACCAGATTTAAAATTACTAATCATGTTTATCTGTATCTTGGCTGGAAAATAATTTGGACTTTGTAGCAGTGTGCAGTACTGATTATATTAGGCCATCTATACTAAGCTACACCAGCTTTCAAATTAATAATAATTTTTAGCTGAATCTAGCCCGGAATATAATTTTGGGTCTCTTAGATGCGCAAGACACATGAGTGCCTTCTTGCTGAACTACCTGCAACATGACCCTCAGATTGTCAGAATTCGAAGTAATCCTGACTACTGGGTTGCCACACTCTTATATCCCCCACACTCTTCGATCAACCTCTTCATTTTAATAAAGAACTAAAAAATGGTCAGTTTTGAAATTATAAGCATTAGCAGGTTATTAGAAACTGAAATCAAACAGTTTTCAACTCAAAACTTTATTCTAGGTGATGTTACATTTGCACATAGGACCCCTTGTTCGAAAGGAGCTTCTGCACTGTCTCGTCCATTGAATTTGTCAGGTTTTGGATGGTTTCTGCTTCAATTGTGTTGCATGAGGACAGAATACCCTCCCAGAGCTGTTGCTTAGATGTGAACTGCCTCCCGCCATCATAGACACTCCTTTTGATGATGCTCCAGAGGTTCTGAATGGGGTTGAGGTCAGGGGAGCATGGGGGTCACACCATAAGTTTTTTCCCTTTTATGCCCATATCAGCCAGAGATGCAGATGTGTTATGTGCAGCATGAGACGGTGCATTATCATGCATGAAAATGATCTTGCTGTGGAATACACGGTTCTTCTTCTGGAACCATGGCAGGAAGTGCTGTTTGAGAAACTCCACATACATTATGGAGTTCATCTTTACCCCTTCAGGGATCCTAAAGGGGCCGACAATCTCTCTCCCCATGATTCCAGCCCAAAACATTACTCCACCTCCTCCTTGTTGTCGCTGTAGCCGTGTTTGCGTGGGGTGTCCATCAACCAGAAATTGTCTACTCCATCCATCTGGAGCATCGAGCGTTGCACGGCACTCATCGGTGAACAAAACAGTTTTAAAGTCAGTCTTCATGTATTGTTTCGCCCACTGGAGCTGTTTCTGCTTGTGTGCAGTGGATAGAGGAGGTCGACAGGATGGCTTACGCACAGCTGCAAACCTCTGAAGGACTCTGCATCTTGTTGTTCGGGGGACGTTGGAGGCACCAGAAGCTTCAAAAACTTGTCTGCTGCTATGACAAGGCTTTTTTGCCGCTGCTCTTTTAACCTGATGTAATTGCCTGTAGGAAAGAGTCCTCAATTTTACCTTATCAGCACGCACACGTGTGTACTGTGAATCAGCTACATACTTCTTGATTGTGCGATGATCAGGATGAAGTGTCTTGGCAATATTGATTGTAGTCATGCCTTGACCTAAACACTCCACAATTTGTTGATTCTCAGCAGGCGACACATCCTTTTTCTTTCCCATTTTGGCAGAAAATGTAGGCTGCTTAATAATGTGGGACAGCCTTCTTAAGTAGTTTTACCCTTCATTGGACACACCTGCCAAACTAATTAGCACAGGTGTCTGCAATTGCTTACAGTGATATAAAGAGCCCTGACACACATCACCATCAATGAGTTTAACTGACAAACAATCAAATTCTTGCCTTATCACTCCTAAACACTTTTTGCATAATAATTTGGAACACAGTGTGCATGTGCTTTTCCACAAAACACCAGTGGTTCACGTAATGAATCTTACAGTTCAAATTTGCCAACCGTGGTCTGTATGGAGTTGTTCAATAAAGGGCCCAAAATTAAGATAACATAGACGGGAGAGGTCTCTATTTATAGGAATTCCTAAGTATTTGATGCCCTGTGAGGGCCAGGCAAAGGGAAAGTTGGACTGGATGGAATCCTGTATGGATTTGGGGAGGGAGACATCAAGGGCCTTATACTTCACTGCATTGATTTTAAAATTTGACCATGTAACAAAGTGATCTATTTCAGCCATAACATCAGGGATGGATATATGTGATTGAATGATATATACTAGGACATCATCAGCAAATGCAGAGCACTTGTACTCGGTGCCTCCCACCTCAATCCACCTATTATTGGGGTTATAGCAAATTTATGAGAGCAGGTGCTCCTTCACTAGGATGTATAAGAGAGGGGACAGAGGACATCCCTGCCTTGTCCCATTGGTGATTATGACATTTGATGAAAATGTTCTGACACGCCCCCTTGGCCTTGGGACACCCGGAGCCGGACCCTTTTTGGTGGATGCTGGTGGTTGTAGTCTCCGTGGCGGCGACCCAGTTCCGTGGCTCAAGGCGGTCAAACCAATGGCGGAATTATTTATGTGGTTTTGATGTTTAAAATGTCCGACTACGCCACCCATGGATTGCGGTCAGAGTGAACCGCCGCTGCAGTGCAGACCGCTGAGGCTGGTGTTGTGGGTGCAGCAGAGCGTAGTATAACTCCCCACAGGAGGAGTATAGCCTCAGGGCAGTGTATGCGGAGGATGGGGGTGATGCTGCAGGGCAGCAGCAGTAACGACACAGAGTCAGTGATGCAGTCCAGGGCCTTTACTCACAGTTCTTATTATCCAGACTACTTCTGCAGGTAACGGCTGCCCACGTCGTACTGTGCTCACCAGGTGAGGGGCTCAGACAACTACCAGATAACTTTGGAGCGCTTCACAGGACCCCCTTTGTGTGTCCTTTGTCTGGCCTTTCTTACCAACGCTTCTGTCCGGCTGCCTCGGGCCTCCTCTTGGTAAACTTGGCGCCAGTTTCCCTGACCCTATATGGTGCCTTCCTAGCGGGTGTAGCAAGGGGCTGCGCCACATAAAATGTCACAGCCTCCGGTTTCAAGCTGAGGGTCATTTCCCGCCTCCACTAGTTTCGGGGACCTGTCTCCCCCTTTGGCCTGAACCCTCCACGCAGGTGGATTCGGTCGTGCGGTGGTGACTCGCCTGTCCGCACCCCTGGGATCCCTTCATTCCTCATTCCTGGAGCCTTCTCAGCTCCTCTTCCTTCCTTCTCCCTCTTCCAGGCCTGGGCCTCTGTTACTGTGCCCGCCTCCGGAGCAGAGCTCATGCAGAGCCCCTGCTCCCTGTCACTTCTGCTCAGACTTCTTTGCACTGAACTAAGATGGTGCCCACTTTTTATACTCCCTTCTCAATGCACCCAGGAACTGCTTCCTCCCTGCTCCTGCACTAAAGGTTTCCCCTTCCTTGGTGTTCCCTCCCCCCACTCCAGCCAGGGCTAGGTACTGTCGTGCCCATCTCAGGGGCATATTGGTCGCCCTGCCCCACGGCAATGTGGTGTAATGCATGCAGGTGTCGGGGTCCTGATCCACACTATATCCTTACCTGAGAGTGAGATATCACACTCAATACCTCTGTAGCAACCGAGCCCTCGGGGTGCTCCAGTTCCATTTATCTTCAGCCTAGGTGACGTAATGCGATACAGGGCCATGATTTTGTCTATAAAAGGTTCCCCTAGACCCCTACCCCAAGCTTTTTAAGAGAATAATATATGGCGTGCCAGGAGACTCTATGGAATGTTTTCTCAGCATCCAACGAGAGTATCTAATTACAAATTTTTAACTGCATCTAGCCCAGGAAATACTTTGTGCCTAGTAGCAGTGTCTGCTAGTCAGCGGATTATCCCAGCTGTTAAGCAAGCTACACCACCTGTAGTTTGGACACTTAATTTTTTCAAAGGAAATGCTTCGGGACCCCGAGACACTCAGTGAAGAGCATCAGGAGGCACCCCAAGGCATAGGGGCAGGGACTGGCGGTAGGACGCCTTGCGGTGGACCGCCGAGCACGATCCTTATAAAAGCTTTTTAACTATAGCAGCTTTAGTGGACGCTAGTGGAGCTGGAATTACGCGGCTGCAGGCATGAGAATTGCCCTCCAATGAATCCTTGTAAACGAATTTAAAAAGTGTATTCATTCAAATTAGAGAGACAATTTAAATTAAAAATCTTAGACCTGCCTCCACCACAGGGGGGCTCGCTTGACCCACCAGCAGACATTCACCAGTATTGGGAGAGGGGGGCTGGCCGTCAAGGTCCACCGCAGCTCAGGAACAAACCCGGCGACACGGAGGTCGCACGGGCAGGAACGGACTGGCCGTGTCGGCTTCACACTTTGTCGGTTTTAGAAGGGCATGACATGCCTATATCTGTGTCTCCCCCTCCTTTTATTCCTCCACCTATTTTCTTTTCGCATGACTATATGTACTTGTCACTTTTCCATGTGTTAGTTGTGTCTTCTGAGCAGTTTGTCAGCTTTTGGACACCTTTGAAGGTGCTTTCGATGTGTTTCTATGTGTTTTTGTTTGCCTGCCATTGGTTTTAACGGTGTTCGAAGGTGTTCGACGAACAGTTCGACGAACAGTTCGGCGAACATACGGGTGTTCGACGAACCGAAACCGAACTCGAACACTACGGGGGTGGCTCAACACTATTCTGGGCATCAGTGCACATCATTTCCACGTCTGGATTAACAGAAGCTCTGGAGCAGACCTTCGTTTCCCAGGCTATAGTATGAGTTAACAGCTGTGCAGACTCAACCATCTGTGTTACCCCATACTCAGACTGGCATCTGGAGACTTGGGAGCTGTGAGGAAGCAAGTGAGATTGGGGTGACACCTGTGAGGACTGGAGTATTTGTGATGTTGAAGTTGAGGTGGAGGAGAGCCCACTTGAAGGAGCACTTGATATCCATTGAAGCACATGCTGTTTTTGTGCCTGAACTGGAATTTGTAGCGATGGGCGTGTCCGTAAGAAAGGGATCGCAACACATTGTCCACGAAAAGAAGTAGACATCTTAGTTTGGCAGGAAGATGGTCTTTCTCCTGCAGATGTTACCCCCCCCCACTGCGGGAGGATCGACCCACCAGCGGACAGGCACCAGTATTGGGAGAGGGGGGCTGGCCGTCAGGGTCCACCGCGGCTCTGGCACAAACCCGGCAACACGGAGGTCGCACGGGCAGGAACGGACTGGCTGTGTCGGCATCGCACTCCAGCGTAGTCCCTCTGCCCGCTCGCGCCCGTAACCTCAAAGGGATGCGCAAGCGGCTTTTCTTCCAAGGGCTGTTCCCCACCCAGTAGGAGCGTGGGGGAGCTCAGGTCGGCCTTCCACTGTACTCCCTTACCCCCCTCACCCTCTTTCCTTCTTCCTTTCTCCATCTAACCCCTCGGCTCTGTGGTGTCCGCTCTCCCTCCAAGCTCTCTCCGTCTCACAGGTGGACTACCGCGTGTATTCACACTGTGGTGAATCTTTTGGGCCAAGGCATAAGAAGTTGTCGAGGTAATGGATAATATGTGCCCCCTTAGAAACGTCCATTACAACCCATTCGAGGAAGCAACTAAACGCCTTAAATAGTGAGAAGGATCTGGAGCACCCCATGGGCAAACAGCGATCTATATAGTATGCTTCTTCCCAGAATCAGCCCAGGTGGACACTATTCG
Organism: Phyllobates terribilis; assembly: GCF_046119375.1. Classification (NCBI taxonomy): domain Eukaryota; kingdom Metazoa; phylum Chordata; class Amphibia; order Anura; family Dendrobatidae; genus Phyllobates; species Phyllobates terribilis. Next base: position 784,293,764 of record NW_027362762.1, read on the forward strand.
GAGGCACAGGTAGTAAGTAGCCGGAACGCCGCATCAATGTCTGTTTTGGCCATTAGGGTGACCCTTCCCAACTTCTAGATTCCCCTGATTGCCTTGTCAAAGGATGTACAGTATATACTACTGTACTTGGTTCCGCGTCGATGTTGTCGTTTACGGACCTGCCCCTTGGATATGACAAATGGTGGATTAGTCCTAATGTATTGGGTTCCATTTTTGGCACAACACACAACGGGGATACCACTACGTCTTGTAATGAAAGTGTTCTGAATGGAACCGCCATTCTACCTAAAGATATTTCTTTTTTTAATTTTCTTGTCACGACGTCTGGGTGTTGGTAGGCTGATTTTAGATTTTTACTCCAGCCTTTCTTGATTTTAGAAGGGCATGACATGCCTATATCTGTGTCTCCCCCTCCTTTTACTCCTCCACCTCTTTTCTTTTCGCATGACTATATGTACTTGTCACTTTTCCATGTGTTAGTTGTGTCTTCTGAGCAGTTTGTCAGCTTTTGGACACCTTTGAAGTGTTTTCTATGTGGTTTCTATGTGTTTCTATGTGTTTTTGTTTGCCTGCCATTGGTCTTAACGGTGTTCGAAGGAGTTCGACGAACAGTTCGACGAACAGTTCGACGAACATATGGGTGTTCGACGAACCAAACCGAACTCGAACACTACGGGGGTGGCTCAACTCTAGTTATCGGAGCGTGTTTTTAGTGCCGCTGGGGGAATTATAACTGATAAGCTCACTTGCCTGTCAATTGACAATGCTGGCAAGCTGACTCTTATCAAAATGAACAAGGGCTGAATTGGGCAGACTTCTCATCACCACCAAATGACAGAAGAGTAACATAAAGTCAAATCCACTGTGTTATTTCAGGAGGTGTATTCCCATGCACCGCTTCACACCCACACATGGGTATATGCTTCCTCATTTCGGCTGTATTTTGCTCTTCTCCTTATCCTCAGCCTCCACCACCACTATACCACCAGGGTGACCGTGGTCCATGTTGCCAGCATTGCAAGTTCCTCCATCCTAATTTTTGGCAGCTTTTGCTTGGAAGGCATAGGCAAAGACTATGGGAGACCCACTCCCCAATAATGGGAATACTGTTTTTAATATGCTGTACTGCATGTCTCTTGTAAGGGTCATTGCAAGTTCCTCCGTCCTAATTTTTGGCAGCTTTTGCTTGGAAGGCATAGGCAAAGACTATGGGAGACCCACTCCCCAAAAATGGGAATAATATTTTTAATATGCTGTACGGCATGGCTCTTGGAAGGGGCATTAAATCGTCTTGTTTAGCTACTGTGACCTCCACGTCTCTTTCAAGGGTCATTGATATTGTCTTTTTTTTCCACTGGGACCTCCAAGTCTCTTCCAAGGGGCATTGATATTGTATTTTTATTCCACTGTGACCTCCACCACTCCTCCAAGGGGCATTGATATTGTCTTTTTATTCCACTGTCACCTCCACCATTCTTCCAAGGGTCATTGATATTGTCTTTTTATTCCACTGGGACTTCCACCACTCTTCCAAGGGGCATTGATATTGTCTTTTTATTCCACTGGGACCTTCATGTCTCTTCCAAGGGGCATTAAAACCGTCTTGTTAATCTACTGTGACCTCCATGTCTCTTCCAAGGGGCATTAAAACCGTCTTGTTAAACCACTCTGAACTCCACAGCTCTTCAAAGGGGCATTGAAATGTTATTTTTAATTACCTCTAACCTCCACAACTCTTCCAACGTGCATTGCATTTCCTCATAATTTTAGTCAGCTTTTGCTTTTCAATGCATAGGCGAACACTAAGGGAGACCCACTCCCCAATAATGGGTAGAAGGTTTTTAGTACGCTGTAATTCACGTCTGTTTCAAGGGGCATTGCTGTTCCTCATAATTTTTGGAAAGCCTTCCATTCACTGCTTAGGCCAACAGTGTACAGGAGACCCCGTTGCTATAAATGGAAAAAACTGTTTAGTTAAGGCCCTCTGACCTCCATGTCATTTCCAAGGGGCATTGGAGTGCCTCAAAATTTTTGGTATGCATTGCACTCACTGTATGCCCTATAACTGTGTAGCCGAACCACTCCTTTTGGTACAGAAACATATCCTACAAGACATGTGTGGTTGACTGGCCTGATATTGATGTGAATGGTCCCTGTTCCTCCTGCTCTTTCTCCTTTGCCACCACCTCATCCATCATTCATCACCTGAAGCTTTGTTTCAACGGGAGTCATAGAACTGGGATAGTAGCAGGAAAACATCCAGCAATCCTCGGAAGAGGTAGGATATGCGCCAAAACACTGACCACCTCAGGCCTAGCCGCTACTACCTACATGTGCTTGCATTCCAAGGAACAGAAAGCTAAGGAGATGGATGGCCTCATGATCATGAATAATTTACTCGTTGTGTAGGAGGCCGACCACTGCTGCTCTCTACCTTCTGAACTTTGTGTTGAAGCCTGATTGACCCAGGACCCGCAATCCTATATTTCTGGAGGACATGTTGCATCCCAGTGTCCAACTGTGTCCCGGCTTCCACAATATTAACCCGGTGTGAAGGCGTCAGTGAGATGGACCATCCCTGGCCACATTCACTTGTCCACGTGTTTGTGGTTAGGCTGTCCTTCCCACTAAATACACTGGGGAGGGCACAGGTAATGTTTTGGTATGCACGCTTGTGTATAAGACGCACCGTGACAAATAGGGGCGGCAGGAGACCGTTTATGGACACCCGGCCGCCCCCAGGTGGCTGGGGACCAAGCGTGGACATCCGTCCGCCGGGCGGCTGAGGACAGAGTATGCATACCCGGCCGCCAATGCAGCCATGACGTGGTGGCCAGATTCCGCCTCCACATGCCTAAAAGGCCCAATTTCAAGTGCATTCAGGCAAGCAGTATGGTTTTGCATCCAGGGGTGGGTGGGTGGCAGGCTGCATAATTGCGCTTGCATTGCAAGGAATGAGGAATTAACACTGCACTGGGACAAGGACTTGAACGGGATAGTTGCAAGTCTGCAATGACAGGTTTAGGGCAGGAGGCATCTTTGCATGTGCCATGAACAGTGGGTTGGCGTGCACACACTTCAGCGGAATAGGCTGTCCTTCCCGCTAAATGCACTGGGGAGGCCACATGTAATGCTTTGTTATGCGCACTTGTGTATAAGGCACACCGAAACAAATAGGGGCGGCTGGGGACCGAGTATGGACACCCGGCCACTCCCTGGTGGCTGGGGACCGAGTATGGACACTCGGCCGCCGGACGGCTGGCGACTGAGTATGGATACCAGGCCGCCGACGCAGCCATGGCATGGTGGCTGGCGTCTGCCCCCACAAGCCTAAAAGGCCTCATTTCAAGTGCAAGCAAGCTAGCAGTATGGTATTGCAGCCTGGGAGTGGGTGGGTGGCAGGCTGCACACTTACGCTTGCATTCCAAGAAAACAAAGCAGATGCTAACTTCTATCATCATCATCATACTCCTCACCTTGGCACTCTCAACTCCCCTGATGAAGAAGCCAGGGCCCACCGGAGGAGTCTGGTTGTCTGGTGGGCTCATTCAATGCTGCCCTAAAGCAGGCCAGGCTAAGAAAAGTGTGGGGAAGGTTACCAGGACAAATAGTGGTGGCTGGGGACTGAGTATGGAGACCTCGCTGCCGAAGCAGCCATGAGGTAGTGGCCAGCTTTGGCCTCCTCCAAACTAAAAGGCCCCATTTCAAGTGCAAGCTAGCAGTATGGTATTGCAGCCTGGGAGTGGGTGGGTGGCTGGTAGTGTTGAGCCACCCCGTAGTGTTCGGGTTCAGTTCGGTTCGTCGAACACCGGGATGTTCGAGGAACTGTTCGTCGAACTGTTCGTCGAACACCTTAGAACACCGTCGAACACCGTTAAAACCAATGGCAGGCAAACAAAAACACATAGGAACACATAGAAAACACCTTCAAAGGTGTCCAAAAGCTGACAAACTGCTCAGAAGACGCTTTCTTTAAAAAAGCCGGCCGGCAATTCAGCAGCGGCATACACCGGTACCCGACAATTTAGACATGAAGGAATAGAGCATCACACATAGATTAGATAGATAGAAACATGTCAGTCACATATATATGAAGTACAGTGACAGTGTTGCTTACTGTACTTGTCATTTAGTGTAAAGGATTTATTAAAAAATATAATAGTGTTTTCGTGCACCGTCTCTTTAAAAAAGCCGGCCGGCAATTCAGCAGCGGTACCCGACAATTTAGAACAGACAGAATAGAGCTTCACACATAGATTAGATAGATAGAAACATGTCAGTCACATATATATGAAGTACTGTGACAGTGTTGCTTACTGTACTTGTCATTTACTGCAAAGGATTTATTAAAAAAAATAATAGTGTTTTCATGCACCGTCTCTTTAAAAAAGCCAGCTGGCAATTCAGCATCTGTACCCGACAATTTAGAATAGAAGGAATAGAGAATCACACATAGATTAGATACATAGAAACATGTCAGTCACATATATAAGAAGCACAGTGATAGTGTAGATTACTGTACTTGTCATTTAGTGTAAAGGATTTATTAAAAAATATAATAGTGTTTTCGTGCACCGTCTCTTTGAAAAAGCCGGCCGGCAATTCAGCAGCGGTACCCGACAATTTAGAACAGACAGAATAGAGCTTCACACATAGATTAGATAGATAGAAACATGTCAGTCACATATATATGAAGTACTGTGACAGTGTTGCTTACTGTACTTGTCATTTACTGCAAAGGATTTATTAAAAAAAATAATAGTGTTTTCATGCACCGTCTCTTTAAAAAAGCCAGCTGGCAATTCAGCAGCGGTACCCGACAATTTAGAATAGAAGGAATAGAGAATCACACATAGATTAGATAGATAGAAACATGTCAGCCACATATATACGAAGTACAGTGACAGTGTTGCTTACTGTACTTGGCATTTAGTGTAAAGGATTTATTAAAAAATATAATAGTGTTTTCGTGCACCGTCTCTTTAAAAAAGCCGGCCGGCAATTCAGCAGCGGTACCCGACAATTTATAACAGACAGAATAGAGCTTCACACATAGATTAGATAGATAGAAACATGTCAGTCACATATATATGAAGTACTGTGACAGTGTTGCTTACTGTACTTGTCATTTACTGCAAAGGATTTATTAAAAAAAATAATAGTGTTTTCATGCACCGTCTCTTTAAAAAAGCCGGCTGGCAATTCAGCATCTGTACCCGACAATTTATAACAGACAGAATAGAGCTTCACACATAGATTAGATAGATAGAAACATGTCAGTCACATATATAATAAGTACAGTGACAGTGTTGGTTACTGTACTTGTCATTTAGTATTAAAATAAAGGATTTATTATTAAAAAAAATTGGCGTGGGGTTCCCCGTAATTTTAGTCTCTAGCGGAGGTTAAGCAGACAGCTGGGGCAGATGTTTGAAGCCTGGGAAGGGGGTAATACCCACGGAGCTTCCCAGGCTACTAATATCAGCCCCCAGCTGAATACCTAGCCTTTACTAGCTATTAAAATGGAGGACCCCCCCAAAAAAATGACGTGGGGTCCCCCCTAATTTAATAGCTAGCAAAGGCTAGGCAGACAGCTGGGGGCTGATATTAATAGCCCAGGAAGGGAGCCATGAATATTGGCCCCCTCCCAGGCTAGAAACACCAACCGTCAGCCGCCCCAGAAATGGCGCATCCATAGGATGCGCCAATTCTGGCACTTAGCCTCGCTCTTCCACGCTGCCCTGGTGCGGTGGCAGGGGGTAATAGGGTTGGGGTTGATGTCAGCTTATAATGCCAGCTGACATCAAGCCCAGGTTAGTAATGGAGAGGCGTCTATAAGACACCCCCATTACTAACCCCATAGTCAAAGTTAAAAAAAAAACACAAACACCCAGAATAAAGTCCTTTAATTGAAATAAAGACACAATTCTTTATTGTTCTAAATTAAACCATACTTACCATCACGCCCATTCCAGCTGAAGCCAACGATCTCCTGCAATAAAAGAAAAATAATAAAGCAACCTCATCCTTACCTTTCCATGGTTCCCACGACAGCTTCAGCTCTGCTACATCGAGATGACAGGCTGGACCGCAGCAGAACGCTGCCTTTCAGCCTGTCATCCCGTGGACACTCAGAAGGCATGCTTGCGCTCCTCAGTGTCTCGCTGTGACGGCATAAAGATGAGACAAGCTCATGTCCAATGAACTCGGCGCACCTCATGCACGTCACTGACAGCGTGGGAGAATTCTCCTGCACTCAGCACTTCAGCGTGAAAATTCTCCCACGCTGTCAGTGACGTACATGAGGTCAGCTGAGTTCATTGGACATGAATGAGCTCACCTCATGCACGTCACTGACAGCGTGGGAAAATTCTCACGCTGAAGCGCTGAGTGCAGGAGAATTTTCCCACGCTGTCAGTGACGTGCATGGGGTGAGCTCATTCATGTCCAATGATCTCAGCTCACCTCATGCACATCACTGACAGCGTGGGAAAATTCTCCTGCAGTCAGCGCTACAGCGTGAGAATTCTCCCACGCTGTCAGTGACGTGCATGAGGTGAGCTCATTCATGTCCAATGAACTCAGCTGACCTCATGCACATCACTGAGCGTGGGAGAATTCTCACGCTGAAGTGCTGAGTGCAGGAGAATTCTCCCACGCTGTCAGTGACATGCATGAGGTGCGCCGAGTTCATTGGACATGAACTCGTCTCATCTTTATGCCGTCACAGCCAGACACTGCAGAGCGCAAGCATGCCTGCGCTTCTCAGTGTCTGCGGGATGACAGGCTGGATGGCAGCGTTCTGCTGCGGTCCAGCCTGTCATCTCGATGTAGCAGAGCTGAAGCTGTCGTGGGAACCATGAAAAGGTAAGGATAAGGTTGCTTTATTATTTTTCTTTTATTGCAGGAGATCGTTGGCTTCAGCTGGAATGGGCGTGATGGTAAGTATGGTTTAATTTAGAACAATAAAGGAATGTGTCTTTATTTCAATTAAAGGACTTTATTCTGGGTGTTTGTGTTTTCTTTTAACTTTGACTATGGGGTTAGTAATGGGGGTGTCTTATAGACGCCTCTCCATTACTAACCTGGGCTTGATGTCAGCTGGCATTATAAGCTGACATCAACCCCAACCCTATTACCCCCTGCCACCGCACCAGGGCAGCGTGGAAGAGCGAGGCTAAGTGCCAGAATTGGCGAATCCTATGGATGCGCCATTTCTGGGGCGGCTGACTGCTGGTGTTTCTAGCCTGGGAGGGGGCCAATATTCATGGCTCCCTTCCTGGGCTATTAATATCAGCCCCCAGCTGTCTGCCTAGCCTTTGCTAGCTATTAAATTAGGGGGGACCCCACGTCATTTTTTTGGGGGGTCCTCCATTTTAATAGCTAGTAAAGGCTAGGTATTCAGCTGGGGGCTGATATTAGTAGCCTGGGAAGCTCCGTGGGTATTACCCCCTTCCCAGTCTTCAAACATCTGCCCCAGCTGTCTGCTTAACCTCCGCTAGAGACTAAAATTACGGGGAACCCCACGCCAATTTTTTTTAATAATAAATCCTTTATTTTAATACTAAATGACAAGTACAGTAACCAACACTATCACTATACTTCATATATATGTGACTGACATGTTTCTATCTATCTAATCTATGTGTGATGCTCTATTCTGTCTGTTATAAATTGTCGGGTACAGATGCTGAATTGCCGGCTGGCTTTTTTAAAGAGACAGTGCATGAAAACACTATTATTTTTTTTAATAAATCCTTTGCAGTAAATGACAAGTACAGTAAGCAACACTGTCACAGTACTTCATATATATGTGACTGACATGTTTCTATCTACCTAATCTATGTGTGATTCTCTATTCTTTCTGTTATAAATTGTTGGGTACAGATGCTGAATTGCCGGCCGGTTTTTTTAAAGAGACGGTGCATGAAAACACTATTATTTTTTTTAATAAATCCTTTGCAGTAAATGACAAGTACAGTAAGCAACACTGTCACAGTACTTCATATATATGTGACTGACATGTTTCTATCTATCTAATCTATGTGTGAAGCTCTATTCTGTCTGTTATAAATTGTCGGGTACCGCTGCTGAATTGCCGGCCGGCTTTTTTAAAGAGACGGTGCACGAAAACACTATTATATTTTTTAATAAATCCTTTACACTAAATGACAAGTACAGTAAGCAACACTGTCACTGTACTTCGTATATATGTGGCTGACATGTTTCTATCTATCTAATCTATGTGTGATTCTCTATTCCTTCTATTCTAAATTGTCGGGTACAGATGCTGAATTGCCAGCCGGCTTTTTTAAAGAGACGGTGCATGAAAACACTATTATTTTTTTTGATAAATCCTTTACACTAAATGACAAGTACAGTAAGCAACACTGTCACTGTACTTCGTATATATGTGACTGACATGTTTCTATCTATCTAATCTATGTGTGAAGCTCTATTCTGTCTGTTATAAATTGTCGGGTACAGATGCTAAATTGCCAGCCGGCTTTTTTAAAGAGACGGTGCATGAAAACACTATTATTTTTTTTGATAAATCCTTTACACTAAATGACAAGTACAGTAAGCAACACTGTCACTGTGCTTCTTATATGTGTGACTGACATGTTTATATCTATCTAATCTATGTGTGATGCTCTATTCTTTCTGTTCTAAATTGTCGGGTACCGGTGTATGCCGCTGCTGAATTGCCGGCTTTTCATGTTTCACTGTGAGCACTGTTCCCATCGATTTGGGCAATCACTGTAATGCCACAACCACCATGGCTGTGGCATTACAGTGAGTGGCAGACAATCGCTGCATGATTGGTGCTCTAAATAGCGCCAGACATGCAGGACACGCTTTTGATGCACGAACAGTTATCGAACATAACCTCGAACAGCCGAATTTTTTGCAAATCGTTCGGGTTCGTCGAACAACTCGAACACCACCCAAAACAGCTCGAATTTGAGATTGGCGAACAGTTCTAGTCGAACACCGCTCATCTCTAGTGGCTGGCTGCACACTTACGCTTGCATTCCAAGAGAACAAAGCTGATGCTAACTTCTATCATCATCATCATGCTCCTCACCTTGGCACTCTCAACTACCCTGATGGAGAAGCCAGGGCCCACCGGAGAGGTCTCTGGTTGTCTGGTGGGCTCGTACAATGCTGCCCTACAGCAGGCCAGGCTAAGAAAAGTGTGGGGAAGGTTCCCAGGGCAAATAGTGGCGGCTGGGGACTGAGTATGCAGACCTCGCTTCGTACGCAGCCATGAGGTAGTGGCCAGCTTTGGCCTCCTCCAAACTAAAAGGCCCCATTTCAAGTGCAAGCTAACAGTATAATATTGCAGCCTGCGGGTTGTGGGTGGTTGGCTGCATATTTGCGCTTGCATTGCAAGGAATGGGGGAGGTATAATTGAACACTGCCCTGGGACAAGGACTTGCACGGGGATAGTTGCAAGTCTGCATTTTCTGATGCGGCAAGGATTACTTCTGATGGGCACACTTTTAGGCAGTGACCTGGGTGTCAGAGATGCTTCCAGGGGTCTTTCCCATGTGTTCCCATGTCTTTTCAGCACTGTATGCATGTATCACACAGCACAGGGCCAGATAAGGTTGTAAAATGTTAAAATGACATTTCCCAGTGAATGCATTTGTCATGGTTGAAAGCAATACAAAAGTGCAAAAACGCATAAAAAATGCTACTTGTGAACATAGCCCAAGGTGTGGAGGAGTATTTTTGTTTCTGGTTATTTATTTTACCTTATACACAAGTCTTTACCCTGGAAAGGATGTCCCTTAACATATTTCACAGGAAAACAGTTTCAGTTTTGTTTTTGAATGTTTTATTGTGAGCCCTTAAAAGTGGATTAATATCTCTGACCACGTTGTTGACAGCAGTGACCTCAGGGTCATAAATGCATCCGGGGGCGATCCCCATGCTGTCCCCATGTCATTTGAGCACTGACACTATCGTTTTGGGCACTTTTTAGGCTTTCTACAGACTGCCGGGGGTGTCGCCGCAAAAATTCTCAGGTCTCCCATAGACTAACATTGGGCTTGTTGCTCGGGTCGAGCACCCGAGTATCACGGTGAGCTCGGCCCGAGCTTCGAGCACCCGAGCATTTTAGTGCTCGCTCAACACTAGAGATAACCCAGACTGTAAAATTCGAGGTTCGTACTGGACACCAAGTGTTCGGTGCTGAACTCCGAACACGGACTTCTCCTGGAATCTCCAGGAATTCTGTTTTACAGTTTTGGAAGAAGAGAGAGAAAGATATTTTCCAGCTCCAAAGTTTGGGTCCCCACTGATTTCTATTGGGTTTGGGTTCAGGTTCAATTTCGGGTACAGTCCTGGTACCCGAACCAAACTTTGGACTAAAGTTTGGTCGAACCCGACGAACGTCAACTTCCACGGGTCCGCTCATCCCTACTCCTGACTTGTCCATATACAGGTGCTTATCACTAAATTAGAATTTCATCAAAAAGTTAATTTATTTCAGTTTCAATACAAAAAGTGAAACTCATATATTATATAGAGTCATTACAAACAAAGTGATCTATTTCAAAGGTTATTTCTGTTTATGTTGATGATTATTGCTTAGAGCCAATGAAAACTCAAAAGTCATTATCTCAGTAAATTGGAATACTTTATAACAACAGCTTGAAAAATGATTTCAAAATCCGAAATGTTGGCCTTCTGTAATGTTTATTCAGTAAATGCACTCAATACTTGGTCAGGGCTCCTTTTGCATCAATTACTGCATCAATGTGGCATGGCAAGGAGGCGATCAGCCTGTGGCACTGCTGATGTGTTATGAAAGCCCGGGTTGCTTTGATAGCAGCCTTCAGCTCGTCTTCATTGTTGGGTCTGGTGTCTCTCATCTTCCTCTTGACAATACCCCATTAATTCTCTATGGAGTTAAGGTCAGGTGAGTTTGCTGGCCAATCAAGCACAGTGATACTGTTGTTTTTAAACCAGGTATTGGTACTTTTGGCAGTGTGGATAGGTGCCATGTCCTGCTGGAGAATGAAATTTCCATCTCCAAAAAGCTTGTCAGCAGAGGGAAGCATGAAGTGCAGAAGATATGGCTCCCCAAACCATCACTGATTGTGGAAACTTCACACTAGACCTCAAGCAGCTTGGATTGTGTGCCTTTACACTCTTCCTCCAGACTCTGGGACCTTGAATTCCAAATGAAAATTGGAACTCTGGGACCTTGTGGAGTGAGCTAATGACTGCCTTCTGGACATCAAATCAGCTGTCTTTCCCATGATTGTAGAGCCTACTGAAACAGACTAAGGGACATTTTTAAATGATTAGGAAGCCTTTGCAGGTGTGTTTTGTTAATTATTTTAATTTATTGAGATAATGACTTTTGTGTTTTCATTGGCTGTAATCCATAATCATCAACATTAACAGAAATAAACACTTGAAATGGATTACTCTGTTTGTAATGACTCTATATAATATATGAGTTTCACTTTTTGGATTGAAGAACTAACATAAATTAACTTTTTGATGATATTCTAATTTTGTGAGATGAAACTGTACATGTATACTATGACTTTGGCTTAGTTCTCTTGAGAACAAAAACGTAGTTGAAGTTTACCATGCCATCATCTACTGGAGGAGAATCTAGAGGCCACTTATTATACAAGATAAAGGGCCAGTTTCACAGAAAATCGTCAAGGTCACCTTTTTATTTATATTTTTTCGGTATATACATAAACTGTAAGTTGACAGCTGGTGATGAGCAATTCCCCAAAATTTAAATTCATCAGTTCACTCACATTGGTCCAGAAAATACAATTCACAATGAATTTGTTTTATATGAATAGTATTTCAATTATTTTGTTCTAAGTTCTCTAAACCCCAGAGCATAAAATAAAACTAAATGTAATAAACATATGTAAAAAAAAAAATACATATTTACTTACCCACACCTTACTTGTCCTGCTGCTTATCCCTGCTATGGCCAGTTCACTGGTGGACACAGATAAAAGAGGGCCCTGTGAAAGACAACTATTATACATTGCTGCCCCAGAGCAGTTGTTTTGTTATTTCATGACCCCTCCGTACTTCAGGGGTGGATGCAGGAGGCAAACCCAAGCGGAAAAATAGGCATAAGCTGTGGAAAATTTAGCTTTTATTGCATGAGCCTAATTATTCCCTTAAATATAAAAACTACACTAACAGTTTGAAAGAAAAAAAAAAGAAACATAGAAACACATACTGTAAGTACCCAGTCAAGTTCTAATGTACATTTCAACTTTTTAGTTAGGGACAGGTGTTAGCATACAGGCATTAATACCATTATACAATGACTATAAAATGGTCACATACCAAGTCTACGCAGGTGGTCTGCATGGTCCTTTGTTGTCTGAATAAAGAAGAATACAGTACTGCTCAGATTCAGTCATGGGCAGAATACATAACAGATGAAGGGAAGTTGTCACAGCTTGTGACGTTTGTTTTAGTGAATCATTGTATCTCTCATAAAGTAACGATTCTGGAGCATCTTTTTTTAGACGTCAGTGTTGTTTCTTTGTTATTCTTCTTGGAAATGTATAAAGAAATTGACAACTGGTACTGAGTCATAGTTGATTGCTCAGTTCTGCAACCATTTGCAGCCTCTATAGCAGCACAGTAAATGTCATTTAACTAATACCAATTCTGTGCCTACTGCAGCTCCATGCACCACTATTACTGTATCTACAGTGCAGCCCAACTACCACAAATGCTATACTATTAAAGTACTGTTGCCCAAACTTACAGTGCATTGAAAAAGTATTCATAACTAGAGATGAGCGGTGTTTGAATTGAACTGTTCGCCAATCTCAAATTCGAGCTGTTTTGGGCAGTGTTCGAGTCGTTCGAAGAACTCGAAAGATTTGCAAAAAATTCGGCTGTTCGAGGTTATGTTCGATAACTGTTCGTGCACCAAAAGTGTGACTGGATTTTTTCACAGTAACACTGTTAATTAGTGATGAGCGAGCATGCTCGCCACTGCTCGGAACTCTCCCGAGCATCTCAGTACTCGAGATGCTCGGACGGGAGCTCGGGTCCCCGTCCTGCATGTTTGGCACTATTTAGAGCAGCAATCATGCTGGGATTGTCTGCCAGTCACTGTAATGTCACAGCCATGGTGGTTGTGGCATTACAGTGATTGCCCAAATCGATGGGAACAGTGCTCACAGTGAAACATGAAAAGCCGGCAATTCATCAGCGGCATACATCAGTACCCGACAGAAAGAAAAGAGCATCACACATGGATTGGATAGATATAAACATGTCAGTCACATATATAATAAGTACAGTGACAGTGTTGGTTACTGTACTTGTCATTTAGTGTTAAAATAAAGGATTTGTTAAAAAAAAAATTGGCGTGGGGTTCCCCGTAATTTTAGTCTCTAGCGGAGGTTAAGCAGAAGGCTGGGGCAGATGTTTGAAGCCTGGGAAGGGGTAATACCCACGGAGCTTCCCAGGCTACTAATATCAGCCCCCAGCTGAATATCTAGCCTTTACTAGCTATTAAAATGGGGGACCCAAAAAAAAAATGACGTGGGGTCCCCCTCTATTTTAATAGCTAGCAAAGGCTAGGCAGACAGCTGCGGGCTGATATTAATAGCCCAGGAAGGGTTCCATGAATATTGGCCCCCTACCAGGCTAGAAACACCAGCCGTCAGCCGCCCCAGAAATGGCGCATCCATAGGATGCGCCAATTCTGGCATTTAGCCTCGCTCTTCCCACTGCCCTGTAGCGGTGGCAGTGGGGTAATAGGGCTGGGGTTGATATCAGCTTATAATGCCAGCTAATATCAAGCCCAGGTTAGTAATGGAGAGGCGTCTATGAGACACCCCCATTACTAACCCCATAGTGAAAGTTAAAAAAAGCCACAAACACGCAGAATAAAGTCCTTTAGTTGAAATAAAGACACAATTCTTTAATGTTCTAAATTAAACTCTGCTTACCGTCACGCCCATTCCAGCTGAAGCCAATGTCTTCTGCAATAAAAGTAAAATAATAAAACAACCTCATCCTTACCTTTCCATGGTTCCCAGGATGGCTTCAGCTCTGCTACATTGACATGACAGGCTGGATTGCAGCAGAAAGCTGCCATCCAGCTTGCCATGCCGCAGACACTGAGAAGCTCAGGCATGCTTGCGCTCCTCAGTGTCTCGCTGTGACTGCATCCAGATGAGCCGAGTTCATGTCCAATGAACTCAGCTCATCTCATGCACGTCACTGACAGCGTGGGAGAATTCTCCTGCGCATGGTGTGCCAGCAAATGATGTCACCGCTTGAGCAGGAGAATTTTCCCACGCTGTGACGGCATTGAGATGGCAGGCTGGATGGTAATCGAACGCTGCCATCCAGCATGACATCCTTGCGCTCTGCAGTGTCTCTGAAGGATGACAAGCTGGATGGCAGTGCTCTGCTGCGATCCAGCCAGTTATCTGAATGCCATCCCAGCATGGGAGAAATCTCCTGCTCAAGCGGTGAGCGCAGTAGAATTCTCCCACGCTGTCAGTGATGACGTGCATGAGGTGAGCTGAGTTCATTGGACATAAACTCGGCTCATCTGGATGCCATCACAGCCAGACACTAAGGAGCTTCACTGAGGAGCTTCTCAGTGTCTGCGGCATGGCAAGCTGGATGGCAGCATTCTGCTACACTCCAGCCTGTCATGTCAATGTAGCAGAGCTGAAGCTGTCCTGGGAACCATGGAAAGGTAAGGATGAGGTTGGTTTATTATTTTACTTTTATTGCAGAAAACATTGGCTTCAGCTGGAATGGGCGATACGGTAAGTAGAGTTTAATTTAAAACATTAAAGTAATGTGTGTTTATTTCAATTAAAGGACTTTATTCTGGGTGTTGTGTTTTTTTTAAATACTTTACTAGAAATTCATGGCGGTCATATTTAATATTGGCGTGACCCCATGAATTTCGGGCTTATGGCCAGCTGATAATACCAAGCTGGCCCTAACCCCTTTATTACCTAGTGAGCCACCGCACCAGGGCCCTGGATGAGTTGGGTACAGCGCCAGAAGATGGCGCTTCTATGAAAGCGCCATTTTCTGGGGTGGCTGCGGACTCCATTCACAGCAGGTGAGGGCCCAGAAAGCTTGGGTCTACCTGCACTGCGGATTCCAGCCCCCAGCTGCCTAGCTGTACCTGGCTGGACACAAAAATAGGGCAAATCCCCACGTATTTTTTTTTTAATTATTTCATAAAATTCATGAAATAATAATAAAAAAAGGGCTTCTCTATATTGTTGTGTCCGGCCAGGTAAAAATAGGCAGCTGGGGGTGGGGGGCAGCCCATTCCTGGATGCTGTACCTGGCTGGCATACAAAAATATGGCGAAGCCTATGTCAACATTTTTGGGAAAAATTAATTAAAAATTTTTAAAAAAAATAATAATTTGGGGACTGCATCTTTATTAACACCTCAAGTGGAGGGGTTAATAAAGATGCAGTCCCTAAATGTATATTTTTTTTAATTTTTAATGAATTTTTCACGAAAAATTTGATGTGGCCTTCGCCATATTTTTGTGTCTAGCCAGGTACAGCAAGCAGGAACAGGATGCCCGCAACCCCCAGTTGCCTATTTGTACCTGGCTTGAAACAAAAATACAGGGAAGCCATTTTTTTAATTATTTCATGAATTTCATGAAATAATTTTAAAAAAATTGACATGGGGCTTCGCCCTATTTTTGTGTCCAGCCAGGTACAACAAAGCAGCTGGGAGCTGGAATCGGCAGCGTAGGGTGGCCCAAGCTTTCTGGGCCAGCCTCTGCTGCAAATTGCAGTCCGCAGCCATCCCAGAAAATGGCGCGTTCATAGAAGCGACATCTTCTGGCGCTGTACCCAACTCATCCAGGGCCCTTGTGCGGTGGCTCACTGGGTAATAAAGGGGTTAGGGCCAGCTTGGTATTATCAGCTGGCCCTATGCCCGAAATTCATGGGGTCACGCCAATATTAGACATGACCGCCATGAATTTCTAGTAAAGTATTTAAAAAAAACACAACACCCAGAATAAAGTCCTTTAATTGAAATAAACACACATTCTTTTAATGTTCTAAATTAAACTCTACTTACCGTATCGCCCATTCCAGCTGAAGCCAATGTTTTCTGCAATAAAAGTAAAATAATAAACCAACCTCATCCCTACCTTTCCATGGTTCCCAGGACGGCTTCAGCTCTGCTACATTGACATGACAGGCTGGATCGCAGCCGAAAGCTGCCATCCAGCTTGCCATGCCGCAGACACTGAGAAGCGCAGGCATGCTTGCGCTCCTCAGTGTCTCTCTGTGAAGGCATCCAGATGAGCCGAGTTCATGTCCATTGAACTCAGCTCACCTCATGCATGTCACTGACAGTGTGGGAGAATTCTTCTTCGCATGCTGTGCTGGCAAATTATGTCACCACTTGAGCAGGAGAATTCTCCAATGCTGGGATGGCATTAAGATGGCAGGCTGGATGGTAGCAGAATGCTGCCATCCAGCTTGTCAACTTTCAGAGATATTGCCTGCGCTCCGCAGTGTCTCTGAAGGATGGCATGCTGGATGGCAGTATTCTGCTACCTTCCAGCCTGCCATCTCAATGCCATCCAAGCGTGAGAAAATTCTCATGCTCAAGCGGTGACATCATTTGCCGACACCGCATGCGCCAGAGAATTCTCTCACGCTGCCAGTAACGTGCATGAGGTGAGCTGAGTTCATTGGACATGAACTTGGCACATCTGGATACCGTCACAGCGAGACACTGAGGAGCGCAAGCATGTCTGCGCTTCTGAGTGTCTGCGGCATGGCAAGCTGGATGGCAGCATTCTGCTGCGATCCAGCCTGTCATGTCAATGTAGCAGAGCTGAAGCGGTCCTGGGAACCATGGAAAGGTAAGGATGAGGTTGGTTTATTATTTTACTTTTCTTGCAGAAGACATTGGCTTCAGCTGGAATTGGCATGACGGTAAGTAGAGTTAATTTAGAACATTAAATAATTGTGTCTTTATTTCAATTAAAGGATTTTATTCTGGGTGTTTGTGTTTTTTTTAACTTTCACTATGGGGTTAGTAATGGGGGCGTCTTATAGACGCCTTTCCATTACTAACCTGGGCTTGATATCAGCTGGCATTATAAGCTGACATCAACCCCAGCCCTATTACCCCACTGCCACCGCTACAGGGCAGTAGGAAGAGCGAGGCTAAATGCCAGAATTAGCGCATCCTATGGATGCGCCATTTCTGGGGCGGCTGACGGCTTGTGTTTCTAGCCTGGGAGGGGGCCAATATTCATGGCACCCTTCCTGGGCTATTAATATCAGCCCCCAGCTGTCTGCCTAGCCTTTGCTAGCTATTAAAATAGGGGGGACCGCACGTCATTTTTTTGGGGGGTCCCCCATTTTAATAGCTAGTAAAGGCTAGATATTCAGCTGGGGGCTGATATTAGTAGCCTGGGAAGCTCCGTGGGTATTACCCCCTTCCAGGCTTCAAACATCTGCCCCAGCCATCTGCTTAACCTCCGCTAGAGACTAAAATTACGGGGAACCCCACGCCCAATTTTTTTTAATAAATCCTTTATTTTAACTTTAAATGACAAGTACAGTAACCAACACTATCACTGTACTTAGTAACATATCAGTCACATATATAATATCTATCTAATTTATGTGTGATGATGCTCTATTCTTTCTGTTCAGTCAGCTCACCTCATGCACGTCACTGACAGCGTGGGAAAATTCTTCTGCGCTCACCGCTTGAACAGGAGAATTCTCTCACGCTGGGATGGCATTGAGATGACAGGCTGGATCACAGCAGAGTGCTACCATCCAGCTTGTCATCCTTCAGAGACACTGCAGAGCCCAAGAATGCTTCACTCTGCAGTGTCTCTGAAGCGCTACCTGCAGTGTCTCTAAAGCGCTGGATCACAGTAGAGCGCTATCATCCAGCTTGTCATCCTTCAGAGACACTGCAGAGCACAAGCATGCTTGCGCTCTGTATTGTCTCTGAAGCGCTACCTGCAGTGTCTCTGAAGCGCCGGATTTCAGCAGAGCGCTACCATCCAGCTTGCAATCCTTCAGAGACACTGCAGAGCGCAAGCTGAAGGATGACAAGCTGGATGGTAGCGCTCTGCTGCGATCCCGCCTGTCATCTCAATGCCATCCCAGCGTGGGAGAATTCTCCTGCTCAAGCGGTGACATCATTTGCCGGCACCGCATGCGCAGGAGAATTCTCCCACGCTGTCAGTGACGTGCATGAGGTGAGCTGAGTTCATTGGACATGAACTCGGCTGATCTGGATGACGTCACAGCCAGACTCGTATCATTATCTATTTAACCTGATATGTACAAAGCAATGCAGGACCAATGTATGTTTGATTTTCTGTTACCCCTTTCTTTTGGACACCGTTCTCTACTATTGGCCATTATGTTGCCTGGTGACATATAATGCGGTGCGCATGCGCTTTGGGCGCGCTGCTCTCGGCCCGGGCATGGCCGTCTCTCCCCTGGCCGCACACTTCCGGTTCACATACCTTGTGTTTCCGGCGTGTGCGTTGCCGGGTGACGGACTTTGCCCGCGCCGACAGTTTCTGACGCCTAGCGCATGCGCCGACTAGCATCGGTCACTCCTTCACTTCCGGTCACGTGGCGAACATCGCGGTCACGTGACCTTGTGAAAAAACTTTAAAAAGGTCCTTGCCCTTCACAAGCTTATGCCTCTTGAAAAAGCCCATAATAGAGGGGCGAAACGCGCGTCGAGGTTCTCTTTTGGTCACTTGGCACCTTAAGCTTATCCTGTTCCCGGTCTGCCTGTCACCTTTTTTCTACTGGCCCCCTCTATTATTGACTGTTAAGCGATACTAGAATTTTTCTTAACACTTCAGGTATACCTGCACACTTGTGCGGATACTCTCTATTTATGGTATATCCTACATGTTTTTTGCTTGCCTTTCCTCTTTTTCTTTGGGGGGGTTTCTGCTACATATATCCCCTATATATGTTACCATGTACTGTATTTTGTAATTTGTTATGTACTTTGTGTCGCCACTGCCGTGGCCCTTTTACTATTTTGTATCTAATAAAGCTATACTGATTTTATGCCTATATATACTCTGTTCCTCCTGTTGTATTTATATTCAATATTGAGTAGGCTTGTGGCTATTAGAAGCTATGAATTTTCTGGTTGTCTTTTCGCCACGACCTTAAAAGATGAAGGCCGCCCTATGTATACAGATTCTCAATGGCTTTTAGGTCTTGACTTTGACTAGGCCATTCACATACATGATTATGCTTTGATCTAAACCATTCCATTGTAGCTCTGGCAGCATTTTGTAGGATCATTGTCCTGGTGGAAGATGAACCTATACCCCAGTCTCAAGTCTTCTAACTGGTTTCCGAGGTATTGCACTGTATTTAGCTCCATCCATCTTCCCATCAACTTTCACCAGCTTCCCTGTTTCTGCTGAAGAAAAGCATCCCCACAGCATGATGCTGACACCAACATGTTTGATGGTGGGGATGGTGTTTTTAAAGTGATGTGCAGTGTTAGTTTTCCACCACACATAGTGTTTTGCATTGAGCCCAAAAAGTTCTAGTTTGGTCTCATCTGACGAAAGCACATTCTTCTGAGACTAGCTATGTCCCCTACATGGCTTTTTGCCAATTTCAAATCAGACTTATTATAGGTTGCTTTCCAAAATAGATTTCTTCTTGCCAATAGTTCATAAAGGCCAGATTTGTGGAGTATACGACTAATAGTTTTCCTGTGGACAGATTCTCCCACCTGAACTGTGGATCTTTTTTGCTCCTCCAGAAAGACCGTAGGCCTTTTGGCTGCTTCTCTAATTAGTGCTCTCCTTACTTGAGAAGTCAGTTTAGGTAGGCAATCATGTCTTGGTAGGCTTCTGGTTGTGCTATATTCCTTCCATTTTTAGATTTAACAGTGCTCTCTGAAATGTTAACAGCTTGGGATATTTTTATTTATTTTTTTTAAACCTAACTCTGCTTTATCCCCAATCTGTCTTGTTTATTTTTTTGGTTTTCATGACGCTGCTTGATCTCTAATGTTTTCAAACAAACCTCTGAGGCCTTCACAGAACAGCTGTAGCTTCACTAAGAATAAATTACACACAGGTGGACTCAATTTAATAATGATGTGACTTCTGGAGACAATTAGTCACTCAGGATTTCATTTAGGGGTATCAGACAACAAGGGAGTAAATACAAATGCATGTCACAATTTTCAGATTTTTTTTTTGATAATTAGAACTAAAAGCTCAGCATTTGCGTTAAAAGAAAAAATAAATAAAAAGGTGTACACATAATTACTGCTCCATATTACCCTTTTTCTAGCATAAATTGCTCACCTTTCCATCCTCTTCTTTACTTCTTCATAGACTTATCTCATAGCCACATTAAAGAAGCACATATACACACATTTAATGAATAAAAAACCAAACCTAATGTGATGGCTCTGTTAATGTCACACAGCCTGCTCTACATGATCATTCATTGCAAAACTTATTGCTCCCTATGTTAGTATCTTTGTTATATGGACTGTTCCCATGCTATCTTTCTTAGAGTACTCCATGTTCCTCTCTTTTCTTTACATAGACTGATCCCAAGGCCTTCTCTTTCTCATAGAAACAATTTCTAATTCTGCTGTCTTTCTCACATGATCCTCTCTTTATAACATTTACGCTCTTTATGCTGCCCTCTTTCTTTCCTGGTTGTGGCTTATGTTCCTCCTCTTTCTCATATTACACGGCCTGCTTCCCATATGGACAGATTCTAATGCTAATCATTTTGACAAACATACTGCTATTTATGTCTCCTTCTTTCTCACACAGACTGCTCCCCATGCCATCTTCTTCCTCACACACTTTTTTCCATACTGCCCTCTTTTTTTGCACAGACTGTTTCCTTTGCCATCCTCCTTCTCGCACCATGCCCAATTTTTTCTCAAAAACTGCTCTACTTGACCCTCTCTCACAAAAAGTTATTAATGCTGCCCTTCTGTCATATGAACAGCTTTCCTTTCCCTCTGTCATAGGCTATCACCCTCTTTTATACAGACTGGTCTTCCTCCTCCCTTTACACATACTGTTAACCGAGATTCAATGTTCTCTGATACAGTCTGTTCTCTTTGGATTTCAGTTCCCTACTGCCTTCTACCATTTCTCATATGAACAAACTCTCTCAAAGATCCTTCTGTATGGTGCAGGACTTTTGTAATGTAACTATGAAGTCAACAAAACTCCTGCATCTCTGCTGCAGCTATGTCTCAATTTGCTCAAAATAGCTGCAAGAGTGGCTCAGTTTTGTCAAATCTGTCCCAAAACAAAGTGATTTTATGCAAATATCACAATAAAGTCATGACTATTTTGCTGTAATTTTAGACAAAGAGTGGCAAGACCATGTATATGCCTGGAATCCCTATCGCTATCGTGGCAGCAGGCTTTGTTTAAGGGAATGTTTAAAGGAATGGGATGAATAAAAATTTAAGCTGAAATGAAGTTCCAAGTAGAAAGAAATTATTTTGCTACATAAAATAGAGAAAGTTTGCAATAGTTTAGCAGTAATAACCTACAATGAATCCAATTTTAATGACAGGATTTGCAGCACATTTCATCTCTCTTAAGATGGGGCACTTTTGAAATGGTGTGCAATCCACAATAAATAAGCAATCTAAATAATATACACTATGTTCCGGCACGTTACATGAAGGTGGGGGTCTTGGGTTGGTGTGTGGACCTGTGCTGTTGGGGTTCTTACACCCATGCAGGCCGCATGTAACCTATGACTTTGATTGGCCAGGACCAGATTTTTGACAGTTTAATGAGGGAGACAAACAGTCAAAAATAAACTTTTTACTTAAAAATAACTTGTGGGGGATTAAATACAGTAGATAGCAGGCACACAATTTAATGAACATTTCCTTTACCATACAAATCATTTTCCACACACAATTTCAATTTCTTACTCTTTACTCGCTTGTCCTCTACCTACACCATGAAGACCAAGGAGCTCTCCAAACAAGTCAGGGACAAAGATGTTGAGAAACACAAGTCAGAGTTGGGTTTTAAAAAGATATCCAAATCTCTGATGATCCCCTGGAGCACCATCAAATTCGTTATCATTAAATGGAAAGAACATGGTACCACAGCAAACCTGCCAAGAGAGGGGCACACACCAAAAGTCCCAGCCCAGGAAAGGAGGGCATTATTCAGAGAGGCAGCACAGAGACCAAAGGTAACCCTGAATGAGCTGCAGAGTTCCCAAGTAGAGACTGGAGTATCTGTCCATGCAACCACAATAAGCCATACACTCCAGAAAGGTGGCCTTAATAGAAGAGTGGGCAGAAAAAAAGCCTTTACTTACACACAAAAGTTTTAAGGTTTATTTTGACTTTGCCAAAAAAACATGTGGGTGACAAACGTATGGAGGAAGACAACCTTGTCAGATGAGACCAAAATTTAACTTTTTGGTCACAAGGTAAACACTTTGTCTGCCACCAAACCAACACGGCTCATCACCCCAAGAAAACCATCACCACAGTGAAACATGATGATGGCAGCATCATGCTTGGGGAGTTTTTCAGCAGCTGTGACTAGGAAAATGGTCCAAGTCAAGTGGAAGATGGCTCGTGCAAAATAAAGGGATATTCTGGAGCAAAACCTGTTTCAGTCTGTCAGTAATTTGAGACTGGGACGGTGTTTCATTTTCCAACAATACAATGATCCAAAGCATACTGCTTAACCAACACTCGAGTGGTTTAATGGTTAACGTGTAAATGTTTTGGAGTGGCCTAGTGAAAGCCCACACCTTAATCCAATTGAGAATCTGTGGTCAGACTTGAAGATTGCTGTTCACCAGAGGAAACCATCTAACTTGAAGGAGCTGGAGCAGTTTTGCCTTTAAGAATGGGCAAAAATCCCAATGGCAAAATGTGGAAACCTCATAGAGACTTATACAAAGTGACTTTCAGCTTTATTTTTCGCAAAAGGAGGATCTGAAAGGTACTGACTTTAGGGGGTGAATAGTTAAGCACACTGAAGTTTTCAGTTATTTTGTCCTATTTGTTATTTGCTTCACAACAAAAATAAAACCAAATGTTCACAGTTGCAGGCATGTTCTTTACATGAACTGATGCAATCCTCAAAAAAAACAGTGAAATTCCAGGTTGTGAGGTAGCAAAACACAAAAAATGGCAAGGTTGGTGAATACTTTCCCAAGTCACTGTATGTTTCCAGTGTGGCTGGTACTTATCTTCTCTGTCTCTGAAGCTTTGGAACTCCCACCCAGGGCACTCTCTTCATCCTCCATACTCTGCCATGTCTAGGCATGTTACCTTCTGGAGCAATAGACTCTAAGCTGTACTCCTAGGCATCTTCACCCAGGAGTCCTCTTCCTTCAATCACGCTGTTCTTTTCATCACTTCTCTCTCCTGCTCCCCTCTAGGATCTCGCAATACTCCATCTCGGTCTCCTCTCTAGCTAAGGACACCCACGATGTCTAATCAGACATTAGGTCTTCTTTCCATACACAGTGGGCCCTTTCTGAAGTACTGACAGGAAACTGTCTCTGTCCCTTCAGCTTAGCCCCTCCCACTTTTGGTTAGTCCCAACCATGAACTCTAACTCTCCCTACCAACATGCAACATTAATGCTATTAACGCATGCCACAGTTCACGTAACACAATGCAACATTACACTTGTTCTGCAAGGGGGAATGCAGGTGATATGTCCATCTCCTTACATATGCTTTGCGTGAGTGTAGCTTAGGGTATGGCATGTATGCATAGCCTGTTTGGTGGCCAACTGTGTCACTGTGGTTCTTTAGTATTGAGACAAATACAAACTGTGTATGCTACCTCTGTACAGCACCTTATAGGGAAGACATCTTCCATAGAAGCAATGCTTTCCTTTGTTATTCAACATTTCATACAGTGTACAATAGTATTTTTCTGCTGAATGTGGTTGCCATGTTATGGTACAACTCAATGGTTGTAGTAAAGTCTTGCATGCTTTGAAGCATATCTGCCATTAGCATCTAACAAATTAACAATCAATAATTCTGAATAAGGGCTCATTCAGATGTCAGTTTTTTTCACATATGAAAGAACGGACTGGTTATTCTGAGCAGATTTTCATCAGAGATCAGAGTGTGGTCCAAGTCTTATCAGTTTTTCTCATACATGGAGAAGAAAAAAAAATAAGTTTCCTCACCTTCTTACTGACAGTCCATGCAAATCATCCAAGTGTGGTCCAATTTTTTCATGGACCTGCATAGACTTGCATTGCCGATTTGACCTTCAGATCAAAACTGGACATGTCTCCGATATTTTCCATGGACCTCTCGGTCTAAGGAAAAAATCAGAAATGTGCACAGCCCCATAGAATATCATAGGCATGAGTACTATCTGTATTCAAGCAGGTGAAGCTAATCCTGCACCAGTCTCTATATTAACCATTTGATTCCTGTGGCCTTTATGGGAACAATAGCTGCTTAAAGGCAGTATATGGTGGTTCTTCCACAGATACAATAATGTGAACCATGACCAAGACTGCAGGAAAGGAAAGCACTCACGACAGGCTGTCGTTCTTACAATCACTTAATCCAGATCATGAAAACATGTAAGCGGTGGCCACGGGGAATGCAAGGGTGAAAGTGAACGACGGCTGTTTCGCGCAGTAAGTCGCGATTCTACAGGTCCAATAGTTCATCCAGTGAACAACCCTTACTTAAATCAGGTAAGTGGAGCCCGCCTCTGCACCTGTGAAAGTGTTAATGATTAACATACCGTATTTTTCGGACTATAAGACGCACTTTTTTCCTCTAAAATTTTGGAGGAAAATGGGGGGTGCGTCTTATAGTCCGAATGTTGGGGGGAAGGGATATATATATACATGATGTGTGGGGTCAGCCGCCTGCTGCAGCCTACACTGTCCCCGTTGCTAAAGAAAATGAATATTCACTGCTCCCCATGCCCATGGGTGTGGGGAGCACTGAATATTCATGCTCCTTAATAGCGGCACACAGCGTATCCGCAGCGCGGCTCCTGCTGCTGCCGGAATCGCCTGTGCCTGCTGTTAAAGGGCATGAATATTCAACCTCTCTCCATGCCCATGGGCGTGGGGAGGGTTGAATATTCATGCCCTTTAATAGTGGGCACACCCGATTGCCCGGCAGCAGCAGGAGCCGCGCTGCGGCTACTCTGTGTGACGGCTATTAAGGAGCATGAAGTCACTGCTCCCCGCGCACACAGTCCCAGCATGGGGAGCAGTGACTTCCGGCAGCTGATCTCTCCTTGGAGAGTTCAGTGCAGACAGACAGGACGCAGCGCTGGAAGAGAGAAGAGAGGTGAGTAGGAGTGTTTATTTTTTTTTATGTGCAGCGTGATGTGGATTAGTTGGACCATCCATACCAGGATAAGGATGAAGGGGGCATACATAACAGGATAAAGATGAGGGGGCCATACATACCAGGATAAGGATGAGGGGCCATACATACCAGGATAAGGATGAGGGGGATCATACATACCAGTATATGGATAAGGGGACCATGTATACCAGGATAAGGATGAGGGGGTGCCATGCAACCAGGGTAAGGATGAGGGGGATCATGCATGCCAGTATACAGATGAGGGGGCCATACATACCAGGATGAGGGGGCCATGCATACCAGGATAAGGATGAGGGTGCCATGCATACCAGGATAAGGATGAGGGGGCCATGTATACCAGGATAAGGATGAGGGATATCATGCATACCAGGATAGGGATTAGAGGTGCCATGCACACCAGGATAGGGATTAGGGGTGCCATGCATGCCAGGACTGGGATGAGGGGTGCCATGCATACCAGGACAGGGATGAGGGGTGCCATGCATACCAGGATAGGGATGAGGCGTGCCATGCATACCAGGATAGGGATGAGGGGTGCCATGCATACCAGGACAGGGATGAGGGGTACCATGTACACCAGGATAGGGATGAGGGGTGCCATGCATACCAGGATAAGGATGAGGGGTGCCATGCATACCAGGATGGAGGGGTGCCATGCATACTAGGATGGGGATGGGGGCCATGTATAATAGGAAGGGGGGGCATATGTACCAGGATGGGGGATATTGTCAGAATTGGGGGGCATTACCCCTATACCAGTGTGAGCAGAAGACCCCCTCCCCCTTAACAGTGCATCGAGAACACTTTTTTTGCTTAATTTTCTTTTCTATTTTCCTCCTCTAAAACCTAGGTGTGTCTTATGGTCTCTTATGGTCTGGTGCTTCTTATAGTCCAAAAAATACGGTACATAATGAAACACAGTTTGTCATTCTAATACAGAACGACATTACAAAAACATTTTTACAAAAACACCGACATATCCAACTTGTCATTCAGTCCCACTGTACCTTGGGAATTTGTATTTAAAATTAATCTAGCTTCTTTTCTCAACAGCATTAAATTATGATTGCCACCTTTTTTTGGAAAATTTACTTTAGCAATCCCTGCAAACCGCAAGAGATCAGGATTACTCCTTTGAACCTATTTCATATGCTTTAATAACCTCGGTGCTCCCTTGCCAGAGGTGATAGAATTATAATGCTCCCTAAATCTCACAAACAGGGGGTGTATTGTTTTTCCTACATAAAAGAATTTACAGGGACAAAAGATTATGTAAACTATATGTCTGTTCACGGGTGTGTCAGAGGTGACAGTCAGTGGAAGTGGGTTGCGGGAGATCTCTACGTTTGGCATTGCAGACAGTTTCTTAGATAAGAAGTTATCTTTATTACTGAGCAGCTACCTCTCTCTTGTTAATTAGCTCTCTAGACTGGGTGAATATACACTACCGTTCAAAAGTTTGGAGTCATCTAGAAATGTCATTATTTTTGAAAGAAAAGCTAATTTTTTTTTCAATGAACCTAAGATTAAATGAATCAGAAATACATTCTATACATTGTTAATGTGGTAAATGACTATTTTAGCTGCAAGCGTCTTGTTTTTATTGCAATATCTACATAGGTGTATAGAGGTCCATTTCCAACAACCACCACTCCAGTGTTTTAATGGTACATTGTGTTTGCTAACTGTGTAAGAAGGCTAATGGATGTTTAGAAATCCCTAGAAAACACTCGCGCAAGTATGTTAGCCCTGCTGAAAACAGTTTGGCTGATTTGAGTAGCTATAAAATTGACCTTCGATTGAGCTAGTTGAGAATCTGGAGCATTGCATTTGTTTGTTCTATGAAACTCTCAAAATGGCCAGAAAAAGAGAACTTTCATGTGAAACTCGACAGTCTATTCTTGTTCTTAGAAATGAAGGCTATTCCATGCGAGAAATTGCCAAGAAACTGAAGATTTCCTACAGCGGTGTGTACTACTCCCTTCAGAGGAGAACACAAACAGGCTCTAACCAGAGTAGAAAGTGAAGTGGGATGCCCCGCTGCACAACTGAGCAACAAGGCAAGTACATTAGAGTCTCTAGTTTGAGAAATCAATGCCTCACAGCTCCTCAACTGGCAGCTTCATTAAATAGTACGCACAAAACACCAGTGTCAACGTCTACAGTGAAGAGGCGACTCCGGGATGCGGGCCTTCAGGGCAAAGTGGCAAAGAAAAAGCCATATCTGAGACTCGCTAATAAAAGGAAAAGATTAATATTGGCAAAAAAACACAGACATTGGACAGAGGAAGATTGGAAAAAAGTTTTATGTACAGACGAATCAAAGTTTGAGGTGTTTGGATCACACAGCAGAACATTTGTGAGACGCAGAACAACTGAAAAGATGCTGGAAGAGTGCCTGACACCATCTGTCAAGCATGGTGAAGGTAATGTGATGGTCTGGGGTTGCTTTGATGCTTGTAAAGTGGGAGATTTGTTCAAGGTAAATGGGATTTTGAATAAGGAAGGCTATCACTCCATTTTGCAATGCCATGCCATACCCTGTGGACAGCGCTTGATTGGAGCCAATTTCACCCTACAACAGGACAATGACCCAAAGCACACCTCCAAATTATGCATGAACTATTTAGGGAAGAAGCAGGCAGCTGGTATTCTATTTGTAATAGAGTGGCTAGCACAGTCACCAGATCTCAACCCCATTGAGCTGTTGTGGGAGTAGCTTGACCGTATGGTACGCAAAAAGCGCCCAACAAGCCAATCCAACTTGTGGGAGGGGCTTCACGAAGCATGGGGTGAAATTTCTCAAGATTACCTCAGCAAATTAACAGCTAGAATGCCAAAGGTCTGCAATGCTGTAATTGCTGCAAAGAGAGCATTCTTTGCCGAAAGCAAAGTTTGAAGGAGAAAATTATTCTTTCTAATAAAAATGATTATTTCTAACCTTGTCATTGTCTGGACTATGTTTTCTAATCATTTTTCAACTCATTTGATAAATAAAAGTATGAGTTTTCATGGAAAGCACAAAATTGTCTGGGTGACCCCAAACTTTTGAACGCTAGTGTATACCTGGTGTGTCTGAAAGGAAGTCACCAGTTATATCCATTTCTACTTGTGAAGCTTAGCAGGAGCAGTACTTTGTCCTCTCTAGAGTTTGAGGCCCTGTGCTTATTTGGAGTTCATCTAAAGCTAAGCCATTTCCCCTGTTTTATCCATCTTTATTGTCTATAGAGCTTAGTGGAGGTTGACTAGTGCTCATCTCCTTCCATCCTTACCGTAGCCATACGCCAGGGAGAGTAGGGCAAGGCACGCGTGCGGTGATTGCTGAGGAGGCAATATAGGGACGTTAGAGGAGACAGGGTGACGCTAGACCAGACTAGGAGGTCTTCACTTCCCCCGTTCCCTAATGTCTGGGCTCCCTTTCCCTTTTCCCTCTGTGTTGCACTAAGTCTTTCCCACATCTGGCGTGACAGTCTGGTTCTGAAAGAAATAAAATCATTGACATGGCACCCTACAGCTCCCAGTTAAAGTACACTGGCAAAATGAAAAGTGGCCACATTAAAATTACCCATCGGAATGTGTGTTTCTAACCAGTTTTTATTTTCCTCCTCCTATCTATTCCTAACTAATAAGTCTTTCAGATTTTTACAACTTTTGTACGACATAACAGGATTTTTTTATCGCTCTATCATGGAGATCTCTATCCCTTTCTACTAAATGCCAATTTCTACGTGCTGCCGATTTAATAATTTTGTCCATATTTGTATGTTTTAAAGCTGAACACAAATTTGCCCATTTTTTCTGCATTTGATTCTTTCTTATTAAAAATCAGCTTGTGTTGTGAAATTTCTGCTGCCTTTTCTAATGCTCTTTCTAAAAGTCGAGGGGGAAAATCTCTCTTCAGAAAGTTAGATTTCAGCTTGACAGCTTGGTTTTGAGGTGTTTGCTCATTGTTATTGATTTTGCATATCCGCATAAACTGGCTGTGAGGAAGACTATTCATCGTGTGAACAAGGTGATCACTATAAAAGTGCAACAGTGAATTATTAGCAGTCGTTTTTTTGTAGGTTTCTGTGTGAATCCTACAGTCTTTTATAACTGCTTTAACATCCAAAAACTCTAATGTGCTACCCCCCCAATTAGCAGTACAACTCATATTTTTGGTGTTACTCTCATTTAAATATTTTACAAAACCTGAAAAATCTTCCTGTCCTCCTGCCTATGCAATAAATACGTCATCCACATATCTACCTGTGAAAACCATGGATAGTACAGAAAAGCGGATGTGTGAACGAGCCTTCAACAGACCAGATTTCATATTTATTGTATGCAATAATATTATTTTATTTTGAAATATTATGGTGTATAAATGTAATGTTAGGAAAAGAACAAACAGACATAAAATTACTTTTTTTAATTCAACTGCAGAATAACCATATATATTTAATAAAATAATTGCAAATTCTATTTTTTCTCTACATTTGCTCAGATTTAACATTAAGTAATACATATACTTAATTGATGTTGCAGTAGGAGTTTTATTAAATATTTCATGGTTGCTGCAAATAGTCAACTTGTCTCTGCAGTTACTGTATTAGAAGTTACTATTTAATCATTGCACTGTCTTTAGGCACTGAGTAAGTGTCAGAGCAGGAACCCAGGAGATTCATTTATTAGTGTTTTGTGAGTTCACTATCCTTAAGGTACCTATGATTAAAGTTTTCACAGTCGATAACCTCCTGGGATAGCTCTGGGCTATAATATTAAAATTCTAGAAACCTAAGTTTAGCATAAAACCTTTCTAAAAACAAAACTGCCATCTGGTTAATCAGTTTAGCATGGCTAAAAATTGCAGTATGATTTACTTTTGGATGCAAGTGTATCATGACAATTTATCTAGGTCATATGCTGAGGAAATAATATTGCTAGCATAGGTAAAGACACAGATATGTATTAATTGTGTTTTTAATAAATTTAATCTGTTTTTAAATTCTCCTCAGTAGCAAATGTATTCCCTGTTATACCCAATAAATGTAATTTTTTTCTTTATTTCAGTGTTTTAATTTGCAAAACCCTAAATCATATAATTTAACAGTTGCATAATCAAATTGCATTGTATATTCTACTCACTTTCTATGGCTTCATCGGCTTAAAGATGTGCTGCATCTGAAACAACGGATACTGGAAACCTGTGCTAGCATTTCTTCTGCGGTGTTGCTATCAGTGTGTCAAGAGTGGGAGAAGAGGGTTGCATTGACAATCCAACAAAATGGGCAGCACTTTGAACACATTTTATAAGTGGTCATAAACTTGTAAAAAACTCATGAAAGAATAAAGTTACGTTAAAACCAAGCACACCATTGTATTTCTTATGAAATTCTCAATAAGTTTGATGTGTCACATGACCCTCTTCCCATTGAAAAAAATAAAGTTGGATCCAAAATGGCCGACTTCAAAATGACCACCATGTTCACCACTCATCTGGAAAAGTTTCCCCCCTCACATATACTAATGTGCCACAAAACAGGAAGTTGACATCACCAACCATTCCCAATTAATTTAGGTGTATTCATATAAATGGCCCACCCCGTAGATACAAGAGATAACAGCAAAACCAAAAAACAGAGCTGGACTATAAGCTGATATACAAGCAAAATGTAAGAGCATGTTTGCACTGTGGCCATATCATAGACAAAACCCAAGAAAAAAAAAGAACAAAAGAAAAAAACAAAAATTAGCATATACCCTACAGTAAGTAAATCAGTAAATGGTAATAGTACATGTAAATAACATAGGGTACTTAGTTAATGCCATTTTAATCAAAAAAGCATAAAAGCCATCTGAGATAAGAATTCCATCTGTACAGTTTCCCATGGATTGGTGTCTCTGTCCATGTCCTGCTCTGCCCTTATTCAGATTGATGTCTTTGACACTTGATGAGGTTTTAATACTAGAGAAAGGTTAGGACCAACCCGATGAGTACACCTTGACATTGTTGGGATTGCTTTTATGCTTTTTTTTAATCAAAATAGCATTAACTAACTAGTAACTACTCTATGTTATTTACATTAACTATTACCATTTATTGATTTACTTGCTGTAGGGTATATGCTATTTTTTTTCTCTTGGGTTTTAATTACTTTATTTTGTTGGTTAAAAAACGCAACATGTTTATACTGGTAAATTGGCATATATTAGAGCATGGCAAGTTTTTTTTTCTGAGATTCCTTATGAATCTTGCAGATCTTACAGAAAACCCAGTATATGTTTTACAGATACATTATAACCACTTTGGATGCTGTGATATGGCTACATTCAACTAAGGCGGTGCTATGTCCTAAAACAGTCAATTGGATGAATCACTTTTGAACATGGCAGAGGCTGAATTTTGGTACACAGTCCCTTGTGGGTTGGAAGTACTGCAGAGACTCCATATGCTGCTGCATGGTGCTGTATTATGTGCTGATTATGGGATATATCTTCACATAAGGACAATGCGTATAGAGATTATAAATCAAATTAGCATGCCACATTTTTCATCTTCTGCAGCATTTAAAAAAACGTCAGTATTTAATTGAAGGAATATGGGGTACATTAGAGTCCACTGTACATCTATAAGTGTGTAATATTAGCAAAATCCATGGCAGAAATACCTAAATTCGTGCTTACAGCTCCATACAACTCAGTCCTGTAATGCATGAGCTTATAGTAAGCTGTCGTTGGCTCATGCATAACTAAATTGCTATTGCATAGTGTTTTGAGTATTCAGTGGGGTCTCAGAACCTGGATCCCCACTGATCTAAAGCACTTCTAAAGGACTATTGTGATTTGGAATAAAGAAAATTTACAGTTACTTTTTAACCTTGATCTATTTTCCTCACCACTTTTAAAGTAATTTTTTTTTGTAGGTAGATTGCAACCATGGTATCTACAGTATAATGAGTGTATGACTTGCTGCTGACTGCAGATCCACAATCCATATTGGAAGTTTGTGTAAGAGAGTGCAAAGTGCTGGGGATAATTGCCCTCTCTCTAGGATACAGGTTATATGAGAAAACAAAAATGATGAGGAAAAAAAATCAGAGTGAGTACCCGGTGACAAGTTACTTTAAATAAGCTTTTACAAGCATTCAAATAGCAAGCGCTGTTCCATATCTTGACAGATATGTTCATATTATTGCTCATTATAATCCATTTGTGGCCGGGAAGAAATTGACTACAATGTGATTCAATGAGAGTACTGGACAGGAATTCAGTCTTAAAATATCCCAATCTCAATCTAAACCGTATCTGCTATAAATTCAGTAGTCAACTTACAAAAAAGAACAAAGTCCAAGAAAAGTCCAAGCTAGCTGTCACTAGACACAGGTTATTTCCAACAGACACTGTACTTAGAAATGTATTTAATATTTCAATGTCATGGCATACAAGTGGCATAATAGTGTTCAGAGTGGAAGTAATGAATGATAGCTGGCTCACTAGATCTTTAGCAATATGAGGCATGGGAGACACAGGTCAAGTCATTCCTGCATGAATGAGCCTCCATTTGCGAAAATTCGAAACTGATGACAATAATAATTACTTGATTTTAGACATGTGTAAATGTGTGATATTAGCTAGTAATAGGGATTTATATCCTAAGTTAAAGATGTAACTTTTCCATGTGTGCCAGATTTT
Source organism: Phyllobates terribilis (assembly GCF_046119375.1). Classification (NCBI taxonomy): domain Eukaryota; kingdom Metazoa; phylum Chordata; class Amphibia; order Anura; family Dendrobatidae; genus Phyllobates; species Phyllobates terribilis. The sequence continues at coordinate 784,326,844 of NW_027362762.1, forward strand.
ATAAGGCTCTAGCAGCCCTAAAATATAGCACAATACTGTAATATATGGTTGATGAAATATTGTTTCATCACATACTATGTCTTCATCAATGGTAGATCTAAAGGGTTTATTAGACACAGTGAAACGTGGTGTGATCTTGTAGATTGTAGGTATATTAAGTACATGTACAGTTAGGTCCATATATATTTGGACAGAGACAACATTTTTCCAATTTTGGTTCTAGACATTACCACAATGAATTTTAAACAAAACAATTCAGATGCAGTTGAAGTTCAGACTTTCAGCTTTCATTTGAGGGTATCCAAATTAAAATTGGATGAAGGGTTTGGGAGTTTCAGCTCCTTAACATGTGCCACCCTGTTTTTAAAGGGACCAAAAGTAATTGGACAGATTAAATAATTGTAAATAAAATGTTCATTTCTAGTACTTGGTTGAAAACCCTTTGTTGGCAATGACTGCCTGAAGTCTTGAACTCATGGACATCACCAGACGCTGTGTTTCCTCCTTTTTGATACTCTGCCAGGCCTTCACTGCGGTGGTTTTCAGTTGCTGTTTGTTTGTGGGCATTTCTGTCTGAAGTTTAGTCTTTAACAAGTGAAATGCATGCTCAATTGGGTTGAGATCAGGTGACTGACTTGGCCATTCAAGAATATTCCACTTCTTTGCTTTAACAAACTCCTGGGTTGCTATGGCTTTATATTTTGGGTCCATCTGTAGTATGAAACGACGACCAATCAGTTTGGCTGCATTTTGCTGGATCTGAGCACACAGTATGGCTTTGAATACATCAGAATTCATTCGGCTGCTTCTGTCTTGTGTCACATCATCAATAAACACTAGTGACCCAGTGCCACTGGCAGCCATGCATGCCCAAGCCATCACACTGCCTCCGCCGTGTTTTACAGATGATGTGGTATGCTTTGGATCATGAGCTGTAGCACGCCTTCGCCATACTTTTCTCTTTCCATCATTCTGGTAGAGGTTGATCTTGGTTTCATGTGTCCAAAGAATGTTCTTCCAGAACTGTGCTGGCTTTTTTAGATGTTTTTTACCGAAGTCCAGTCTAGCCTTTTTATTCTTGATGGTTATGAGTGGCTTGCACCGTGCAGTGAACCCTCTGTATTTACTTTCATGCAGTCTTCTCTTTATGGTAGATTTGGATATTGATACGCCTACCTCCTGGAGAGTGTTGTTCACTTGGTTGGCTGTTGTGAAGGGGTTTCTCTTCACCATGGAGATTATTCTGCGATCATCCACCACTGTTGTCTTCCGTGGGCGCCCAGGTCTTTTTGCATTGATGAGTTCACTAGTGCTTTCTTTCTTTCTCAGGATGTACCAAACTGTAGATTTTGCCACTCATAATATTGTAGCTATTTCTCGGATGGGTTTTTTCTGTTTTTGCAGCTCAAGGATGGCTTGTTTCACCTGCATGGAGAGCTCCTTTGACCGCATGTTTACTTCACAGCAAAACCTTCTAAATGCAAGCACCACACCTCAAATCAACTCCAGGCCTTTTATCTGCTTAATTGAGAATGACATAACAAAGGGATTGCCCACACCTGTCCATGAAATAGCCTTGGAGTCAGTTGTCCAATTAGTTTTGGTCCCTTTAAAAACAGGGTGGCACATGTTAAGGAGCTGAAACTCCTAAACCCTTCATCCAATTTTAATGTGGATACCCTCAAATGAAAGCTGAAAGTCTGAACTTCAACTGTATCTGAATTGTTTTGTTTAAAATTCATTGTGGTAATGTCTAGAACCAAAATTAGAAAAATGTTGTCTCTGTCCAAATATACAGTATATGGACCTAACTGTATGTTGCTAGACTACTATCAGTAGAGTAATACAGAGCTTATTATTTACTACCCTTTTATAGTTTATGGCTTGAAAAGTGCTTTTTTTGTATTACTTCTATCTTCATGCCCCAAGACTAGAATATATAATTTTGTTACTGCTATTTCTTAGATGTTGAATAATCTATGGGAACCATTACTTCATGACTCCTTCTTGTCCTTTACAAGTAAAGATTATGTGTCAATTCGGAAAGTTAAACTTTTAGATATTGGCTGTACCATTATACTTTGTTTACCAAGGGTATTGAAAGTTATATTGGCACTCCTTGTTTTACCTGTCGCTGGGTTTCAAAGTAGTTCATATACTAAATATATAATAAATTGAATTTTAAAAGGTGTCCACATACCATATGTCTCTTCTGTATAAGTCACTGTAGAAATCTGTTTTAAAAAGACATTTCAGAGATTGATGTACTTTGGAGTCCTATTTATGTCTTGATATTCTTTCAACACATTTTATGAGAATAGCTGTAGAGTTTGTTCACCATTTATGAGTAGTGGTAAAGCAGCACAAAGGAGTGATTACTACAGCATATCAAATGAAGGATACATTCCATTTTCCAACTGAGACCAATTTTGTACATTTTATGACTATGATTATTTTTATGTTCGTTATAAGGAAAATCAAACACCAAAATTGTATACCCTGTATATACTAATGTTGGAAACTCCTAAGACAGGAATGTTGAAAGTTTTTACCAAAACTTATAGTTTAGTGTTTTAAAATAATGATATAGTTATATAAGTTATATAATATAACTATTAAACAATTTAATTTGAAAATATTCTGTAACCCTAGATTTTTTTTTGAATAGACCCAATATCTGGTGGTATGTTATTAGAACAGTCTTGAGTCATATTTAGCATTAATAATATTGACAGCTAGTCATCGTGATTATTGCAATTTCGTGTGAAAGCAGCCAGGACACCAGGGAACAAAATGCTACTGGAATATTAAGTTTATCAATGAGCAGGAAAGAGAAAAAGGATAGACTAACAGAAATATATGGATGCAAAGAAACCTAGAAGAGAAGTTAAGCTGCTAGTACCCAGGGGTTGTAGGTAGAGATGAGCAAATGTTTCAATATTCAATTCGGATTACGATCACCGAGTTTTCAATATTCGCCCGATTAATTCGTCGAATATTCATTGAACGTTACCAAACACCATGAGACTCAATGGGGGGCAAAAAAAATGCATATATAACACCTTCAAATGTGCCCAAAAGCTTCCAAAACACATCAAATTCTGTGTAGACATGTGGAAAGTGCCATTAATTGACCCAGAGTACAAGTACTATAATTATTATTATTATTATTATTACAGCAACAGTTATTCCGTGGCGCTTTACATGTCAACAGGGGTCACCATCGGTGACGCACCGACTGGTACAAAAGGAGAAAGGACCTTACCCACGAGGGTGCACAAACACTCTACAAGGGATGGGTGAGGATACAGTAGATCAGGGTACATCTAGTCGTGCAGCGGTATGCTGGAGCAAGGGTTACTGCAGATTATACGCCTGTCAGAAGAAGTGGGTCGTCAGCATCCTTTTCAAGGTTTCCACAGTTGGATACATTCTGATGTGTTTGGGTTATTACACAATAGGAGAGATACACGGGACAAATATGCTGAGAGCCTTAATCACGGTAAGCTACCAGGAGCTCACAACTGAACAGATTACCCCTGCACCGATTAATATGAAAGCGAAAGGCTTCTAATGTATGCAGGGGTGGGAAGAATCAGACGCTGCGGTCTTCTGGCTCTACTCTGTCACTGTAAACCCATGACACCTTGCAAGCTTCAATACAATGTCCACAAGGTAGACAGCAATGGTAGTCGATCTACTAGACAATGAGCTAACTCCTTTATGATGATAGAGGCCACCATCTCCTTAGCTTGCTGCTGGTACTTTTCTGTGGGAATAAGCTCATCTCCAATCAGACTGGAATATTTCCAATGAACTATAGCATGACGCCATGGTATTAGCAGTGCACCCAGTACCAGAAGCAAAGCCATCCACAATTTCCTTCTCAGGAATTTCATTTGGTAGACTGAGTGGCTGCCCAAACATTAGTTTTTCACAAAGGTGCTAAAGACAAAGAGTGGCAGTAGGTGTAAGTTTCTCCAGCATGTTAGATATCAGAGCCGGGAGAACAGAGAGAGCGGCATCATGGCTCAGTGGTTATCTTGCAGCACTGGAGTCCTTGGTTCAAATACCACCAAGGACAACATCTGCAAGTAGTTTGTATGTTTTCCCCATGTTTGCGGGGGTTTCCCTCAGGTTCTCCGGTTTCCTCTTCAGTAAAGTAGCAGCTATACAGGAGTGTTCACAGTTCAAATAATTAGGGCCTGACACCATCATCTCCATGGCCAACAGATTGGAGATGGTGGAGTTCAACTTCTTAGCTTTGTAGCTGCTGGACCTTGAGTGGGATGCTTGCGGAGATATTTCGATGGATTGATAAAGTTGTGGTGTGAACATTTTCTGAGATCAATCAAACACAGCAGGCATATCTGCTTCCATTACAGCTGACGGGCTCTCACTCAGCCTGAATGGAGTGGGTAAAGAACCGGAGGCTCTGCGGTGGGAGACCTGAGTGACAATACTTAGCATGGTAACTGAGGAGGAAGAAGCAGCAGATGCGGCTGATGTGGAGGCTGATGGTTGTTGAGGTCCGCGTTTTATGGCAGTGAGATTTCCAGAGTAACGCATGTTGATTGCACAAGTGAAGGTTCATGCATGCAGTTGTCAAATTATTGCACCTTTTCCCTCTACTGAGTTTTTATCACAAAGTTTTCAGATAACATGAGTTGGCTTATCCTTTGTGGTCTCAAAAAAGGCCCAGGCTAGGCAACCCTTGCCGTTCCTGTGAGCTGCAGACCCAAGATGGCTTCAGGCCACAACCATAGTTATGGCTAAGGATGCAGTGCTCATTGCGGTTGAATCACTCCGTGTGTGCCGTAAGATGCGACGTAACATCCTCGTCTTCCTCCTCCTTCATCTCATCACATGAGCTACTCAGCTGCGTGATTCTGGGTTCACATCAAGTTGGATCTACAACCTCATCATCATCCAATATCTTATCCCATTCCTCGACCAGAGAGTCAACCTCCTCCTCTTCTTGCCCTGAAAGCACAGTACAGTTGAGGGTCAGGCAGCTTCTCAGAATTTTAAGCGGAGATGCAGTCTGCTTTATATACCAATTTTGAGTTTATCAGGACTGTGTACCCCTGTATGGAGAACAATATCCACCCCAAAGAATTTTAAGCAGAGATGTAGCCTGCTTTATAGACCAATTTTGAGTTCATCATGTCTGTGTTAGTGTTGAGCCACCCCCGTAGTGTTCGAGTTCAGTTCGGTTCGTCGAACACCCATATGTTCATCAAACTGTTTGTCGAACTGTTCGTCGAACACCTTCGAACACCGTTAAAACCAATTGCAGGCAAACAAAAAAACATAGAAACACATAGAAAACACCTTCAAAGGTGTCCAAAAGCTGACAAACTGCTCAGAAGACACAACTAACACATGGAAAAGTGAAAAGTACATAAAGTCGTGCGAAAAGAAAAGAGGTGGGGGAGTAAAAGGAGGGTGAGACACAGATAGACACATGTCATGCCCTTCTAAAACCAAAAAAGTGAGAAGCCGACACGGCCAGTCGGTTCCTGCCCGTGCGACCTCCGTGTCGCCGGGTTTGTGCCAGAGCCGCGGTGGACCCTGATGGCCAGCCCCCCTCTCCCAATACTGGTGCCTGTCCGCTGGTGGGTCGAGCGAGCCCCCCTGCGGTGGAGGCATGTCTAATCTTTTTCATTTAAATTGTGTCTCTAATTTGAATGAGTACACTTTAAATCCTTTTACAAGGATGTATTGAGGGGCAAGTCTCATGCCAGCAGCCGTGGTAATTCCAGCTCCAGTAGCGTCCACTAAAGCTGCTGCAGTTAAAAAGTTTTTATAAGGATCGAGCTTGGTGGTCCACCGCAAGGCGTCCAACCGCCAGTCCCAGCCCCTGTGCCTTGGGGTGCCTCCCCGATGCTCTTCACTGAGTGTCCCGGGGGCCCGAACCATTTCCTTTGAAAAAATTAAGTGTCCAAACTACAGGTGGTGTAACTTGCTTAACAGCTGGGATAATCCACTGACTAGCAGACACTGCTACTAGGCACAAAGTATTTCCTGGGCTAGATGCAGTTAAAAATTTGTAGTTAGATACTCTCGTTGGATGCTGAGAAAGCATTCCATAGAGTCTCGTGGCATGCCATATTTTATTCTCTTAAAAAGCTTGGGGTAGGGGTCTAGGAGACCCTATTATAAGCAAAATCACAGCCCTGTATCGCAATACGTCACCTAGGCTGAAGATAAATGGAACATTTTCATCACCTTTCATAATCACCAATGGGACAAGGCAGGGATGTCCTCTGTCCCCTCTCTTATACATCCTAGTGACGGAGCACCTGCTCTCATCAATTCACCATAACCCCAATATTAGGTGGATTGAGGTGGGAGGCACCGAGTACAAGTGCTCTGCATTTGCTGATGATGTCCTAGTATATATCATTCAATCACATATATCCATCCCTGCTGTTATGGCTGAAATAGATCACTTTGTTACATGGTCAAATTTTAAAATCAATGCAGCGAAGTCTGAGGCCCTCGATGTCTCCCTCCCCAAATCCATACAGGATTCCTTCCAGTCCAACTTTCCCTTTGCCTGGCCCTCACAGGGTATCAAATACTTAGGAATTCCTATTCATAGAGACCTCTCCCGTCTATGTTATCTTAATTTTGGGCCCTTTATTGAAATACTCCATACAGACCACGGTTGGCAAGTTAGAACTGTAAGATTCACTACGTGAACCACTGGTGTTTTGTGGAAAAGCACATGTACACTGTGTTCCAAATTATTATGCAAAAAGTGTTTAGGAGTGATAAGGGAAGAATTTGTTTGTCAGTTAAACTCATTGATGGTGATGTGTGTCACGGCTCTTTATATCACTGTAAGCATTTGCAGACACCTGTGCTAATTAGTTTGGCAGGTGTGTCCAATGAAAGGCAAGACTACTTAAGAAGGCTGTCCCACATTATTAAGTAGCCTACATTTTCTGCCAAAATGGGAAAGAAAAAGGATGTGTCGGCTGCTGAGAAGCAACAAATTGTGGAGTGTTTATGTCAAGGCATGACTACAATCAACATTGCCTAGACACTTCATCCTGATCATCGCACAATCCAGAAGTATGTAGCTGATTCACAGTACACACGTGTGCGTGCTGATAAGGGAAAATTGAGGACTCTTTTCTCCAGGCAATTACGTTAGGTTAAAAGAGCAGCGGCAAAAAAGCCTTGTCATAGCAGCAGACAAGTTTTTGAAGCTGCTGGTGCCTCCAACGTCCCCCGAACAACAAGATGCAGGGTCCTTCAGAGGTTTGCAGCTGTGCGTAAGCCATCCTGTCGACCTCCTCTATCCACTCTACACAAGCATAAACGGCTCCAGTGGGCCAAACAATACATGAAGACTGACTTCAAAACTGTTTTGTTCACCGATGAGTGCCGTGCAACGCTCAATGGTCCAGATGGATGGAGTGGAGGATGGCTGGTTGATGGAAACCCCATGCCAACAAGGCTACGGTGCCAACAAGGAGGAGGTGGAGTAATGTTTTGGGCTGGAATCATGGGGAGAGAGATTGTCGGCCCCTTTAAGATCCCTGAAGGGGTAAAGATGAACTCCATAATGTATGTGGAGTTTCTCAAACAGCACTTCCTGCCATAGTTCAAGAAGAAGAACCGTGTATTCCGCAACAAGATCATTTTCATACATGATAATGCACAGTCTCATGCTGCACATAACACATCTGCATCTCTGACGCTGATATGGGCATAAAAGGGGACAAACTTAAGGTGTGACCCCCATGCTCCCCTGACCTCAACCCCATTGAGAACCTCTGGAGCATCATCAAAAGGAGTGTCTATGATGGCTGGAGGCAGTTCACATCAAAGCAACAGCTCTGGGAGGGTATTCTGTCCTCATGCAAAACAATTGTAGCCGAAACCATCCAAAACCTGACAAATTTAATGGACGAGAGAGTTCAGAAGCTCCTTTCGAACAAGGGGTCCTATGTGCAAATGTAACATCACCTAGAATAAAGTTTTGAGTTGAAAACTGTTTGATTTCAGTTTCTAATAACCTGCTAATGCTTATAATTTCAAAAATGACCATTTTTTTGTTCTTTATTAAAAGAAAAGGTTGATCGAAGAGTGTGGTGGATCTAAGAGTGTGGCAACCCAGTAGTCAGGATTATTTCAAATTCTGACAATCTGAGGGTCATGTTGCAGGTAGTGCAGCAAGAAGGCACTCATGTGTCTTGCGCATCTAGGAGCCCCAAAATTATTTTCCGGGCTAGATGCAGCTAAAAATTATTATTAATTTGAAAGCTGGTGGAGCTTATTATAGATGGCCTAATAGAATCAGTACTGCAAACTGCTACAAGGCCCAAATTATTTTCCAGGAAAGATACAGATCAACATGATTTGTAATTTTAAATCTGGTGGAGTTTAGTATAGATGGCCTAATAGAATCAGTACTGCACACTGCTACAAGGCCCAAATTAATTTTCAGCCAAGATACAGATAAACATGATTAGTAATTTTAAATCTGGTGGAGTTTAGTATAGATGACCTAATAGAATCAGTACTGCACACTGCTACAAGGCCCAAATTATTTTCCAGCCAAGATACAGATAATCATGATTAGTAATTTGAAAGCTTAAAACAGTTGGTGAGGTGATTTTAACAAATCATCTAGCTTTTACTCTCCCCAGGATGACACAGGGGTAGAAAAGTCATTTCGGATCCATGATTTGTTCATCTTTATGAACGTGAGTCTGTCTACATTATCAGTGGAGAGCCGCGTGCGCTTATCTGTCAGCACACAACCAGCAGCTCTGAACGCACGTTCAGACAGAACGCTGGCTGCGGGGCATGACAAGATCTCCAAGGTTTAAGTGGCGAGCTCCGGCCATTTATCCAGATTGGAAGCCCAGAAAGAGCAATGGTCCAGTGACACAGTCATGGCTTCAATGTTTACTTGGAGATACTCCAGTACCATCGTCTGTAGGAATTGACTATGTTTCAGACTTCTTGTCTCCTGTGGCGTTGCAAAGGATGGGCTAAAAAAGTGGTGAAATGATTCCACAAAATTGAAGTTACCAGCAGATACTGTGGTTCTGTTACGGTTTGAGTGCTGAAAACTTGACGGTCCCTCACTTGGCAAGTTGGAACTGTGAGATTCACTACGTGCACCTCTGGTGTCTTGTGGAAAAGCACATGTAAGATTCTGCAACAGTCTCTGCTGATACTCCTGCATGCGTGCATCCCTTTCTATGGCAGGAATAATTTCTGCAAATTTACTTTTGTACCGGGGATCTAACAGTGTGGCAACCCAGTAGTCAGGATTATTTATAATTCTCACAATTCGACGGTCATGTTGCAGGTAGTGCAGCAAGAAGGCACTCATGTGTCTTGAGCATCCAGGAGCACCAAGTCCCTGTTGTGTTGGTGGCGTGGTAACAATCATGCTTCCTTCCTCTGCCCTCTCCCCCCGACCTCGCACAACAGAAATGTGATCAAGGGCTCCCTCATCTGATGAGTCTTCCATCAGTTCATCCTCCACTTCTTCCTGGGCTCCTGCACCTTCCTCACTAGTTTGGCTGCTATCATGCACCCTGGTAAAACCATCTCCCCCACCCTCATATGCCTGCCGCCTTGGTGCTGCCGACCATCTGTACCTTGCAGATGTTATCCTTTTCTCATACAACTCCTCCTCCTCTACTTCCTCCACGTCCTCTTTTGCCACTACCTGACTCCGAATTCTGTTTAACATGTGCTCCAGCATGTAAATCACTGGAATAGTCATGCTGATAATGGCATCGTTAGCACTAAACATCTTCGTCGCCATTTCAAAACTGTGCAGAAGGGTGCATAGTTCCCTGATCTGAGACCACTCCTCCAGCATGATTTGCCCCACCTCTGGATCTCGTTGGCCCAGGCTATACATCAGAACGTATTGCACCAGGGCTTGTCGGTGCTGCCACAGTCGCTGCAACATGTGCAGAGTTGAATTCCACAGTTAGGCACATCGCATTTTAGCCGGTGAAGTGGCAGGCCCAACGACTTCTGTAGAGATGTAAGTCACTGAGCTGCGGGATGCGAACGGCGGAAGTGAGCATACAGCGACCGTGCCCTCTGCAGAAGGCCATCTAGTCCGGGATAGTGGGCTAAAAATTGCTGGACAACCAGGTTCAACACATGAGCCATACAAGGCACGTGTGTGACATTTCCCCGGCGAAGGTCCGCACCCAGGTTTGCAGCATTGTCGCACACGGCCTTCCCTGGTTTCAGGTCCAGTGGAGACAACCATTCATGAAACTGGTTCGCCAGAGCTGACCACAACTCCTCAGCTGTGTGACTCACATTTCCCAGACATTTCAAAGTAAAAACCACCTGATGACGTTGAGCCCTGCTGCCAGCATAGTAAGGAGGTGTGCAGGATCCCTTCTGCGCAGTTAGAAAGCGGGTGGCATGACCAGACAGGCTTTGGGTGCAGGTGGAGGACCGAGAGGAGGTTGAGGAGGCAGAAGCAGTGGAGGAACTTCGAGATAAAGAGGATTGATGCACAACTCGTGGGGACGGCAAGACTTGGACAGCAGCCCCTTGTCCTGCTGTCACCATAGTTACCCAGTGCCCAGTCAGCGACATGTAACGCGCCTGTCCATGCCTACTCGTCCAAGTGTCTGTGGTGAAATGCACCCTGTCACACACAGAGTTTCTCAAAGAAGCGGTGATGTTGTGTGCGACATGCTGGTGGAGCGCAGGCACACCTTTCTTTGAGAAGTAGTGCTGACTGGGCGTCTTGTACTGGGGCACTGCAACGGACATAAGGTCTCAAAAATCCTCTGTGTCCACCAGGTGGAAAGGCAGCATTCTTGTAGCCAAGAGCTTGCAGATGGTGAAATTCAACCTCTTAGCTTTCTCATGGCTAGGAGGAAATGGTCTTTTACTTGTCCACATCTGAGGGACCAAGGGCTGGCTGTTGTGCTTAGATGGGGTTTAAAGGGTGTCCCCGGCAAACTGCCAGTCTGTGAGGAAGATGCAGGTGGACATTTTAGGGTGCCTTGATCCAAAGGTGGTGCTATCGATGTCGGACAGCGCTGAACACCAGCTTGTGTTTCCACCTCCAAAGAAAATAATGAGCTGCCAATCAAGCTGGCTGTTGCGGGTAAAGAGGTGGCTGGTCTGCGTCCCAAAAAAGGTGTGACTGCTGTCCACCCAGTCACAGAGGATGATGAGCCCACGGATGCACAAGATGTGGCAGACGGTGGTTGGCCCGGCAGGCTAGGCTGCAATGTAGCACAGTGAGCTTCCCACTGCAACTTATGCTTCATATCCATGTGCCGGTTCATGCATGAAGTACTCAAACTATGTATTTTTTGGCCTCTACTTAGCTTTTGCTGACAAATGTTACAGATAACACAAGTTGGGTCATCTTTATCGATATGAAAAAATGCCCAGGCTATGCAAGGCTTAGCACCCATGCGACCTGAAGAGCCACCACGACTTGTGGTCAGAGGCAGAGTTGTGTTTGAGGATGCAGTTATTGACGTGCTTCCAGTACTACGTCTCTGTCCAGGAAGGCGCAACCTGACCTCGTCGTCACTAGCATCCTCCTCCACCTCCTCTGCTGACCTCATCTCTTGGCTGACTGTGGGTTGACAGTAAGTGCGATCTCCAACCTTGTCATCATCACCCTGTGTGTTATCACATCCGCCGTCCTCAGAGCCAACCTCTTTCTGCCCTGACAAAAAACTAAAGTTGTCGCTCCAATCAGGTATTTGAGTCTCATCATCGTCTTCCTCATTGTCTCCACCAACAGGAGTTACAGTTTGGGAACGATGGTCTACATTATGGTCAGAACCTTCTGCGTCTTGTCCTGGATCAGACTCATAAAGATTCTGGGCATCAGTGCAGATCATTTACTCGTCTGGATTCACAGAAGCTCTGGAGCCGACCGCTGATTCCCAGGCTCTAGTATGAGTAAACAGCTCTGCAGACTCAACCATCTGTTTTACCCCATACTCAGATGGGCAGCTGGAGACTTGGGAGCTGTGAGGAAGCAAGTGCGATTGGGGTGACACCTCTGAGGACTGGAGTATTTGTGATGTTGAAGTTGATGTGGAGGAGAGCCCACTTAAAGGATCACTGGATATCCGTTGAAGCACCTGCTGTTTTTGTGCCTCATCTGGAATTTGTAGCGATTGGCGAGGCCGTAAGAAAGGGATCTTATCACATTGTCCGCTAAAAGTAGTAGACGTCTTAGTTTGGCTGGAAGATGGTCTTTCTTCTACAGATGTTACTGTTGCTTTAACACCTACCCCACGGACACAACAATTTTTTCCCTTCCCAACAAGCCTATTCCCCTTTCCACGAGCAGCAGGCCTTTTTCTTCTAATTTTGGTGGTTAACTAATTCACAACTCTGGAGTTGTTTGCACAAAAATCAATGGATGGGAGCCGAGCAGAGCTGAGTGGCCAAACTGTGGTATTAGTCCAAAAGTATTAGCTGGGTTAGATGCAGAAAAAAATTATATTGAATTTGCAACCTGTTGGAGGTTAGTATAGATGGACTAATAGAACAAGTCCCACACACTGCTACAAGCCGAAATATTTTTTCAGAGCTAGATGCAGAAAAAAATTATATTGAATTTGCTACCTGGTGGAGGTTAGTATAGATGGACTAATAGAACAAGTCCCACACACTGCTACAAGCCGAAATATTTTTTCAGAGCTAGATGCAGAAAAAAATTATTTTGAATTTGCAACCTGGTGGAGGTTAGTATAGATGGACTAATAGAACAAGTCCCACACACTGCTACAAGCCAAAATATCTTTTCAGAGCTAGATGGAGATAAAAATTATTTTGAATTTGCAACCTGCTGGAGGTTAGTATAGATTGACTAATAGAATGCTGCTATGCCCAAAAGGTTTTACTTCACTAGGTGCAGTAAAAAAAATTGTATTCTATACACAGGTGGTGTAGCTTGCAACACAGATAGGCTACTCCACTGACTAACACACTCTGCAATAGGCCAAAAAGGATTTGCTTTGCTAGATTTAGCCAAATGCTTTGAAAAAAACTTGCACAGCACTGGCACAGACCTGCCTGGCAAAAAGTGATAGGAACTGATGTAACCTAGCCCTCAAAAGGACTGCAATTACAATTAGTGTTTACTCCCAACCTATCTATTTAAGAGAACAGACCTGCCTGATAAAAGTGATAGGAACTGATGTAACCTAGCCCTGAAAAGGACTGCAATTACAATTAGTCTTTACTCCCAACCTATCTATTTAAGACCACAGACCTGCCTGATAAAAGTCGTAGGAAATGCTGTAACCTAGTCCTTAAAAGGACTGCAATCACAACTATTCCCAACTCCCAAGCTATCTGTAGATTTGTGTGAAAAATGGCTTGAAATTAACAAAGTATAGCGCACACAGCAACAGCGGTGCCGTCTAACACGCAGCTGCAGCAGTGAGAAAATGGTGGCGACTGGGAAAATGGCTGGGTCTTATAGGGCAAGGACATGTGACATGCACAGCCATTGACACATGCCCTTGCTTGTGTGAAGAAAAGCACTTCGCTCCGTGTGTGCACTGCTGATAGGCTGACAGATTGCACCTCCCCACTGTAAATGCGGTAAAGAGAAAAAAAATGGAGATCTTCATTATTTCTGCAGAGATCCATCCCCTGCCCCTCCCCCGCCCCACTGTACACTCAAACTGCGTATTAACATTAATTTTCAGCATTACTGAGAAAAAATCCAGTTATGATTCTGGTGCACGAACAGTTATCGAACATAACCTCGAACAGCCGAATTTTTTCCAAATTGTTCGTGTTCGCCGAACGTCTCGAACACCGCCCAAAACAGCTCAAATTTGAGATTGGCGAACAGTTCAAGTCGAACACCGCTCATCTCTTGTCTGTGCACCCCTGTGTGGAGAACAATATCTGCCCTAAAGAATTTTAAGTCGAGATTTAGCCGGTTTTATATACCAATTTTGAGTTTATCATGTCTTTGTACACCTGAACGGAGAACAATATCTGCCCCAAATAATTTTAAGCTGAGGTGTTGTCTGGTTTGTACAGTATACCAATTTTGAGTCTATCAGGTCTGTGTACCCGTTTTGAGAATAATATCTGCCCCAAACAATTTTAAGCGGTGATATAGCCTGCTTTATATACCAATTTTGAGTTTATCTGGTCTGTGTACCCCTGTGTGGAGAACAATATTTGCCCCAAAGAATTTTAAGGGGGGATGTAGCCTGCTTTATATACCACGGTAGAAAGAAAACCAATTTCTATTTTATCATGTGTTCTCCTGTGAGAACAATATCTGCACCACATATTTAATTTAAATTGAGTGTAAGTATTAGAATGGGGACTGACACCTCTTCCACTACAGCCAATCCAGCAGATGGAAACACAATCAGGAGTGTTCACATTTAAAAAATTAGGGCCTAGCACCACGATTTCCGTGGCCAACAGATTAGAGATGGTGGAGTTCAACCTCTTTGCTTTGTCATGTGCAGTATGAAACAATCTTTTACGTGACCACAATTGCGGGACCGAGGGCTGGCTGCAGTGCTGAGAGAGAGTGAAGTACGGTTAACCAGACAAACTGCTGGACCACGAGTGAGGTGAAGGTGGAGATGTTACGGTATATTGAGAAAGATGTGGTGTGCTCGGTGAAACAAGAGAACAAAGGTCCTGCTGTGGGAGATCTGCATAACAATAACATTAACAGAGGAGGAGGAAGAAGCAGCGATTGAAGTTGATGAGGCAGCTGATGGTTGTTGAGGTTTACTGGTCCGCAATTTAGCGCAGTGAGATTTCCAGCGTAACGCATGTTGTGTGCGATTGTGAAGGTTCATGCATGTAGGAGTCAAATTATTGCACTTTTTCCCTCTGCTGAGTATTTATCGCAAAGTGTGAAGATAATATGAGTTGGCTCATCCTTAGCGGTCTCAAAAAAGGCCCAGGCTAGGCAACCCTTGCCGTCCCTGCGAGCTGCAGACCGGCGACCGCTACTGGCCACAGCCACAGTTGGGGCTAAGGATGCAGTGCTCCTCCTACTTGCATCACTCCATGTCTGCGCCATAGGATTCAATGTAACCTACTCGTCTTCCTCCTCCTCCACCTCCTCAGATGAGCTACTCAGCTGCATGCCTCTGGGTTCACACTAAGTAGGATCTTCAACCTCATCATCATCCAATGTGTTATCCCATTCCTTGACCTGAGAGTCACTCTTCTCCTCTTCTTGCCCTGACAGCACAGTACAGTCCGCATGACCCTCAGTTATCTGAGTCTCATCACGATCACCTCCCTCTCCAGGGGTTAATGTCTGGTGACAAGGATCAGGAAGCTGCACGGACCCTACTTTTTTTCCACCTGTATGGAGAACAATATTTGCACCAAAGCATTTTCAGCTGAGATGTAGCCTGCTTTATTTATCATGGTAGTAAAAAAAAACTATTTTGAGTTTATCATGTCTGTGTACCAATGTGTGGAGAATGATATCTGCACTAAAAAATTAATTTCACTAGAGTATAACAATTGTAAAGAAGACCAAAACCTTTTCCACTATAGTCAAGCAAGGAGATGGAGACCTAACCAGGAGTGTTCACATTTCCCTAAATTAGGGCCTAACACTACCAAAGTGGCATCAATTTCATCAGAGCAGTAGTTTAATAGAGAACAAAACCTCTTCCACTGCAGCCAATCCAATAGATTGAGACCCAATCAGGATTCTCCACAATTTCAAAAATTTGTGTCAGACAACAGCAAAGTGGCATCAATTTCACTACAGTAGAAATTGTAGAATTAGGAATGACACCTCTTCCACTTCAGCCAACCCAGCAGATGGAGATACAATCAGGAGTGTTCACATTTAAAAAAATTAATGCCTAAAACTACCATCAATTTAAGTACAGTAGAAATTAAAGAACTAGGAATAAGTCTTCTTCCACTATAGCTGTTGGTCGGGTGCTAGATTTGAAATGGGTCCAGGACCTTCTGTGGTCTCCCATTTTGGTCCAGCTGGGGCTGATGCTGTTTAGCATCACTGTCAGCCTCAATGCCTTGCTGGTCCGCAAGCGCTGTTTATCTCACAGGTTGTTATGCCTAGCAATGATGAGCCTGGGTTGCAGAGGAAGACAGGGCTTGTGGAATCTAAGTGCAGGATTTGCCGCACTGAGCATATCCGTGACCTGGCGGATCATGATTGGTGGTCTGGTACCCACCTGACCCGGTGACCTGGCACCGCCTGATTGGTTCACGGGTAACGTCACCAATGGCGCGTCTGTGGGCAGGGCTTAGTCTTTAAAAGGCCCGCCCACAAACATGGCGACGCGCTCAGATCATTGAGCATGTGTTGCAGTGTGTGGACGACTGGTTCCACATAGTTTCTGCAGGCAGGTTTAGAGAAAGTAGGCAGGCTAGTGAAAGTAGGCAGGTAGCTTCGTCTAGCAGTCTGGCTCTGCCAAAGGGGTCGCCTAACACCCCGAGCAGCCTGCAGACACCCTATTCACAGCTATCGCCTGTCTGTCAAGTGGAATAGCTCCCTTCAGTCTGGTAGCACGCCTGCTGTTGGCACGTGTACCTGTCGGCGTAGTCACACCCGCACACTAGCACCAACTCCTATTGCGTAGCGCTTGTATCGCAGACAG
Organism: Phyllobates terribilis; assembly: GCF_046119375.1. NCBI lineage: Eukaryota > Metazoa > Chordata > Amphibia > Anura > Dendrobatidae > Phyllobates > Phyllobates terribilis. The sequence continues at coordinate 784,343,469 of NW_027362762.1, forward strand.
GGCTACTGCTTCTCCCCCAAGTCACACGTCTCCCTGCGGTTCTTGGAGATTGTGTGAACCGTTATACCCGCTCCGTGTGCACTAATATGGAGGGGTTAATCAGTTACGTGCGTCTCCGGACGCTCATCTCCCATGCAGTTAACGGAGATAGAGCATACCGCTATACCCGTTCCTGTGAGGAAAAGCACGGAAGGGCTTAGTATTTAAGTTGTCGCTTTGCTTTCCTCCCGGAAAGTGTTCGGCAGCATCCTTCCAGGCTGCATTGCGGACCCCGGGGTCGGTTGTGTTCCATTTTAATAAAGTTGTCTGCAACCGCCCTCCTAACAGTATCTGAGCGCCAGGGTCTTGCCGAACATGGCCGACAACCAACAACTGCAGCGGTATATACAGCAACTGGAGGCCAGACTTAGAACTCTGGAACAAACTGCTCCGGTCGCTGATATCACTGCAGTAGCTTCCCTGGCGGCTACTCTAGCAGTCAACATTATTAACTCGGCTGCGGTGAATACTGCAACCACTGCAAGTGCCCCATTACCCCGGTTTGCTCTCCCGGAGAAATTTTCTGGGGACAGTAAACTCTGTAGGGGTTTTATTAACGTATGCTCCTTTCATTTGGAGATGATGGAGGTACGGTTCCCCTCCGAAAGAGCCAAGGTGGGATATATCATTTCTTTACTTTCTCACAGGGCTCTGGAGTGGGCTACTCCTCTATGGGAGCGGAACGACCCGGTTGTAGTAAACGCGGGTCTTATCTTAAGACCCTAAAAAATGTTTTCCTGGGTCCTCAGGTCACGCATGATACGGCTCTTTAGCTTCTTGCGTTGGTCCAGGGTTCGGTCACCGCCAGCCACTATGCCATCCAGTTCAGAACCCTAGCGGCTGAACTGGATTGGTCTGAGCGGTCGCTTATTCCGGTGTTATGGAGGGGTCTGGCTGGGCATATTAAAGATGCTTTATCTACCAGAGAAATTCCAACCTCCCTGGAGGAGTTAATATCTCTCGCTGACCGTATTAACTTGCGTCATGCGGAACATAAGTTAGAGCTGGAGGTTGCTAGACCTAAGCATCTGTTGGCACCAGGCGCCTTTAGACGCAAACCTAAGACTCTCGACCCGGAGCCTGAGGCTATGGATATATCCCGGACTGAGTCTAGTCCCTCTCGTTCCCGACCCGCACATCTCTTGGAGCACCCTGTAAATAAGGGTTCCAAGCAGTCGGTAAAACAAGTAGGTCTTACCACCATTGGAGGAGGTGTATTAAAGTCCGGGACTTAATCCCCCAAATTATCATATAATATGACATTGTCCTTTGGTAAATCTACTGTTACTGCCAAGGCTTGGGTAGACTCTGGTGCTGATGGCAATTTTTTATCATCTACATTTGCCCAGAGGCATGCCATCCCTATTGAGTTACTCTCCAGACCAATAAACATTTGTGTTGCCAATGGGTCACTCCTGGATGTGCAAATCACCCATCAGTCGATCCCTCACACCATGTCATTCCCTCAGGGCCACCTGGAGGTTATCTCATTTCTTATTATTCCCGGTGGATTAGACGAGGTGTTACTGGGTCTCCCCTGGTTACGTTGTCATACTCCACACATTGACTGGAAGACGGGGAGAATTTCTTCCTGGAGTGAGAATTGTGCATCTCAGTGTTTGGTCAAAGTCACACGGAGGGTAGTCTCTGATCCTCCTATCATTGCGACATCCAGTACAGATTCCTTGTCTGTTTCCAGGACCCAGGCCTTGTCAGATTTTGTCGCAAAAAATTCTCAGGAGGAGAGGGTGGCTGCAGTATCCCCCAACCCGGTTGCATCGGGGAGGACGTTTGTTTCCCCTAATCTACGGAGTATGGTGCTCTCCTGGGCTCATGCCCCTAAGTCTGGAGCTCAACTGGGGGTCAAACATACCACTAAGTTCCTTCAATGGTTCTATTGGTGGCCCCGGTGGCACCAGGACGTCAAGGACTTTGTTCTCGCGTGTCCCGTCTGTGCAAGAGATAAATCTTTCCGCAAGAGACCGGCGTGTCCTTTCCGTCGGTCACCCGTGAAGGATCCCACACATAGAGAACCAGCTGTCACTTTTTGCCATCCTGCTTCCCGCCCTAAAAAAGGGTATCCTGTACACCGGAGGGGTCACAGTTTCGTGAATCCTCTCTGTGACCCGATGGACCACATCCTTGCCCCCCGGCTCATTGAGGAAAATGAGCGTCAAGTGGAGGGGGATGTTAGAGGGGGGGATAATGTTAGGCATCAGTCTGGTGCTGGATTCGATATGTGTCCAGGACCTTCTGTGGCCTCCCATTTCAGTCCAGCCAGGGCTGATGCTGCTCAGCATAACCATAAGACTCAATGCCTAGCTGGTCCGCGAGCGCTGTTTATCTCCCAGGTAGTTGTGACTAGCAATGTTAAGCCTGGGTTGCAGAGGGAGACAGGGCTTGTGGAATCTAAGTCCAGGTTTTGCCGCACTGAGCATGTCCGTGACCTGGGGGATCATGATTGGTGGTCTGGTACCCACCTGACCCGGTGACCTGGCACCGCCTGACTGGTTCAGGGGTAACGTCACCAATGGCGCATCGGTGGGCAGGGCTTAGTCTTTAAAAGGCCCTCCCACAAACATGGTGACGCGCTCATATCATTGAGCATGTGTTGCGGTGTGTGGACGACTGGTTCCACGTAGTTTCTGCAGGCAGATTTAGAGAAAGTAGGCAGGCTAGTGAAAGTAGGCAGGTAGCTTTGTCTAGCAGTCTGGCTCTGCCAAAGGGGTCGCCTAACACCCCGAGCAGCCTGCAGACGCCCTATTCACGGCTATCACCTGTCTGTCACATGGAATAGCTCCCTTCAGTCCAGTAGCACGCCGGCTGTTGGCACGTGTACCTGTCGGCGTAGTCACACCCGCACACTAGCGCCAACTCCTATTGCGTAGCGACTGTATCACAGACAGGGCTACTGCTTCTTCCCCGGTCACACATCTCCCTGCGATTCTTGGAGATTGTGTGAACCGTTATACCCGCTCCGTGTGCATTAAAACGGAGGGGTTAATCAGTTAGGTGAGTCTCCGGACGCTCATCTCCCGTGCAGTTAACGGATATAGAGCGTACCGCTATACCCGTTCCTGTGTGGAGAGACACGGAATGGTTTAGTATTTAAGTTGTCGCTTTCCTTTCCACCTGGAAAGTTTTCGGCAGCAGCCTTCCAGGCTGCATTGCGGACCCCGGGGTCGGTTGTGTTCCATTTTAATAAAGTTGTCTGCAACCGCCCTCCTAACCATAGCCTACCGAATAGATGGAGATACAATCAGGATTCTCCACATTTCCAAAAATTAGTGGCAGACACCAGCAAAGTGGCATCAATTTCGCTACAGTGGAAATAGTGTAATTAGTAGTGTTGAGCCACCCCCGTAGTGTTCGAGTTCGGTTCGGTTCGTCGAACACCCGTGTGTTCGCCGAACTGTTCGTCGAACTGTTCGTCGAACACCTTCGAACACCGTTAAAACCAATGGCAGGCAAACAAAAACACCTAGAAACACATAGAAAACACCTTCAAAGGTGTCCAAAAGCTGACAAACTGCTCAGAAGACACAACTAACACATGGAAAAGTGACAAGTACATATAGTCATGCGAAAAGAAAAGAGGTGGAGGAGTAAAAGGAGGGGGAGACACAGATATAGGCATGTCATGCCCTTCTAAAATCCAAAAGTGAGAAGCCGAGACGGCCAGTCCGCTCCTGCCCGTGCCACCTCCGTGTCGCCGGGTTTGTGCCAGAGCCGCGGTGAACTCTGACGGCCAGTCCCCCTCTCCCAATACTGGTGCCTGTCCGCTGGTGGGTCGAGAGAGCCCCCCTGTGGTGGAGGCAGCTCTAAGCTTTTTAATTTAAATTGTCCCTCTAATTTGAATGAATACACTTTAAATCCATTTACAAGGATCTATTGGAGGGCAAGTCTCATGCCAGCAGCCGCGTAATTCCAGCTCCAGTAGCGTCCACTAAAGCTGCTGCAGTTAAAAAGCTTTTATAAGGATCGAGCTCGGCTGTCCACCGCAAGGCATCCTAGTGCCAGTCCCAGCCCCTATGCCTTGGGGTGCCTCCTGATGCTCTTCACTGAGTATCCCGTGGTCCCGAAGCATTTCCTTTGAAAAAATTAAGTGTCCAAACTACAGGTGGTGTAGCTTGCTTAACAGCCGGGATAATCCGCTGACTAGCAGACACTGCTACTAGGCACAAAGTATTTCCTGGGCTAGATGCAGTTAAAAATTTGTAAGTAGATACTCTCGTTGGATGCTGAGAAAGCATTCCATAGAGTCTCCTGGCACGCCATATATGATTCTCTTAAAAAGCTTGGGGTAGGGGTCTAGGGGACCCTTTTATAGCCAAAATCACGGCCCTGTATCACAATACGTCACCTAGGCTGAAGATATATGGAATTGTAGCACCGAGGGCTTGGTTGCTACAGACGAATTGCACCTCACCCAGAGGTGTGATATCTCACTCTCAGATAAGGATGGAGTGTGGATCAGGACTCGACACCTGCATGCATTACACCACATTGCCGTGGGGCAGGGCGACCAATATGCCCCTGAGATGGGCACGACAGTCCCTGTCCCTGGCTGGAGTGGGGGGAGGTAACACTGAGGAAGGGGAACCCTGCAGTGCAGGAGCAGGGAGGAAGCAGTTCCTGGGTGCATTGAGAAGGGAGTATAAAAGGTGGGCACCATCTTAGTTCAGTGCAGAGAAGTCTGAGCAGAAGCGGCAGGGAGCAGGGGCTCTGCATGAGCTCTGCTCCGGAGGCGGGCCTAGTAACAGAGGCCCAGGCCTGCAAGAGGGAGAAGGAAGGAAGAGGAGCGGAGAAGGCTCCAGGAACGAGGAATGAAGGGATCCCAGGGGTGCGGACGGGCGAGTCGCCACCGCACGCCCGAATCCACCTGCGTGGAGGGGTCAGGCCAAAGGGGGAGACCGGTCCCCGAACTAGTGGAGGCAGGAAACGAACCTCAGCTAGAAACCGGAGGCTCTGACATTTTATGTGGCGCAGCCCCTTGCTCCACCCGCTAGGAAGGCACCACATAGGGTCAGGGAAACTGGCGCCAAGTTTACCAAGAGGAGGCCCGAGGCAGCCGGACAGAAGTGTTGGTAAGAAAGGCCAGACAAAGGACACACAAAGGGGGTCCTGTGAAGCGCTCCAAAGTTATCTGGGAGTTGTCTGAGCCCCTCACCTGGTGAGCACAGTACGACGTGGGCAGCCGTTACCTGCAGACGTGGTCTGGAGAATAAGAACTGTGAGTAAAGGCCCTGAACTGCATCACTGACTCCGTGTCGTTACTGCTGCTGCCCTGCACCATCACCCCCATCCTCCGCATACACTGCCCTGAGGCTATACTCCTCCCGTGGGGAGTTATGCTACGCTCTGCTGCACCCACAACACCAGCCTTAGCGGTCTGCCCTGTAGCGGCGGTTCACTCTGACCGCAATCCACGGGTGGCGTAGTCGGACATTTAAACATCAAAACCACATAAATAGTTCCGCCACTGGTTTGACCGCCCTGAGCCACGGAACCGGATCGCCGCCACGAAGACTACAACCACCAGCATCCACCAAAAAGGGTCCGGCTCCGGGTGTCCCAAGGCCCAGGGGGTGCGTCAGAACATTTTCATCACCTTTCACAATCACCAATGGGACAAGGCAGGGATGTCCTCTGTCCCCTCTCTTATACATCCTAGTGACGGAGCACCTGCTCTCATCAATTCGCCATAACCCCAATATTAGGTGGATTGAGGTGGGAGGCACCGAGTACAAGTGCTCTCTATTTGCTGATGATGTCCTAGTATATATCACTCAATCACATATATCCATCCCTGCTGTTATGGCTGAAATAGATCACTTTGTTACTTGGTAAAATTTTAAAATCAATGCAGCGAAGTCTGAGGCCCTCGATGTCTCCCTCCCTAAATCCATATAGGATTCCATCCAGTCCAACTTTCCCTTTGCCTGGCCCTCACAGGGTATCAAATACTTAGGAATTCCTATTCATAGAGACCTCTCCCATCTATGTTATCTTAATTTTGGGCCCTTTATTGAACAATTCCATACAGACCACGGTTGGCAAGTTAGAACTGTAAGATTCACTACGTGAACCACTGGTGTTTTGTGGAAAAGCACATGTACACCGCGTTCCAAATTATTATGCAAAAAGTGTTTAGGAGTGATAAGGGAAGAATTTGTTTGTTTGTCAGTTAAACTCATTGATGGTGATGTGTGTCAGGGCTCTTTATATCACTGTAAGCAATTGCAGACACCTGTGCTAATTAGTTTGGCAGGTGTGTCCAATGAAAGGCAAGACTACTTAAGAAGGCTCTCTCACATTATTAAGCAGCCTACATTTTCTGCCAAAATGGGAAAGAAAAAGGATGTGTCGGCTGCTGAGAAGCAACAAATTGTGGAGTGTTTAGGTCAAGGCATGACTACAATCAACATTGTGCGATGATCAGGATGAAGTGTCTTGGCAATCAAGAAGTATGTAGCTGATTCACAGTACACACGTGTGCGTGCTGATAAGGGCAAATTGAGGACTCTTTCCTACAGGCAATTACATCAGGTTGAAAGAGCAGCGGCAAAAAAGCCTTGTCATAGCAGCAGACAAGTTTTTGAAGCTGCTTGTGCCTCCAACGTCCCCCGAACAACAAGATGCAGGGTCCTTCAGAGGTTTGCAGCTGTGCATACGCCATCCTGTCGACCTCCTCTATCCACTTCACACAAGCAGAAACGGCTCCAGTGGGCCAAACATTACATGAAGACTGATTTCAAAACTGTTTTGTTCACGGATGAGTGCCGTGCAGCGCTCGATGGTCCAGATGAATGGAGTGGAGGATGGCTGGTTGATGGACACCCCACGCAAACACGGCTACAGCGCCAACAAGGAGGAGGTGGAGTAATGTTTTGGGCTGGAATCATGGGGAGAGAGATTGTCGGCCCCTTTAGGATCCCTGAAGGCGCTAAAGATGAACTCCATAATGTATGTGGATTTTCTCAAACAGCACTTCCTGCCATGGTTCAAGAAGAAGAACCGTGTATTTCACAGCAAGATCATTTTTCTGCATGATAATGCACCATCTCATGCTGCACATAAAACATCTGCATCTCTGGCTGATATGGGCATAAAAGGGGACAAACTTATGGTGTGACCCCCATGCTCCCCTGACCTCTACCCCATTCAGAACCTTTGGAGCATCATTAAAAGGAGTGTCTATGATGGCGGGAGGCAGTTCACATCTAAGCAACAGCTCTGGGAGGGTATTCTGTCCTCATGCAAAACAATTGAAGCAGAAACCATCCAAAACCTGACAAATTCAATGGACGAGAGAGTTCAGAAGCTCCTTTCGAACAAGGGGTCCTATGTGAAAATGTAACATCACCTAGAATAAAGTTTTGAGTTGAAAACTGTTTGATTTCAGTTTCTAACAACCTGCTAATGCTTATAATTTCAAAAATGTCCATTTTTTTGGTCTTTATTAAAATGAAAAGGTTGATCGAAAAGTTTGGGGGATCTAAGAGTGTGGCAACCCAGTAGTAATGATTACTTCGAATTCTGACAATATGAGGGTCATGCTGCAGGTAGTGCAGCAAGAAGGCACTTATGTGTCTTGCGCATCTCGGAGCCCCAAAATTATTTTCCGGGCTAGATGCAGCTAAAAATTATTTTTAATTTTAAATCTGGTGAAGCTTATTATAGATGGCCTAATAGGATCAGTGCTGCACACTGCTACAAAGCCCAAATTATTTTCCAGTCAAGATACAGATAAACATGATTAGTAATTTGAAAGCTTAAAACGGTTGGTAGGGTGATTTTAACCAATCATCAAGCTTTTACTCTCCCCAGGATGACACAGGGGTAGAAAAGTCGTTTCGGATCCATGATTTGTTCATCTTTATGAACGTGAGTCTGTCTACATTATCAGTGGAGAGCCGCGTGCGCTTATCTGTCAGCACACCACCAGCAGCGCTGAACACACGTTCAGACAGAACGCTGGCTGCAGGGCATGACAAGATCTCCAAGGCGTAAGTGGCTAGCTCCGGCCATTTATCCAGATTGGAAGCCCAAAAAGAGCAAGGGTCCAGTGACACAGTCGTGGCTTCAATGTTTACTTGGAGATACTCCTGTACCATCGTCTCTAGGCGTTGACTATGTGTCAGACTTCTTGTCTCCTGTGGCCTTGCAAAGGATGGGCTAAAAAAGTGGTGAAATGATTCCGCAAAATTGATGTTACCAGCAGATACTGTGGTTCTGTTACGGTTTGAGTGCTGAACACTTGACGGTCCCACGGTTGGCAAGTTGGAACTGTGAGATTCACTACGTGCACCACTGGTATTTTGTGAAAAAGCACATGTAAGATTCTGCAACAGTCTCTGCTGATACTCCTGCATGCGTGCATCCCTTTCTATGGCAGGAATAATTTCTGCAAATTTACTTTTGTACCGGGGATCTAACAGTGTGGCAACCCAGTAGTCAGGATTATTTCTAATTCTCACAATTCGAGGGTCATGTTGCAGGTAGTGCAGCAAGAAGGCACTCATGTGTGTTGCGCATCCAGGAGCACCAAGTCCCTGTTGTGTTGGTGGCGAGGTAACAATCATGCTTCCTTCCTCTGTCCTCTACCCCCAACCTCGCACAACAGAAATGTGATCAAGGTCTCCCTCATCTGATGAGTCTTCCATCAGTTCGTCCTCCACTTCTTCCTGGGCTCCTGCACCTTCCTCACTAGTTTGGCTGCTACCATGCGCCCTGGTAAAATCATCTCCCCCACCCTCACATGCCTGCCGCCTTGGTGCTGCCGACCGTCTGGACCTTGCAGATGTTAGCCCTTCCGCATACAACTCCTCCTCCTCTACTTCCTCCACCTCCTCTTGTGCCACCACCTGACTCCGAATTCTGTTTAACATGTGCTCCAGCATGTAAATCACCGGAATAGTCATGCTGATAATGGCATCATCAGCACTAAACATCTTCGTCGCCATTTCAAAACTGTGCAGAAGGGTGCATAGGTCCCTGATCTGAGACCACTCCTCCAGCGTGATTTGCCCCACCTCTGAATCTCGTTGGCCCAGGCTATACGTCAGAACGTATTGCACCAGGGCTTGTCGGTGCTGCCACAGTCGCTGCAACATGTGCAGAGTTGAATTCCACCGGGTAGGCACATCGCATTTTAGCCGGTGAAGTGGCAGGCCCAACGACTTCTGTAGAGATGTAAGTCGCTGAGCTGCGGGATGCGAACGGCGGAAGTGAGCACACAGCGACCGTGCCCTCTGCAGAAGGCCATCTAGTCTGGGATAGTGGGCTAAAAATTGCTGGACAACCAGGTTCAACACGTGAGCCATACAAGGCACGTGTGTGACATTGCCCCGGCGAAGGGCCGCACCCAGGTTTGCAGCATTGTCGCACACGGCCTTCCCTGGTTTCAGGTCCAGTGGAGACAACCATTCATGAAATTGGTTCTCCAGAGCTGACCACAACTCCTCAGCTGTGTGACTCACATTTCCCAGACATTTCAATGTAAAAACCGCCTGATGACGTTGAGCCCTACTGCCAGCATAGTAAGGAGGTGTGCAGGATCCCTTCTGCGCAGTTAGAAAGCTTGTGGCATGACCAGACAGGCTTTGGGTGCAGGTGGAAGACCGAGAGGAGGTTGAGGAGGCAGAAGCAGTGGAGGAACTTTGACATAAAGAGGATTGGCGCACAACTCGTGGGGACGGCAAGACTTGGACAGCAGCCCCTTGTCCTGCTGTCACCATAGTTACCCAGTGCCCAGTCAGCGACATGTAACGCCCCTGTCCATGCCTACTCGTCCAAGTGTCTGTGGTGAAATGCACCCTGTCACACACAGAGTTTCTCAAAGAAGCGGTGATGTTGTGTGCGACATGCTGGTGGAGCGCAGGCACACCTTTCTTTGAGAAGTAGTGCCGACTGGGCATCTGGTACTGGGGCACTGCGACGGACATAAGGTCTCGAAAATCCTCTGTGTCCACCAGGCGGAAAGGCAGCATTTCTGTAGCCAAGAGCTTGCAGATGGTGAAATTCAACCTCTTAGCTTTCTCATGGCTAGGAGGAAATGGTCTTTTACTTGTCCACATCTGAGGGACCGAGGGCTGGCTATTGTGCTTAGACGGGGTTGATAAGGGTGTCCCCGGCAAACTGCCGGTCTGTGAGGAAGATGCAGGCGAACATGTTAGGTTGCCTTGATCCAAAGGTGGTGCTATCGATGTCGGACAGCGCTCAAGACCAGCTGGTGTTACCACCTCCAAAGAAAATGATGACCTGCCAATCACGCTGGCTGTTGCGGGTAAAGAGGTGGCAGGTCTGTGCCCCAAAACAGGTGTGACTGCTGTCCCCCCAGTCACAGAGGATGAAGAGGCCGCGGATGCACAAGATATGGCAGACGGTGGTTGGCCCGGCCGGCTAGGCCGCATTGTAGCACACTGAGCTTCCCACTGCAACTTATGCTTCATGTCCATGTGCCGGTTCATGCATGAAGTACTCAAACTATGTATTTTTTGGCCTCTACTTAGCTTTTGCTGACAAATGTTACAGATAACACGAGTTGGGTCATCTTTATCGATCTGAAAAAATGCCCAGGCTATGCAAGGCTTAGCACCCATGCGACCTGAAGAGCCACCACGACTTGTGGTGAGAGGCAGAGTTGTGTTTGAGGATGCAGTTGTTGACGTGCTTCCAGTACTACGTCTCTGTCCAGGAAGGTGCAACCTGACCTCGTCGTCACTAGCATCTTCCTCCACCTCCTCTGCTGACCTCATCTCTTGGCTGACTGTGGGTTGACAGTAAGTGGGATCTCCGACCTCATCATCATCACCCTGTGCGTTATCACACCCGTCGTCCTCAGAGCCAACCTGTTCCTGCCCTGACAAAAAACTAAAGTTGTCGCTCCAATCAAGTATTTGAGTCTTATCATCGTCTTCCTCATTGTCTCCACCAACAGGAGTTACAGTTTGGGAATGAGGGTCTACGTTATGGTCAGAACCTTCTGCGTCTGGTCTTGGATCCGACTCATAAAGATTCTGGGCATCAGTGCAGATCATTTCCTCGTCTGGATTCACAGAAGCGCTGGAGTCGACCTCTGATTCCCAGGCTATAGTATGAGTAAACAGCTCTGCAGACTCAACCATCTGTTCTACCTCATACTCAGACGGGCAGCTGGAGATTTGGGAGCTGTGAGGAAGCAAGTGCGATTTGGGTGACACCTTTGAGGACTGGAGTATTTGTGATGTTGAAGTTGATGTGGAGGAGAGCCCACTTAAAGGAGCACTTGATATCCGTTGAAGCACCTGCTGTTTTTGTGCCTCATCTGGAATTTGTAGCGATTGGCGTGGCCGTAAGAAAGGGATCTTATCACATTGTGCGCTAAAAGAAGTAGACATTTTAGTTTGGCTGGAAGATGGTCTTTCTTCTGCACCTACCCCACGGACACAACCTTTTTTCCCCTTCCCAACACGCCTATTCCCCTTTCCACCAGCAGCAGGCCTTTTTCCACTCATTTTGGTGGTTAACTAATTCACAACTCTGGAGTTGTTTGCACAAAAAAACAATGGATGGTAAAAGAGCAGAGCTGAGTGGCCAAACTGTGGTATTAGGCCAAAACTATTGGCTGGGTTAGATGCAGAAAAAAATTATTTTTAATTTGCAACCTGATGGAGGTCAGTATAGATGGACTAATAGACCAAGTCCCACACACCGCTAGAAGCCCAAATATTTTTTCAGAGCTAGATGCAGAAATTTTTTTTATTCAATTTGCAACCTGATGGAGGTCAGTATAGATGGACTAATAGACCAAGTCCCACACACTGCTAGAAGCCCAAATATTTTTTCAGAGCTAGATGCAGAAAAAAATTATTTTTAATTTGCAACCTGATGGAGGTCAGTATAGATGGACTAATAGACCAAGTCCCACACACCGCTAGAAGCCCAAATATTTTTTCAGAGCTAGATGCAGAAAAAAATTATATTCAATTTGCAACCTGCTGGAGGTCAGTATAGAAGGACTAATAGAACAAGTCCCACACACTGCTAGAAGCCCAAATATTTTTTCAGAGCTAAATGAAGAAAAAAATTATTTTTAATTTGCAACCTGATGGAGGTCAGTATAGATGGACTAATAGACCAAGTCCCACACACTGCTAGAAGCCCAAATATTTTTTCAGAGCTAGATGCAGAAAAAAATTATTTTTAATTTGCAACCTGATGGAGGTCAGTATAGATGGACTAATAGAACAAGTCCCACACGCTGCTAGAAGCCCAAATATTTTTTCAGAGATAAATGAAGAAAAAAATTATTTTTAATTTGCAACATGATGGAGGTCAGTATAGATGGACTAATAGACCAAGTCCCACACACTGCTAGAAGCCCACATATTTTTTCAGAGCTAGATGCAGAAAAAAATTATTTTTAATTTGCAACCTGATGGAGGTCAGTATAGATGGACTAATAGAACAAGTCCCACACGCTGCTAGAAGCCCAAATATTTTTTCAGAGATAAATGAAGAAAAAAATTATTTTTAATTTGCAACCTGATGGAGGTCAGTATAGATGGACTAATAGACCAAGTCCCACACACTGCTAGAAGCCCAAATATTTTTTCAGAGCTAGATGCAGAAAAAAATTATTTTTAGTTTGCAACCTGATGGAGGTCAGTATAGATGGACTAATAGACCAAGTCCCACACACCGCTAGAAGCCCAAATATTTTTTCAGAGCTAGATGCAGAAAAAAATTATATTCAATTTGCAACCTGCTGGAGGTCAGTATAGAAGGACTAATAGAACAAGTCCCACACACTGCTAGAAGCCTAAATATTTTTTCAGAGCTAAATGAAGAAAAAAATTATTTTTAATTTGCAACCTGATGGAGGTCAGTATAGATGGACTAATAGACCAAGTCCCACACACTGCTAGAAGCCCAAATATTTTTTCAGAGCTAGATGCAGAAAAAAATTATTTTTAATTTGCAACCTGATGGAGGTCAGTATAGATGGACTAATAGACCAAGTCCCACATACCGCTAGAAGCCCAAATATTTTTTCAGAGCTAGATGCAGAAAATTTTTTTATTCAATTTGCAACCTGATGGAGGTCAGTATAGATGGACTAATAGACCAAGTCCCACACACTGCTAGAAGCCCAAATATTTTTTCAGAGCTAGATGCAAAAAAAAATTATTTTTAATTTGCAACCTGATGGAGGTCAGTATAGATGGACTAATAGACCAAGTCCCTCACACTGCTAGAAGCCCAAATATTTTTTCAGAGCTAGATGCAGAAAAAAATTATTTTTAATTTGCAACCTGATGGAGGTCAGTATAGATGGACTAATAGAACAAGTCCCACACGCTGCTAGAAGCCCAAATATTTTTTCAGAGATAAATGAAGAAAAAAATTATTTTTAATTTGCAACCTGATGGAGGTCAGTATAGATGGACTAATAGACCAAGTCCCACACACTGCTAGAAGCCCAAATATTTTTTCAGAGCTAGATGCAGAAAAAAATTATTTTTAATTTGCAACCTGATGGAGGTCAGTATAGATGGACTAATAGAATGATGCTATGCCCAAAAGATTTTACTTCACTAGGTGCAGTAAAAAAATTGGTATTCTATACACAGGTGGTATATCTTGCAACACAGATAGGCTACTCCACTGACTAACACACTCTGCAATAGGCCAAAAAGGAATAGCTTTGCTAGATTCAGCCAAATGCTGTGAAAAAAACTTGCACAGCACTGGCACAGACCTGCCTGGCAAAAACTGATAGGAACTGATGTAACCTAGTCCTGAAAAGGACTCCAATTACAATTAGTCTTTACTCCCACAATCTATCTATTTAAGAGCACAGACCTGCTTGATAAAAGTCGTAGGAAATGCTGTAACCTAGTCCTTAAAAGGACTGCAATCACAACTATTCCCTACTCCCAAGCTATCTGTATATTTGTGCGAAAATTGGCTTGAAATTAACAAGGTATAGCGCACACAGCAACAGCGGTGCCGTCTAACACGCAGCTGCAGCAGTGAGAAAATGGTGGCGACGGGGAAAATGGCTTGGTCTTATAGGGCAAGGACATGTGACATACACTGCCAATCACACATGCCCTTGCTTGTGTGAAAAAAAGCACTTCGCTCCGTGTGTGCGCTGCTGATAGGCTGACAGATTGCACCTCCCCACTGCAAATGCGGGAAAGAGAAAAAAAAATGGAGATCTTCATTGTTCCTGCAGAGATCCATCCCCTGCCCCTCCCCCCGCCCCGCTGTACACTCAAACTGCGTATTAACATTAATTTTCATCATTACTGAGAAAAAATCCAGTTATGATTTTGGTGCACGAACAGTTATCGAACATAACCTCGAACAGCCGAATTTTTCTCAAATTGTTCGTGTTCGCCGACCGGCTCGAACACCGCCCAAAACAGCTCGAATTTGAGATTGGCGAACAGTTCGAGTAGAACAACGCTCATCTCTAGTAATTAGGACCGATACCTTTTCCAGTACAGCCAACTCAGAAGATGCAGACCTAACCAGGAGTGTTCACAATTACCTAAATTAGGGCCTAACACCACCAAAGTGGCATCAATTTCACCAGAGTAGAAGTAGTTTAATGGAGATCAAAACCTCTTCCACTACAGCCAACCCAATAGATGGAGACCCAATCAGGATTCTCCACATTTCCAAAAATTAGTGGCAGACAGCAGCAAAGTGGCATCAATTTCACTACAGTACAAATTGTAGAATTAGGAATGGCATTTCTTCCACTGCAGCCAACCCAGCAGTTGGAGACACAATCAGCAGTGTTCACATTTAACAAAATGAGAGACTTAAACAACCAAATTGGCATCAATTTCACTAGAGTATAAGTAGTATAATGGGGACCGACACCACTTCCACTACATCCAACCCAGCAGATGGAAACGCAATCAGGAGTGTTCACATTTAAAAAATAAGGGTCTAAAACCACCAAAGTGGTGCCAATTTCACTAGAGTGTAAGTTGTATAATGGGGACCGACACATCTTCCACTACAGTCAACCCAGCTGATAGAGACACAATCAGGAGTGTTCACATTTAAAAAAATGAGGGCCTAAAATCTTCATCAGCAGCAGCAGCAAGTGCAGGCACAGAAGCCATATTACAGACTGCAGCATACTAAAAACTAGAATATCGCCTAGTCTATACAGTCTGCGATTGGGGTGAAAAAGTCCTTTGAGATCCATGACTTGTTCATCTTGATGAAAGTTAGTCGGTCTACACTTTCATGGGACAGCCGGCTGTGCTTATCCATCAGGACACCACCAGCAACGCTGAAGACACGTTCTGAGAAAACGCTGGCTGCCGAGCATTATAAAACCTCCAAGGCGTGACAGGTGAGCTCAGGCCAGTGTTAAATACAAAGGTTTTGTTCTGCAAGCCTTGGAGATTCCAAGATTTGTGGAGCAGCCCCTTCCCTGCCTGCCTTCACAGCCAAAAGAGTCATCCAGTGCCCAGTCAGTGAGATGTAACGTCCTTGACCATGCTTACTCGTCCAGGTGTCCGTGGTGAAATGCACCCTTAGTAGATTTACTCAAGGAATGGGCGATGTTGTATGCATAATGCTGGTGTAGCACAGGCACACCATTCTTACAGTAGTAATAAGTTAGAGAAATAAGGCGATTGGGCAACTGGAACCGTCTGTATCTACCAAGCGGAAAGGCAGCATTTGCGTCACCAACAGATTGGAGATAGTGGAGTTAGACCTCTTAGCTTTGTCATGTGTAGGATGAAACATTCTTTTACGTGACCACAACTGCAGGACCGAGGGCTGGCTGCAGTGCTGAAAGAGAGCGGAGTATGGTGAAACGGACAAACTGGTGGACCGTGAGTGAGGTTAAGGCGCAGATGTTATGATGGATTGAGAAACATGTGCTATGCTTGGTAAAACAAACACAGCAGGCATGTCCACTTCCTTTACAGCTGACGGACTCTCACTCAGCCTGACTGGAGCGGGTAGAGAACCAGAAGTTCTGCGGTGGTAGACCTGCGTGACAATACTTGGCACAGTAACAGAGGAGGAGGAAGAAGCAGCGCATGCGTTTGATAGGGCAGCTGATAGTTGTGGAGGTCTGCTGGTCCACATTTTAGCGTAGTGAGATTCCCAGCATAATGCATGTTGTGTGCGCATGTGATGGTTCATGCATGTAGTAGTCAAATTATTGCACTTTTTCCCTCTACTGAGTTTTTTATAGCAAAGTGTGCAGATAACATGAGTTGGCTCATCCTTTGCAGTCTCAAAAAAGGTTCAGGTTAGGCAACCCTTGCCACCCCTGTGAACTGCAGACCGGCAACCGCTGATGGCCACAGCCACAGTTGTGGCTAAGGATACAGTTCTCCATGTGCTTGCATCACTCCGTGTCTGCACCGTAGGGCGAAAGGTAACCTCCATATCTTGCTCCTCCACCTCCTCAGATGAGCTACTCAACTGGGTGACTCTGGGTTCACACCAAGTAGGATCTTCAACCTCATCATCATCCAATGTGTTATCCCATTCCTCGCCCTCAGAGTGACCATTCTCTTGTTGCCCTGACAGCACTGTACAGTCCTCATGAGCCTCAGGTATCTGAGTCTCATCAGGATCACCTCCCTCCCTGATGGTTAACGTCTGGTGTCAAGGGTCAGGAACCTGCTCGGACCCTATTCCGTCCTGCCCCGAATCCAACCTAAAAAAAAATGTTGGCAGCGGTGCAGATGCTTTTCTCCTCTTCTTCACTCTGTGAATGTTTGGAGTACACTTCTGATGCCCATGGTATAGAATGGCTGAACTGTTCTACCGACTCGCCCATCTGTGATTCGCTACAGTCAATTGGGCAGTTGGAAAGCTGTGACACGGGGGGAGGCAAGGGTAATTAGGGTGGCACCTCTGTGGACTTTACTGTGTGTGATGTTGAGGAAGAAGAGGAGAGGCCAATTGAAGCAGCGCTTGCTATCCACTGGACTGCAGCTCCCAAAGAAAGGGAATGGAGTAGTCCATCCAGTAACAGAAGAACACCACCTGTGGAAGACAGCAGGCCGCTGTCGAAACGCATAGTGATTGTGTAATAAACAGATCTGTACAACATCTCCTCTCTGAGAGTCTCTTTGCTACCTAGCTCTCCATTCCTGACCACGAATTGTTTGTTTCAAAACAGTAACAGAAGTTGTCAGTTTTCTTCGGATAGGACATGATAGTGTTGATTCACTAGTGCTTTCAGTAACATTACCACCTACCCCACATATACCTTGAATACCAAGCCTATTCCCCCTTCCACCGCGACATCTCTTTTTCCCACTCATGTTGCTAAGATAGCGTGGTAGTGTGGTAGGCGCACGCTATTAGCAAAACAAAATTAGATTCTGCACACACCTGAATTTCAGCGGCACTAAATGACAAGGCAAGATATGGAATGCTGTATAACGTTACTAACAGAAGAAAATATTTTTTAGTGTGAATGAGGCCTATACAACATACGAGATATTCTCCAAACTATTTCAAACTGAGATGTCCCCTGCTGTATAACGTTAGGAATAGAGATGAGCGGTGTCTACTCGAACTGTTGGCCAATCTCAAATTCGAGCTGTTTTGGCCGGTGTTCGAGCCGTTCGGCCAACACGAATGATTTGAAAAAAATTCGTCTGTTCGAGGTTATGTTCGATAACTGTTCGTGCACCAAAATAATAACTGGATTTTTTCTCTGTAATGCTGAAAATTAATGTTAATACTAGAGATGAGCGTTGTTCGACTCGAACTGTTGGCCAATATCAAATTCGAGCTGTTTTGGGCGGTGTTCGAGCCGTTCGGCGAACACGAACGATTTGAGAAAAATTCGGCTGTTCGAGGTTATGTTCGATAACTGTTCGTGCACCAAAATCATAACTGGATTTTTTCTCATTAATGATGAAAATTAATGTTAATACGCAGTTTGAGTGTACAGCGGGGTGGGGGAGGGGCAGGGGATGGATCTCTGCAGGAATAATGAAGATCTCCATTTTTTTTTCTCTTTCCCGCATTTACAGTGGGGAGGTGCAATCTGACAGCCTATCAGCAGCGCACACACGGAGTGAAGTGCTTTTTTTCACACAAGCAAGGGCATGTGTCATTGGCAGTGTATTTCACATGTCCTTGCCCTATAAGACCAAGCCATTTTCCCCGTCGCCACCATTTTCTCACTGCTGCAGCTGCGTGTTAGATGGCACCGCTGTTGCTGTGTGCACTATACCTTGTTAATTTCAAGCCAATTTTCGCACAAATCTACAGATAGCTTGGGAGTAGGGAATAGTTGTGATTGCAGTCCTTTTAAGGACTAGGTTACAGCATTTCCTACGACTTTTATCAGGCAGGTCTGTGCTCTTAAATAGATAGATTGTGGGAGTAAAGACTAATTGTAATTGCAGTCCTTTTCAGGACTAGGTTACATCAGTTCCTATCAGTTTTTGCCAGGCAGGTCTGTGCCAGTGCTGTGCAAGTTTTTTTCACAGCATTTGGCTGAATCTAGCAAAGCTAATCCTTTTTGGCCTATTGCAGAGTGTGTTAGTCAGTGGAGTAGCCTATCTGTGTTGCAAGATATACCACCTGTGTATAGAATACCAATTTTTTTACTGCACCTAGTGAAGTATAATCTTTTGGGCATAGCATCATTCTATTAGTCCATCTATACTGACCTCCATCAGGTTGCAAATTGAATATAATTTTTTTCTGCATCTAGCTCTGAAAAAATATTTGGGCTTCTAGCAGTGTGTGGGACTTGTTCTATTAGTCCATCTATACTGACCTCCATCAGGTTGCAAACTGAATATAATTTTTTTCTGCATCTAGCTCTGAAAAAATATTTGGCCTTCTAGCAGTGTGTGGGACTTGTTCTATTAGTCCATCTATACTGACCTCCATCAGGCTGCAAATTAAAAATAATTTTTATCTGCATCTACCTCTGAAAAAATATTTGGCCTTCTAGCTGTGTGTGGGACTTGTTCTATTAGTCCATCTATACTGACCTCCATCAGGTTGCAAAGTGAACATAATTTTTTTCTGCATCTAGCTCTGAAAAATATTTGGCCTTCTAGCAGTGTGTGGGACTTTCTCTATTAGTCCATCTATACTGACCTCCATCAGGTTGCAAATTAAAAATAATTTTTTGTCTGCATCTAGCTCTGAAAAAATATTTGGCCTTCTAGCAGTGTGTGGGACTTTCTCTATTAGTCCATCTAAACTGACCTCCATTAGGTTGCAAACTGAATATATTTTTTTTCTGCATCTACCTCTGAAAAAATATTTGGGCTTCTAGCCGTGTGTAGGACTTGTTCTATTAGTCCATCTATACTGACCTCCATCAGGTTGCAAACTGATTACAATTTTTTTCTGCATCTACCTCTGAAAAAATATTTGGGCTTCTAGCTGTGTGTGGGACTTGTTCCATTAGTCCATCTATACTGACCTCCATCAGGTTGCAAATTGAATATAATTTTTTTCTGCATCTAACCCAGCCAATAGTTTTGGCCTAATACCACAGTTTGGCCACTCAGCTCTGCTCGGTTCCCATCCATTGTTTTTTTGTGCAAACAACTCCAGAGTTGTGAATTAGTTAACCACCAAAATGAGTGGAAAAAGGCCTGCTGCTGGTGGAAAGCGGAATAGGCGTGTTGGGAAGGGGAAAAAAGGTTGTGTCCGTGGGGTAGGTGTTAAAGCAACAGTAACATCTGCAGAAGAAAGACCATCTTACAGCCAAACTAAAATGTCTACTTCTTTTAGCGGACAATGTGATAAGATCCCTTTCTTACGGCCACGCCAATCGCTACAAATTCCAGATGAGGCACAAAAACAGCAGGTGCTTCAACGGATATCAAGTGCTCCTTTAAGTGGGCTCTCCTCCACATCAACTTCAACATCACAAATACTCCAGTCCTCAAAGGTGTCACCCCAATCGCACTTGCTTCCTCACAGCTCCAAAATCTCCAGCTGCCCGTCTGAGTATGAGGTAGAACAGATGGTTGAGTCTGCAGAGCTGTTTAATCATACTATAGCCAGGGAATCAGAGGTCAGCTCCAGAGCTTCTGTGAATCCAGACGAGGAAATGATCTGCACTGATGCCCAGAATCTTTATGAGTCGGATCCAGGACCAGACGCAGAAGGTTCTGACCATAATGTACAAATAAAGTAGCACACTGTAACACTGAGTATATAGATATGAAATATGAATAGCTTAACTGCTGTAGAAAATAGAAATAAATGAAAAAAATTTTTTGAAAAATTTTTTTTGCGCATGTAAATATGAAGTATGGAAAATGAATAGCATTACTGCTGTAAATAAATGAGAAATCTTAGCGCATAAATTGGCCAATTCATGTGTACCTGACAGCCGCGGTAAGGCGTTTCTCGATGTCAGGACCTATAATGTGAATACCTCTCTAAGAGACCTCCGTCTGCTTATGTATGGAAAAGACAGATCCTGATGCATTTAAAACCACCTGCGGCATGGGGGTGGGGGTGGAGTGCTCAGTCAACGCTAAATCTAGTAACAAAGAAAATGACGGCACTTCCACTACAAAAACTAGGTGTGAACAGGTGCTTACTAAGAGCAGCTACCTCCATATATAATGAACAAATAAAGTAGCACACTGTAACACTGAGTATATAGATATGAAATATGAATAGCTTAACTGCTGTAGAAAATAGAAATAAATGAAAAAAATTTTTTGAAAAATTTTTTTTTTTGCGCATGTAAATATGAAGTATGGAAAATGAATAGCATTACTGCTGTAAATAAATGAGAAATCTTAGCGCATAAATTGGCCAATTCATGTGTACCTGACAGCCGCGGTAAGGCGTTTCTCGATGTCAGGACCTATAATGTGAATACCTCTCTAAGAGACCTCCGTCTGCTTATGTATGGAAAAGACAGATCCTGATGCATTTAAAACCACCTGCGGCATGGGGGTGGGGGTGGAGTGCTCAGTCAACGCTAAATCTAGTAACAAAGAAAATGACGGCACTTCCACTACAAAAACTAGGTGTGAACAGGTGCTTACTAAGAGCAGCTACCTCCATATATAATGAACAAATAAAGTAGCACACTGTAACACTGAGTATATAGATATGAAATATGAATAGCTTAACTGCTGTAGAAAATAGAAATAAATGAAAAAAATTTTTTGAAAAATTTTTTTTTTTTGCGCATGTAAATATGAAGTATGGAAAATGAATAGCATTACTGCTGTAAATAAATGAGAAATCTTAGCGCATAAATTGGCCAATTCATGTGTACCTGACAGCCGCGGTAAGGCGTTTCTCGATGTCAGGACCTATAATGTGAATACCTCTCTAAGAGACCTCCGTCTGCTTATGTATGGAAAAGACAGATCCTGATGCATTTAAAACCACCTGCGGCATGGGGGTGGGGGTGGAGTGCTCAGTCAACGCTAAATCTAGTAACAAAGAAAATGACGGCACTTCCACTACAAAAACTAGGTGTGAACAGGTGCTTACTAAGAGCAGCTACCTCCATATATAATGAACAAATAAAGTAGCACACTGTAACACTGAGTATATAGATATGAAATATGAATAGCTTAACTGCTGTAGAAAATAGAAATAAATGAAAAAAATTTTTTGAAAAATTTTTTTTTTTGCGCATGTAAATATGAAGTATGGAAAATGAATAGCATTACTGCTGTAAATAAATGAGAAATCTTAGCGCATAAATTGGCCAATTCATGTGTACCTGACAGCCGCGGTAAGGCGTTTCTCGATGTCAGGACCTATAATGTGAATACCTCTCTAAGAGACCTCCGTCTGCTTATGTATGGAAAAGACAGATCCTGATGCATTTAAAACCACCTGCGGCATGGGGGTGGGGGTGGAGTGCTCAGTCAACGCTAAATCTAGTAACAAAGAAAATGACGGCACTTCCACTACAAAAACTAGGTGTGAACAGGTGCTTACTAAGAGCAGCTACCTCCATATATAATGAACAAATAAAGTAGCACACTGTAACACTGAGTATATAGATATGAAATATGAATAGCTTAACTGCTGTAGAAAATAGAAATAAATGAAAAAAATTTTTTGAAAAATTTTTTTTTTGCGCATGTAAATATGAAGTATGGAAAATGAATAGCATTACTGCTGTAAATAAATGAGAAATCTTAGCGCATAAATTGGCCAATTCATGTGTACCTGACAGCCGCGGTAAGGCGTTTCTCGATGTCAGGACCTATAATGTGAATACCTCTCTAAGAGACCTCCGTCTGCTTATGTATGGAAAAGACAGATCCTGATGCATTTAAAACCACCTGCGGCATGGGGGTGGGGGTGGAGTGCTCAGTCAACGCTAAATCTAGTAACAAAGAAAATGACGGCACTTCCACTACAAAAACTAGGTGTGAACAGGTGCTTACTAAGAGCAGCTACCTCCATATATAATGAACAAATAAAGTAGCACACTGTAACACTGAGTATATAGATATGAAATATGAATAGCTTAACTGCTGTAGAAAATAGAAATAAATGAAAAAAATTTTTTGAAAAATTTTTTTTTTGCGCATGTAAATATGAAGTATGGAAAATGAATAGCATTACTGCTGTAAATAAATGAGAAATCTTAGCGCATAAATTGGCCAATTCATGTGTACCTGACAGCCGCGGTAAGGCGTTTCTCGATGTCAGGACCTATAATGTGAATACCTCTCTAAGAGACCTCCGTCTGCTTATGTATGGAAAAGACAGATCCTGATGCATTTAAAACCACCTGCGGCATGGGGGTGGGGGTGGAGTGCTCAGTCAACGCTAAATCTAGTAACAAAGAAAATGACGGCACTTCCACTACAAAAACTAGGTGTGAACAGGTGCTTACTAAGAGCAGCTACCTCCATATATAATGAACAAATAAAGTAGCACACTGTAACACTGAGTATATAGATATGAAATATGAATAGCTTAACTGCTGTAGAAAATAGAAATAAATGAAAAAAATTTTTTGAAAATTTTTTTTTTTTTTTGCGCATGTAAATATGAAGTATGGAAAATGAATAGCATTACTGCTGTAAATAAATGAGAAATCTTAGCGCATAAATTGGCCAATTCATGTGTACCTGACAGCCGCGGTAAGGCGTTTCTCGATGTCAGGACCTATAATGTGAATACCTCTCTAAGAGACCTCCGTCTGCTTATGTATGGAAAAGACAGATCCTGATGCATTTAAAACCACCTGCGGCATGGAGGTGGGGGTGGAGTGCTCAGTCAACGCTAAATCTAGTAACAAAGAAAATGACGGCACTTCCACTACAAAAACTAGGTGTGAACAGGTGCTTACTAAGAGCAGCTACCTCCATATATAATGAACAAATAAAGTAGCACACTGTAACACTGAGTATATAGATATGAAATATGAATAGCTTAACTGCTGTAGAAAATAGAAATAAATGAAAAAAATTTTTTGAAAAATTTTTTTTTTTTTTTTGCGCATGTAAATATGAAGTATGGAAAATGAATAGCATTACTGCTGTAAATAAATGAGAAATCTTAGCGCATAAATTGGCCAATTCATATGTACCTGACAGCCGCGGTAAGGCGTTTCTCGATGTCAGGACCTATAATGTGAATACCTCTCTAAGAGACCTCCGTCTGCTTATGTATGGAAAAGACAGATCCTGATGCATTTAAAACCACCTGCGGCATGGGGGTGGGGGTGGAGTGCTCAGTCAACGCTAAATCTAGTAACAAAGAAAATGACGGCACTTCCACTACAAAAACTAGGTGTGAACAGGTGCTTACTAAGAGCAGCTACCTCCATATATAATGAACAAATAAAGTAGCACACTGTAACACTGAGTATATAGATATGAAATATGAATAGCTTAACTGCTGTAGAAAATAGAAATAAATGAAAAAAATTTTTTGAAAAATTTTTTTTTTTTGCGCATGTAAATATGAAGTATGGAAAATGAATAGCATTACTGCTGTAAATAAATGAGAAATCTTAGCGCATAAATTGGCGCTAAGAAATCTTAGCGTTGACTGAGCACTCCACCCCCACCCCCATGCCGCAGGTGGTTTTAAATGCATCAGGATCTGTCTTTTCCATACATAAGCAGACGGAGGTCTCTTAGAGAGGTATTCACATTATAGGTCCTGACATCGAGAAACGCCTTACCGCGGCTGTCAGGTACACATGAATTGGCCAATTTATGCGCTAAGATTTCTCATTTATTTACAGCAGTAATGCTATTCATTTTCCATACTTCATATTTACATGCGCAAAAAAAAATTTTTCAAAAAATTTTTTTCATTTATTTCTATTTTCTACAGCAGTTAAGCTATTCATATTTCATATCTATATACTCAGTGTTACAGTGTGCTACTTTATTTGTTCATTATATATGGAGGTAGCTGCTCTTAGTAAGCACCTGTTCACACCTAGTTTTTGTAGTGGAAGTGCCGTCATTTTCTTTGTTACTAGATTTAGCGTTGACTGAGCACTCCACCCCCACCCCCATGCCGCAGGTGGTTTTAAATGCATCAGGATCTGTCTTTTCCATACATAAGCAGACGGAGGTCTCTTAGAGAGGTATTCACATTATAGGTCCTGACATCGAGAAACGCCTTACCGCGGCTGTCAGGTACACATGAATTGGCCAATTTATGCGCTAAGATTTCTCATTTATTTACAGCAGTAATGCTATTCATTTTCCATACTTCATATTTACATGCGCAAAAAAAAAAAAAAAAAATTTTTCAAAAAATTTTTTTCATTTATTTCTATTTTCTACAGCAGTTAAGCTATTCATATTTCATATCTATATACTCAGTGTTACAGTGTGCTACTTTATTTGTTCATTATATATGGAGGTAGCTGCTCTTAGTAAGCACCTGTTCACACCTAGTTTTTGTAGTGGAAGTGCCGTCATTTTCTTTGTTACTAGATTTAGCGTTGACTGAGCACTCCACCCCCACCCCCATGCCGCAGGTGGTTTTAAATGCATCAGGATCTGTCTTTTCCATACATAAGCAGACGGAGGTCTCTTAGAGAGGTATTCACATTATAGGTCCTGACATCGAGAAACGCCTTACCGCGGCTGTCAGGTACACATGAATTGGCCAATTTATGCGCTAAGATTTCTCATTTATTTACAGCAGTAATGCTATTCATTTTCCATACTTCATATTTACATGCGCAAAAAAAATTTTTCAAAAAATTTTTTTCATTTATTTCTATTTTCTACAGCAGTTAAGCTATTCATATTTCATATCTATATACTCAGTGTTACAGTGTGCTACTTTATTTGTTCATTATATATGGAGGTAGCTGCTCTTAGTAAGCACCTGTTCACACCTAGTTTTTGTAGTGGAAGTGCCGTCATTTTCTTTGTTACTAGATTTAGCGTTGACTGAGCACTCCACCCCCACCCCCATGCCGCAGGTGGTTTTAAATGCATCAGGATCTGTCTTTTCCATACATAAGCAGACGGAGGTCTCTTAGAGAGGTATTCACATTATAGGTCCTGACATCGAGAAACGCCTTACCGCGGCTGTCAGGTACACATGAATTGGCCAATTTATGCGCTAAGATTTCTCATTTATTTACAGCAGTAATGCTATTCATTTTCCATACTTCATATTTACATGCGCAAAAAAAAAAATTTTTCAAAAAATTTTTTTCATTTATTTCTATTTTCTACAGCAGTTAAGCTATTCATATTTCATATCTATATACTCAGTGTTACAGTGTGCTACTTTATTTGTTCATTATATATGGAGGTAGCTGCTCTTAGTAAGCACCTGTTCACACCTAGTTTTTGTAGTGGAAGTGCCGTCATTTTCTTTGTTACTAGATTTAGCGTTGACTGAGCACTCCACCCCCACCCCCATGCCGCAGGTGGTTTTAAATGCATCAGGATCTGTCTTTTCCATACATAAGCAGACGGAGGTCTCTTAGAGAGGTATTCACATTATAGGTCCTGACATCGAGAAACGCCTTACCGCGGCTGTCAGGTACACATGAATTGGCCAATTTATGCGCTAAGATTTCTCATTTATTTACAGCAGTAATGCTATTCATTTTCCATACTTCATATTTACATGCGCAAAAAAAAAATTTTTCAAAAAATTTTTTTCATTTATTTCTATTTTCTACAGCAGTTAAGCTATTCATATTTCATATCTATATACTCAGTGTTACAGTGTGCTACTTTATTTGTTCATTATATATGGAGGTAGCTGCTCTTAGTAAGCACCTGTTCACACCTAGTTTTTGTAGTGGAAGTGCCGTCATTTTCTTTGTTACTAGATTTAGCGTTGACTGAGCACTCCACCCCCACCCCCATGCCGCAGGTGGTTTTAAATGCATCAGGATCTGTCTTTTCCATACATAAGCAGACGGAGGTCTCTTAGA
Source organism: Phyllobates terribilis (assembly GCF_046119375.1). Lineage (NCBI taxonomy): Eukaryota > Metazoa > Chordata > Amphibia > Anura > Dendrobatidae > Phyllobates > Phyllobates terribilis. Next base: position 784,369,900 of record NW_027362762.1, read on the forward strand.
GAGGTATTCACATTATAGGTCCTGACATCGAGAAACGCCTTACCGCGGCTGTCAGGTACACATGAATTGGCCAATTTATGCGCTAAGATTTCTCATTTATTTACAGCAGTAATGCTATTCATTTTCCATACTTCATATTTACATGCGCAAAAAAAAAAAAAAAAAATTTTTCAAAAATTTTTTTTCATTTATTTCTATTTTCTACAGCAGTTAAGCTATTCATATTTCATATCTATATACTCAGTGTTACAGTGTGCTACTTTATTTGTTCATTATATATGGAGGTAGCTGCTCTTAGTAAGCACCTGTTCACACCTAGTTTTTGTAGTGGAAGTGCCGTCATTTTCTTTGTTACTAGATTTAGCGTTGACTGAGCACTCCACCCCCACCCCCATGCCGCAGGTGGTTTTAAATGCATCAGGATCTGTCTTTTCCATACATAAGCAGACGGAGGTCTCTTAGAGAGGTATTCACATTATAGGTCCTGACATCGAGAAACGCCTTACCGCGGCTGTCAGGTACACATGAATTGGCCAATTTATGCGCTAAGATTTCTCATTTATTTACAGCAGTAATGCTATTCATTTTCCATACTTCATATTTACATGCGCAAAAAAAATTTTTCAAAAAATTTTTTTCATTTATTTCTATTTTCTACAGCAGTTAAGCTATTCATATTTCATATCTATATACTCAGTGTTACAGTGTGCTACTTTATTTGTTCATTATATATGGAGGTAGCTGCTCTTAGTAAGCACCTGTTCACACCTAGTTTTTGTAGTGGAAGTGCCGTCATTTTCTTTGTTACTAGATTTAGCGTTGACTGAGCACTCCACCCCCACCCCCATGCCGCAGGTGGTTTTAAATGCATCAGGATCTGTCTTTTCCATACATAAGCAGACGGAGGTCTCTTAGAGAGGTATTCACATTATAGGTCCTGACATCGAGAAACGCCTTACCGCGGCTGTCAGGTACACATGAATTGGCCAATTTATGCGCTAAGATTTCTCATTTATTTACAGCAGTAATGCTATTCATTTTCCATACTTCATATTTACATGCGCAAAAAAAAAAATTTTTCAAAAAATTTTTTTCATTTATTTCTATTTTCTACAGCAGTTAAGCTATTCATATTTCATATCTATATACTCAGTGTTACAGTGTGCTACTTTATTTGTTCATTATATATGGAGGTAGCTGCTCTTAGTAAGCACCTGTTCACACCTAGTTTTTGTAGTGGAAGTGCCGTCATTTTCTTTGTTACTAGATTTAGCGTTGACTGAGCACTCCACCCCCACCCCCATGCCGCAGGTGGTTTTAAATGCATCAGGATCTGTCTTTTCCATACATAAGCAGACGGAGGTCTCTTAGAGAGGTATTCACATTATAGGTCCTGACATCGAGAAACGCCTTACCGCGGCTGTCAGGTACACATGAATTGGCCAATTTATGCGCTAAGATTTCTCATTTATTTACAGCAGTAATGCTATTCATTTTCCATACTTCATATTTACATGCGCAAAAAAAAAAATTTTCAAAAAATTTTTTTCTATTTTCTACAGCAGTTAAGCTATTCATATTTCATATCTATATACTCAGTGTTACAGTGTGCTACTTTATTTGTTCATTATATATGGAGGTAGCTGCTCTTAGTAAGCACCTGTTCACACCTAGTTTTTGTAGTGGAAGTGCCGTCATTTTCTTTGTTACTAGATTTAGCGTTGACTGAGCACTCCACCCCCACCCCCATGCCGCAGGTGGTTTTAAATGCATCAGGATCTGTCTTTTCCATACATAAGCAGACGGAGGTCTCTTAGAGAGGTATTCACATTATAGGTCCTGACATCGAGAAACGCCTTACCGCGGCTGTCAGGTACACATGAATTGGCCAATTTATGCGCTAAGATTTCTCATTTATTTACAGCAGTAATGCTATTCATTTTCCATACTTCATATTTACATGCGCAAAAAAAAAAAAAAAAAAAAAAAAAATTTTTTCAAAAAATTTTTTTCATTTATTTCTATTTTCTACAGCAGTTAAGCTATTCATATTTCATATCTATATACTCAGTGTTACAGTGTGCTACTTTATTTGTTCATTATATATGGAGGTAGCTGCTCTTAGTAAGCACCTGTTCACACCTAGTTTTTGTAGTGGAACTGACCATAATGTAGACCCTCATTCCCAAACTGTAACTCCTGTTGGTGGAGACAATGAGGAAGACGATGATGAGACTCAAATACCTGATTGGAGCGACAACTTTAGTTTTTTGTCAGGGCAGGAACAGGTTGGCTCTGAGGACGACGGGTGTGATAACGCACAGGGTGAAGATGATGAGGTTGGAGATCCCACTTACTGTCAACCCACAGTCAGCCAAGAGACGAGGTCAGCAGAGGAGGTGGAGGAAGATGCTAGTGACGACGAGGTCAGGTTGCGCCTTCCTGGACAGAGACGTAGTACTGGAAGCACGTCAACAACTGCATCCTCAAACACAACTCTGCCTCTCACCACAAGTCGTGGTGGCACTTCAGGTCGCATGGGTGCTAAGCCTTGCATAGCCTGGGCATTTTTTCAGATCGATAAAGATGACCCAACTCGTGTTATCTGTAACATTTGTCAGCAAAAGCTAAGTAGAGGCCAAAAAATACATAGTTTGAGTACTTCATGCATGAACCGGCACATGGACATGAAGCATAAGTTGCAGTGGGAAGCTCAGTGTGATACAATGCGGCCTTGCCGGCCGGGCCAACCACCGTCTGCCATATCTTGTGCATCCGCGGCCTCTTCATCCTCTGTGACTGGGGGGACAGCAGTCACACCTGTTTTGGGGCGCAGACCTGCCACCTCTTTACCCGCAACAGCCAGCGTGATTGGCAGGTCATCATTTTCTTTGGAGGTGGTAACACCAGCTGGTGTTGAGCGCTGTCCGACATCGATAGCACCACCTTTGGATCAAGGCAACCTAACATGTCCGCCTGCATCTTCCTCACAGACCGGCAGTTTGCCGGGGACACCCTTATCAACCCCGTCTAAGCACAATAGCCAGCCCTCGGTCCCTCAGATGTGGACAAGTAAAAGACCATTTCCTCCTAGCCATGAGAAAGCTAAGAGGTTGAATTTCACCATCTGCAAGCTCTTGGCTACAGAAATGCTGCCTTTCCGCCTGGTGGACACAGAGGATTTTCGAGACCTTATGTCCGTCGCAGTGCCCCAGTACCAGATGCCCAGTCGGCACTACTTCTCAAAGAAAGGTGTGCCTGCGCTCCACCAGCATGTCGCACACAACATCACCGCTTCTTTGAGAAACTCTGTGTGTGACAGGGTGCATTTCACCACAGACACTTGGACGAGTAGGCATGGACAGGGGCGTTACATGTCGCTGACTGGGCACTGGGTAACTATGGTGACAGCAGGACAAGGGGCTGCTGTCCAAGTCTTGCTGTCCCCACGAGTTGTGGGTCAATCCTCTTTATGTCAAAGTTCCTCCACTGCTTCTGCCTCCTCAACCTCCTCTCGGTCTTCCACCTGCACCCAAAGCCTGTCTGGTCATGCCACAAGCTTTCTAACTACGCAGAAGGGATCCTGCACACCTCCTTACTATGCTGGCAGTAGGGCTCAACGTCATCAGGCGGTTTTTACTTTGAAATGTCTGGGAAATGTGAGTCACACAGCTGAGGAGTTGTGGTCAGCGCTGGAGAACCAATTTCATGAATGGTTGTCTCCACTGGACCTGAAACCAGGGAAGGCCGTGTGCGACAATGCTGCAAACCTGGGTGCGGCCCTTCGCCGGGGCAATGTCACACACGTGCCTTGTATGGCTCACGTGTTGAACCTGGTTGTCCAGCAATTTTTAGCCCACTATCCCAGACTAGATGGCCTTCTGCAGAGGGCACGGTCGCTGTGTGCTCACTTCCGCCGTTCGTATCCCGCAGCTCAGTGACTTACATCTCTACAGAAGTCGTTGGGCCTGCCACTTCAACGGCTAAAATGCGATGTGCCTAACCGGTGGAATTCAACTCTGCACATGTTGCAGCGACTGTAGCAGCACCGACAAGCCCTGGTGCAATACGTTCTGACGTATAGCCTGGGCCAAAGGAGATCCAGAGGTGGGGCAAATCACGCTGGAGGAGTGGTCTCAGATCAGGGACCTATGCACCCTTCTGCACAGTTTTGAATTGGCGATGCAGATGTTTAGTGCTGACGATGCCATTATCAGCATGACTATTCCGGTGATTTACATGCTGGAGCACATGTTAAACAGAATTCGGAGTCAGGTGGTGGCACAAGAGGAGGTGGAGGAAGTAGAGGAGGAGGAGTTGTATGCGGAAGGGCTAACATCTGCAAGGTCCAGACGGTCGGCAGCACCAAGGCGGCAGGCATGTGAGGGTGGGGGAGATGGTTTTACCAGGGCGCATGGTAGCAGCCAAACTAGTGAGGAAGGTGCAGGAGACCAGGAAGAAGTGGAGGACGAACTGATGGAAGACTCATCAGATGAGGGAGACCTTGATCACATTTCTGTTGTGCGAGGTTGGGGGGAGAGGACAGAGGAAGGAAGCATGATTGTTACCTCACCACCAACACAACAGGGACTTGGTGCTCCTGGATGCGCAACACACATGAGTGCCTTCTTGCTGCACTACCTGCAACATGACCCTCGAATTGTGAGAATTATAAATAATCCTGACTACTGGGTTGCCACACTGTTAGATCCCCGGTACAAAAGTAAATTTGCAGAAATTATTCCTGACATAGAAAGGGATGCACGCATGCAGGAGTATCAGCAGAGACTGTTGCAGAATCTTACATGTGCTTTTCCACAAAACACCAGTGGTGCACGTAGTGAATCTCACAGTTCCAACTTGCCAACCGTGGGACCGTCAAGTGTTCAGCACTCAAACCGTAACAGAACCACAGTATCTGCTGGTAACATCAATTTTGCGGAATCATTTCACCACTTTTTTAGCCCATCCTTTGCAAGGCCACAGGAGACAAGAAGTCTGACACATAGTCAACGCCTAGAGACGATGATACAGGAGTATCTCCAAGTAACCATTGAAGCCATGACTGTGTCATTGGACCCTTGCTCTTTTTGGGCTTCCAATCTGGATAAATGGCCAGAGCTAGCCACTTACGCCTTGGAGATCTTGTCATGCCCCGCAGCCAGCGTTCTGTCTGAACGTGTGTTGAGTGATGCTGGTGGTGTGCTGACAGATAATGTAGACAGACTCACGTTCATAAAGATGAACAAATCATGGATCCGAAATGACTTTTCTACCCCTGTGTCATCCTGGGGAGAGTAAAAGCTTGATGATTGGTTAAAATCACCCTACCAACCGTTTTAAGCTTTCAAATTACTAATCATGTTTATCTGTATCTTGGCTGGAAAATAATTTGAGCTTTGTAGCAGTGTGCAGCACTGATTCTATTAGGCCATCTATAATAAGCTCCACCAGATTTAAAATTACTAATCATGTTTATCTGTATCTTGACTGGAAAATAATTTGGGCTTTGTAGCAGTGTGCAGCACTGATCCTATTAGGCCATCTATACTAAGCTCCACCAGATTTAAAATTAATAATAATTTTTAGCTGCATCTAGCCTGGAAAATAATTTTGGGGCTCCGAGATGCGCAAGAGACATAAGTGCCTTCTTGCTGCACTACCTGCAACATGACCCTCATATTGTCAGAATTCGAAGTAATCATGACTACTGGGTTGCCACACTCTTAGATCCCCCAAACTTTTCGATCAACCTTTTCATTTTAATAAAGACCAAAAAAATGGTCATTTTTGAAATTATAAGCATTAGCAGGTTATTAGAAACTGAAATCAAACAGTTTTCAACTCAAAACTTTATTCTAGGTGATGTTACATTTTCACATAGGACCCCTTGTTCGAAAGGAGCTTCTGAACTCTCTCGTCCATTGAATTTGTCAGGTTTTGGATGGTTTCTGCTTCAATTGTTTTGCATGAGGACAGAATACCCTCCCAGAGCTGTTGCTTAGATGTGAACTGCCTCCCGCCATCATAGACACTACTTTTGATGATGCTCCAGAGGTTCTGAATGGGGTAGAGGTCAGGGGAGCATGGGGGTCACACCATAAGTTTGTCCCCTTTTATGCCCATATCAGCGGGAGATGCAGATGTTTTATGTGCAGCATGAGATGGTGCATTATCATGCAAAAAAATGATCTTGCTGTGAAATACACGGCTCTTCTGCTTGAACCATGGCAGGAAGTGCTGTTTGAGAAAATCCACATACATTATGGAGTTCATCTTTAACGCCTTCAGGGATCCTAAAGGGGCCGACAATCTCTCTCCCCATGATTCCAGCCCAAAACATTACTCCACCTCCTCCTTGTTGGCGCTGTAGCCGTGTTTGCGTGGGGTGTCCATCAACCAGCCATCCTCCACTTCATCTATCTGGACCATCGAGCGCTGCACGGCACTCATCCATCAACAAAACAGTTTTGAAATCAGTCTTCATGTAATGTTTGGCCCACTGGAGCCGTTTCTGCTTGTGTGAAGTGGATAGAGGAGGTCGACAGGATGGTGTATGCACAGCTGCAAACCTCTGAAGGACCCTGCATCTTGTTGTTCGGGGGACGTTGGAGGCACCAGCAGCTTCAAAAACTTGTCTGCTGCTATGACAAGGCTTTTTTGCCGCTGCTCTTTTAACCTGACGTAATTGCCTGTAGGAAAGAGTCCTCAATTTGCCCTTATCAGCACGCACACGTGTGTACTGTGAATCAGCTACATACTTCTTGATTGCCAAGACACTTCATCCTGATCATCGCACAATGTTGATTGTAGTCATGCCTTGACCTAAACACTCCACAATTTGTTGCTTCTCAGCAGCCGACACATCCTTTTTCTTTTCCATTTTGGCAGAAAATGTAGGCTGCTTAATAATGTGAGACAGCCTTCTTAACTAGTCTTGCCTTTCATTGGACACACCTGCCAAACTAATTAGCACAGGTGTCTGCAATTGCTTACAGTGATATAAAGAGCCCTGACACACATCACCATCAATGAGTTTAACTGACAAACAAACAAATTCTTCCCTTATCACTCCTAAACACTTTTTGCATAATAATTTGGAACACAGTGTACATGTGCTTTTCCACAAAACACCAGTGGTTCACATAGTGAATCTGACAGTTCTAACTTGCCAACCGTGGTCTGTATGGAGTTGTTCAATAAAGGGCCCAAAATTAAGATAACATAGATGGGAGAGGTCTCTATGAATAGGAATTCCTAAGTATTTGATACCCTGTGAGGGCCAGGCAAAGGGAAAGTTGGACTGGATGGAATCCTATATGGATTTGGCGAGGGAGACATCGAGGGCCTCAGACTTCGCTGCATTGATTTTAAAATTTGACCATGTAACAAAGTGATCTATTTCAGCCATAACAGCATGGATGGATATATGTGATTGAGTGATATATACTAGGACATCATCAGCAAATAGAGAGCACTTGTACTCGGTGCCTCCCACCTCAATCCACCTAATATTGGGGTTATGGCGAATTGATGAGAGCAGGTGCTCCGTCACTAGGATGTATAAGAGAGGGGACAGAGGACATCCCTGCCTTGTCCCATTGGTGATTGTGAAAGGTGATGAAAATGTTCTGATGCACCCCCTGGGCCTTGGGACACCCGGAGCCGGACCCTTTTTGGTGGATGCTGGTGGTTGTAGTCTTCGTGGCGGCGACCCGGTTCCGTGGCTCAGGGTGGTCAAACCAGTGGCGGAACTATTTATGTGGTTTTGATGTTTAAATGTCCGACTACGCCACCCGTGGATTGCGGTCAGAGTGAACCGCCGCTGCAGGGCAGACCGCTGAGGCTGGTGTTGTGGGTGCAGCAGAGCGTAGCATAACTCCCCACTGGAGGAGTATAGCCTCAGGGCAGTGCATGCGGAGGATGGGGGTGATGGTGCAGGGCAGCAGCAGTAACGACACGGAGTCAGTGATGCAGTCCAGGGCCTTTACTCACAGTTCTTATTATCCAGACCACGTCTGCAGGTAACGGCTGCCCACGTCGTACTGTGCTCACCAGGTGAGGGGCTCAGACAACTCCCAGATAACTTTGGAGCGCTTCACAGGACCCCGTTTGTGTGTCCTTTGTCTGGCCTTTCTTACCAACCCTTCTGTCCGGCTGCCTCGGGCCTCCTCTTGGTAAACTTGGCGCCAGTTTCTCTGACCCTATGTGGTGCCTTCCTAGCGAGTGTAGCGAGGGGTTGCACCACATAAAATGTCACAGCCTCCGGTTTCTAGCTGAGGGTCGTTTCCTGCCTCCACTAGTTTCGGGGACCGGTCTCCCCCTTTGGCCTGACCCCTCCACGCAGGTGGATTCGGGCGTGCGGTGGCGACTCGCCCGTCCGCACCCCTGGGATCCTTTCATTCCTCGTTCCTGGAGCCTTCTCCGCTCCTCTTCCTTCCTTCTCCCTCTTGCAGGCCTGGGCCTCTGTTACTATTCCCGCCTCCGGAGCAGAGCTCATGCAGAGCCCCTGCTCCCTGCCACTCCTGCTCAGACTTCTCTGCACTGAACTAAGATGGTGCCCACCTTTTATACTCCCTTCTCAATGCACCCAGGAACTGCTTCCTCCCTGCTCCTGCACTACAGGGTTCCCCTTCCTCAGTGTTCCCTTCCCCCACTCCAGCTAGGGACAGGGACTGTCGTGCCCATCTCAGAGGCATATTGGTCGCCCTGCCCCACGGCAATGTGGTGTAATGCATGCAGGTGTCAGGTCCTGATCCACACTCCATCCTTACCTGAGAGTGAGATATCACACCTCTGGGTGAGGTGCAATACCTCTGTATCATCCGAGCCCTCAGGGTGCTACAGTTCCATGTATCTTCAGCCTAGGTGACGTATTGTGATACAGGGCCGTGATTTTGGCTATAAAAGGGTCCCCTAGACCCCTACCCCAAGCATTTTAAGAGAATCATATATGGCGTGCCAGGAGACTCTATGGAATGCTTTCTCAGCATCCAACGAGAGTATCTAATTACAAATTTTTAACTGCATCTAGCCCAGGAAATACTTTGTGCCTAGTAGCAGTGTCTGCTAGTCAGCGGATTATCCCGGCTGTTCAGCAAGCTACACCACCTGTAGTTTGGACACTTAATTTTTTCAAAGGAAATGCTTCGGGACCACGGGATACTCAGTGAAGAGCATCAGGAGGCACCCCAAGGCATAGGGGCTGGGACTGGCAGTAGGATGCCTTGCGGTGGACAGCCGAGCTCGATCCCTGTAAAAGCTTTTTAACTGCAGCAGCTTTAGTGGGCGCTACTGGAGCTGGAATTACGCGGCTGCTGGCATGAGACTTGCCCTCCAATAGATCCTTGTAAATGGATTTAAAGTGTATTCATTCAAATTAGAGAGACAATTTAAATTAAAAAGCTTAGAGCTGCCTCCACCACAGGGGGGCTCGCTTGACCCACCAGCGGACAGGCACCAGTATTTGGAGAGGGGGGCTGGCCGTCAGGGTTCACCCAGGCTCTGGCATAAACCCGGCGACACGGAGGTGGCACGGGCAGGAGCGGACTGAACGTGTCGTCTTCTCACTTTTTGTATTTTAGAAGGGCATGACATGCCTATATCTGTGTCTCCCCCTCCTTTTACTCCTCCACCTCTTTTCTTTTCGCATGACTATATGTACTTGTCACTTTTCCATGTGTTAGTTGTGTCTTCTGAGCAGTTTGTCAGCTTTTGGACACCTTTGAAGGTGTTTTCTATGTGTTTCTATGTGTTTTTGTTTGCCTGCCATTGGTTTTAACGGTGTTCGAAGGTGTTCGACGAACAGTTCGACTAACAGTTCGGCGAACACACGGGTGTTCGACGAACCGAACTCGAACACTACGGGGGTGGCTCAACACTAGTTAATACGCAGTTTGAGTGTACAGCGGGGCGGGGCGAGGGGCAGGGGATGGATCCCTGCAGAAATAATGAAGATCTCCATTTTTTTTTCTCTTTCCCGCATTTACAGTGGGGAGGTGCAATCTGTCAGCCTATCAGCAGTTTACACACTGCTTTTTTTCACACAAGCAAGGGCATGTGTCATTGGCAGTTTGTCACATGTCCTTGCCCTATAAGACCCAGCTATTTTCCCCGTCGCCACCATTTTCTCACTGCTGCAGCTGCGTGTTAGACGGCACTGCTGTTGCTGTGTGGTGCTATAGTTTGTTAATTTTAAGCCAATTTTCGCACAAATCTACATATCGCTTGGGAGTAGGGAATAGTTGTGATTGCAGTCCTTTTCAGGGCTAGGTTACATCAGTTCCTATCACTTTTTGCAAGGCAGGTCTGTGCCAGTGCTGTGCAAGTTTTTTTCACAGCATTTGGCTAAATCTAGCAAAGCTAATCCTTTTTGTCCTCTTGCAGTGTGTGTTAGTCAGTGGAGAAGCCTATCTGTGTTGCAAGCTACACCACGTGTGTATAGAATACAAATTTTTTTACTGCACCTAGTGAAGTAAAACCTTTTGGGCATAGCATCATTCTATTAGTCCATCTATACTAATCTCCATCAGGTTGCAAAATCAATATAATTTTTTCAGCATCTAGCTCTGAAAAACTATTTCAGCTTCTAGCAGTGTGTGGGACTTGTTCTATTAGTCCATCTATACTAACCTCCATCAGGTTGCAAATTCAATATAATTTTTTTCTGCATCTAGCACTGAAAAACTATTTCGGCTTGTAGCAGTGTGTGGGACTTGTTCTATTAGTCCATCTATACTAACAACCCGCAGGTTGCAAATTTAATATAATTTTTTTATGCATCAAGCTCTGAAAAAATATTTCGGGTTCTAGCAGCGTGTGGGACCTGTTCTATTATTCCATCTATACTAACCTCCATCATGTTGCAAATTCAATATAATTTTTTTCTGCATCTAGCTCTGAAAAACTATTTCGGCTTCTAGCAGTGTGTGGGACTTGTTCTATTAGTCCATCTATACTAACCTCCATCAGGTTGCAAATTCAATATAAATTTTTTCTGCATCTAGCTCTGAAAAACTATTTCGGCTTCTAGCAGTGTGTGGGACTTGTTCTATTAGTCCATCTATACTAACCTCCAGCAGGTTGCAAATTCAATATAATTTTTGTCTGCACCTAGCTCTGAAAAACTATTTCGACTTCCAGCAGTGTGTGGGACTTGTTCTATTAATCCATCTATACTAACCTCCATCAGGTTGCAAATTCAATATAATTTTTTTCTGCATCTAGCTCTGAAAAACTAATTTGGCTTCTAACAGTGTGTGGGACTTGTTCTATTAATCCATCTATACTAACCTCCATCAGGTTGCAAATTCAATATAATTTTTTTCTGCATCTAGCTCTGAAAAACTAATTTGGCTTCTAGCAGTGTGTGGGACTTGTTCTATTAGTTCATATATACTAACCTCCAGCAGGTTGCAAATTCAAAATAATTTTTTTCTGCATCTAGCTCTGAAAAAATATTTGGCCTTCGGTTTGTAGCAGTGTGTGGGACTTGATCTATTAGTCCATCTATACTAACCTCCACCAGGTTGCAAATTCAATCTAATTTTTTTCTGCATCTAGCTCTGAAAATCTATTTTGGCTTCTAGCAGTGTGTGGGACTTGTTCTATTAGTCCATCTATACTAACCTCCATCAGGTTGCAAATTCAATATAATTTTTTTCTGCTTCTTGCTCTGATAAACTCTTTCGGCATCTAGCAGTGTGTGGGACTTGTTCTTTTAGTCCATCTATACTAACAACCAGCGGGTTGCAAATTTAATATAATTTTTTTCTGCATTTAGCTCTGAAAAAATATTTCGGCTTCTAGCAGTGTGTGAGACTTGTTCTATTAGTACAGCTATACTAACCTCCATCAGGTTGCATATTCAATATTTTTTTTTTCTGCATCTAGCTCTGAAAAACTATTTCGGCTTCTAGCAGTGTGTGGGACTTGTTCTGTTAGTCCATCTATACTAACCTCCACCAGGTTGCAAATTCAATGTAATTTTTTTCTGCATCTAGCTCTGAAAAAATATTTCGGCTTGTAGCAGTGTGTGGGACTTGTTCTATTAATCCATCTATACTAACCTCCACCAGGTTGTAAATTCAATATAATTTTCATCTGCATCTAGCTCTGAAAAAATATTTTGGCTTGTAGCAGTGTGTGGGACTTGTTCTGTTAGTCCATCTATACTAACCTCCATCAGGTTGCAAATTCTATATCATTTTTTTCTACATCTAGCTCTGAAAAACTATCTCGGCCTCTAGCAATGTGTGGGACATGTTCTATTAGTCCATCTATACTAACGTCCAGCAGGTTGCAAATTCAAAATAATTTTTATCTTCATCTAGCTCTGAAAAAATAATTGGTCTTCGGCTGGTAGCAGTGTGTGTGACTTGTTCTATTAGTTCATCTATACTAACCTCCAACAGTTTGCAAATTCAATCTAATTTTTTTCTGCATCTAGCTCTGAAAAACTATTTTGGCTTGTAGCAGTGTGTGGAACTTGTTCTATTAGTCCACCTATACTAACCTCCACCAGGTTGCAAATTCAATCTAATTTTTTTCTGCATCTAGCTCTGAAAAACTATTTCGGCTTGTAGCAGTGTGTGGGACTTCTTCTATTAGTCCATCTATACTAACCTCCATCAGGTTGCAAATTCAGTATAATTTTTTTCTGCATCTAGCTCTGAAAAACTATTTTGGCTTCTAGCAGTGTGTGGGACTTGTTCTATTAGTCCATCTATACTAACCTCCATCAGGTTGCAAATTCAATAAAAAAAATTTCTGCATCTAGCTCTGAAAAAGTATTTCGGCTTGTAGCAGTGTGTGGGACTTGTTCTATTAGTCCATCTTTACAAACCTCCAGCAGGTTGCAAATTCAAAATAATTTTTATCTGCATCTAGCTCTGTAAAAATATTTGGGCTTCAGCTTGTAGCAGTGTGTGGGACTTGTTCTATTAGTCCATCTATACTAACCTCCACCAGGTTGCAAATTCAATGTAATTTTTTTCTGCATCTAGCTCTGAAAAAATATTTTGGCTTGTAGCAGTGTGTGGGACTTGTTCTATTAGTCCATTTATACTAACCTCCTTCAGGTGGCAAATTCAATATAATTTTTTTCTGCATCTAGCTCTGAAAAACTATTTCTGTTTGTAGCAGTGTGTGGGACTTTTTCTATTAGTCCATCCATACTAACCTCCAGCAGGTTGCAAATTCAATCTAATGTTTTTCTGCATCTACCTCTGAAAAAATATTTTGGATTCTAGCAGTGTGTTGGACTTGTTCTATTAGTCCATCTATGCTAACCTCCTTCAGATTGCAAATTCAATATAATTTTTTTCTGCATCTAGCTCTGAATAAATATTTTGGCTTGTAGCAGTGTGTGGGACTTGTTCTATTAGTCCATCTATACTAACCTCCAGCAGGTTGCAAATTCAATTCAATGTTTTTCTGCATTTACCTCTGAAAAATTATTTCGGCTTCTAGCACTGTGTGGGACTTGTTCTATTAGTCCATCTATACTAACCTCCATGAGGTTGCAAATTCAATATAATTTTTTTCTGCATCTAGCTCTGAAAAACTATTTTGGCTTGTAGCAGTGTGTGGGACTTGGTCTATTAGTCCATCTATACTAACCTCCATGAGGTTGCAAATTCAATATAATTTGTTTCTGCATCTAGCTCTGAAAAACTATTTCGGCTTCTAGCAGTGTGTGGGACTTGTTCTATTAGTCCATCTATACTAACCTCCTTCAGGTTGCAAATTCAATACAATGTTTTTCTGCATTTACCTCTGAAAAATTATTTTGGCTTCTAGCACTGTGTGGGACTTGTTCTATTAGTCCATCTATACTAACCCCCATCAGGTTGCAAATTCAATATAATTTTTTTCTGCATCTAGCTCTGAAAAAAATATTTCGGCTTGTAGCAGTGTGTAGGACTTTTTCTATTAGTCCATCTATACTAACCTCCAACAGGTTGCAAATTCAATATAATTTTTTTCAGCCTCTAGCTCTGAAAAACTATTTCGGCTTCTAGCAGTGTTTGGGACTTGTTCTATTAGTCCATCTATACTAACCTCCATCAGGTTGCAAATACAATATAATTTTTTTCTGCATCTAGCTCTGAAAAACTATTTCGGCTCATAGCAGTGTGTGGTACTTGTTCTATTAGTCCATCTATACTAACCTCCAGCAGGTTGCAAATTCAATATCATTTTTTCTGCATCTAGCTCTGAAAAACTATTTTGGCTTCTAGCAGTGTGTGGGACTTGTTCTATTAGTCCATCTATACTAACCTCCATGAGGTTTCAAATTCAATATAATTTTTTTGTGCATCTAGCTCTGAAAAAATATTTTGGCTTCTAGCAGTGTGTGGGACTTGTTCTATTAGTCCATCTATACTAACCTCCTTCAGGTTACAAATTCAATATAATTTTTTTCTGCATCTAGCTCTGAAAAACTATTTCGGTTTGTAGCAGTGTGTGGGACTTGTTCTATTAGTCCATCTATACTAACCTCCAGCAGGTTGCAAATTCAAACTAATGTTTTTCTGCATCTACCTCTGAAAAAATATTTTGGCTTCTAGCAGTGTGTGGGACTTGTTCTATTAGTCCATCTATACTACCCTCCATCAGGTTGGAAATTCAATATAATTTTTTTCTGCATCTAGCTCTGAAAAAATATTTCGGCTTGTAGTAGTGTGTGGGACTTGTTCTTTTAGTCCATCTATACTAACCTCCAGCAGGTTGCAAATTCAATATCATTTTTTTCTGCATCTAGCTCTGAAAAACTATTTCGGCTTCTAGCAGTGTTTGGGACTTGTTCTATTAGTCCATCTATACTAACCTCCATCAGGTTGCAAATTCAATAAAAAAATTTCTGCATCTAGCTCTGAAAAAATATTTCGGTTTGTAGCAATGTGTGGGATTTGTTCTATTAGTCCATATACACTAACCTCCAGCAGGTTGCAAATTCAATATAATTTTTTTCTGCATCTAGCTCTGAAAAACTGTTTAGGGTTATAGCAATGTGTGGGACTTGTTCTATTAGTCCATCTAAACAAACCTCCATCAGGTTGCAAATTCAATATAATTTTTTTCTGCATCTAGCTCTGAAAAAATATTTCGGCTTGTAGCAGTGTGTGGGACTTGTTCTATTAGTCCATCTATACTAACCTCCATCAGGTTGCAAATTCAATATAATTTTTTTCTGCATCTAGCTCTGAAAAAATATTTCGGCTTGTAGCAGTGTGTGGGACTTGTTCTATTAGTCCATTTATACTAACCTCCAGCAGGTTGCAAACTCAAAATAATTTTTATCTGCATCTAACCCAACCAATACTTTTGGGCTAATACCACAGTTTGGCCACTCAGATCTGCTCTTTTCCCATCCATTGTTTTTTGTGCAAACAACTCCAGAGATGTGAATCAGTTAACCACCAAAATAAGTGGAAAAAGGCCTGCTACTGGTTGAAAGGGGAATAGGCGTGTTGGGAAGGGAAAAAAAGGTTGTGTCCGTGGGATAGGTGTTAAAGCAACAGTCACATCTGGATAAGAAAGACCGTCTTCCAGCCAAACTAAGATGTCTAATTCTTTTAGCAGACAATGTGATAAGATCCCTTTCTTACGGCCACGCCAATCGCTACAAATACCAGATGAGGCACAAAAACAGCAGGTGCTTCAACGAATATCAAGCGCTCCTTTAAGTGGGCTCTCCTCCACCTCAACTTCAACATCACAAATACTCCAGTCCTCAGAGGTGTCACCCCAATCGCACTTGCTTCCTCACAGCTCCCAAGTCTGAAGCTGCCCGTCTGAGTATGGGGTAGAACATATGGTTGAGTCTGCAGAGCTGTTTACTCATACTATAGCCTGGGAATCAGAGGTCGGCTCCAGAGCTTCTGTGAAAGCAGACGAGGAAATGATCTGCACTGATGCCCAGAATCATTATGAGTCGGATCCTGGACCAGACGCAGAAGGTTCTGACCATAATGTAGACCCTCGTTCCCAAACTGTAACTCCTGTTGGTGGAGACAATGAGGAAGACGATGATGAGACTCAAATACCTGATCGGAGCGACAACTTTAGTTTTTTGTCAGGGCAGGAAGAGATTGGCTGTGAGGACGACGGGTGTGATAACACACAGGGTGATGATGTCGAGGTTGGAGATCGCACTTACTGTCAACCCACAGTCAGCCAAGAGATGAGGTCAGCAGAGGAGGTGGAGGAGGATGCTAGTGATGACGAGGTCAGGTTTCGCCTTCCTGGACAGAGACGTAGTACTGGAAGCACGTCAACAACTGCATTCTCGAACACAACTCTGCCTCTGACCACAAGTCGTGGTGGCTCTTCAGGTTGCATGGGTGCTAAGCCTTGCATAGCCTGGGCATTTTTTCAGATCGATAAAGGTGACCCAACTCGTGTTATCTGTAACATTTGTCAGCAAAAGCTAAGTAGAGTCCAAAAAATACATAGTTTGAGTACTTCATGCATGAACCGGCACATGGATATGAAGCATAAGTTTCAGTGGGAAGCTCACTGTGCTACAATGTGGCCTAGCCGACCGGGCCAACCACCATCTACCACATGTTGTGCATCCACGGCCTCCTCATAATCTGTGACTGGGGGGACAGCAGTCACACCTGTTTTGGGATGCAGACCTGCCACCTCTTTACCCGCAACAGCCAGCGTGATTGGCAGGTCATCATTTTCTTTGGAGGTGGTAACACCAGCTGGTGTTCAACGCAGTCCGACATCGATAGCACCACTTTTGCATCAAGGCAACCTAACATGTCCACCTGCATCTTCCTCACAGACCGGCAGTTTGCCGGGGTCACCCTTCTCAACCGCGTCTAAGCACAACAGCCAGCCCTTAGTCCCTCAGATGTGGACAAGTAAAAGACCACTTCCTCTTAGCCATGAGAAAGCTAAGAGGTTGAATTTCACCATCTGCAAGCTCTTGGCTACAGAAATGCTTCCTTTCCGCCTGGGGGACACAAAGGATTTTCGAGACCTTATGTCGCAGTGCCCCAGTACCAGATGCCCAGTCAGCACTACTTCTCAAAGAAAGGTGTGCCTGCGCTCCACCAGCATGTCGCACACAACATCACCGCTTCTTTGAAAAACTCTGTGTGTGACAGGGTGCATTTCAACTCAGACACTTGGACGAGTAGGCATGGACAGGGGCGTTACATGTTGGTGACTGGGCACTGGGTAACAATGATGACAGCAGGACAAGGGGCTGCTGTCCAAGTCATGCAGTCCCCACGAGTTGTGCATCAATCCTCTTTATCTCAAAGTTTCTCCACTGCTTCTGCCTCCTCAACCTCCTCTCGGTCCTCCACCTGCAACCAAAGCCTGTCTGGTCATGCCACAAGCTTTCTAACTGCGAAGAAGGGATCCTGCACACCTCCTTACTATGCTGGCAGCAGGGCTCAACGTCATCAGGTGGTTTTTGCTTTGAAATGTCTGGGAAATGTGAGTCACACAGCTGAGGAGTTGTGGTCAGCTCTGGAGAACCAGTTTCATGAATGGTTGTCTCCACTGGACCTGAAACCAGGGAAGGCCGTGTGCGACAATGGTGCAAACCTGGGTGCGGCCCTTCACCGGGGCAATTTCACACACGTGCCTTGTTTGGTTCACGTGTTGAACCTGGTTGTCCAGCAATTTTTAGCCCTCTATCCAGGACTAGATGGCCTTCTGCAGAGGGCACGGTCGCTGTGTGCTCACTTCTGCCATTCGCGTCCCGCAGCTCAGCGACTTACATCTCTACAGAAGTCATTGGGCCTGCCACTTCACCGGCTAAAATGCGATGTGCCTACCCGGTTGAATTCAACTCTGCACATGTTGCAGCGACCGTGGCTTCACCGACAAGCCCTGGTGCAATATGTTGCGACGTATAGCCTGGGCCAACGAGATCCAGAGGTGGGGCAAATCACACTGGAGGAGTGGTCTCAGATCAGGGACCTATGCACCCTTCTGCACAGTTTTGAAATGGCGACGAAGATGTTTAGTGCTGACGATGCCATTATCAGCATGACTATTCCGGTCATTTACATGCTGGAGCACATGTTAAACAGAATTCGGAGTCAGGTGGTGGCACAAGAGGAGGTGGAAGAAGTAGAGGAGGAGGAGATGTATGCGGAAGGGCTAACATCTGCAAGGTCCAGACGGTCGGCAGCACCAAGGCAGCAGGCATGTGAGGGTGGGGGAGATGGTTTTACCAGGGCGCATGCTAGCAGCCAAACTAGTGAGGAAGGTGCAGGAGCCCAGGAAGAAGTGGAGGACGAAATGATGGAAGACTCATCAGATGAGGGAGACCTTGATCACATTTCTGTTGTGCGAGGTTGGGGGGAGAGGACAGAGGAAGGAAGCATGATTGTTACCTCGCCACGAACACAACAGGGACTTGGTGCTCCTGGATGCGCCAGACACATGAGTGCCTTCTTGCTGCACTACCTGCAACATGACCCTCGAATTGTGAGAATTATAAATAATCCTGACTACTGGGTTGCCACACTGTTAGATCCTTGGTACAAAAGTAAATTTGCAAAAATTATTCCTGCCATAGAAAGAGATGCACGCATGCAGGAGTATCAGCAGAGACTGTTACAGAATCTTACATGTGCTTTTCCCCAAAACACTAGTGGTGCACGTAGTGAATCTCACAGTTCCAACTTGCCAACCGTGGGACCGTCGAGTGTTCAGCTCTCAAAAGGTAACAGAAACACAGTATCTGCTGGTAACATCAATTTTGAGGAATCATTTCACCACTTTTTTAGCCCATCCTTTGCAAGGCCACAGGAGACAAGAAGTCTGACACATAGTCAACGCCTAGAGACGATGGTACAGGAGTATCTCCAAGTAATTATTGAAGCCATGACTGTGTCACTGGACCCTTGCTCTTTTTGGGCTTCCAATCTGGATAAATGTCCGGAGCTCGCCACTTAAGCCTTGGAGATCTTGTCATGCCCCGCAGCCAGCGTTCTGTCTGAACGTGTGTTCAGCGCTGCTGGTGGTGTGCTGACAGATAAGCCCACGCGGCTCTCCACTGATAATGTAGACAGACTCACGTTCATAAAGATGAACAAATCATGTATCCGAAATGACTTTTCTACCCCTGTGTCATCCTGGGGAGAGTAAAAGCTTGATGATTTGTTAAAATCACCTAACCAACCGTTTTAAGCTTTAAAATTACTAATCATGTTTATCTGTATCTTGGCTGGAAAATAATTTGGGCCTTGTAGCAGTGTGCAGTACAGATTCTATTAGGCCATCTATACTAAGCTCCACCAGCTTTCAAATTAATAATAATTTTTAGCTGCATCTAGCCCGGAAACAATTTTGTGGCTCCTAGATGCGCAGGACACATGAGTGCCTTCTTGCTGCACTACCTGCAACATGACCCTCAGATTGTCAGAATTCAAAGTAATCCTGACTGCTGGGTTGCCACACTCTTAGATCCCCCACACTCTTCGATCAACCTTTTCAATTTAATAAAGAACAAAAAAATGGTCATTTTTGAAATTATAAGCATTAGCAGGTTATTAGAAACTGAAATCAAACAGTTTTCAACTCAAAACTTAGTTCTAGGTGATGTTACATTTGCACATAGGATCCCTTGTTCGAAAGGAGCTTCTCAACTCTCTCGTCCATTGAATTTGTCAGGTTTTGGATGGTTTCTGCTTCAATTGTTTTGCATGAGGACAGAATACCCTCCCAGAGCTGTTGCTTAGATGTGAACTGCCTCCCGCCTTCATAGACACTCCTTTTGATGATGCTCCAGAGGTTCTGAATGGGGTTGAGGTCAGGGGAGCATAGGGGTCACACCATAACTTTGTCCCCTTTTATACCCATATCAGCCAGAGATGCAGATGTGTTATGTGCAGCATGAGACAGTGCATTATCATGCATGAAAATGACCTTGCTGCGGAATACACGGTTCTTCTTCTTGAACCATGGCAGGAAGTGCTGTTTGAGAAACTCCACATACATTATGGAGTTCATCTTTATCCCTTCAGGAATCCTAAAGGGGCCAACAATGTCTCTCCCCATGATTCTTGCCCAAAATATTACTCCACCTCCTCCTTGTTGGCGCCGTAGCCGTTTTTGCGTGGGGTGTCCATCAACCAGCCATCCTCCACTCCATCCATCTAGACCATCGAGCGTTGCACGGCACTCATCGGTGAGCAAAACCGTTTTGAAGTCAGTCTTCTTGTATTGTTTGGCCCACTGGAGCCGTTTCTGCTTGTGTGTAGTGGATAGGGGAGGTCGACAGGATGGCTTACGCACAGCTGCAAACCTCTGAAGGACTCTGCATCTTGTTGTTCGGGGGTCGTTGGAGGCACCAGCAGCTTCAAAAACTTGTCTGCTGCCATGACAAGGCTTTTTTGCCGCTGATCTTTTAACCTGACGTATTTGACTGTAGGAAAGAGTCCTCAATTTTCCCTTATCAGCACACACACGTGTGTACTGTGAATCAGCTACATACTTCTTGATTGTGCGATGATCAGGATGAAGTGTCTTGGCAATGTTGATTGTAGTCATGCCTTGACCTAAACACTCCACAATTTGTTGCTTCTCAGCAGCCGACTCATCCTTTTTCTTTCCCATTTTGGCAGAAAATGTAGACTGCTTAATAATGTGGGACAGCCTTCTTAAGTAGTCTTGCCTTTCATTGGACACACCTGCCAAACTAATTAGCACAGGTGTCTGCAATTGCTTACAGTGATATAAAGAGCCCTGACACACATCACCATCAATGAGTTTAACTGACAAACAAAAAAATTCTTCCCTTATCACTCCTAAACACTTTTTGCATAATAATTTGGAACACAATGTAGATGTGCTTTTCCACAAAACACCAGTGGTTCACGTAGTGAATCTTACAGTTCTAACTTGCCAACCGTGGTCTGTATGGAGTTGTTCAATAAAGGCCCCAAAATTAAGATAACAT
The DNA here is from genome assembly GCF_046119375.1 of Phyllobates terribilis. NCBI lineage: Eukaryota > Metazoa > Chordata > Amphibia > Anura > Dendrobatidae > Phyllobates > Phyllobates terribilis. The sequence continues at coordinate 784,390,838 of NW_027362762.1, forward strand.
AGACGGGAGAGGTCTCTATGAATATGAATTCCTAAGTATTTGATACCCTGTGAGGGCCAGGCAAAGGGAAAGTTGGACTGGATGGAATCCTGTATGGATTTGGGGAGGGAGACATCGAGGGCCTCAGACTTCGCTGCATTGATTTTAAAATTTGACCATGTAACAAATTGATCTATTTCAGCCATAACAGCAGGGATGGATATATGTGATTGAGTGATATATACTAGGACATCATCAGCAAATGCAGAGCACTTGTACTCGGTGCCTCCCACCTCAATCCACCTAATATTGGGGTTATGGTGAATTGATGAGAGCAGGTGCTCCGTCACTAGGATGTATAAGAGAGGGGACAGAGGACATCCCTGCTTTGTCCCATTGGTGATTATGAAAGGTGATGAAAATGTTCCATTTATCTTCAGCCTAGATGATGTATTGCGATACAGGGCCGTGATTTTTCTTTTAAAAGGGTCCCCTAGACCGCTACCCCAAGCTTTTTAAGGGAATAATATATGGAGTGCCAGGAGACTCTATGGAGTGCTTTCTCAGCATCCAATGAGAGTATCTAATTACAAATTTTTAACTGCATCTAGCCCAGGAAATTCTTTGTGCCCAGTAGCGGTGTCTGCTAGTCAGCGGATTATCCCAGCTGTTAAGCAAGCTACACCACCTGTAGTTTGGACACTTAATTTTTTCAAAGGAAATGGTTTGGGCCCCCGGGACACTCAGTGAAGAGCATCGGGGAGGCACCCCAAGGCATGGGGGCTGGGACTGGCGGTAGGACGCCTTGCGGTGTACCGCCAAGCTCGATCCTTATAAAAGCTTTTTAACTGCAACAGCTTTAGTGGACGCTACTGGAGCTGGAATTACGCGGCTGCTGGCATGAGACTTGCCCTCCAATAGATCCTTGTAAAAGGATTTAAAGTGTATTCCTTCAAATTAGAGAGACAATATAAATGAAAAAGCTTAGACCTGCCTCCACCGCAATGCGGCTCGCTCGACCCACCAGCGGACAGGCACCAGTATTGGGAGAGGGGGGCTGGCCGTCAGGGTCCACTGCAGCTCTGGCACAAACCCGGCGACACGGAGGTCGCACGGGCAGGAACGGACTGGCCGTGTCGGCTTCTCACTTTTTTGGTCTTAGAAGGGCATGACATGCCTATATCTGTGTCTCCCCCTCCTTTTACTCCTCCACCTCTTATCTTTTCGCATGACTATATGTACTTGTCACTTTTCCATGTGTTAGTTGTGTCTTCTGAGCAGTTTGTCAGCTTTTGGACACCTTTGAAGGTGTTTTCTATGTGTTTCTATGTGTTTTTGTTTGCCTGCCATTGGTTTTATCGGTGTCCGACGGTGTTCGGCGAACTGTTCGACGAACAGTTCGGCGAACATACGGGTGTTCGACGAAGAGTTCGGCGAACATACGGGTGTTCGACGAACCGAACCGAACTCGAACACTACGGGGGTGGCTCAACACTAGTTAAGAACTGAGCAAAGTATTTTTTTCCTGTGGATGAGGCCTATATAACATAGAATATATGCTCCAATATATTTAAAACTCAGATCTAGCCTGCTAAATCACGTTAGGATCAGCAAAAAATATATTTTTTTGACTCTGCATAAGCTTTGCATACAGCTGAATTTCACTGCCACTAAAGGACTAGGTGGCTTATAGCAAAGTGTTACACGTTTGTGGCAGAAAAAAATATTTTTTGGATTCTGGCTAGCAACAGAAACAATTTTTTTTTACTCTGAAAACAGCTGAACTTCAACACCACTAATGTAGTAGGTGGCTTTTAGCAGAGTGTATCACATTTGCAACACAAAAAAACTTTTGTGGACTCTGCCTAGCAAGACAAAAAATCTTTTTTTGTACTCTGAAAACAGCTGAAGTTCAACGCCACTAAAATAGTAGATGGCTTATAGCAGAGTGTATCACATTTGAGACACAAAAAAATCTTTTGTGGACTCTGCCTGGCAGCAGAATTAATATATCTTTTTAATTGTGCATACAGCTGAATTTCACCCACCAAAAAAATGATAAAGTGGGCCACCACAGCTTGCACTATCACATTAGCAAATGAAAAAAAAGGTTTTTTTGTGCTCTGCACTGAGAAACTCTGCAGAGTCTGTAGACAGCTGAATTTCAACCCCACAAAATCAAAAGGTGGGCTACAAGGGCTTGCTTCCATTATCACATTAGCAAGTGCAAAAATAGATTGAAGGTATACTCGTGCATACAGCACAATACAACCAGTGAACAACACAGTTCTATGCCATGTGCATTGCTGTTTCTGTCTGAATGTCAGTAACAACACAAGAAAAAAAAAGTGATGCAAGGTCGATTTCATAGGTACAAAGCAAAGGACTTATCTACTCTATCTGACATCCATACAAGCGCCCATCTATCTAGCTAATATCTCTCATTACACAGGAGCACACTCAGGAGCGTCTGTCACCGGCAATAGCATGGATAAAATGGCGCTGAGGAAACATGTCAACTTTTTATATTGAGAGGACATGTGATTTCAGCAGCCCATGGCAGAAGCCCTTGTGTCTGGACAATGTGGATGCTTCCTGCGCTGTGATTGGCTAGTAGCGCTTTCCTCACTTGAAGTTACAGGTAACAAAAAAAATATTACAAGTGCGCCGCTGATCTGACCTGTTCTGGGCTATCACAAGCCCCCCACTCATCTAACACGTCCCCCCGCTCATCATACACAAGCACTATGCTAGCAAAACTGTTAAGAACACTGTAGTTGCCCTGCATTCACGTCCCCGCACTTATTCGTCGAACTGTGCAGATTTTCCCGAATTTAAGAAAAAATGCTCGCCTTTCTGATCACGAATCGGAATGTGCCACATTCATGTCGAACCTAAGTTTGGAGATCGGATTTCAAACATATTCACACATCACTAGTTGTAGGTTTATCCCCAAATATAACATAATTATTAAACCATTACTGGGATAATAATAAAGAAAGGGTTTTACAACAAAATGTTAAGGGGACAGTTATTAAAACTGAATGAGTATGTGATCAAAGCCACTTTATCTGTGAAAATAATAATATTGAAGTGTTCCTAAAATGTCATGGACCACTTGGCAAACCTATAATTACCCTACCTTTGTCCCAATCTTTCAAACTAATGGTCTCAGATTTATAATTAGACCCTGCTATGAATAGTCATGAGGAAGGTGGAGAAGGCTCCACTTTCTCATTTATCAATATTTGCAGATGTGGACAAAATTGTTGGTACCTTTCTTTTAAAGAAATAAAAACTCATAAACTGACAAAAGTACATTTCAATGTAAATCTATTGAATAACAACTAAACAAAATCAGACATTGCTTTTGAATTGTGGTTCAACAGAAATAAAAGCTAATGGAAATGTCCGGAACAAAAATTATGATACCCATAGAAAAGATTGAAAATAGTTTGACCATAGGGACATGTTAAACTAAGGTGTCCTGTTTGCCTCAGAAGTGTCTACAAAATTGTAACCAGTCAGTCTGACTATTTAAAGAGTGAAAAGTAGTTACTATACTGTTTGGTATCATAGTGTGCACCTCACTGAACATGGACCTATTAGAAATTTTAATTTAGAAATATTAATCCAAATCTGGAGGTTCTAAGGAAAGCTGCATGTAAATCACAACCTTTGATACAAAGATGCTTAATTAAAATCTCAATTTCTAGACCCCCCACTTTTGTGTTTTAGGCAGCCCCCAACTCTAAGAAGCATCGCAGTCAGAAGTTCGCTGTTCGCTCGAAAAACAACAGGAAGCTTTCCCTACAACCAGAAAAAAATGTAAATTCTGTAAATTTATAATGACAACAGACAAGATAAAAATTCCCAAATCATATCAGGACTGCAAGATCCCCGGTCCATTCAGCTGCATCACATCTAATGTAGTGTAATTAATTATAAGTACCAAATATCTAACTTGGGGTCTGTATGTAAGTGAGACAGAACAAAATCTTATCCCAAGGATGAATTCACATTGCCATGAAATAAAAGAAAAAAGACTAGATCTACCTGTGGCCAAACCTTTTTGTATCCCTGATCACTGCATCATGGATATGAAATTGCTTTTATTGAAAGGTAACTTCAAATCTCAGGGACAGAAAAGTCTGGAAGTGCAAACTTATGATGACATTTGACACATTCAGAGGATGAATTAATATGTGACATGGACTTATGTCTTTCTACATCAATTAAGAAATGTGCTTCTCTGACCATTTGGGGGCATCACAACCCTGGACCTCAATCGGAAGACAATAAAAGTTTCCTACTCCTTATCTATGAACTCCTCCAATATTTAATGCCACAACTGTTTTTCCCCATCCCATACTGATATTTCATGTCACTTGTCTTAATTTACTGCATTATTCCTGTGTCCTGTTGTGTATAAATATGTGACTGTTCAGATTTTGTGTTACACTATGCCTGATGAAGAGACCTGAGTAGTTTTGAAAACTTGATATTTGTTACCGTCTTTTCAGTTAGCCATTAAAAGGTATCAATCACTGAGCATTATCAAATTTTTTTAATTTTTCAATTTATGCACAATCATTTTAAAGGAAATGGCTATAAGACCATCTCCAAACAGCTTGATGTTCTTGTTACTTCAGTTAACCCCTTTAAAGCCCACGACTTACTAATACGTATCTGTGCCCTGGGACTTAAGAGCCTGATAGGTATTAGTTAGTCTTGGCGATCGCACCCGCACACAGGCTCCCGCATCACTCAAGGCACATTAAGCCCCGCAATGCTGCGATCAAAGCCAATCGCTGCATTGCAGTGGCAAGGGGAGGTGATCGGGATTAGAGATGAGCGTTGTTCTACTCGAACTGTTCGCCAATCTCAAATTCGAGCTGTTTTGGGCGGTGTTCGAGCCGTTCGGCGAACAAGAACAATTTGAGAAAAATTTGGCCTGTTCGAGGTTATGTTCGATAACTGTTCGTGCACCAAAATCATAACTGGATTTTTTCTCAGTAATGATGAAAATTAATGTTAATACGCAGTTTGAGTGTACAGCGGGGTGGGGGGAGGGGCAGGGGATGGATCACTGCAGGAACAATGAAGATCTCCATTTTTTTTTTCTCTTTCCCGCATTTACAGTGGGGAGGTGCAATCTGTCAGCCTATCAGCAGCGCACACACGGAGCGAAGTGCTTTTTTTCACACAAGCAAGGGCATGTGTCATTGGCAGTGTATGTCACATGTCCTTGCCCTATAAGACCAAGCCATTTTCCCCGTCGCCACCATTTTCTCACTGCTGCAGCTGCGTGTTAGATGGCACCGCTGTTGCTGTGTGCGCTATACCTTGTTAATTTCAAGCCAATTTTCGCACAAATCTACAGATAGCTTGGGAGTAGGGAATAGTTGTGATTGCAGTCCTTTTAAGGACTAGGTTACAGCATTTCCTACGACTTTTATCAGGCAGGTCTGTGCTCTTAAATAGATAGATTGTGGGAGTAAAGACTAATTGTAATTGGAGTCCTTTTCAGGACTAGGTTACATCAGTTCCTATCAGTTTTTGCCAGGCAGGTCTGTGCCAGTGCTGTGCAAGTTTTTTTCACAGCATTTGGCTGAATCTAGCAAAGCTAATCCTTTTTGGCCTATTGCAGAGTGTGTTAGTCAGTGGAGTAGCCTATCTGTGTTGCAAGATATACCACCTGTGTATAGAATACCAATTTTTTTACTGCACCTAGTGAAGTAAAATCTTTTGGGCATAGCATCATTCTATTAGTCCATCTATACTGACCTCCATCAGGTTGCAAATTGAATATAATTTTTTTCTGCATCTAGCTCTGAAAAAATATTGGGCTTCTAGCTGTGTGTGGGACTTGTTGTATTAGTCCATCTATACTGACCTCCATCAGGTTGCAAACTGAATATATTTTTTTCTGCATCTACCTCTGAAAAAATATTGGGCTTCTAGCTGTGTGTGGGACTTGTTCTATTTGTCCATCTATACTGACCTCCATCAGGTTGCAAATTGAATATAATTTTTTTCTGCATCTAACCCAGCCAATAGTTTTGGCCTAATACCACAGTTTGGCCACTCAGCTCTGCTCGGTTCCCATCCATTGTTTTTTTGTGCAAACAACTCCAGAGTTGTGAATTAGTTAACCACCAAAATGAATGGAAAAAGGCCTGCTGCTGGTGGACAGGGGAATAGGCGTGTTGGGAAGGGGAAAAAAGGTTGTGTCCGTGGGGTAGGTGTTAAAGCAACAGTAACATCTGCAGAAGAAAGACCATCTTCCAGCCAAACTAAAATGTCTACTTCTTTTAGCGGACAATGTGATAAGATCCCTTTCTTACGGCCACGCCAATCGCTACAAATTCCAGATGAGGCACAAAAACAGCAGGTGCTTCAACGGATATCAAGTGCTCCTTTAAGTGGGCTCTACTCCACATCAACTTCAACATCACAAATTCTCCAGTCCTCAAAGGTGTCACCCCAATCGCACTTGCTTCCTCACAGCTCCCAAATCTCCAGCTGCCCGTCTGAGTATGAGGTAGAAAAGATGGTTGAGTCTGCAGAGCTGTTTACTCATACTATAGCCTGGGAATCAGAGGTCGACTCCAGCGCTTCTGTGAATCCAGACGAGGAAATGATCTGCACTGATGCCCAGAATCTTTATTAGTCGGATCCAGGACCAGACGCAGAAGGTTCTGACCATAATGTAGACCCTCATTCCCAAACTGTAACTCCTGTTGGTGGAGACAATGAGGAAGACGATGATAAGACTCAAATACCTGATTGGAGCGACAACTTTAGTTTTTTGTCAGGGCAGGAACAGGTTGGCTCTGAGGACGACGGGTGGGATAACGCACAGGGTGTTGATGATGAGGTTGGAGATCCCACTTACTGTCAACCCACAGTCAGCCAAGAGATGAGGTCAGCAGAGGAGGTGGAGGAAGATGCTAGTGACGACGAGGTCAGGTTGCGCCTTCCTGGACAGAGACATAGTACTGGAAGCACGTCAACAACTGCATCCTCAAACACAACTCTGCCTCTCACCACAAGTCGTGGTGGCTCTTCAGGTCGCATGGGTGCTAAGCCTTGCATAGCCTGGGCATTTTTTCAGATCGATAAAGATGACCCAACTCGTGTTATCTGTAACATTTGTCAGCAAAAGCTAAGTAGAGGCCAAAAAATACATAGTTTGAGTACTTCATGCATGAACCGGCACATGGACATGAAGCATAAGTTGCAGTGGGAAGCTCAGTGTGCTACAATGCGGCCTAGCCGGCCGGGCCAACCACCGTCTGCCATATCTTGTGCATCCACGGCCTCTTCATCCTCTGTGACTGGGGGGACAGCAGTCACACCTGTTTTGGGACGCAGACCTGCCACCTCTTTACCCGCAACAGCCAGCGTGATTGGCAGGTCATCATTTTCTTTGGAGGTGGTAACACCAGCTGGTGTTGAGCGCTGTCCGACATCGATAGCACCACCTTTGGATCAAGGCAACCTAACATGTCCGCCTGCATCTTCCTCACAGACCGGCAGTTTGCCGGGGACACCCTTATCAACCCCGTCTAAGCACAATAGCCAGCCCTCGGTCCCTCAGATGTGGACAAGTAAAAGACCATTTCCTCCTAGCCATGAGAAAGCTAAGAGGTTGAATTTCACCAACTGCAAGCTCTTGGCTACAGAAATGCTGCCTTTCCGCCTGGTGGACACAGAGGATTTTCGAGACCTTATGTCCGTCGCAGTGCCCCAGTACCAGATGCCCAGTCGGCACTACTTCTCAAAGAAAGGTGTGCCTGCGCTCCACCAGCATGTCGCACACAACATCACCGCTTCTTTGAGAAACTCTGTGTGTGACAGGGTGCATTTCACCACAGACACTTGGACGAGTAGGAATGGACAGGGGCGTTACATGTCGCTGACTGGGCACTGGGTAACTATGGTGACAGCAGGACAAGGGGCTGCTGTCCAAGTCTTGCAGTCCCCACGAGTTGTGCATCAATCCTCTTTATGTCAAAGTTACTCCACTGCTTCTGCCTCCTCAACCTCCTCTCGGTCTTCCACCTGCACCCAAAGCCTGTCTGGTCATGCCACAAGCTTTCTAACTGCGCAGAAGGGATCCTGCACACCTCCTTACTATGCTGGCAGTAGGGCTCAACGTCATCAGGCGGTTTTTATATTGAAATGTCTGGGAAATGTGAGTCACACAGCTGAGGAGTTGTGGTCAGCTCTGGAGAACCAATTTCATGAATGGTTGTCTCCACTGGACCTGAAATCAGGGAAGGCCGTGTGCGACAATGCTGCAAACCTGGGTGCGGCCCTTCGCTGGGGCAATGTCACACACGTGCCTTGTATGGTTCATGTGTTGAACCTGGTTGTCCAGCAATTTTTAGCCCACTATCCCAGACTAGATGGCCTTCTGCAGAGGGCACGGTCGCTGTGTGCTCACTTCCTCCGTTCGCATCCCGCAGCTCAGCGACTTACATCTCTACAGAAGTCGTTGGGCCTGCCACTTCACCGGCTAAAATGCGATGTGCCTACCCGGTGGAATTCAACTCTGCACATGTCGCAGCGACTGTGGCAGCACCGACAAGCCCTGGTGCAATACATTCTGACGTATAGCCTGGGCCAACGAGATCCAGAGGTGGGGCAAATCACGCTTGAGGAGTGGTCTCAGATCAGGGACCTATGCACCCTTCTGCACAGTTTTGAAATGGCGACGAAGATGTTTAGTGCTGACGATGCCATTATCAGCATGACTATTCCGGTGATTTACATGCTGGAGCACATGTTAAACAGAATTCGGAGTCAGGTGGTGGCACAAGAGGAGGTGGAGGAAGTAGAGGAGGAGGAGTTGTATGCGGAAGGGCTAACATCTGCAAGGTCCAGACGGTCGGCAGCACCAAGGCGGCAGGCATGTGAGGGTGGGGAGATGGTTTTACCAGGGCGCATGGTAGCAGCCAAACTAGTGAGGAAGGTGCAGGAGCCCAGGAAGAAGTGGAGGACGAACTGATGGAAGACTCATCAGATGAGGGAGACCTTGATCACATTTCTGTTGTGCGAGGTTGGGGGGAGAGGACAGAGGAAGGAAGCATGATTGTTACCTCGCCACCAACACAACAGGGACTTGGTGCTCCTGGATGCGCAACACACATGAGTGCCTTCTTGCTGCACTACCTGCAACATGACCCTCGAATTGTGAGAATTAGAAATAATCCTGACTACTGGGTTGCCACACTGTTAGATCCCCGGTACAAAAGTAAATTTGCAGAAATTATTCCTGCCATAGAAACGGATGCACGCATGCAGGAGTATCAGCAGAGACTGTTGCAGAATCTTACATGTGCTTTTCCACAAAATACCAGTGGTGCACGTAGTGAATCTCACAGTTCCAACTTGCCAACCGTGGGACCGTCAAGTGTTCAGCACTCAAACCGTAACAGAACCACAGTATCTGCTGGTAACATCAATTTTGCGGAATCATTTCACCACTTTTTTAGCCCATCCTTTGCAAGGCCACAGGAGACAAGAAGTCTGACACATAGTCAACGCCTAGAGACGATGGTACAGGAGTATCTCCAAGTAAACATTGAAGCCATGACTGTGTCACTGGACCCTTGCTCTTTTTGGGCTTCCAATCTGGATAAATGGCCGGAGCTAGCCACTTACGCCTTGGAGATCTTGTCATGCCCCGCAGCCAGCGTTCTGTCTGAACGTGTGTTCAGCGCTGCTGGTGGTGTGCTGACAGATAAGCGCACGCGGCTCTCCACTGATAATGTAGACAGACTCACGTTAATAAAGATGAACAAATCATGGATCCGAAATGACTTTTCTACCCCTGTGTCATCCTGGGGAGAGTAAAAGCTTGATGATTGGTTAAAATCACCCTACCAACCGTTTTAAGCTTTCAAATTACTAATCATGTTTATCTGTATCTTGGCTGGAAAATAATTTGAGCTTTGTAGCAGTGTGCAGCACTGATTCTATTAGGCCATCTATAATAAGCTCCACCAGATTTAAAATTACTAATCATGTTTATCTGTATCTTGACTGGAAAATAATTTGGGCTTTGTAGCAGTGTGCAGCACTGATCCTATTAGGCCATCTATACTAAAGTTTCACCAGATTTAAAATTAATAAGAATTTTTAGCTGCATCTAGCCCGGAAAATAATTTTGGGGCTCCGAGATGCGCAATACACATAAGTGCCTTCTTGCTGCACTACCTGCAGCATGACCCTCATATTGTCAGAATTCGAAGTAATCATGACTACTGGGTTGCCACACTCTTAGATCCCAGAAACGTATCGATCAACCTTTTCATTTTAATAAAGACCAAAAAAATGGTCATTTTTGAAATTATAAGCATTAGCAGGTTGTTAGAAACTGAAATCAAACAGTTTTCAACTCAAAACTTTATTCTAGGTGATGTTACATTTTCACATAGGACCCCTTGTTCGAAAGGAGCTTCTGAACTCTCTCGTCCATTGAATTTGTCAGGTTTTGGATGGTTTCTGCTTCAATTGTTTTGCATGAGGACAGAATACCCTCCCAGAGCTGTTGCTTAGATGTGAACTGCCTCCCGCCATCATAGACACTACTTTTGATGATGCTCCAAAGGTTCTAAATGGGGTAGAGGTCAGGGAAGCATGGGGTCACACCATAAGATTGTCCCCTTTTATGCCCATATCAGCCAGAGATGCAGATGTTTTATGTGCAGCATGAGATGGTGCATTATCATGCAAAAAAATGATCTTGCTGTGAAATACACGGTTCTTCTTCTTGAACCATGGCAGGAAGTGCTGTTTGAGAAAATCCACATACATTATTGAGTTCATCTTTAGCACCTTCAGGGATCCTAAAGGGGCCGACAATCTCTCTCCCCATGATTCCAGCCCAAAACATTACTCCACCTCCTCCTTGTTGGCGCTGTAGCCGTGTTTGCGTGGGGTGTCCATCAACCAGCCATCCTCCACTCCATCCATCTGGACCATCGAGCGCTGCACGGCACTCATCCATGAACAAAACAGTTTTGAAATCAGTCTTCATGTAATGTTTGGCCCACTGGTGCCGTTTCTGCTTGTGTGAAGTGGATAGAGGAGGATGGCGTATGCACAGCTGCAAACCTCTGAAGGACCCTGCATCTTGTTGTTCGGGGGACGTTGGAGGCACCAGCAGCTTCAAAAACTTGTCTGCTGCTATGACAAGGCTTTTTTGCCGCTGCTCTTTCAACCTGACGTAATTGCCTGTAGGAAAGAGTCCTCAATTTGCCCTTATCAGCACGCAAACGTGTGTACTGTGAATCAGCTACATACTTCTTGATTGCCAAGACACTTCATCCTGATCATCGCACAATGTTGATTGTAGTCATGCCTTGACCTAAACACTCCACAATTTGTTGCTTCTCAGCAGCCGACACATCCTTTTTCTTTCCCATTTTGGCAGAAAATGTAGGCTGCTTAATAATGTGAGACAGCCTTCTTAAGTAGTCTTGCCTTTCATTGGACACACCTGCCAAACTAATTAGCACAGGTGTCTGCAATTGCTTACAGTGATATAAAGAGCCTTGACACATCACCATCAATGAGTTTAACTGACAAACAAACAAATTCTTCCCTTATCACTCCTATACACTTTTTGCATAATAATTTGGAACACAGTGTACATGTGCTTTTCCACAAAACACCAGTGGTTCACGTAGTGAATCTTACAGTTCTAACTTGCCAACCGTGGTCTGTATGGAGTTGTTCAGTAAAGGGCCCAAAATTAAGATAACATAGATGAGAGAGGTCTCTATGAATAGGAATTCCTAAGTATTTGATACCCTGTGAGGGCCAGGCAAAGGGAAAGTTGGACTGGATGGAATCCTATATGGATTTGGGGAGGGAGACATCGAGGGCCTCAGACTTCGCTGCATTGATTTTAAAATTTGACCATGTAACAAAGTGATCTATTTCAGGCATAACAGCATGGATGGATATATGTGATTGAGTGATATATACTAGGACATCATCAGCAAATAGAGAGCACTTGTACTCGGTGCCTCCCACCTCAATCCACCTAATATTGGGGTTATGGCGAATTGATGAGAGCAGGTGCTCCGTCACTAGGATGTATAAGAGAGGGGACAGAGAACATCCCTGCCTTGTCCCATTGGTGATTGTGAAAGGTGATGAAAATGTTCTGACGCGCCCCCTGGGCCTTGGGACACCCGGAGCCGGACCCTTTTTGGTGGATGCTGGTGGTTGTAGTCTCCGTGGCGGCGACCCAGTTCCGTGGCTCAGGGCGGTCAAACCAGTGGCGGAACTATTTATGTGGTTTTGATGTTTAAATGTCCGACTACGCCACCCGTGGATTGCGGTCAGAGTGAACCGCCGCTCCAGGGCATACCGCTGAGGCTGGTGTTGTGGGTGCAGCAGAGCGTAGCATAACTCCCCATGGGAGGAGTATAGCCTCAGGGCAATGTATGCGGAGGATGGGGGTGATGGTGCAGGGCAGCAGCAGTAACGACACGGAGTCAGTGATGCAGTCCAGGGCCTTTACTCACAGTTCTTATTATCCAGACCACGACTGCAGGTAACGGCTGCCCACTTCGTACTGTGCTCACCAGGTGAGGGGCTCAGACAACTCCCAGATAACTTTGGAGCGCTTCACAGGACCCCCTTTGTGTGTCCTTTGTCTGGACTTTCTTACCAACCCTTCTGTCCGGCTGCCTCGGGCCTCCTCTTGGTAAACTTGGCGCCAGTTTCCCTGACCCTATGTGGTGCCTTCCTAGCGGGTGTAGCGAGGGGCTGCGCCACATAAAATGTCACAGCCTCCTGTTTCTAGCTGAGGGTCATTTCCTGCCTCCACTAGTTTTGGGGACCGGTCTCCCCCTTTGGCCTGACGCCTCCACGCAGGTGGATTCGGGCGTGCGGTGGCGACTCGCCCGTCCGCACCCCTGGGATCCCTTCGTTCCTCATTCCTGGAGCCTTCTCCGCTCCTCCCCTAGACCCCTACCCCAAGCTTTTTAAGAGAATCATATATGGTGTGCCAGTAGACTCTATGGAATGCTTTCTCAGCATCCAACGAGAGTATCTAATTACAAATTTTTAACTGCATCTAGCCCAGGAAATACTTTGTGCCTAGTAGCAGTGTCTGCTAGTCAGCGGATTATCCTGGCTGTTAAGCAAGCTACACTACCTGTAGTTTGGACACTTAATTTTTTCAAAAGGAAATGCTTCAGGACCACGGGATACTCAGTGAAGAGCATCAGGAGGCACCCCAAGGCATAGGGGCTGGGGTGAATAATATTCATTGATGCGTACTTTATATTTTTATTTTTGGTGGACTATTTTTTTTTGTTTTTTTTTAAATATTTTTACAATTTTTTTTATGTTTTTTTTTTCATTTTTAAACACTTTTTTTTTACTTTTATTCTTTGTCCCACTAAGGGACTTTAAATTTTTTTATTCTGATCGCCTGTATAGTATAGGGATGGAGCACAATCCCTTTGCTTTACAGTCTGTCAGCGCTGCAGATGCAGAAGATACTTTGGTCATGCACTGCGCATGACTAAAATATCTTCCTGCTGTCTGGTGACCTGGATCTTGTCATGACGACATCAAGTCGTCATGACAAACATCCGGGAAGCCGCGGCAGACATCGCTGGATGGCGGCAGGAGAGGTGAATATCCCGATTAGTGTTGAGCCACCCCCGTAGTGTTCGAGTTCGGTTCGGTTCGTCGAACTGTTCGTCGAACACCTTCGAACACCGTTAAAACCAATGGCAGGCAAACAAAAACACATAGAAACACATAGAAAACACCTTCAAAGGTGTACAAAAGCTGACAAACTGCTCAGAAGACACATCTAACACATGGAAAAGTGACAAGTACATATAGTCATGCGAAAAGAAAAGAGGTGGAGGAGTAAAAGGAGGGGGAGACACAGATATAGGCATGTCATGCCCTTCTAAAAATCCAAAAAGTGAGAAGCCGACACGTTCAGTCCGCTCCTGCCCGTGCCACCTCCGCATCGCCGGGTTTGTGCCAGAGCCGCGGTGAACCCTGACGGCCAGCCCCCCTCTCCCAACTCTGGTGCCTGTCCGCTGGTGGGTCGAGCGAGCCCCCCAGTGGTGGAGGCAGCTCTAAGCTTTTTAATTTAAATTGTCTCTCTAATTTGAATGAATACACTTTAAATCCATTTACAAGGATCTATTGGAGGGCAAGTCTCATGCCAGCAGCCGCGTAATTCCAGCTCCAGTAGCGTCCACTAAAGCTGCTGCAGTTAAAAAGCTTTTATAAGGATCGAGCTCGGCTGTCCACCGCAAGGCATCCTACTGCCAGTCCCAGCCCCTATGCCTTGGGGTGCCTCCTGATGCTCTTCACTGAGTATCCCGTGGTCCCGAAGCATTTCCTTTGAAAAAATTAAGTGTCCAAACTACAGGTGGTGTAGCTTGCTTAACAGCCGGGATAATCCGCTGACTAGCAGACACTGCTACTAGGCACAAAGTATTTCCTGGGCTAGATGCAGTTAAAAATTTGTAATTAGATACTCTCATTGGATGCTGAGAAAGCATTCCATAGAGTCTCCTGGCACGCCATATATGATTCTCTTAAAAAGCTTGGGGTAGAGGTCTAGGGGACCCTTTTATAGCCAAAATCACGGCCCTGTATCACAATACGTCACCTAGGCTGAAGATAAGTGGAACTGTAGCACCCTGAGGGCTCGGTTGCTACAGAGGTATTGCACCTCACCCATAGGTGTGATATCTCACTCTCAGGTAAGGATGGAGTGTGGATCAGGACCCAACACCTGCATGCATTACACCACATTGCCGTGAGGCAGGGCGACCAATATGCCTCTGAGATGGGCACGACAGTCCCTGTCCCTGGCTGGAGTGGGGGGAGGGAACACTGAGGAAGGGGAACCCTGTAGTGCAGGAGCAGGGAGGAAGCAGTTTCTGGGTGCATTGAGAAGGGAGTATAAAAGGTGGGCACCATCTTAGTTCAGTTCAGAGAAGTCTGAGCAGAAGTGGCAGGGAGCAGGGGCTCTGCATGAGCTCTGCTCTGGAGGCGGGCCTAGTAACAGAGGCCCAGGCCTGGAAGAGGGAGAAGGAAGGAAGAGGAGCGGAGAAGGCTCCAGGAACGAGGAATGAAGGAATCCCAGGGGTGTGGACCGGCGAGTCACCACCGCACGCCCGAATCCACCTGCGTGGAGGGGTCAGGCCAAAGGGGGAGACCGGTCCCCGAAACTTCTGGAGGCAGGAAACGACCCTCAGCTAGAAACCGGAGGCTCTGACATTTTATGTGGCGCAGCCCCTCGCTACACCCGCTAGGAAGGCACCACATAGGGTCAGGGAAACTGGCGCCAAGTTTACCAAGAGGAGGCCCGAGGCAGCCGGACAGAAGGGTTGGTAAGAAAGGCCAGACAAAGGACACACAAAGCGGGTTCTGTGAAGCGCTCCAAAGTTATCTGGAAGTTGCCTGAGCCCCTCACCTGGTGAGCACAGTACGACGTGGGCAGCCGTTACCTGCAGACGTGGTCTGGATAATAAGAACTGTGAGTAAAGGCCCTGGACTGCATCACTGACTCCGTGTCATTACTGCTGCTGCCCTGCACCATCACCCCCATCCTCGGCATACACTGCCCTGAGGCTATACTCCTCCCGTGGGGAGTTATGCTACGCTCTGCTGCACCCACAACACCAGCCTCAGTGGTCTGCCCTGCAGCAGCGGTTCACTCTGACCGCAATCCACGGGTGGCGTAGTCGGACATTTAAACATCAAAACCACATAAATAGTTCCGCCACTGGTTTGACCACCCTGAGCCACGGAACCGGGTCGCCGCCACGAAGACTACAACCACCAGCATCCACCAAAAAGGGTCCGGCTCTGGGTGTCCCAAGGACCAGGGGGTGCATCAGAACATTTTCATCACCTTTCACAATCACCAATGGGACAAGGCAGGGATTTCCTCTGTCCCCTCTCTTATACATCCTAGTGACTGAGCACCTGCTCTCATCAATTCGCCATAACCCCAATATTAGGTGGATTGAGGTGGAAGGCACCGAGTACAAGTGCTCTCTATTTGCTGATGATGTCCTAGTATATATCACTCAATCACATATATCCATCCATGCTGTTATGGCTGAAATAGATCACTTTGTTACATGGTCAAATTTTAAAATCAATGCAGCGAAGTCTGAGGCCCTCGATGTCTCCCTCCCCAAATCCATATAGGATTCCATCCAGTCCAACTTTCCCTTTGCCTGGCCCTCACAGGGTATCAAATACTTAGGAATTCCTATTCATAGAGACCTCTCCCATCTATGTTATCTTAATTTTGGGCCCTTTATTGAACAACTCCATACAGACCACGGTTGGCAAGTTAGAACTGTAAGATTCACTACGTGAACCACTGGTGTTTTGTGGAAAAGCACATGTACACTGTGTTCCAAATTATTATGCAAAAAGTGTTTAGGAGTGATAAGGGAAGAATTTGTTTGTTTGTCAGTTAAACTCATTGATGGTGATGTGTGTCAGGGCTCTTTATATCACTGTAAGCAATTGCAGACACCTGTGCTAATTAGTTTGGCAGGTGTGTCCAATGAAAGGCAAGACTACTTAAGAAGGCTGTCTCACATTATTAAGCAGCCTACATTTTCTGCCAAAATGGGAAAGAAAAAGGATGTGTCGGCTGCTGAGAAGCAACAAATTGTGGAGTGTTTAGGTCAAGGCATGACTACATTCAACATTGTGCAATGATCAAGATGAAGTGTCTTGGCAATCAAGAAGTATGTAGCTGATTCACAGTACACACGTGTGCGTGCTGATAAGGGCAAATTGAGGACTCTTTCCTACAGGCAATTACGTCAGGTTAAAAGAGCAGCGGCAAAAAAGCCTTGTCATAGCAGCAGACAAGTTTTTGAAGCTGCTGGTGCCTCCAACGTCCCCCGAACAACAAGATGCAGGGTCCTTCAGAGGTTTGCAGCTGTGCATACGCCATCCTGTCGACCTCCTCTATCCACTTCACACAAGCAGCAACGGCTCCAGTGGGCCAAACATTACATGAAGACTGATTTCAAAACTGTTTTGTTCACGGATGAGTGGCGTGCAGCGCTCGATGGTCCAGATGGATGGAGTGGAGGATGGCTGGTTGATGGACAACCCACGCAAACACGGCTACAGCGCCAACAAGGAGGAGGTGGAGTAATGTTTTGGGCTGGAATCATGGGGAGAGAGATTGTCGGCCCCTTTAGGATCCCTGAAGGCGCTAAAGATGAACTCCATAATGTATGTGGATTTTCTCATACAGCACTTCCTGCCATGGTTCAAGAAGAAGAACCGTGTATTTCACAGCAAGATCATTTTTTGCATGATAATGCACCATCTCATGCTGCACATAAAACATCTGCATCTCTGGCTGATATGGGCATAAAAGGGGACAAACTTATGGTGTGACCCCCATGCTCCCCTGACCTCTACCCCATTCAGAACCTCTGGAGCATCATCAAAAGGAGTGTCTATGATGGCGGGAGGCAGTTCACATCTAAGCAACAGCTCTGGGAGGGTATTCTGTCCTCATGCAAAACAATTGAAGCAGAAACCATCCAAAACCTGACAAATTCAATGGACGAGAGAGTTCAGAAGCTCCTTTCGAACAAGGGGTCCTATGTGAAAATGTACAATCACCTAGAATAAAGTTTTGAGTTGAAAACTGTTTGATTTCAGTTTCTAATAACCTGCTAATGCTTATAATTTCAAAAATGACCATTTTTTTGGTCTTTATTAAAATGAAAAGGTTGATCGAAAAGTTTGGGGGATCTAAGAGTGTGGCAACCCAGTAGTCATGATTACTTCGAATTCTGGCGAATTCTGACAATATGAGGGTGTCTTGCGCATCTCGGAGCCCCAAAATTATTTTCCGGGCTAGATGCAGCTAAAAATTATTATTAATTTTAAATCTGGTGGAGCTTAGTATAGATGGCCTAATAGAATCAGTGCTGCACACTGCTACAAAGCCCAAATTATTTTCCAGCCAAGATACAGATAAACATGATTAGTAATTTGAAAGCTTAAAACGGTTGGTAGGGTGATTTTAACCAATCATCAAGCTTTTACTCTCCCCAGGATGACACAGGGGTAGAAAAGTCGTTTCGGATCCATGATTTGTTCATCTTTATGAACGTGAGTCTGTCTACATTATCAGTGGAGAGCCGCGTGCGCTTATCTGTCAGCACACCACCAGCAGCGCTGAACACACGTTCAGACAGAACGCTGGCTGCGGGGCATGACAAGATCTCCAAGGCGTAAGTGGCTAGCTCCGGCCATTTATCCAGATTGGAAGCCCAAAAAGAGCAAGGGTCCAGTGACACAGTCATGGCTTCAATGTTTACTTGGAGATACTCCTGTACCATCATCTCTAGGCGATGACTATGTGTCAGACTTCTTGTCTCCTGTGGCCTTGCAAAGGATGGGCTAAAAAAGTGGTGAAATGATTCCGCAAAATTGATGTTACCAGCAGATACTGTGGTTCTGTTACGGTTTGAGTGCTGAACACTTGACGGTCCCACGGTTGGCAAGTTGGAACTGTGAGATTCACTACGTGCACCACTGGTGTTTTGTGGAAAAGCACATGTAAGATTCTGCAACAGTCTCTGCTGATACTCCTGCATGCGTGCATCCCTTTCTATGGCAGGAATAATTTCTGCAAATTTACTTTTGTACCGGGGATCTAACAGTGTGGCAACCCAGTAGTCAGGATTATTTCTAATTCTCACAATTCGAGGGTCAGGTTGCAGGTAGTGCAGCAAGAAGGCACTCATGTGTGTTGCGCATCCAGGAGCACCAAGTCCCTGTTGTGTTGGTGGCGAGGTAACAATTATGCTTACTTCCTCTGTCCTCTCCCCCCAACCTCGCACAACAGAAATGTGATCAAGGTCTCCCTCATCTGATGAGTCTTCCATCATTTCGTCCTCCACTTCTTCCTGGGCTTCTGCACCTTCCTCAGTAGTTTGGCTGCTGCCATGCGCCCTGGTAAAACCATCTCCCCCACCCTCACATGCCTGCCGCCTTGGTGCTGCCGACCGTCTGGACCTTGCAGATGTTAGCCCTTCCGCATACAACTCCTCCTCCTCTACTTCCTCCACCTCCTCTTGTGCCACCACCTGACTCCGAATTCTGTTTAACATGTGCTCCAGCATGTAAATCACCGGAATAGTCATGCTGATCATGACATCGTTAGCACTAAACATCTTCGTCGCCATTTCAAAACTGTGCAGAAGGGTGCATAGGTCCCTGATCTGAGACCACTCCTCCAGCGTGATTTGCCC
Organism: Phyllobates terribilis; assembly: GCF_046119375.1. Taxonomy (NCBI): domain Eukaryota; kingdom Metazoa; phylum Chordata; class Amphibia; order Anura; family Dendrobatidae; genus Phyllobates; species Phyllobates terribilis. The sequence continues at coordinate 784,410,133 of NW_027362762.1, forward strand.
CACCTCTGGATCTCGTTGGCCCAGGCTATACGTCAGAACGTATTGCACCAGGGCTTGTCGGTGCTGCCACAGTCGCTGCAACATGTGCAGAGTTGAATTCCACCGGGTAGGCACATCGCATTTTAGCCGGTGAAGTGGCAGGCCCAACGACTTCTGGAGAGATGTAAGTCGCTGAGCTGCGGGATGCGAACGGCGGTAGTGAGCACACAGCGACCGTGCCCTCTGCAGAAGGCCATCTAGTCTGGGATAGTGGGCTAAAAATTGCTGGACAACCAGGTTCAACACGTGAGCCATACAAGGCACGTGTGTGACATTGCCCCGGCGAAGGGCTGCACCCAGGTTTGCAGCATTTTCGCACACGGCCTTCCCTGGTTTCAGGTCCAGAGGAGACAACCATTCATGAAATTGGTTCTCCAGAGCTGACCACAACTCCTCAGCTGTGTGACTCACATTTCCCAGACATTTCAAAGTAAAAACCGCCTGATGACGTTGAGCCCTACTGCCAGAATAGTAAGGAGGTGTGCAGGATCCCTTCTGCGCAGTTAGAAAGCTTGTGGCATGATCAGACAGGCTTTGGGTGCAGGTGGAAGACCGAGAGGAGGTTGAGGAGGCAGAAGCAGTGGAGGAACTTTGACATAAAGAGGATTGACGCACAACTCGTGGGGACGGCAAGACTTGGACAGCAGCCCCTTGTCCTGCTGTCACCATAGTTACCCAGTGCCCAGTCAGCGACATGTAACGCCCCTGTCCATGCCTACTCGTCCAAGTGTCTGTGGTGAAATGCACCCTGTCACACACAGAGTTTCTCAAAGAAGCGGTGATGTTGTGTGCGACATGCTGGTGGAGCGCAGGCACACCTTTCTTTGAGAAGTAGTGCCGACTGGGCATCTGGTACTGGGGCACTGCGACGGACATAAGGTCTCGAAAATCCTCTGTGTCCACCAGGCGGAAAGGCAGCATTTCTGTAGCCAAGAGCTTGCAGATGGTGAAATTCAACCTCTTAGCTTTCTCATGGCTAGGAGGAAATGGTCTTTTACTTGTCCACATCTGAGGGACCGAGGGCTGGCTATTGTGCTTAGACGGGGTTGATAAGGGTGTCCCCGGCAAACTGCCGGTCTGTGAGGAAGATGCAGGCGGACATGTTAGGTTGCCTTGATCCAAAGGTGGTGCTATCGATGTCGGACAGCGCTCAACACCAGCTGGTGTTACCACCTCCAAAGAAAATGATGACCTGCCAATCACACTTGCTGTTGCGGGTAAAGAGGTGGCAGGTCTGCGCCCCAAAACAGGTGTGACTGCTGTCCCCCCAGTCACAGAGGATGAAGAGGCCGCGGATGCACAAGATATGGCAGACGGTAGTTGGCCCGGCCGGCTAGGCCGCATTGTAGCACACTGAGCTTCCCACTGCAACTTATGCTTCATGTCCATGTGCCGGTTCATGCATGAAGTACTCAAACTATGTATTTTTTGGCCTCTACTTAGCTTTTGCTGACAAATAATACAGATAACACAAGTTGGGTCATCTTTATCGATCTGAAAAAATGCCCAGGCTATGCAAGGCTTAGCACCCATGCGACCTGAAGAGCCACCACGACTTGTGGTGAGAGGCAGAGTTGTGTTTGAGGATGCAGTTGTTGACGTGCTTCCAGTACTACGTCTCTGTCCAGGAAGGTGCAACCTGACCTCGTCGTCACTAGCATCTTCCTCCACCTCCTCTGCTGACCTCATCTCTTGGCTGACTGTGGGTTGACAGTAAGTGGGATCTCCAACCTCATCATCATCACCCTGTGCGTTATCACACCCGTCGTCCTCAGAGCCAACCTGTTCCTGCCCTGACAAAAAACTAAAGTTGTCGCTCCAATCAAGTATTTGAGTCTCATCATCGTCTTCCTCATTGTCTCCACCAACAGGAGTTACAGATTGGGAATGAGGGTCTACATTATGGTCAGAACCTTCTGCGTCTGGTCCTGGATCTGACTCATAAAGATTCTGGGCATCAGTGCAGATCATTTCCTCGTCTGGATTCACAGAAGCTCTGGAGTCGACCTCTGATTCCCAGGCTATAGTATGAGTAAACAGCTCTGCAGACTCAACCATCTGTTCTACCTCATACTCAGACTGGCAGCAGGAGATTTGGGAGCTGTGAGGAAGCAAGTGCGATTGGGGTGACACCTTTGAGGACTGGAGTATTTGTGATGTTGAAGTTGATGTGGAGGAGAGCCCACTTAAAGGAGCACTTGATATCCGTTTAAGCACCTGCTGTTTTTGTGCCTCATCTGGAATTTGTAGCGATTGGCGTGGCCGTAAGAAAGGGATCTTATCACATTGTCCGCTAAAAGAAGTAGACATTTTAGTTTGGCTGGAAGATGGTCTTTCTTCTGCAGATGTTACTGTTGCTTTAACACCTACCCCACAGACACAACCTTTTTTCCCCTTCCCAACACGCCTATTCCCCTTTCCACCAGCAGCAGGCCTTTTTCCACTCATTTTGGTGGTTAACTAATTCACAACTCTGGAGTTGTTTGCACAAAAAAACAAAGGATGGGAACCGAGCAGAGCTGAGTGGCCAAACTGTGGTATTAGGCCAAAACTATTGGCTGGGTTAGATGCAGAAAAAAATTATATTCAATTTGCAACCTGATGGAGGTCAGTATAGATGGACTAATAGAATAAGTCCCACACACAGCTAGAAGCCCAAAAATTTTTTCAGAGGTAGATGCAGAAAAAAATTGTATTCAGTTTGCAACCTGATGGAGGTCAGTATAGATGGACTAATAGAACAAGTCCTACACACAGCTAGAAGCCCAAATATTTTTTCAGAGGTAGATGCAGAAAAATAATATATTCAGTTTGCAACCTGATTGAGGTCAGTATAGATGGACTAATAGAGAAAGTCCCACACACTGCTAGAAGGCCAAATATTTTTTCAGAGCTAGATGCAGACAAAAAAATATTTTTAATTTGCAACCTGATGGAGGTCAGTATAGATGGACTAATAGAGAAAGTCCCACACACTGCTAGAAGGCCAAATATTTTTTCTGAGATAGATGCAGATATAAATTATTTTTAATTTGCAACCTGATGGAGGTCAGTATAGATGGACTAATAGAGAAAGTCCCACACACTGCTAGAAGGCCAAATATTTTTTCAGAGCTAGATGCAGAAAAAAATTATATTCAGTTTGCAACCTGATGAAGGTCAGTATAGATGGACTAATAGAACAAGTCCCACACACAGCTAGAAGGCCAAATATTTTTTCAGAGATAGATGCAGATAAAAATTATTTTTAATTTGCAACCTGATGGAGGTCAGTATAGATGGACTAATAGAGAAAGTCCCACACACTGCTAGAAGGCCAAATATTTTTTCAGAGCTAGATGCAGACAAAAAATTATTTTTAATTTGCAACCTGGTGGAGGTCAGTATAGATGGACTAATAGAGGAAGTCCCACACACTGCTAGAAGCCCAAATATTTTTTCAGAGGTAGATGCAGAAAAAAATTGTATTCAGTTTGCAACCTGATGGAGGTCAGTATAGATGGACTAATTGAGAAAGTCCCACACACTACTAGAAGGCCAAATATTTTTTCAGAGATAGATGCTGACAAAAAATTATTTTTAATTTGCAACCTGATGGAGGTCAGTATAGATGGACTAATAGAGAAAGTCCCACACACTGCTAGAAGGCCAAATATTTTTTCAGAGCTAGATGCAGAAAAAAATTATATTCAGTTTGCAACCTGATGGAGGTCAGTATAGATGAACTAATAGAACAAGTCCCACACACAGCTAGAAGCCCAAATATTTTTTCAGAGGTAGATGCAGAAAAAAATTGTATTCAGTTTGCAACCTGATGGAGGTCAGTATAGATGGACTAATTGAGAAAGTCCCACACACTACTAGAAGGCCAAATATTTTTTCAGAGATAGATGCTGACAAAAAATTATTTTTAATTTGCAACCTGATGGAGGTCAGTATAGATGGACTAATAGAGAAAGTCCCACACACTGCTAGAAGGCCAAATATTTTTTCAGAGCTAGATGCAGATAAAAATTATTTTTAATTTGCAACCTGATGGAGGTCAGTATAGATGGACTAATACAACAAGTCCCACACACTGCTAGAAGGCCAAATATTTTTTCAGAGCTAGATGCAGAAAAAAATATATTCAGTTTGCAACCTGATGGAGGTCAGTATAGATGGACTATTAGAACAAGTCCCACACACTGCTAGAAGCCCAAATATTTTTTCAGAGCTAGATGCAGAAAAAAATTATACTCAGTTTGCAACCTGATGGAGGTCAGTATAGATGGACTAATAGAACAAGTCCCACACACTGCTAGAAGCCCAAATATTTTTTCAGAGCTAGATGCAGAAAAAAATTATATTCAATTTGCAACCTGATGGAGGTCAGTATAGATGGACTAATAGAATGATGCTATGCCAAAAGATTTTACTTCACTAAGTGCAGTAAAAAAATTGGTATTCTATACACAGGTGGTATATCTTGCAACACAGATAGGCTACTCCACTGACTAACACACTCTGCAATAGGCCAAAAAGGATTAGCTTTGCTAGATTCAGCCAAATGCTGTGAAAAAAACTTGCACAGCACTGGCACAGACCTGCCTGGCAAAAACTGATAGGAACTGATGTAACCTAGTCCTGAAAAGGACTGCAATTACAATTAGTCTTTACTCCCACAATCTATCTATTTAAGAGCACAGACCTGCCTGATAAAAGTCGCAGGAAATGCTGTAACCTAGTCCTTAAAAGGACTGCAATCACAACTATTCCCTACTCCAAAGCTATCTGTAGATTTGTGCGAAAATTGGCTTGAAATTAACAAGGTATAGCGCACACAGCAACAGCGGTGCCGTCTAACACGCAGCTGCAGCAGTGAGAAAATGGTGGCGACGGGGAAAATGGCTTGGTCTTATAGGGCAAGGACATGTGACATACACTGCCAATGACACATGCCCTTGCTTGTGTGAAAAAAAGCACTTCGCTCCATGTGTGCGCTGCTGATAGGCTGACAGATTGCACCTCCCCACTGTAAATGCGGGAAAGAGAAAAAAAAATGGAGATCTTCATTATTCCTGCAGAGATCCATCCCCTGCCCCTCCCCCCACCACGCTGTACACTCAAACTGCGTATTAACATTAATTTTCATCATTACTGAGAAAAAATCCAGTTATGATTTTGGTGCACGAACAGTTATCGAACATAACCTCGAACAGCCGAATTTTTCTCAAATCGTTCGTGTTCGCCGAGCGGCTCGAACACCGCCCAAAACAGCTCGAATTTGAGATTGGCGAACAGTTCGAGTCAAACAACGCTCATCTCTACTCAGGAGAAATTGCACAAAAGTTTTTGGGGTCCATTTTCTCCTCTTACCCTTGTGAAAATAAAAATATTGGGGCTAAAACATTTTTGTGGAAAAAGTTTGATTTTTTTATTTTCACGGCTCCATGTTTTAAACTTTTGTAAAGTACTTGGGGGTCAGGGTGCTCACCACATACCTAGATAAGTTCCCTGAGACGACTAGTTTCCAAAATGGTGTCACTTGTGGGGGCTTTCCACTGTTTAGGCACATCAGGGGCATATCCGCTAATTATTCATGCAAATTTTACAATCAAAAAGTCAAATGGCGCTCCTTCCCTTCCGAACCCTGCTGTGAGCCCAAGAGTGGTTTTCCCCGACATATGGGGTATCTTCTTACTGAGGAGAAATTGCATAACAAACTGCATAATGCAATTTCTCCTGTTACCCTTATGAAAATGCAAAATTGAGGGCTGAAAAACATTTTTGTGGGAAAAATGTGAAAATTTTATTTTTACGGCTCAATGTTATAAACTTCTGTGAAGCACCTGGGGGTTCAAAGTGCTCACCACACATCTAGGTAAGTTATCCAAGGGGCCTAGTTTCCAATCTGGTGTCACTTGTGGGTGGTTTCCACTGTTTAGGCACATCAGGGGCTCCCCAAACGCAACATGGCGTCCGCTAATTATTCAAGCAAATTTTACATTCAAAAAGTCAAATGGCGCTCCTTCCCTTCCGAACCCTGCTGTGCGCCCAAACAGTGTTTTTTCCCCACATATGGGGTATCTGCATGCTCAGGGGAAATTGCACAACAAATTTTGGGGTCCATTTTTTCCTGTTACCCCTGCGAAAATAAAAAAAATTGGGTCTAAATTAACATTTTTGTGAAAAAAGTTAAATGTTAATTTTTTTCTTCCACATTCCAAAAATTCCTGTGAAGCACCTAAAGGGTTAAAAAAGTTCTTGAATGTGGTTTTGAGCACCTTGAGGGGTTCAGTTTTTAGAATGGTGTCACATTTGGGTATTTTCTGTCATAAAGACCCCTCAAAGTGACTTCAAATGTCATGTGGTCCCTAAAAAAATGGTTTTGTAAATTTTGTTAAAAAAAAGAGAAATCGCTGATCAAATTTTATCCCTTATAGCTCCCTAATAAAAAAAAATGTTGGTTCCAAAATTGTGCTGCTGTAAAGAAGTCATGTGTTAAATGTTATTTATTAACTATTTTGTGCGACATATCTCTCTGATTTAAGGGCATAAAAATACAAATTTTAAAAATTGCAAAATTTTCGCCAATTTCCGTTTTTTTTCACAAATAAACGCAAGTGATATCGAAGAAATTTTACCACAATCATGAAGTACAATATGTCACGAAAAACAATCTCAGAATCAGGGGGATCACTTTGCCCAAGAGGGTCAGCTCTAATGCTGAGCCTGCTGTCAGTAAATGCTGGGAGCGCAGTAACAGGTGCTTCTCTCTATACACAGAGCGGTGACTGAACCCGCGCCGGCACCATCCTCTTGACTGAAACCCAAATGCTACTGGGAGGAAAAAGTTAATTTCCTCCCTGCAGCAGGAGTCTAAGTGCCGGTTCCAGATAGGTTCAGAACACTATCAACCTGTAGATTAACCACACATCTGCAGGTAAATAGAGTTTTTTCATGTGACAAGTTCCCATTAAGCTCTGCCCCTTGACATAGTTCTATAAATGCACATAAAAGATATGTCCAATGTCTGAAATTTATATATAAACTTTATATTGCTTATCAAAAAATAAATTGGAGAAAAGAAAAAAAAATATTACATACTCTATGCATTGTACTTAGAGAATAAAAAAGAATCACCTTTCGGGGTATATAGTCATTATTTAATGATTTCCAACTTATCAGCTATCAAACATAAATTTAATGGAATGCTGAAATTATAAACTTATGGAACCGCAATTTATACAATAACAGGTCATAACCCAGCATATTATAAAAGTGTATTTCTGCCACAGGATAACTAATTATCGCAGACACTAAACCTGTGTGCGCAGCATTACAGTTAGAATCAATTCATACTCTTCATGGAGCACAATTACTGCAACTCCTGGTATAATGATGCAGATATCAGTGTGATGCAAATATATGAGAATTTTCAATAAAACTACACATAGTTACTTACGAAGGTAAATAATTAATATTACAAATTGGTAAGATTACGTTTATGTCCATGTTTATTATGTAACAAATTGAACTATCAATGTTTATTTCCTTCAATTTAAATCTGAAATTAGTTGTCCCATTTGAACAAGTGCTTTCCTGAATGGGGAGCCACTGCTGACAAGCTCTCACAGATTAGAGGTTCCCCTGTGTTCAGTTGGTATTGACTAGGTAAACTGGGGAAATGGGAATTCCGGCAGCAGAATAAAGGTGTATTACATGGAGCTACTCTGGCTAATATAAAATAATTAATTGAAGACTTCTACAGTATACTTTATAATAGTTAATAGTGATGAGAGAGCACTAAAATACTCGGGTACTCGTTGCTCGGGTCGAGAAAATTGGAATGCTCGAGTGCTTGGTCCGAGTAACGAGCCCAATGTAAGTCTGTGGGAATCTCAAGCATTTTTCCGGCGGCTCCCCCCAGCGGTCTGCAGAGGGCCTAAAAATTGCCAAATCGATGGGAACAGTGCTCACATGACATAGGAACAGCATGGCGAACACCCCTGGAAGCATTTCTAACTCCCAGGTCACTGCTGTCAACAATGTTGTTAGAGGTATTGCGCCACATTTACTGACTCACAATAAAATATACAAAAACCAAAATGGATTTTCCTGTGAAATATGTTAAGGAACATCCTTTCCAGGATAATAACTTGTATATAAGGCAAAATAAATAACCAAAAACAAAATTGCTCCTCCACGCCTTGGTCCTATGTCCACTCGTAGCGTTTTTTATGCGTTTTTGCACTTGTGCATTGCTTTCAACCGTGACAAATGCATTCACCGGTAAATGTCATTTTAACATTTTACAGCCTTATCTGGCCATGTGTTGTGTGACATCTGAACAAAAAAGACCCCTGGATGCATCTCTGAGTCCCAGGGCACTGCCTAAAACTGTTGTCATCTCATCAGACATGATACTATATTACTGTAGTAATAAGACAGACATTTTTGGCAACGTGACAAATCTTAAACTCCATTTAAAATGGGCAAGGTGTGTGCCAAGGGACAGGGAAGTGGACGTTATGGTGATGGTGATAGTTCACGCAGAGGTCGTGGGCAAGATGAAACTGTGCCTGCTGAGGGAGCACAACAAAAACCCTCATGTCGAACTACCTTCCTGTCCAATTTCTAGGGAGCCACGGAACACCACTATTGAATCCAAAGCAGTGTGAAAAGGTTATTGGTTGTATAGCAGATGAAGTTTCCAGTCAGCTTGCCACCACCATCACCTTGTGTTCCACATGGTCCAGTCTCAGTAGATGTGAGTCTTGATCACATTATTATTATTACTTTATTGCCATTTATTCCATGGCGCTTTATATGTGAGAAAGGGGTAAACATCACAAAAACATTTACAATAATCTTGAACAAAAATGTGACAGCGACTGGTACAGGAGAGGAGAGGACCCTGCCCGCGAGGGCTTACAGTGTACAAGGCATGGGTGAGGATACAGTAGGTGAGGATAGTGCTGGTCTTGCAGCGGTATGATGAAGTGAGGGTTACTGCAGGTTGTACGCATGTCGCAAGAGGTAGGTCTTTTGGTGCTTTTGAAGGTTTCAATAGTAGGCGAGAGTCAGAAATGGTAGGGTAGAGAGTTACAGAGAAGGGGGGATGCACGGGAGAAATCTTGTATGCGATTGTGGGAAGAGGAGATAAGAGGGGAGTAGAGAAGGAGATCTTGTGAGGATCGGAGGTTGCATGCAGCTATGTACCAGGAGACTAGGTCCCAGATGTATGGAGGAGACAGGTTGTGGATGGCTTTGCATTCCAAGGTTAGGGTCTTGAACTGGAGTCTCTGGGCAATGGGGAGCCAGAGGAGAGGCCAGGGAATAGCGAGCGGACAGGTGGATTAGTCGGGCAACAGAGTTTAGGATAGATTGGAGGAATGAGAGAGTGTTAGAAGGGAGGCCACAGAGCAGGAGGTTGCAGTTGTCGAGAAGGGAGATGATGAGTGCGTACACTAGTATTTATGTAGTTTCGTTGTTGAGGAATGTGCGGATCCGAGAGATTTTTTTTACTTGGAGTCGGCATCTTCCTAAACCTGATCCTTCTTCCTCCCAACATTCCGAGTGCCCTGAGACAACTGATCCCACACTTGGACACTCCAAAGAACTGTTTTATTCATCTTTCCATTTATAGTTTCTGGCCTCTCGCTCGGTCCTCTCGGAAGTGGAAAGAGCTTGGATATGTGGTTTGAAGGAGAGATTAGAGTCCAGGGTTAACTCAAGAGCTTTTCACTTTTCTGTTGATAGATTTGGGCCTCTCGACCGGCCAGCTTCGAGCAGGGCAAGAGAAGATCGCATGTAGCGATTTGAGCAGCCATGATCACCCGGAGGTGATGGTGGAAAAGTGCAATTACTGTCGCAAAAGGTGGATAATGATGAGACCCAATGGATAGAAAGTCAGGAGGAGGACCAGGGTGCGGAAGTGGAAGACGAAGTGGTGGATGATGAAGTCACTTACCCAACCTTGCAAGGGGACATGCAGAGCAAGGACAGCAGCACACAGGGGGAGGGAGGCATAGCACCACAACAGGTGGGAATAAGCACCACAGACACAAGGCGGTCAACTGCTCCCCGGAACACCAACACGACAGAAGTTGCCAGTACAATGGTTCTTTTTTAAAGACTATGTAGATAACTCCACAAAGGCCGTTTAACATCTGCCAGGCTAGTATTAGCAATAGCACCAAATCTACTAGCCTGACCACCACCAGCATGCTCAGGTACATGACATCAAAGCACCTGACTAGCTGGGCCGAACATCAAGGTCCATAAACAGTGTCTGTGGGTTACATAACTGTCTCTTCCGCTGTTGTGCATGCACGCCAATCCCCTCTTCATGGCGCATGCAAAGATGCTTCACGCCCTGCACCTGTCATTGCAGACTTGCAACCATCACCATCCACGTCCTTGTCCCTTTGCAGAATTTCAGTTGTCCCTACCACAGTCCTTGGAATGTAAGTGCAAGTATGCAGCCAGCCACCCACCCACATTTCTGAACTGCTTGCACTTGAAATGTTGCCTTTTAGGCTCATGGAAGCGGAAACTTTCCAAAACCTCATGGTGGCGGCGGCCGGGTGTCCATACTCGGTCCCTAGTCACCACTATTTCTCCTGGTATCGTCTCCGCCTTCCACAACCGCGCGTCCCAGAACATTAGCCGTGAACTCCCCAAGCCCTTAAGGGGGAAGGACCGCCTAACCACAAACACGAGGACAAGTGAATGTGGCTAGGGACGGTACATCTCACTGACACCTTCCACTGGGTTAATATTGTGGAAGCCAGGACGCAGTGGGGTCCTGAGACGGAACACATCCTCCCGACGCAGAGGATTGTGGGCCCTGGGTCAAATAGGGTAACCCCTACATTCTACAACTCCTTCACTACCTCCTCCTCCTTCTCTTCAGCCTCCATATTCATCACTTGATTCATTTTTTCAGGACATATTCCACATTATTTACTTAAACTTCATGTGTGCCAATAACAATAAGCAGGACTGTATGCTTAGGCGACAAACCGCACACCGTCGCAGAGTTGTTAAAAGCTATATCAGAAAACATGGTGTCAGCTCTGAAGCTAGGCAAGCTCACACATGTACAATGCCTGGCCCATGTTCTCAACTTAGTGGTTCTGCAGTTTCTCAAAATCTACACGGAAATGCCAGAGCTGCTTGTGAAAGTATGAAGCAGGGCTTCAGCAGCGTTTGCAGCTTCCATCTTGGTGTACGATGTGACTACACATTCGAAATCAGCGTTGCAGATGTTTAGAATGATTTTGAGCAGCAGAGAGCAGTTGTTGAGTACCAGCTTCAACATGTCCGTCAGTTTTCAGGTCAGCCTCCGCACATAAGAGCTGATGAGTGGGCATGGATGTCTGACATCTGTGCCATCCTCCAAAACTTTGAGAACTCCACCAAGATGGTGAGCGGCGATGAAGCGTTTCAGTAAACAGAGAAGCGGGATGGTGACACTATAATTAGCATTACTATCCCGCTTCTCTGTCTACTGAAAAGCTTGCTACTCACAATTAAAGAGGAGGCATTGCAGGTGGAGCAAGGAGCTATACAGGGTGATGCTACCCATCCCAGCCTCATTTCATTTCAACGCGGATTGGTTGATAATGAGAAGGAGGAGGAAGAGGACAAAGACAGTCATACTCTTGGTGAGAACAGGGAAGTCTTGGCTGTTGGCAGTCTGGAACACAAGGCCAACTTTATGTTCCCCTGTCTTTACCGTGAGCATCCTTTAGTACGCATTTTGGGCATTACAGAAAACTGGCATGGCATGAGAGAATTCTTGGAGACGAAGGTGTGAGGTTTTGATTAAGGAGGATGTCTTAGAGCAGTTGCAGAATGGAGGACACCGGAGGGGTGATACACAGAAATGAGGGAAGAGATATAGGCCAGTCCAGAACTGTGGACAGCTTGGTGGGTGAGAGAGATGAGTTTGTATTGTATTCTGTAGTGATTGTTTAGCCTAAACCGTGCAATGACTGGCACAAGGTAGAGACGTCTTGATAGAAATATTACCCTGGCTGCTGCATTCAGAAGGGATTGGAGAGGAGACAGTTTTTTTAGAGCGAGACCAATTAGAAGGGAGATGCACTAGTAATTAAGAACGACAGTAAGAGTTTTTGCAGTATCAAAGGTGAGAAAAGGTCGACTTCTGGAGAAGTTTTTAAGGTGAAGGTGATATGAGTGAGTGAGTGATTTTCCACGTTGAATAAAGGAAAGTTGTGTGTCAAATATGACTCCAAGATAGCAGGCATGCCGAGTGGGAGTTATGGTGGCAGCACATAAAGGAAATTTCAAAGTCAGGTAGAGGTAGATTAGGAGGTTAGGAGGAAACCAAAGGAGTTCATTTTTAAGTTCAAGCTCTTGTTGAAGAATTATACCAAAAAAAAATTCCCATCTGACAACGCTTGTGGCAGAGGTCACAGTCAGACAGTTCATTGGACAACCAATGAGTACAAGCGAGGAAGACACAAACCAGATGCGGCAGAAGCAGGAGAATGCTGTCAACTGGGACAGTTTCTCAGAGCCTGCCAGCGCCCAGGCCCTGATACACGGGGTACTCTGACAAGGAGGGAAAAGTTTTGTAAGATGTTACGGGTCCGGGTGGTGGAACCTCTGTGCTTCAGTGCAAGGAGGGACCAGAGGGGCATGACTAAGTACCTACTCGGCCTGACCAAGGTCGCACTGCGGCTCAATCGACACCGTGAACCAGGGAGGGACCGAGCAAAGGGACCAGGTGCCACTCTGGGACCGACCTTGTATGAGAGCTGGTGTCTCCCAAGGGTCAGATGGCAGGAACTGACCGGTACAGTGGATGAGCATGGCAGGAAGGCTGATGGGTGGTCGGGGTAGACAACCTAGCAGGCACAACAGGTAACAGGCAGGTGCTCCAGGTAGGCAGGCAGGCGGGCACATCAGGTAACAGACAGGTGCTTGCAGGTAAGCAGACTGGTAGGCACGACAGGTAACTGGCAGGTGCTTCCAGTTAAGCAGGCTGGTGAGCACGGCAGGTAACTGGCAGGCAGACTGGCGGGCAGGACTGACAGGCAGACTGGTGTGGCAGGACTGACAGGCAGCGGGACCTGAGGGCTGAAGTAAGTGTTAGCACATGGAACAACAACCACTGCACAGGAACCTCCATATTGGAGGAGGTGCTTTAAATAGGGAAAGTCCTCCGGCCATTGGCCGGGGACTTTTTAGGATGGCGCACGGCCCCTTTAAGAAGGAGGGAGCGTGCGCGCGCCCTAAGCACAATGTTCGGGAAGCTGCTTGCACCAGCAGCAGCAGGGAGGCCGGAAGACGCTGGACCAGGACCGCTGCGGTAAGGGGGATGGCATCTCTGCCTGGCAGGGGGCAGAGACGCCGATGCTACAGTACCCCCCCTTTATGCCTCCTCTTTTTTAGGCCTGCAAGAAATTCTTTAAGAAGAGGGGCATGGATGTTCTCCTGAGGTTCCCAAGACCTCTCCTCTGGGCCAAACCCCTTTCAATCCACCAGAAAAAATGTTTTTCCTCTTACCCTTTTGGTGGCCAAAATGTTCTCTACCTCATAGACGTCCTCAGTGGAGACAGGATCTGGGGTGGTACCTTGATCGTCTGAAAAAGAATTAAGAACAACTGGTTTGAGGAGATATACGTGGAATGAGTTGGGAATCTGTAAGGTGGCCGGGAGCTTTAGCTTGTAAGCCACGGGATTGATTTGGTTCAGAACATCGAACGGGCCGATGAACCGCGGACCCAACTTTTACGATGGTATCTTGAGATGAACATATTTGGAGGAAAGCCAGACCTTTTCTCCCGGACGGAATTGAGGTGGATGCAGACATCTCTTATCAGCATGTTTCTTCATCCGTTCGGAGGACTGAAGAAGTGCTGATCTGGTGTCTTCCCAAATAGCAGAAAATTCGCTGACCAGAGACTTCGCGGCAGGATTGTCCACAGAAGAGGAGACGGGAAACGGAATCCTGGGGTGTTGACCGTAGACCACAAAGAACGGGGATTTAGAAGAAGACTTGATCTCATGGTTATTATAGGAGAATTCGGCTCAGGGCAGGATCTCAACCCAATCGTCATAGTGAGCGTCGACAAAGTGCCAAGGAAAGCTGGTAAGGACTTGGTTGATACGTTCAACTTGACCATTGGACTGAGGATGATATGCGGAGGAGAAATCCAAGGAAACATCCAGCAGCTTACACATAGCTCTCCAGAAGTGCGAAGTGAACTGAACCCCGCGATCCGACACAATGCGGAGCGGTAGGCCGTGGAGACGGAAGATGAGATGAATGAAGTCCTTAGCTAGCACAGATGCAGACTGGAGACCAGGCAAAGGGATGAAGCGGACCATTTTAGGAAAGCGGTCCGTGACCACCCAAATGACAGTGCAACCGGCAGAGACAGGGAGATATGTAATGAAGTCCATTGCAATGTGTTGCCACGGAGCGGAAGGCACGGGAAGAGGAAGAAGACAGCCAGCTGGAAGGTGCTTGGGAACCTTGTTACGGGAACAGGAGGAACAAGCCGCGACAAAGTCTGCCACATCCTTGCGTAGGGAAGGCCACCAGTTATGTCGGGCGATGAGCAGAAGGTCTTCATCTGGCCAGCATGACCGGCAAGTTTGGATGAGTGGCCTCAGAGTAGACTTTTCTTGCGATCCGGAACCGCTACAAAGGTCTTACCGGATGGAAGATGAGACAGATCAAACGGAGCCACAGTCATCACTTTGGAGGGGTCGATGATATGCAGAGGCTCCTCCTCCTGGTTGGTGGACAGAAACAAGCGGGACAAAGGGTCAGCTATAATGTTCTTGTCCGCCAGACGGTAATGTAGAGTGAAGCAGAATAGGGCTAAGAATAAAGACCACATGGCCTGACGCGGATTAAGTTTTTGGGTCGTTCTGCAGATAGGCAAGGTTTTTGTGATCAGTGTAGATGACCACTGGGTGCAGAGCCCCCTCCAGCAAGTAGCGCCACTCCTCCAGTGCCAATTTGATGGCTAGCTGCTCACGATCTCCAATGGAGTAGTTGTGCTCGGACGAGGAGAAGAGCTTGGAGAAGAAACCATAAGTTACCATTCTCCCGGACTGGGATTTCTGGGCGAGCACCGCTCCGGCTCCGGAGGAGGATGCATCAACCTACAGGAAGAACTGCTTCTTGCAATCCGGACGGTGCAGCACGGGAGCGGAGGAGAAAGCTTGTTTTAGGGGGACGAAGGCCTCCTCCGCTTCGGAAGTCCATTCCCTGGGATTTGCTCCCTTACGGGTGAGCGCGGAGATGGGAGCGGTCCGGGAGGAGAAATGAGGTATGAAGAGGCGGTAATAATTTGCGAAGCACAGGAATCGCTGAATCGCCTTCAACCCCTCCTGTCGGGGCCACTTTAATATGGCAGAGACCTTCTCGGGGTCCATTCGCAGACCAGTCTCAGAAATAATATAGCCCAGGAATGAAAGGGAGGACTGCTCGAAGAGGCATTTCTCAAATTTTGCGTATAGGTGATTCTGCTGGAGCCTAAGCAGAACCTGACGAACATCCCTCCGGTGTGTGGGCAGATCTGGAGGGAAGAGCAAGATGTCGTCCAGGTACACCACCACGCAAGAATACAGGAGATCACGGATGATGTAGTTAACCAGCTCCTGGAAAACGGCAGGAGCATTACAGAGACCAAAGGGCATCACACGGTATTTATAGTGACCGCCCCGGGTGTTGAATGCCGTCTTCCACTCGTCTCCCTGGCGGATCCGGACCAAATTGTATGCCCCATGAAGATTGAGCTTGGTGAAGATCTTCGCGCCATTAAGGTGGTCGAACAGCTCAGAGATGAGCGGCAGGGGTTACTTATTTTTGATGGTAATCTGGTTAAGGCCTCAGTAATCGATACAGGGATGTAGTGAGCCATCTTTCTTCTTCATGAAGAAGAATCCTGCTCCAGCCGGGGAGGCAGATTTCCGGATGAATCCCCTATCAAGATTTTCTTCAATGTACTCAGACATGGCCCGAGTCTCGGCCAGAGACAAGGGGTAGATATGTCCGTGGGGTGGAGAAGCACCAGGTACCAGGTCAATGGGACAATCATACGGCCTATGAGGTGGTAGTGCCTCTGCCTCCTTTTTGTCGAAGACGACTGCATAGGACCAGTAAGGTGCCAGCAAACCAGGTAGATTACCTGGAGTAGACAGAGGTCGAGCTGGACGGACGGGAACCAGACAGGACTCATGGCATTCCTGACCCCAACGGAGCACTTCACCAGATCTCCAATTCAGGACGGGCTCATGTCTTTGTAACCAGGGTAGACCAAGCAGGAGGGAGTGAGAGAGACCGGACAACACATGAAAGGAGATCTTTTCTGAGTGCAGCATTCCCACCTGAAGGGTTACAGGCTCTGTGACGAGCAGGATGTTCTCCGGAAGAAGCCTCCCATCCACAGAGGCGACCGCCAACGGTTTAGCCAGACGTATGGTAGGAATCTGATACCGCTCCACTACAGTCTGTGAAATGAGGTTCCCAGCGGCTCTGTAATCCAGGTGGGCAGTCTCAAAGAAGCGGGTCTCGCCACTGGAAATAGAAACAGATAGAGTCAAGGACGGAGAGAATTTACTCTTGCCTAGCATGACCTCTTCGAGTGGTCCTAGACACTGGAGTTTCCCGACTTCACCGGGCAGGAATGGATCAGATGCTCTTTACTGCCACAGTAGAAGCAACTCCCCTCAGCTCGGCGTGTCTCCAGGCGAGACTTGACCATCTTGGTTTGGTCAATTTGCATAGGCTCTGTGGAACATGACCGAGGTGCTGCTGGTTGTGAGGATGGGCTTTGGAATACGGGAGCGAGACGTGAAAATCTTCTCTCCCGGGTAGTCTCCTTAGCACGTTCTGAAAAATGGATGTCAATCAGGGTAGCTAATGTCACCAGGTCGTCCAGGGTGGTAGGAATGTCACGATCGGCTGGCTCGTCCTTGATTCGTCCGGAAAGACCCTCCCAGAAGGTGGACACCAGGGCCTCATTGTTCCAGGCAAGCTCAGATATGAGGGTTCGGAAACATATGGCATACTGGCCCACAGTGAGACTCCCTTGGCGGAGGCGGAGAAATGAGGAGGCAGTGGAAGATCTTCGTCCGGGCTCATCGAAGATCTTCCGGAAAGCAGCGAGGAAGGCCAGAAGATCGGATACAAGGGAGTCCCCTCTTTCCCACGCAGGGTTAAGCCATGCCAAGGCCTCCCCGGTGAGGGGAGACATGATGAACGCCACCTTGGCCTGGTCGGAGGGGAACTGTTGTGCCAGGAGTACAAAGTGCAGTGTGCACTGGTTCAGGAAGCCCTGACATAATACGGGGTCACCACCAAAATGTGGGGGCGCAGAGAGCCGGGGTCCAGAACCGGGTTCCATAGCACCAGTGGGTTGGGGTGCCGCCAGAGCGGGTGCTGCTCGACTGGAGACGGACCCGGACGGAGTGGACAACGTGTCCAGGGGAGAGTTGACAGACCGCAGGTAGATCAGGATAGTTTCCTGTTGGGATCTCTGATGTGAAACCTCCTGGTACAGGTCAGAGTGCAAAGGAGCCTGGGGACCACCGGGTTCCAGGGCTTGTGCAAACTGTTATGGGTCCGGGTGGTGGAACCTCTGTGCTTCGGTGCAAGGAAGGACCAGAGGGGCGTGACTAAGTACCTACTCAGCCTGACCAAGGTCACATGGCGGCTCAATCGACGCAGTGACTCAGGGAGGGACCGAGCAGGGGGACCAGGTGCCATTCTGGGACCGACCTTGTATGAGAGCAGGTCTCTCCCACGGGTCAGATGGCAGGAACTGACCGGTACAGCAGATGAGCACGGCAGGATGGCTGACGGGTGGTCCGGGTAGACAACCTAGCGGGCACGACAGGTAACAGGCAGGTGCTCCAGGTAGGCAGGGAGGCACAACAGGTGACAGACAGGTGCTTCCAAGTAAGCAGGCTGGTGGGCACAGACAGGTAACTGGTAGGTGCTTCCAGGTAGGCAGTCTGGTCAGCACAACAGGTAACAGGCAGGTGCTTCCAGGTAAGCAGGCTGGTGAGCACGTCAGGTAACTGGCGGGCAGACTGGCGAGCAGGACTGACAGGCAGACAGGCGGGCAGGACTGACAGGCAGACTGGCGGGCAGGACTGACAGGCAGCGGGACCTGAGGGCTGAAGCAAGTGTTAGCACACGGAACAACAACCATTGCACAGGCACCTCCATATTGGAGGAGGTGCTTTAAATAGGGAAAGTCCTCCGGCCATTGGGCGGGGACTTTTTAGGATGGCGCGCGTGGCCCCTTTAAGAAGGAGGGAGCTCGCGCACACCCTAAGCACAGTGCCCGGGAAGCTGCGTGCACCAGCAGCAGCAGGGAGGCTGGAAGACGCTGGACCAGGACCACATAATTTTTTTAAGAGTGTTTCAGATTAGAGACGAGCAAATATTTCAATATTCGTTTCGGATTACAATCTCCATTTTTGTAATATTCTCCAATGTAATTGTTGAATATAAGCCAAACAATCCCGAATGCCATTGGATTCAATGGGTGCCAAAACCAAAAGTATACACAACACCTTCAAAAGGGACCAAAGCTGCCAAAACACCACAATTTAGGGGCAGTCCCCATAAAGTGCCATCAATTGACTCAGAATACAAGTAGAATAATTATTATTTATTATTATAGAGCAATTTATTCCATTGCGCTTTACATGTGAAAAGAAGTCACTGACTGGTACAAGAGCAGAGAGGACCCTGCCCATGAGGGTGCACAAACAGTCTATAAGGGATGGGTAAAGATACAGTAGGTTAGGGTACAGCTGATCATGCAGCGGTATGGGAGAGCGAGGGTTACTGCAGGTTGTAGGCTTGTCGTAAGAGGTGGGTCTTCAGCTTCCTTTTAAAGGTTTCAATAGTAGGCGAGAGTCTGATATGCTGGAGTACACAGTTCAAGAGTAGAAGTCATGCACAGAAAAAATCTTGTATGTGATTGTGGGAAAAGGAGAGAAGACAGGAGTAGAGAACGAGATCTTGTGAGGATCGGAAGTTACGTGCAGGTATGTACCGGGAGACTAGGTCACAGATATATTGAGCAGACAGGTTGTGGATGGCTTTGCATGTCATGGTTACGGTTTTGAACTGAAGTCTCTGGCAATGGGGAGCCAGGGAAGGGATCATAGTTTGCAATCTTATAGATTGCTGGAGCCAGTCTACAGTAAAAAAGCAGCTAGTGTAAAGGAACCTTCCCACAGATTTTTCTAAGCTAGGGCTGCTTCTCATCAGGGTTTGACGGGCCCACCAGAGAACCGGACACTCCTCCGGTGGGCCCTGTCTTCTCCTTCAGGAGAGATCATAGTGCTGAGGTGAGGTTGTGATGATGATTGAGGCCACCATCTCCTTAGCTTGCTGCTGGTACTTTTCTATGGGAATCAGCTTGGCTCCAACCAGCCTGGAATATTTCTTGCTAACTATGGCATGATGCCATGGTATTAGCAGTGCGGCCATTACCAGTAGCGAAGCCATCCACAATTTCCTTTTCTTCTGCCCAAATACATTAGTTTCTCATAAAGGAGCTGAAGATACTGAGTGGCAGTAGGTGCAAGTTTCTCCAGCATATTAGATATCAGAGGAAGAACAGAGAAGGCAGCACAGTGGCTCAGTGGTTAGCATTGAAACCTTGCAGTGCTGGGGTCCTGGGTTCAAATCCCAGCAAGGACAACATCTGCAAGTATTTTGAATGTTCTCCCCGCATTTGCATGGGTTCCCCCCTCAGTAAAAAAGCAGCCATAGAGTGTCCAGGAACCTTCCCACACACTTTTCTTAGCCAGGGATGCTTCTCACCATGGTTTTACGGGCCCACCTGAGAATCCTCGGTTGGGCCCTGGCTTCTCCATCAGAAGAGTTCATGATAACGCAATCTTTGAAGCTACTATGGGTCTCTTGAGCGGGGGAGAAAGGTGGGCCCTCGGAATCAAATCCTCTGGTGGGCCCAATGGTTTTCAGTCTGACACTGCTTCTTGGTGAGAGTTGTATTTCACCACAGTCATATTCTTTAGCTCGGTGAAAGGACTGGCATAGAGGGAAACCGTATCTATTCTGGCTGTCTTTTCTCCGCCACCAGGTTCTGCCCATTGTCACACACAACCATGCCTGGCTGTATGTTCAGCGGTGAGAGCCACAGATCAGGCTGCTGTGTTACAGCTTTCAACTATTCTGCAGCGGTGTGCAGTGTCTCACCTAAGCAGTAAGCATATTATCTTATTGCCACTTGGCCAAAGCAAGTGCTTTCAGCTTGTGACTGATGTGGTCATTTTGGAGATGGAGGCCGAAATGGAGGAGGAGGTGCAGGAGCTGAACAATGTGGTTACATTGAGGTTACATTGGCGAGTCTGGTTTTTATACTAAAGAAAGATCCTGCCATGTTTATATATATATACATATATATATATATATATATATATATATATATATATATATACAGTATATATATAAATATATATATATACACTGCTCAAAAAAATAAAGGGAACACTCAAATAACACATCCTAGATCTGAATGAATGAAATATTCTCATTGAATACTTTGTTCTGTACAAAGTTGAATGTGCTGACAACAAAATCACACAAAAATCATCAATGGAAATCAAATTTATTAACCAATGGAGGCCTGGATTTGGAGTCACCCCCAAAATTAAAGTGGAAAACCACACTACAGGCTAATCCAACTTTGATGTAATGTCCTTAAAACAAGTCAAAATGAGGCTCAGTATTGTGTGTGGCCTCCACATGCCTGGATGACCTCCCTAAAATGCCTGGGCATGCTCCTGATGAGGTTGCGGATGGTCTCCTGTGGGATCTCCTCCCAGACCTGGACTAAAGCATCCGCCAACTCCTGGACAGTCTGTGGTGCAACGTGACGTGGTGGATGGAGCGAGACATGATGTCCCAGATGTGCTCAATCAGATTCAGGTCTGGGGAACAGGCGGGCCAGTCCTTAGCTTCAATGCCTTCATCTTGCAGGAACTGCTGACACACTCCAGCCACATGAGGTCTGGCATTGTCCTGCATTAGGAGGAACCCAAGGCCAACCGCACCAGCCTATGGTCTCACAAGGGGTCTGAGGATCTCATCTTGATACCTAATGGCAGTCAGGCTACCTCTGGCGAGCACATGGAGGGTCGTGCGGCACTCCAAAGAAATGCGACCCCACACCATTACTGACCCACTGCCCAACCGGTCATGCTCAAGGATGTTGCAGCCAGCAGATCGCTCTGCACGGCGTCCCCAGACTCTGTCACGTCTGTCACATGTGCTCAGTGTGAACCTGCTTTCATCTGTGAAGAGCACAGTGCGCCAGTGGCGACTTTGCCAATCCTGGTGTTCTCTGGCAAATGCTAAGCATCTTGCATGGTGTTGGGCTGTGAGCACAACCCCCATCTGTGGACATCGTGCCCTCAAACCACCCTCATGGAGTCTGTTTCTAACCGTTTGTGCAGACATATGCACATTTGTTGCCTGCTAGATGTCATTTTGCAAGGGCTCTGGCAGTGCTCCTCTTGTTCCTCCTTGCACAAAGGCGGAGGCAGCGGTCCTGCTGCTGGGTTGTTGCCCTCCTATGGTCCCCTCCACGTCTCCTGGTATCTGCTCCATGCTCTGGACACTGTGCTGACAGACACAGCTACCCTTCTTGCCACAGCTCACACTGATGTGCCATCCTGGATGAACTGCACTACCTGAGCAACTTCTATGGGTTGTACTGTAGACACCACCTCATGCTACTGTACCTCTAGGGGTGATAGCAATGGCAAAATGAAAAAGTGACCAAAACAACAGCCAAAAAGGATGAGAACAGAGAAATGGTCTGTGGTCACCACCTGCAGAACCACTCCTTTATAGGGGGTATCTTGCTAATTGCCTATCATTTCTACCAGTTATCTGTCCCATTTGCACAACAGCAGGAGAAATTGATTCACAATCAGTGTTGCTTCATAACTGGACATATAGATTTCACAGAAGTGTTATTGACTTGGAGTTACATTGTGTTGTTTAAGTGTTCCCTTTATTTTTTTGAGCATTATATATATATATATATATATTTTTTTACGTCTCTTCAAATGTGTATTGGAGTATGTCCTAATTTTTGGCAGCCCTTGAAATTGTTGCATATGCAATAACAGTATAGGAGGCACACTCCTTAATAATGGGAAGGACAATTCAAATAGATTCTATATTCTAGAATATTAACTGTCTTATCGAAATTCTTTTACAGGTGAGGTATCGCAGTATGGATAGGGTATTACATCGATCCAGCCAGGTATTATTGCCTTAGACTGCGTGCTGCTGGTGCTGCCCAAAAAAAATTAAAATATATTCTATTTCCTATCGATAACGCTGTTAGATGCATTTACAATAGGAACAGGTTCTGCTAGGTGGTATCATCACCAGCTACAGATGTTCATTCTGGTCACATAAATGTCTTCCACAGTCCATAACATAATTTTTTTTTATTTCTTTGGCCTCATATACAAGTCATTACCCTGGAAAGAATGTTTCTTAACATTTTTTCCATTTTAACTTGATTTTTGTATGTATTTTTTTGTGTCAGTCCGCAAAAGTGGCGTAATACTCTGACAACATTGTTCACAGATATGCTATTTGTCAGCGGCCAACTGAGAATAGGTTTGAACCCACAACTGCAATACTTTAAATGGAGTGAAATATTTGACACGCTCACAATAATTGCTGGATTATTGGGGCAGTCATATGGGATAACGTCTGATTGCCACATTTTCAGGCAGTCACCTAATAGTATGGTATTTGTCCGTGACCAAGTGTCAATTGGTTCAACAAAGCACAGGTGGCTGACTTTAAAAGGAGTGGAATATTTGGCAAGCTCCACAAAATTTCAGTATTATTACGGCAGTCAGATGGATCAAGTGCGTCTGATCATTGAAAAAGTTCCTCTGCTTCCACAATACAGTAATATGAATAAAGCTAAAAAAATCTGGCTGTATTCTACGAACAAGCAAATGGAGTTGTGAAATGGTATACACTGAAACACTGCTACCATCTATTAATGGAGGACAATATTTTCCACGTTCTCTACAAATGGCTGGATTTGAACCGCAGTTATATGTGATACATCTGACAGAGAACAACATTTTAAATAGCAGGTCTGTAGTTTAGTAATTCTATTCTTCAGAGACCTAGTGTGAATAGCTTGACTGACACACTGCAATGAAATGGAAGAAAGAAATGGCTGATTTTGTAACACTGTTATATGTGATATGTCTGACAGAGAACAACGGTTTTAAATAGCAGGCCTGTAATTTACTAATAATATTCTTCACAGAGACCTAGTGTGAATAGCTTGACCGACACAGTGCATCAAAATGGAAGGCAGAAATGGATGATTTTGGAAAATAGTTATATGTGATATGTCTGACAGAGAACCACAGTTTTAAATAGCAGGCCTATAATTTACTAATATTATTCTACACAGAGACCTAGTGTGGATAGCTTGACCGACACACTGCAACAAAATGAAAATGGAAGAAATGGCTGATTTTGGAATTCTATTATAGGTGATATGTCTGACAGAGAACCACGTTTTTAACCCCTTACTAACATCTGACGTACTAATATACGTCTGTGCCCTGGGACTTAAGAGCCAGACCCGTATTGTACGTCATATCTTTAATGCGGCACCGAGACTTAAGTCGCGGTGACAGCATTAAAGTTACGGTGCCATCTTACCTCCTGGTAGATGGCGTCATCATCCCGGGGGCTGTCGCCGCCCCCCCGCACCAGCGATCGCTGTGATTGGCTGTTCAAATCTGAACAGCCAATCACAGCATTTCTCACTGTTTCCGGCAATGTGATTGCCGGAAACAGTGATCTGCAGCCTAGGATCGGTGCTCCTATGAGCACCGATCCTAGACTGTTGCTAGGACACCCCAGCCCTGGCCCCGGACTGCTATGATCGGTGCGATCGCCGATCACATCGATCGCACCGATCGTAGCGCGACCGCGCGGTGACAGGGCGGTCATGGGGCGGTGACTGGCTTGTGACCTGCCTGTCACCGCCCCATGACCCCCTGTAATGTGATTCAAGCCCCCAGACTGCTGTGATTGGAGCGATCAATGATGACATCGATCGCTCCAATCAGAGTACCTGAATACAGGTGACCTCTGTGACCCCCTGTGGTGTGTGCTCTGCTCCAGCCATGTCTGATTGGTGCAATCAGTGTCACCAATCAGATGGCTGGGGCACAACATGCACCACAGGGGGTCACAGAGGGGTGACACCTCCCTGTGACCGCCTGGTCACCTGTATTCAGGTACTCTGATTGGAGCGATCGATGTCATCAATGATTGCTCCAATCAGATTACCTCCACCTGTCACCACCCCATCATCACCCTGTGACCGCCCTGCAGACCCTCACATTTGGTGAGGATTTCTACTGAGCGATCACATCTGATGTGTCTGTGCTGGGCCTTGTAGTGCCACAGAATATTCTGTGACACCACAAGACCATCTTCTCACTGTTCCAGTCGCTGCTGCTGCCGCTGCTCCTGGATCTTCTGTTCCAGCGTCCTGGATCTTCTGCTCCAGCTCCTGGATCTTCTGCTCCTGACCTGCTGTGGTTCCTGCTCCAGAGCCTGCTGCTGATCCTGCAGAGAAGACTTTGGTAAGTCTGTTCTCCCCTCATCCACCCTAATCCCCCCTCCCCCCTCTTTTTACCCCCCCTTACCTTTTTTTTCTGCGTCCTGCAGCGGTCTCCAGCTCTGGTCCGAGTCTCCAGCTCCACTCCCGGTCACCAGCGCCGGGCTCCTGGTCACCAGCGCCGGGCTCCCGGTCTCCTGCTCTGGGTCTTCTGTTCCAGTCCTGCTGACCCTTTGGTAAGTCCATCTCTGATCTCCCCTCATTCACCCCAATCCCCCTCTTCCCACTGCCCTGTCTTTTTACCCCTCTTCCCACTCCCCTGTCTTTTAACCCCCCTTCCCACCCCAGTGTCCCTGTTAATTCTTTTGCTTCTGATCTCCAGCTCCAGTACCGGTCTCCTGCTCCGGGCTCCTGGTCTCCTGCACAGGGCTCCTGGTCTCCTGCACCAGGCTCCTGGTCTCCTGCACCGGGCTCCTGGTCTCCGGCACCGGGCTCCTGGTCTCCTGCACCGGGCTCCTGGTCTCCTGCACCAGGCTCCTGGTCTCCTGCACCGGGCTCCTGGTCTCCTGCTCCGGGCTCCTGGTCTCCTGCTCCGGGTTCCTGGTCTCCTGCTCTGGGTCTTCTGTTCCAGTCCTGCTGACCCTTTGGTAAGTCCATCTCTGATCTCCCCTCATCCACCCCAATCCCCCTCTTCCCCCTCTTCCCACTTCCCTGTCTTTTTACCCCTCTTCCCACTCCCCTGTCTTTTAACCCCCCTTCCCACCCCAGTGTCCCTGTTAATTCTTTTGCTTCTGATCTCCAGCTCCAGTACCGGTCTCCTGCACCGGGCTCCTGGTCTCCTGCACCGGGCTCCTGGTCTCCTGCACCGGGCTCCTGGTCTCCTGCACTGGGCTCCTGGTCTCCTGCTCTGGGTCTTCTGTTCCAGTCCTGCTGACCCTTTGGTAAGTCCATCTCTGATCTCCCTTCATCCACCCCAATCCCCCTCTTCCCACTCCCCTGTCTTTTTACCCCTCTTCCCACTCCCCTGTCTTTTTACCCCCCTTCCCACCCCAATCCGCCTCACCCCAGTGTCCCTGTTAATTCTTTTGCTTCTGATCTCCAGCTCCAGTACCGGTCTCCTGCTCCGGGCTCCTGGTCTCCTGCTCCGGGCTCCTGGTCTACTGCTCCCGGGCTCCTGCGCCGGGCTCCCGGTCATCAGCTTCGGGCTCCCGGTCAACAGCGCCGGGCTCCTGGTCTCCTGCACCGGGCTCCTGGTCTCCTGCACCGGGCTCCTGGTCTCCTGCTCCGGGTTCCTGGTCTCCTGCTCCGGGCTCCCGGGCTCCTGCTCTGGGTCTTCTGTTCCAGTCCTGCTGACCCTTTGGTAAGTCCATCTCTGATCTCCCCTCATCCACCCCAATCCCCCTCTTCCCACTCTCCTGTCTTTTTACCCCTCTTCCCACTCCCCTGTCTTTTTACCCCCCTTCCCATCCCAATCCGCCTCACCCCAGTGCCCCTGTTAATTCTTTTGCTTCTGATCTCCAGCTCCAGTACCAGTCTCCTGCTCCGTGCTCCTGGTCTCCTGCTCTGGGCTCCCGTCTTCCTGCTCCGGGCTCCCGGTCTCCTGCTCCGGGCTCCCGTCTTCCTGCTCCGGGCTCCCGGTCTCCTGCTCCGGGCTCCCGGTCTCCTGCTCAAGGCTCCCGTCTTCCTGCCCCGGGCCCCCGGTCTCCTGCTCCGGGCCCCCGGTCTCCTGCTCCGGGCTCCCGGTCTCCTGCTCCGGGCTCCCGGTCTCCTGCTCCGGGCTCCCGGTCACCAGCGCCGGGCTCCCGGTCACCAGCGCCGGGCTCCTGCTACGGGCTCCCGGTCCTGAAAGAACAGAGAGGACTTTGGTAAGTAATCTGATCTCCCCTCATCCAACCCAATTCCCCTCTTCCCGCTCCCCACACATTTGTGCGCATATCCAGCAGCCGCCGAGTATTGATCGGTGGCATAGTTCACCAATCCACACTCGTACTCGCTGTTTGCACCACATACAGTATTTCCTTTTTCCACACACTCTAAATAAAGTACTGACACACACACACTCTCAAAGAATTGACACACATGCACCACATACATAACAAACAATGTCCTGCTCATCCCAAACTCATTATTCAGCGGAGGAGGCATGCGCTATTCTTGCCTCCGACACTGACAGTGAGGGTGAGGATCCCACATTTCTTTGTTTTTCCGACTCCTCGTCATCTTCCTCCTTCTCTTCTTCCTCCTCTTCCTCAGGTTCTGCTGGCCCGCCCCGCCGTCTTCGCAGGAGAGATGTTCCAGCGCCCCCCACTACTGAGCCTATATGGACTTCGCCCCCCGAAAATTATGAGCCGCTGATTCCTGATTTCGTAGCGGAATCAGGAATCAAGTTTGACACCACCGGCCTCACAGAAATAGACTTTTTCAAAGTCTTTTTCTCTGAGGATTTTATAAACCTCATGGTGGGCCAAACTAATTTATACGCTCATCAATTTTTAGAACAAAACCCCTCTTCATCATTTTCTAACTGGTCTCCTGTAGACGCAGTAGAAATGATGAAGTTTTGGGGCCTGGTCCTTCTTATGGGGATCTTGAAGAAGCCCGAGCTTTGGCAATACTGGAGTGTTGACGTTTTGTATAACACTCCAGTGTTCCGAATGGTCATGCCCCGGACACGTTTTCAGGCCATCTACAAGTTCTTGCATTACCAAGATAATGCAAGGTGTCCTGCACGCGATGACCCGAACTTTGATCATCTTTTCAAAGTTCGGCCGGTCATCGAACACTTCAACAACAAGTTTGGTGAAGTGTACGTGCCCCAAAGGGACATTTGTGTGGATGAGTCCTTAATTTCTTTTAAGGGGCGGCTTGGATTCCGGCAGTACCTGCCCAGTAAGAGGGCAAGGTATGGGATCAAGCTGTATAAACTTTGTGAGAGTACCTCAGGATACACTCACAAGTTTAGAGTTTATGAAGGGAAGGACTCCCGGATTGAACCCCCTGAATGCCCCCCTGTTCTGGGAGTGAGTGGGAAAATTGTGTGGGACTTGGTGCACACACTGCTTGATAAAGGTTATCACCTCTACGTGGATAACTTTTATACAAGTATCCCGCTCTTCCAGTCCCTCTCTGCGCGAAGTACCGCAGCCTGCGGTACTGTTCGCAAAATTCAGAAAGGCCTCCCAAAGACGCTAATTGGGCAGCTGCTCAAAAGGGGTGAGAGCAGAGCCCAATGTAGCGACCACCTGTTGATGGTCAAGTACAAGGACAAAAGGGATGTCCTTTTCTTTACCACCATACATGGTGATGGCAGCACACTCAGCACTGTACGAGGTTCCACTACACAGGTCGTCAAACCAGACTGTGTAGTGGGGTACAACAACTACATGGGGGGAGTTGATCTCTCTGATCAAGTCCTCCAGCCATACAGTGCTTTGAGAAAGTCCAGAGTGTGGTACAAGAAGCTGGCCGTGCACATTGTACAGATGGCAATGCACAATGCTTTCCTTCTGTCACAATGTGCAGGCCAGACTTCTGCGTCGTACCTTCAGTTTCAGGAAACAGTTATCAAGGCCCTGATATTTGGCAGCGGTGACAGAGAGGGCCCCAGTACTTCTGGAATTGAAGGACCAAGAATTGTACCAGGCCAGCATTTCCCAGGGCAGATCGCTCACAGCGGAAAAAAAGGAAAGTCACAAAAGAGGTGCCGAGTGTGTTATAAAAGTGGAATACGCAAGGACACCATTTATCAATGTGACACCTGCCCTGACAAACCTGGCCTGTATATGAAAGACTGCTTCAAAAGGTACCATACTTCGATGGACTATTGAATTAATTTCTGAAGTATGACAACCTGACGAACACTGCACAGCTGACGTAGTGTTCGTCAGGTTGTCATACATCAGTTATGTAGTGTTCGTCAGATTGTCCTACACAACTGATGTATAACACTACATTACAAAATTCAAAAATCAACTAACACTACCAAAAAGGGGGCACTTGTTAGGCATTTCACTGTTTAGGCACATCAAGGGCTCTGAGAACATGACATGACGCCCGCAGACCATTCCATCAAAGTCTTCGTTCAAAAGCGTCACTCCTTCCCTTCCGAGCCCTTACATGCGCCCAAACAGAAGTTTTTTTCCAACACATGGGGAATATGAGTACTCAGGAGAAATTGCACAACAACTTATGGGGTGCAATTTCTCCTAGTACCCTTGTGAAAATATTTTTTTTTGCATTTTTGTGGAAAAAATGTTTTTTTTTTATTTTCACAAGTCAACATTATGATTTTCTGAGAGGCACCTGGGGGTTCAATGGGCTCACCACACAACTATATAAGTTCCCTGGGGGGTCTAGTTTCCAAAATGGGGTCACTTGTGGGGGAGCTCCAATGTTTAGACACACAGGGGTTCTCGAAACGCAACATGGTGTCCGCTAACAAATTGGAACCATGTCGCGTTTGGAGAGATCCTGTGTGTCTAAACATTGGAGCTCCCCCACAAGTGACCCCATTTTGGAAACTAGACCCCCCAAGGCACCTATCTAGATGCATAGTGAGCACTTGGAACCCCTAGGTGCTTCACAAATTGATCCATAAAAATGAAAAAGTGTTTTTTTTTCACTTATTCAATTTTACGAATCAATTTGTGAAGCACCTGGGGGTTCCAAGTGCTCATTATGCATCTAGAAGGGTGCCTTGTGGGGTCTAGTTTCCAAAATGTGGTCACTTGTGGGGGAGCTCCAATGTTTGGGCACACAGGGACTCTTCAAATGCAACATGGTATCCGCTAACAAATTGTCGGCTCAAATTGTTAGCGGATACCATGTTGCATTTGAAGAGTCCCTGTGTGCCCAAACATTGGAGCTCCCCCACAAGTGACCCCATTTTGGAAACAAGACCCCCAAGGGCACCTATCTAGATGCATAATGAGCACTTGGAACCCCCAGGTGCTTCACAAATTGATTCGTAAAATTGAATAAGTGAAAAAAAATCACTTTTTAATTTTTATGGATCAATTTGTGAAGCACCTGGGGGTTCCAAGTGCTCACTATGCATCTCAATAGGTGCCTTGGGGGGTCTAGTTTCCAAAATGGGGTCAGTTGTGGGGGAGCTCCAATATTTGGGCACACAGCGGCTCTCCAAATGCAACATGGTGTCCGCTAACAAATTTAATGGAAAATCGGCTCAAATTGTTAGCGACACCATGTTGTGTTTGGAGAGCCGCTGTGTGCCCAAACATTGGAGCTCCCCCACAAGTGACCCCATTTTGGAAACTAGACCCCCCAAGGCACCTTTCTAGATGCATAGTGAGCACTTGGAACCCCCAGGTGCTTCACAAATTGATTTGTAACAATGAAAAAGTGAAAAAAAAACACTTTTTCATTTTTATGAATCAATTTGTGAAGCACCTGAGGGTTCCAAGTGCTCACTTTGCATCTAGATAGGTGCCTTGGGTGGTCTAGTTTCCAAAATGGGGTCACTTTTGGGGGAGCTCCAATATTTTTGCACACAGCGGCTCTCCTAATGCAACATGGTGTCCGCTAACAAATTTAACGGAAAATAGGCTCAAATTGTTAGCGACACCATGTTGCGTTTGGAGAGCCGCTGTGTGCCAAAACATTGGAGCTCCCCCACAAGTGACCCCATTTTGGAAACTAGACCCCACAAGGCACCTATCAAGATGCATAGTGAGCACTTGGAACCCCCAGGTGCTTCACAAATTGATTCGTAAGAATGAAAAAGTGAAAAAAAAACACTTTTTCATTTTTATGAATCAATTTGTGAAGCACCTGAGGGTTCCAAGTGCTCACAATGCATCTCGATAGGTGCCTTTGGGGGTCTAGTTTCCAAAATGGGGTCACTTGTGGGGGAGCTCCAATGTTTGGGCACACAGCGACTCTCCAAACGCAACATGGTGTCGCTAACAATTTGAGCCGATTTTCCGTTAAATGTGTTAGAGGACACCATGTTGCATTTAGAGAGCCGCTGTGTGCCCAAATATTGGAGCTCCCCCACAAGTGACCCCATTTTGGAAACTAGACCACCCAAGGCACCTATCTAGATGCATAGTGAGCACTTGGAACCCTCAGGTGCTTCACAAATTGATTCATAAAAATGAAAAAGTGTTTTTTTTTTCACTTTTTCATTGTTACGAATCAATTTGTGAAGCACCTGGGGGTTCCAAGTGCTCACTATGCATCTAGATAGGTGCCTTGGGGGGTCTAGTTTCCAAAATGGGGTCACTTGTGGGGGTGCTCCAATGTTTGGGCACACAGCGGCTCTCCAAACGCAACATGGTGTCGCTAACAATTTGAGCCAATTTTGCGTTAAATTTGTTAGCGGACACCATGTTGCATTTAGAGAGCCGCTGTGTGCCCAAATATTGGAGCTCCCCCACAAGTGACCCCATTTTGGAAACTAGACCACCCAAGGCACCTATCTAGATGCATAGTGAGCACTTGGAACCCTCAGGTGCTTCACAAATTGATTCAGAAAAATGAAAAAGTGTTTTTTTTTTCACTTTTTCATTGTTACGAATCAATTTGTGAAGCACCTGGGGGTTCCAATGCTCACTATGCATCTAGATAGGTGCCTTGGGGGGTCTAGTTTCCAAAATGGTGTCACTTGTGGGGGAGCTCCAATGTTTGGGCACACAGGGACTCTCTAAATGCAACAAGGTGTCCTCTAACAAATTTAACGGAAAATCGGCTCAAATTGTTAGCGACACCATGTTGCGTTTGGAGAGCCGCTGTGTGCCCAAACATTGGAGCTCCCCCACAAGTGACCCCATTTTGGAAACTAGACCCCCCAAGGCACCTATCTAGTTGCATTGTGAGCACTTGGCACCCTCAGGTGCTTCACAAATTGATTCATAAAAATGAAAAAGTGTTTTTTTTTTCACTTTTTCATTGTTACGAATCAATTTGTGAAGCACCTGGGGGTTCCAAGTGCTCACTATGCATCTAGAAAGGTGCCTTGGGGGGGTCTAGTTTCCAAAATGGGGTCACTTGTGGGGGAGCTCCAAAGTTTTGGCACACATGGGCTCTCCAAACACAACATGGCGTCCGCTAATTATTCAAGCAAATTTTACAATCAAAAAGTCAAATGGCGCTCCTTCCCTTCCGAGCCCTGCCGTGCGCCCAAACAGTGTTTTTTCCCCAAATATTGGGTATCTGCTTGCCCAGGGGAAATTGCACAACAAATTTTGGGGTCCATTTTTTCTTGTTACCCCTGTGCAAATAAAAAAAATTGGGTCTAAAGTAACATTTTTGTGAAAAAAGTTAAATGTTCATTTTTTTCTTCCACATTCAAAAAATTCCTGTGAAGCACCTGAAGGGTTAATAAAGTTCTTGAATGTGGTTTTGAGCACCTTGAGGGGTGCAGTTTTTAGAATGGTGTCACTTTTGGGTATTTTCTGTCATAAAGATCTCTCCAAGTGACTTAAAATGTAATGTGGTCCCTAAAAAAATGGTTTTGTAAATTTTGTTGGAAAAATGAGAAATCGCTGGTCAACTTTTAACCCTTATAGCTCCCTAACAAAAAAAAATTTTGGTTCAAAAATTGTGCTGATGTAAATTAGACATGTGGGAAATGTTATTTATTAACTCTTTTGTGTGACATATCGCTCTGATTTCAGGGCTTAAAAATTCAAATTTTGAAAATTGCAAAATTTTCAAAATTTTCGCCAAATTTCCATTTTTTTCACAAATAAACGCAAGTGATATCGAAGAAATTTTTCCACAATCATGAAGTACAATATGTCACGAAAAAACTATCTCAGAATCAGGGGGATCTGTTGAAGCGTTCCAGAGTAATTACCTCATAAAGTGACAGTAGTCAGAATTGTAAAAATTGGCCCGATCATTAACGTGCAAACCACCCGCGGGGCTTAAGGGGTTAAATACCAGGCCTGTAATTTACTAATATTATTCTACGGAGAGACCTAGTGTGAATAGCTTGAATGACACACTGCAACAAAATGAAAATGGAAGAAATGGCTAATTTTGAAATGTTATATGTGCTATGCCTGACAGAGAATCACGGTTTTAAACAGCAGGCCTGTAATTTACTAATACTATTCTTCACAGACACTTAGTGTGAATAGCTTGACTGACACACAGCAACAGAATGGAAAAGGAGGCCAATATTTTCCACAGTCAGATCACATTTCTGGATTTTTTCGCTGAAATATGGAACAGATCTGGCTGTATTCTGCAGTGCTAACAAGCAAAAGGAGCAGAAAAATGATATACTCTGGATTGCTTTTTAAGCAAATAACCAGGATTTAGATAAAAAAAATTGCCCTTGCCCCTGATATCTGGGGCTATGTCTACAGATATCTGTAATTATTACAGCAGCAGCAGACAGGACGTTCAATGGACCCTCTTGTGCTGTATCATACACTGCAGTCTGCCACATACACTGCCTGCTTGCCTAGCACTGATTATATGCAGCTGGATTAGTCCTCAGAAGGACTGTTATTTCAGATGGATATATATATATATATTTTGTGGAATACCTATACGAACAGGGCGTTCAAAGGACCCTCTCGCAATATATGCACTGCAGTCTGCCACATACCTATACTAACTATAAACAAGCAAATCTCTCCCTACTCTGCCTTTTTCCGGGATAGATTGTGACAAGCATAGCGGCGCCATGTCTTATATAGACCTGATGACGCTGTGCGGCCAGCCAATCACTGTAATGCCATAACCAACATGGCTACGGCATTACACTGTGTGGCAGGCAATCCCTGCATGTTCATTCCCTCTCTAAAGAGCGTCAGACATGAAGGGAGGGTATCCGAGTTCCCACTCAAGAAACCCAAAAATGCTCACCAAGCGCCGAGCTTGTCGAGCACAGTGATGCTCGGGTGAGTACCGAGCAGCGGCGAGCATGTTCACTCATCACTAATAGTTACATAAGGATAAGGTTGCACTAGTAAGAAAACTCATTTAACTCCTTAATTTCAAGATATCTGGTACCCAGAGAAGGAGAAACTTCATTTCGGGAATAATTGCTGAAGACATAAACTATAGTTGCAATTTATTGCTCCACCGACAACTCCAAATGTTACTTTAGGTGTCAATTAGGGCCAATGCATACTGACAGTAATAATTTCTGATATTTGCACAGTACAGACTTTAGATGGCTTTTGTTAAGATATAATTTTCCAACTGTGTGTTATGGATCCGAGTGGTGGAACCTCTGTGCCGCGGTGCAAGGAGGGACCCAGAGGGGCGTAACTAAGTATCCACTCGGACCGACCTAGGTTGTACGGCAGCTAACGACTCCGTGACCAGAGAGGGACCAAGCAGAGGGACCAGGTGCTACTCTGGGGATGACCTTGTAAGAGAGCCGGTGACTCCCATGGGTCAGATGGCTGAGACTGACCGATACTGCAGATGTGCACAGCAGGCAGGCTGACGAGAGATCCGGGTAGATGAACTGGCAGAGACAGCAGGCGAAAGGCGGGAGCCTCTAGGTAGGCTGTCAGGTGGTCACGGCAAGTGACGGGAAGAAGCCTTCAGGTAGGCTGACAGGTGGTCACGGCAAGTGACAAGCAGGAGCTTCTAGGTAGGCTGTCAGGTGGTCACGGCAAGTGACTGTCAGGAGCCTCCAGGTAGGCAGACAGGTGGTCACGACAAATGACGGACAGGAGCCTCCAGGTAGGCTGACAGGTAACAGGCAGGTGCTCCCAGGTAAGCAGGCGGGCAAAGCCCATAGACAGACTGGCGGACTGAACGGAAGACAGACTGTCAGACTGGAGAGTAGTCAGGCTGGCGGACTGGACTGATAGTCAGGCTGGCGGGCAGGACTAGTAGTCAGGCAAGCGGGCAGGACTAGTAGTCAGGCTAGCAGCGGGACCTGAGGGCTAAAGCAGAGGTAAGTACACTGTGCACCAACTATTGCTTGGGCACCTCCATTTTGGAGGAGGTGCCTTATATATGGGAGGACCTCCGGCAATTGGCCGGTGACTCCTTATGGCGGCGCTCGTGGCCCCTTTAAGAGGGAGGGAGCACGCCCTAAGCACAGTGCCCGGGAAGCTGCGCACGCCGGCAGCAGAAGCAGGATGAGGAGCGCTGGAGGACACCGGGCAGGGAGCGCAGCAGTGAGAGGGACAGCGTCTCTGCCTGGCAGGTGGCAGAGATGCCAATGCTACAGTACCCCCCCTTTATGCCCCCTCTTTTTTAGGCCAGAAAGATATTTTTCAAGAAGAAGCGGGGCATGAATGTTCTCCCTAGGTTCCCAAGCTCTCTCCTCTGGGCCAAACCCCTTCCAAACCACCAGAAAAAAGATTTTTCCTCTTACCCTCTTGGTGGCCAGAATGTTCTCTACCTCAAAAACGTCCTCAGCGGAAACCGGAGCAGGGGGAGTACCTGGATTGTTGGAAAAATAATTAAACACAACTGGTTTGAGGAGAGATACGTGGAAGGAGTTGGGAATCCGTAAGGTGGCCGGGAGTTTTAACTTGTAGGCCACTGGGTTGATTTGCTTGAGCACTTCAAATGGACCGATGAACCAAGGACCCAACTTGTAGGAGGGTATTTTGAGCCAAACATGTTTGGAGGAGAGCCAAACCTTGTCTCCCGGATGGAATTGAGGCGGATCCAGATGTCTCTTGTCAGCATATCTCTTTATCCGCTCGGAGGACTAAAGAAGTGCGGACCTAGTATTCTCCCAAATGGTGGAAAATTCGCTGACCAGAGACTCCGCGGCAGGGTTGTCCACAGAAGCGGAGACGGGAAACGGAATCCGGGGATGTTGACCATAGACTACAAAGAACGGGAACTTGGAAGTCGATTCGCTCTCATGGTTGTTGTAGGAGAATTCGGCTCATTGTAGGAGGTCCACCCAATCGGTATGGTGAGCATTAACAAAGTGCCGGAGGTAGCTGGTAAGGATCTGGTTGATACGCTCCACTTGGCCATTGGACTGTGGATGGTAAGCGGAGGAGAAATCCAGGGTGACATCCAGCAGCTTACACTTAGCTCTCCAGAAGCGTGAGGTGAACTGAACTCCTCGATCTGACAAAATGTGGAGGGGTAGGCCATGGAGACGGAAAATGTGAAGGAAGAAGCCTTTAGCCAGCTCTAATGCAGACGGGAGACCAGGCTGAGGGATGAAGTGGGCCATTTTAGAAAAGCCGTCGGCGACCACCCAAATGACTGTACAGCCGGCAGAAACAGGGAGATCTGTAATAAAGTCCATAGCAATGTGTTGCCAAGGGGCAGCAGGTACGGGAAGAGGCAGGAGGTGACCGACTGGAAGATGTCTGGGAACTTTGTTGCGGGCACAAGAACAGGCCGAGACGAAGTCTACCACATCCTTGCGCAGGGTGGGCCACTAGTAATGCCGGGTTATCAGCAGGAAAGTTTTCTTCTGACCGACATGGCCGGCTAATTTAGATGATTGACCACAGTGAAGAATCTTCTCCCTCTCTGGAACTGCTACAAATGTCTTAACGGGTGGGAAACGAGTCAGATCTAAGGGGGCCATACTCATCACTTTGGAGGGGTCGATGATGTGCGTAGGCTCCTCCTCTAGATCGGAGGACAGGAAGGATCGGGACAAGGCATCAGC
The DNA here is from genome assembly GCF_046119375.1 of Phyllobates terribilis. Lineage (NCBI taxonomy): Eukaryota > Metazoa > Chordata > Amphibia > Anura > Dendrobatidae > Phyllobates > Phyllobates terribilis. The sequence continues at coordinate 784,446,406 of NW_027362762.1, forward strand.
TTTAACATTCTTGTCCGCTGGGCGGAAATGTAGGATAAAGTCGAAGCAAGCGAAGAACAAAGACCACCGGGCATGACGCGGATTGAGTCTTTGGGCATTCTGGAGATATGCAAGGTTTTTGTGATCAGTATAGATGATCACTGGGTATAGAGTCCCTTCAAGCAGGTAACGCCACTCCTCCAGTGCCAATTTGATGGCTAGCAGTTCTTGGTCTCCAATGGAGTAGTTGCGCTCAGACGAGGAGAAGAGTTTGGAGAAGAAGCCGCAGGTTGCCCTTCTCCCGGATGAAGATTTTTGGGTGAGCACCGCGCCGGCTCCGGAGGAGGAAGCATCAACCTCCAAGAAGAACTGTTTGTTGCAGTCCGGACGGTGCAGCACTGGGGCAGAGGAGAAGGCTTGCTCTAAGGAATGGAAGGCCTCCTCAGCTTCGGGCGGCCATACCTTGGGATTTGCTCCCTTATGGGTGAGCGCATAGATGGGAGCAGTCTGAGAAGAGAAGTCCGGGATGAAGAGATGGTAGTAGTTTGCGAAGCCCAGGAATCGCTGAATCGCCTTCAACCCCTCCGGACGGGGCCATTTTAAGATGGCAGAGAGCTTCTTGGGGTCCATTCGTAGACCTGTCTGGGAGATAATATAACCCAGGAACGGAAGGGAGGTCTGCTCGAAGAGGCAATTCTCAAATTTGGCATAGAGGTGATTCTGCCTGGGCCTAAGCAGGACCTGACAAACATCCCTCCGTTGTGTGGGAAGGTCCGGAGAGAAGACCAAGATGTTGTCCAGGTACACCACCACGAAGGAATATAGAAGATCACTGAAGATGTCAATGATTAATTCCTGGAAGATGGCGGGAGCATTGCAGAGACCGAAGGGCATTACGCGGTATTCATAGTGACCGTCCCGGGTATTGAATGCCGTCTTCCATCCGTCTCCTTGACGGATCCAGACAAGGTTGTACGCCTCATGTAGATCAAGCTTGGAAAAGATCCTAGCTCCCTTAAGGCGGTCAAAGAACTCGGAGATGAGTGTCAGGGGGTATTTGTTTTTGACCGTGATTTGGTTAAGTCCTCAATAGTCTATACAGGGGCGTAGTGAACCATCCTTCTTCTTGAGGAAGAAGAATCCGGCTCCAGCCGGGGAGGAAGATTTCCGGATGAATCCCCTAGCCAGATTCTCCTCAATGTATTCCGACATGGCCCGGGTTTCGGCCGACGACAACGGGTAAATACGCCCACTGGGTGGAGTGGCACCGGGTACCAGGTCGATCGGGCAATTATATGGCCTATGAGGTGGCAGTGTCTCTGCTTCCTTTTTGTCAAAGGCATCTGCATAGGACCAGTAAGGTGCTGGTAAACCGGGTAGATTAGCCTGGGTGAGGGGCGGATGAACCGGGCGGACCGGGACCAGGCAGGTCTTATGTCAATCCTGCCCCCAACGGAGAACTTTACCGGATTGCCAGTTCAGCACGGGTTCATGTCTCTGAAGCCTGGGTAGACCTAGCAATAGGGAGTGAGAGAGACCGGAAAGCACATGGAAGGAGATCCTCTCAGAGTGCAGCATTCCCACCTGCAGGGTTATAGGTTCTGTGACAAGCAGGATGGTCACCGGAAGGAGTATTCCATCCACGGAGGCGACTGCCAATGGTTCAGCCAGAGGTTTGGTGGGAATGTGATATTTCACTACCAGGGACTGGGAAATGAGGTTCCCAGCAGCTCCGGAATCTAGGTGTGCAATTTCAAAGTAGCGGTTCTCTCCCCAGGAGATGGAGACGGACAAAGTCAGGGAAGAGAGGGTTTACTTTTGCCTAGGATGACCTCTCCAAGCAGTCCTAGGTACTGGCGTTTCTTGGCTTCACCGGGCAGGAACGGATGATGTGCTCCTCACTGCCACAGTAGAAACAGCTCCACTTGGCTCGGCGCGACTCTTGGCGAGATTTGACCATCTTGGTCTGGTCGACCTGCATAAGTTCGGGCGAGCGTGCCCGGGGAGTTGCGAATTGAGAGACAGGTCTCTGGAAAGTAGGAGCAAGACAAGGAAATCTTCGCTCCCAGGTACTCTCTTTAGCACGTTCCAGGAAACGGATGTCGATCCGGGTAGCTAGCGACACCAGTTCATCCTGGGTGGTAGGATTGTCCCGGCCGGCTAACTCATCCTTAATCCAACTGGAAAGGCCCTCCCAGAAGATGGACACCAGGGCCTCGTTGTCCCAGGCAAGCTCAGAAGCGAGGGTACGGAACCGTATGGCATATTGGTCCACGGTGAGACTCCCTTGGCGGATACGAAGCAGAGAGGAGGCAGTGGAGGATTTTGATCCTGGTTCATCGAAGACTTTCCGGAAAGCAGCGAGGGAAGACGATACATCGGACACCAGGGGATCCCCTCTCTCCCACAGGGGATTTAGCCATGCCAGTGTTTCTCCAGTGAGGTGAGACATGATGAACGCCACCTTGGCCCGGTCGGAGGGAAACTGATGTGCTAAAAGTTCAAAGTGCAGGGTGCACTGGTTTATGAAACCCCGAGCTAGAAGGTGGTCGCCTCCAAAACGAGGAGGTGCAGAAAGCCGGGGACCTGGGTTGGATGCCGTGGTATTGGTGGGCAGCGGCGCTGCCGGAGCGGGAGTCGCACGACTCGAGACGGACACAGGTGGAACAGTCAGTGTGTCCAGGCAGGAGTTGACACTCCGCAGGAAGTTCAGGATGGTTTCCTGTTGGGATCTCTGATGAGAAACCTCCTGGTACAGGTCAGAGAGCGAAGGGGCTTGGGGGCCACCGGGTTCCATGGCCCGAGCAAACTGTTACGGATCCGGGTGGTGGAAGGGAGCCAGAGCGGCGTAACTAAGTATCCACTTGGACCGACCTAGGTCGTACGGCGGCTAATGACTCATTGACCAGGGAGGGACTGAGCAAAGGGACCAGGTGCTACTCTGGGGATGACCTTGTAAGAGAGCAGGTGACTCCCACGGGTCAGATGGCAGAGACTGACTGATACTGCAGATGGGAACAGCAGGCAGGCTGATGAGAGATCTGGGTAGATGAACTGGCAGAGACAGCAGGCGAAAGGCGGGAGCCTCTAGGTAGGCTGTCAGGTGGTCACGGCAAGTGACAGGAAGGAGCCTCCAGGAAGGCTGACAGGTGGTCTCGTCAAGTGACAGGCAGGAGCCTCTAGGTAGGCTGTCAGGTGGTCACGGCAAGTGACAGGCGGGAGCCTCTAGGTAGGCTGTCAGGTGGTCACGGCAAGTGACGGGCAGGAGCCTCCAGGTAGGCAGACAGGTGGTCACAGCAAGTGACGGGCAGGAGCCTCCAGGTAGGCTGACAGGTAACATGCAGGTGCTCCCAGGTAAGCAGACGGGCAAAGCCCATAGACAGACTGGCGGACTGAACGGAAGACAGACTGTCGGGCTGGAGAGTAGTCAGGCTGGCGGACTGGACTGATAGTCAGGCTGGTGGGCAGGACTCGTAGTCAGGCTAGCGGGCAGAACTAGTAGTCAGGCTAGCAGCGGGACCTGAGGGCTGAAGCAGAGGTAAGTACACTGTGTATCAACTATTTCTCGGGCACCTCCATTTTGGAGGAGGTGCCTTATATATGGGAGGACCTCCGGCAATTTTCCGGGGACTCCTTAGGGCGGCACGCACGGCCCCTTTAAGAGGGAGGGAGTGCGTGCGCACCCTAAGCACAGTGCCCAGGAAGCTGCGTGCGCCGGCAGCAGAAGCAGGAAGAGGAGCGCTGGAGGACGCCGGGCAGGGAGCGCGGCGGTGAGAGGAACGGCGTCTCTGCCTGGCAGGGGGCAGAGACGCCGATGCTACACTGTGTGTGACAATAAGTCACATTTTATTAGGTTATATTCACATATAGGGAAAATGCTGTGGATTTGCGGTGTATTGCAAAAGCAGCAAAATGAATGAAAACCAATTGTTATTTCAAATTTTTACTGCAGATTTCACCATTGCACTCTTGTTAACTCCCCTTTTGGAAAAAGCACTTTTGCTACACGTCGGGGTATATCCTTGGCCGCACGGACCAGCTACCCTATGTATGTACATCATAGAAACTGACTCCATGGGAATTCCAGCAGTCTATACATGCACATATGTAGAGCGCTTTGCTGCCTATTCATAATTATCCCCAGGTTACTTTATGCCTAAGTAAACACAGCCTTCTTTTTGCTCTGCCCACCCCACTATTCATTTCTTCAAAACATAGGGTGTCATGTGGGTTTGGACAAATTCCTAAGGCTAATGGGGCATTGTGCAATATGAACATCATCTATATACTTGTGCATATAGCTACCAGTCTTTGTGTTTACCTGTCTGTTCATTCATAGGAATAAGGCTGGGTGCATTATTGGGTTAAACTTTGGTACTGTGGCCTACAGTTCTTTCTATTCCCCAACACCATTGGATTGACTGTAACGGTTTCCCCATTTCTATACATGTACTTCTTCATTATGGAAACATAGATTTTCCTTAATTAAATATGAATTGCTAGCTCCATGGCTTGATTTTATTCAGTTGTTTTTAAATGTATGTGTTGTCTTTAATTTTCAGTTTTTGTTTAATAAAGATACATCCTTTTATCATTCGCATATATCTCTTCATTTGCCTTGGCCAGCATGTAGACCCAGGACTGTGATTCTCTTATACTGAAGTGGTATACAACTACTAAAATAACATTTTTGGGACATATGTTAATAAAGTGTATTGCAAAAGCAGCAAAATGAATGAAAACCAATTGTTATTTCAGATTTTTACTGCAGATTTCACCATTGCACTCTACAGTTGAGAACCTTTCAAAGTTGTCCATATATCTGAGTAAATTTGACCTAAAACCACTTCCAGTTTCACACACGTTATAAAATTAAATATAGAGAAACAAATAAAATAAATTATTAAAAAATATTAAACTTTTTCATTTTTTTAAATGCGGTAAATAAATCAATATCATATATCTGTGAGTGCAAAAGTTTGTGAACCTTTAGGATTAGGAGATATTTGAAAGTAAATTAGTGTCTGGTGTTTCTCATCAATAGGATGACAATCAGGTGTGAGTGGTGACATGTTTTATTTAGGATACAGGGATATATCAAAGTCCAATCTTGACAAAGCATGTTTATAGAAGTATATCAAAGCACTGACAATTGAATATTTTTAGGACCTCGGAAGATGAGTTATCATTTCTCATCAGGTTGGAAAAGGTTATAAAACCATCTTTAAGGAGTTTGGACTTCATCACAAATCAGACAGATTGGTCTCAAATGGAGCAAATTCAAAAACATTTTGATCTTCCTAAGGAGGGATTAACCAACAAAGATCACTCCAATACTAAGGTGTATAATAGTCCATGAGATCAAAAGTCAAATTCCTGACCTTAAACTTCTAGAAATGTGGAAGGACCTGGAGGGAGCATTAGTTGAATCTATTTTGTAGGGATTTACTCAAACTACTCCAAACCAATGTGCATGGCTAATCAACAATTACCAGAAACATTTAGGCTATGTGCCCACGATGCAGAAATGCTCTGGAATTTTCCTGAGCGTTTCTGCATCTCCCTGGCAGAAAAAAACGCATGCGGATTGTACATGCGGATTGTACATGCGGATTGTGCATGCGTTTTTCCTGCCAGGGACATGCAGAAGTGAAGCATTCTTCACATGCATTTCCGCATGCGGGTTCACAAGCGCTTTCCAAGCGATTTTAGCATCACTTGGAAAGTGCTTGACAACTTGGTCACACTATATAAATTATTGCAACCAGCATGGATTTTTATAGTGGAACTGTAAAGAATGATTAAAAATAAAAAAATGAATCTATAGTTACCTTCCGATGGCCCCCGCAGTCTTGCTTCACTCCGTTCTCCCTTGTCGGCAGCTCGCGGTACACTGCACTGAAGGACCTGCCGTCACATGACTATGACGTCAGCGCAGGTCCTTCAGTCCACCGCGATCTGCCGGCAAGGGAGGACGAGCGCAGCGGGGGCCATCAATAGGTAAGTATAACATTTATTTATTTTTTTTATTCTTTTTTTCACAGGTTCTATGGTACCCGGGTCCGGAGGAGAGTCTCCTGTCCTCCACACCCGGGTACCATCCGCACATTCAAATGCGTGGAATGCGCATCTACATATGCAGTGATGCGTAATCCATGCGTTTCAATGCAAGTCAATGGCGGCGAAAACGCAGCGCTTCCACAAAATAATTGGTAGTGCTGCGATTTTTTCCACATTGATAATCCGCAGCGGAAATTTCCGCAGCATGTGCACAGCACATGCGGATTATCATTGGGGACCATGGCAGGCCTTCTACCATGCGTTTTTTAATCATTTCTGCAGCGTTTTTGCCGCTGCGGAAACGCTTAAAAAACGCATCGTGGGCACAAAGCCTTAAAGTACATCTGGTTATTGCTACGCAAGAGATAGGGTTGGGGTGAGGGTGTCACACTAGATACTGGAGGCAAAGGTTCGCAAATGTTTCCACAGACATGTGATATTGGATCATTTTCCTCATTTAAAGAATTACATTCTTTGCATTGAGGTGAAGGGAGCATTGCTGGAAAAGGGAAAAAAAAGAAAAAAACTCTTTAAATCTCTTAATTTGATTTGATTTGATTTATTGGGCTTTTTAAAACCTATTTTCTCTCTACAGTTTAAGTTTCTTAGTTTACTACCTGTGTATTTAAGGGTTAACTACATTGCACTAAAATCCTGAGGTGTAGCTTTACTCACAAGGGGTTAATTAAGGTGAAGGGGTAATATTTAAGGGTTTATAAGGGGCAGCTGGTTGGGCATCCAGTCCTTTGGAAGTGAAGGGTGCATTGCTGGAAAAGGGAAAAAAAAAAAAAAAACCTCTTTAAATCTCTTAATTTGCGAGTGTGAATGAGCTGAGTGTGACCGGAGCGTAAGTGCGAACGAAAGTAAGTGTGTGACTTGTTTTTCAGTGAAGACGTATTTGGGAATCCTGCAGAAAATACCTGTGTGAATTGCGGTGAGTTGCAGCATTGTGACCTGCATTGTGACCTGCTGAGTGCTTTTCTACCTGTTTAGATTTATAGGGCTTTTTAAAACCTATTTTCTCACTACAGTTTTAGTTTCTTAGTTTACTCCCTGTGTATTTAAGGGTTAACTACATTGCACTAAAATCCTGAGGTGTAGCTTTACTCACAAGGGGATTAATTAAGGGGAAGGGGTCATAATTAAGGGTTTATAAGGGGCAGCTGGTTGGGCATCCAGTCCTTTGGAAGTGCATTGAGGAGAAGGGTGCATTGCTGGAAAAGGGAAAAAAAACAACTCTTTAAATCTCTTAATTTGCGAGTGTGAATGAGCTGAGTGTGACCGGAGCGTAAGTGCGAACGAAAGTAAGTGTGTGACTTGTTTTTCAGTGAAGAGGTAATTGGGAATCCTGCAGAAAATACCTGTGTTAATTGCGGTGAGTTGCTGCATTGTGACCTGCATTGTGACCTGCTGAGTGCTTTTCTACCTGTTTAGATTTATTGGGCTTTTTAAAACCTATTTTCTCACTACAGTTTTAGTTTCTTAGTTTACTTCCTGCGTATTTAAGGGTTAACTACATTGCACTAAAATCCTGAGGTGTAGCTTTACTCACAAGGGGTTAATTAAGGGGAAGGGGTCATAATTAGTGTTGAGCCACCCCCGTAGTGTTCGAGTTCGGTTCGGTTCGTCGAAAACCCGTGTGTTCGCCGAACTGTTCGTCGAACTGTTCTTCGAACACCTTCGAACACCGTTAAAACCAATGGCAGGCAAACAAAAACACATAGAAACACATAGAAAACACCTTCAAAGGTGTCCAAAAGCTGACAAACTGCTCAGAAGACATAACTAACACATGGAAAAGTGACCAGTACATATAGTTATGCGAAAATAAAAGAGGTGGAGGAGTAAAAGGAGGGGGAGACACAGATATAGGCATGTCATGCCCTTCTAAAATCCAAAAAGTGAGAAGCCGACACGTTCAGTCCGCTCCTGCCCGTGCCACCTCCGTGTCGCCGGGTTTGTGCCAGAGCCGCGGTGAACCCTGATGGCCAGCCCCCCTCTCCCAATACTGGTGCCTGTCCGCTGGTGGGTCGAGCGAGCCCCCCTGTGGTGGAGGCAGCTCTAAGCTTTTTAATTTAAATTGTCTCTCTAATTTGAATGAATAAACTTTAAATCCATTTACAAGGATCTATTGGAGGGCAAGTCTCATGCCAGCAGCCGCGTAATTCCAGCTCCAGTAGCGTCCACTAAAGCTGCTGCAGTTAAAAAGCTTTTATAAGGATCGAGCTCGGCTGTCCACCGCAAGGCATCCTACTGCCAGTCCCAGCCCCTATGCCTTGGGGTGCCTCCTGATGCTCTTCACTGAGTATCCCGTGGTCCCGAAGCATTTCCTTTGAAAAAATGAAGTGTCCAAACTACAGGTGGTGTAGCTTGCTTAACAGCCGGGATAATCCGCTGACTAGCAGACCCTGCTACTAGGCACAAAGTATTTCCTGGGCTAGATGCAGTTAAAAATTTGTAATTAGATACTCTCGTTGGATGCTGAGAAAGCATTCCATAGAGTCTCCTGGCACGCCATATATGATTCTCTTAAAAAGCTTGGGGTAGGGGTCTAGGGGACCCTTTTATAGCCAAAATCACGGCCCTGTATCGCAATACGTCACCTAGGCTGAAGATAAATGGAACTGTAGCACCCTGAGGGCTCGGTTGCTACAGAGGTATTGCACCTCACCCAGAGGTGTGATATCTCACTCTCAGGTAAGGATGTAGTGTGGATCAGGACCCGACACCTGCATGCATTACACCACATTGCCGTGGGGCAGGGCGACCAATATGCCCCTGAGATGGGCACGACAGTCCCTGTCCCTGGCTGGAGTGGGGGGAGGGAACACTGAGGAAGGGGAACCCTGTAATGCAGGAGCAGGGAGGAAGCAGTTCCTGGGTGCATTGAGAAGGGAGTATAAAAGGTGGGCACCATCTTAGTTCAGTGCAGAGAAGTCTGAGCAGAAGTGGCAGGGAGCAGGGGCTCTGCATGAGCTCTGCTCCGGAGGCGGGCCTAGTAACAGAGGCCCAGGCCTGGAAGAGGGAGAAGGAAGGAAAAGGAGCGGAGAAGGCTCCAGGAACGAGGAACGAAGGGATCTCAGGTTTGCGGACGGGCGAGTCGCCACCGCACGCCAGAATCCACCTGCGTGGAGGGGTCAGGCCAAAGGGGGAGACCGGTCCCCGAAACTAGTGGAGGCAGGAAACGACCCTCAGCTAGAAACAGGAGGCTGTGACATTTTATGTGGCGCAGCCCCTCGCTACACCCGCTAGGAAGGCACCACATAGGGTCAGGGAAACTGGCGCCAAGTTTACCAAGAGGAGGCCCGAGGCAGCCGGACAGAAGGGTTGGTAAGAAAGGCCAGACAAAGGACACACAAAGGGGGTCCTGTGAAGCATTCCAAAGTTATCTGGGAGTTGTCTGAGCCCCTCACCTGGTGAGCACAGTACGACGTGGGCAGCCGTTACCTGCAGACGTGGTCTGGATAATAAGAACTGTGAGTAAAGGCCCTGGACTGCATCACTGACTCCGTGTCATTACTGCTGCTGCCCTGCACCATCACCCCCATCCTCCGCATACACTGCCCTGAGGCTATACTCCTCCCGTGGGGAGTTATGCTACGCTCTGCTGCACCCACAACACCAGCCTCAGCGGTCTGCCCTGGAGCGGCGGTTCACTCTGACCGCAATCCACGGGTGGCGTAGTCGGACATTTAAACATCAAAACCACATAAATAGTTCCGCCACTGGTTTGACCGCCCTGAGCCACGGAACCGGGTTGCCGCCACGGAGACTACAACCACCAGCATCCACCAAAAAGGGTCCGGCTCCGGGTGTCCCAAGGCCCAGGGGGCGCGTCAGAACATTTTCATCACCTTTCACAATCACCAATGGGACAAGGCAGGGATGTTCTCTGTCCCCTCTCTTATACATCCTAGTGACGGAGCACCTGCTCTCATCAATTCGCCATAACCCCAATATTAGGTGGATTGAGGTGGGAGGCACCGAGTACAAGTGCTCTCTATTTGCTGATGATGTCCTAGTATATATCACTCAATCACATATATCCATCCATGCTGTTATGGCTGAAATAGATCACTTTGTTACATGGTCAAATTTTAAAATCAATGCAGCGAAGTCTGAGGCCCTCGATGTCTCCCTCCCCAAATCCATATAGGATTCCATCCAGTCCAACTTTCCCTTTGCCTGGCCCTCACAAGGTATCAAATACTTAGGAATTCCTATTCATAGAGACCTCTCCCATCTATGTTATCTTAATTTTGGGCCCTTTATTGAACAACTCCATACAGACCACGGTTGGCAAGTTAGAACTGTAAGATTCAATACGTGAACCACTGGTGTTTTGTGGAAAAGCACATGTACACTGTGTTCCAAATTATTATGCAAAAAGTGTTTAGGAGTGATAAGGGAAGAATTTGTTTGTTTGTCAGTTAAACTCATTGATGGTGATGTGTGTCAGGGCTCTTTATATCACTGTAAGCAATTGCAGACACCAGTGCTAATTAGTTTGGCAGGTGTGTCCAATGAAAGGGAAGACTACTTAAGAAGGCTCTCTCACATTATTCAGCAGCCTACATTTTCTGCCAAAATGGGAAAGAAAAAGCATGTGTCGGCTGCTGAGAAGCAACAAATTGTGGAGTGTTTAGGTCAAGGCATGACTACAATCAACATTGTGCGATGATCAGGATGAAGTGTCTTGGCAATCAAGAAGTATGTAGCTGATTCACAGTACACACGTGTGCGTGCTGATAAGGGCAAATTGAGGACTCTTTCCTACAGGCAATTACGTCAGGTTGAAAGAGCAGCGGCAAAAAAGCCTTGTCATAGCAGCAGACAAGTTTTTGAAGCTGCTTGTGCCTCCAACGTCCCCCGAACAACAAGATGCAGGGTCCTTCAGAGGTTTGCAGCTGTGCATACGCCATCCTGTCGACCTCCTCTATCCACTTCACACAAGCAGAAACGGCTCCAGTGGGCCATACATTACATGAAGACTGATTTCAAAACTGTTTTGTTCACGGATGAGTGCCATGCAGCGCTCGATGGTCCAGATGGATGGAGTGGAGGATGGCTGGTTGATGGACACCCCACGCAAACACGGCTACAGCGCCAACAAGGAGGAGGTGGAGTAATGTTTTGGGCTGGAATCATGGGGAGAGAGATTGTCGGATCCCTGAAGGCGCTAAAGATGAACTCCATAATGTATGTGGATTTTCTCAAACAGCACTTCCTGCCATGGTTCAAGAAGAAGAACCGTGTATTTCACAGCAAGATCATTTTTCTGCATGATAATGCACCATCTCATGCTGCACATAAAACATCTGCATCTCTGGCTGATATGGGCATAAAAGGGGACAAACTTATGGTGTGACCCCCATGCTCCCCTGACCTCTACCCCATTCAGAACCTTTGGAGCATCATTAAAAGGAGTGTCTATGATGGCGGGAGGCAGTTCACATCTAAGCAACAGCTCTGGGAGGGTATTCTGTCCTCATGCAAAACAATTGAAGCAGAAACCATCCAAAACCTGACAAATTCAATGGACGAGAGAGTTCAGAAGCTCCTTTCGAACAAGGGGTCCTATGTGAAAATGTAACATCACCTAGAATAAAGTTTTGAGTTGAAAACTGTTTGATTTCAGTTTCTAACAACCTGCTAATGCTTATAATTTCAAAAATGACCATTTTTTTGGTCTTTATTAAAATGAAAAGGTTGATCGAAAAGTTTGGGGGATCTAAGAGTGTGGCAACCCTGTAGTCATGATTACTTAGAATTCTGACAATATGAGGGTCATGCTGCAGGTAGTGCAGCAAGAAGGCACTTATGTGTCTTGCGCATCTCGGAGCCCCAAAATTATTTTCCGGGCTAGATGCAGCTAAAAATTATTTTTAATTTTAAATCTGGTGGAGCTTATTATAGATGGCCTAATAGGATCAGTGCTGCACACTGCTACAAAGCCCAAATTATTTTCCAGTCAAGATACAGATAAACATGATTAGTAATTTGAAAGCTTAAAACGGTTGGTAGGGTGATTTTAAACAATCATCAAGCTTTTACTCTCCCCAGGATGAAACAGGGGTAGAAAAGTCGTTTCAGATCCATGATTTGTTCATCTTTATGAACGTGAGTCTGTCTACATTATCAGTGGAGAGCCGCGTGCGCTTATCTGTCAGCACACCACCAGCAGCGCTGAACATACGTTCAGACAGAACGCTGGCTGCGGGGCATGACAAGATCTCCAAGGCATAAGTGGCTAGCTCCGGCCATTTATCCAGATTGGAAGCCCAAAAAGAGCAAGGGTCCAGTGACACAGTCGTGGCTTCAATGTTTACTTGGAGATACTCCTGTACCATCGTCTCTAGGCGTTGACTATGTGTCAGACTTCTTGTCTCCTGTGGCCTTGCAAAGGATGGGCTAAAAAAGTGGTGAAATGATCCCGCAAAATTGATGTTACCACCAGATACTGTGGTTCTGTTACGGTTTGAGTGCTGAACACTTGACGGTCCCACGGTTGGCAAGTTGGAACTGTGAGATTCACTACGTGCACCACTGGTATTTTGTGGAAAAGCACATGTAAGATTCTGCAACAGTCTCTGCTGATACTCCTGCATGCGTGCATCCCTTTCTATGGCAGGAATAATTTCTGCAAATTTACTTTTGTACCGGGGATCTAACAGTGTGGCAACCCAGTAGTCAGGATTATTTCTAATTCTCACAATTCGAGGGTCATGTTGCAGGTAGTGCAGCAAGAAGGCACTCATGTGTGTTGCGCATCCAGGAGCACCAAGTCACTGTTGTGTTGGTGGCGAGGTAACAATCATGCTTCCTTCCTCTGTCCTCTCCCCCCAACCTCGCACAACAGAAATGTGATCAAGGTCTCCCTCATCTGATGAGTCTTCCATCAGTTCGTCCTCCACTTCTTCCTGGGCTCCTGCACCTTCCTCACTAGTTTGGCTGCTACCATGCGCCCTGGTAAAACCATCTACCCCACCCTCACATGCCTGCCGCCTTGGTGCTGCCGACCGTCTGGACCTTGCAGATGTTAGCCCTTCCGCATACAACTCCTCCTCCTCTACTTCCTCCACCTCCTCTTGTGCCACCACCTGACTCCGAATTCTGTTTAACATGTGCTCCAGCATGTAAATCACCGGAATAGTCATGCTGGTAATGGCATCGTCAGCACTAAACATCTCCGTCGCCATTTCAAAACTGTGCAGAAGGGTGCATAGGTCCCTGATCTGAGACCACTCCTCCAGCGTGATTTGCCCCACCTCTGAATCTCGGCCCAGGCTATACGTCAGAACGTATTGCACCAGGGCTTGTCGGTGCTGCCACAGTCGCTGCAACATGTGCAGAGTTGAATTCCACCGGGTAGGCACATCGCATTTTAGCTGGTGAAGTGGCAGGCCCAACGACTTCTGTAGAGATGTAAGTCGCTGAGCTGCGGGATGCGAACGGCGGAAGTGAGCACACAGCGACCGTGCCCTCTGCAGAAGGCCATCTAGTCTGGGATAGTGGGCTAAAAATTGCTGGACAACCAGGTTCAACACGTGAGCCATACAAGGCACGTGTGTGACATTGCCCCGGCGAAGGGCCGCACCCAGGTTTGCAGCATTGTCGCACACGGCCTTCCCTGGTTTCAGGTCCAGTGGAGACAACCATTCATGAAATTGGTTCTCCAGAGCTGACCACAACTCCTCAGCTGTGTGACTCACATTTCCCAGACATTTCAATGTAAAAACCGCCTGATGACATTGAGCCCTACTGCCAGCATAGTAAGGAGGTGTGCAGGATCCCTTCTGCGCAGTTAGAAAGCTTGTGGCATGACCAGACAGGCTTTGGGTGCAGGTGGAAGACCGAGAGGAGGTTGAGGAGGCAGAAGCAGTGGAGGAACTTTGACATAAAGAGGATTGACGCACAACTCGTGTTGACAGCAAGACTTGGACAGCAGCCCCTTGTCCTGCTGTCACCATAGTTACCCAGTGCCCAGTCAGCGACATGTAATGCCCCTGTCCATGCCTACTCGTTCACGTGTCTGTGGTGAAATGCACCCTGTCACACACAGAGTTTCTCAAAGAAGCGGTGATGTTGTGTGCGACATGCTGGTGGAGCGCAGGCACACCTTTCTTTGAGAAGTAGTGCCGACTGGGCATCTGGTACTGGGGCACTGCGACGGACATAAGGTCTCGAAAAACCTCTGTGTCCACCAGGCGGAAAGGCAGCATTTCTGTAGCCAAGAGCTTGCAGATGGTGAAATTCAACCTCTTAGCTTTCTCATGGCTAGGAGGAAATGGTCTTTCACTTGTCCAAATCTGAGGGACCGAGGGCTGGCTATTGTGCTTAGACGGGGTTGATAAGGGTGTCCCCGGCAAACTGCCGGTCTGTGAGGAAGATGCAGGCGGACATGCTAGGTTGCCTTGATCCAAAGGTGGTGCTATCGATGTCGGACAGCGCTCAACACCAGCTGCTATTACCACCTCCAAAGAAAATGATGACCTGCCAATCATGCTGGCTGTTGCGGGTAAAGAGGTGGCAGGTCTGCGCCCCAAAACAGGTGTGACTGCTGTCCCCCCAGTCACAGAGGATGAAGAGGCCACGGATGCACAAGATATGGCAGACGGTGGTTGGCCCGGCCGGGTAGGCCGGATTGTAGCACAGTGAGCTTCCCACTGCAACTTATGCTTCATGTCCATGTGCCGGTTCATGCATGAAGTACTCAAACTAAGTATTTTTTGGCCTCTACTTAGCTTTTGCTGACAAATGTTACAGATAACACCAGTTGGGTCATCTTTATCGATCTGAAAAAATGCCCAGGCTATGCAAGGCTTAGCACCCATGCGACCTGAAGAGCCACCACGACTTGTGGTGAGAGGCAGAGTTGTGTTTGAGGATGCAGTTGTTGACGTGCTTCCAGTACTACGTCTCTGTCCAGGAAGGCGCAACCTGACCTCGTCGTCACTAGCATCTTCCTCCACCTCCTCTGCTGACCTCATCTCTTGGCTGACTGTGGGTTGACAGTAAGTGGGATCTCCAACCTCATCATCATCACCCTGTGCGTTATCACACCCGTCGTCCTCAGAGCCAACCTGTTCCTGCCCTGACAAAAAACTAAAGTTGTCGCTCCAATCAGGTATTTGAGTTTTATCATCGTCTTCCTCATTGTCTCCACCAACAGGAGTTACAGTTTGGGAATGAGGGTCTACATTATGGTCAGAACCTTCTGCGTCTGGTCCTGGTTCCGAGTCATAAAGATTCTGGGCATCAGTGCAGATCATTTCCTCGTCTGGATTCACAGAAGCACTGGAGTCGACCTCTGATTCCCAGGCTATAGTATGAGTAAACAGCTCTGCAGACTCAACCATCTGTTCTACCTCATACTCAGACGGGCAGCTGGAGATTTGGGAGCTGTGAGGAAGCAAGTGCGATTTGGGTGACACCTTTGAGGACTGGAGTATTTGTGATGTTGAAGTTGATGTGGAGGAGAGCCCACTTAAAGGAGCACTTGATATCCGTTGAAGCACCTGCTGTTTTTGTGCCTCATCTGGAATTTGTAGCGATTGGCGTGGCCGTAAGAAAGGGATCTTATCACATTGTCCGCTAAAAGAAGTAGACATTTTAGTTTGGCTGGAAGATGGTCTTTCTTCTGCAGATGTTACTGTTGCTTTAACACCTACCCCACGGACACAACCTTTTTTCCCCTTCCCAACACGCCTATTCCCCTTTCCACCAGCAGCAGGCCTTTTTCCACTCATTTTGGTGGTTAACTAATTCACAACTCTGGAGTTGTTTGCACAAAAAAACAATGGATGGTAACCGAGCAGAGCTGAGTGGCCAAACTGTGGTATTAGGCCAAAACTATTGGCTGGGTTAGATGCAGAAAAAAATATATTCAGTTTGCAACCTGATGGAGGTCAGTATAGATGGACTAATACAACAAGTCCCACACACAGCTAGAAGCCCAATATTTTTTCAGAGGTAGATGCAGAAAAAAATATATTCAGTTTGCAACCTGATGGAGGTCAGTATAGATGGACTAATACAACAAGTCCCACACACAGCTAGAAGCCCAATATTTTTTCAGAGGTAGATGCAGAAAAAAATATATTCAGTTTGCAACCTGATGGAGGTCAGTATAGATGGACTAATACAACAAGTCCCACACACAGCTAGAAGCCCAAATATTTTTTCAGAGGTAGATGCAGACAAAAATATATTCAGTTTGCAACCTGATGGAGGTCAGTATAGATGGACTAATACAACAAGTCCCACACACAGCTAGAAGCCCAAATATTTTTTCAGAGGTACTGTAGATGCAGATAAAAATTAGTTTTAATTTGCAACCTGATGGAGGTCAGCATAGATGGACTAATAGAGAAAGTCCGACACACTGCTAGAAGGCCAAATAATTTTTCAGAGCTAGATGCAGAAAAAAATTATATTCAGTTTGCAACCTGATGGAGGTCAGTATAGATGGATTAATAGAACAAGACCCACACACAGCTAGAAGCCCAATATTTTTTCAGAGGTAGATGCAGAAAAAAATATATTCAGTTTGCAACCTGATGGAGGTCAGTATAGATGGACTAATACAACAAGTGCCACACACAGCTAGAAGCCCAATATTTTTTCAGAGGTAGATGCAGAAAAAAATATATTCAGTTTGCAACCTGATGGAGGTCAGTATAGTTGGACTAATAGAACAAGTCCCACACACAGCTAGAAGCCCAAATATTTTTTCAGAGGTAGATGCAGAAAAAAATATATTCAGTTTGCAACCTGATGGAGGTCAGTATAGATGGACTAATACAACAAGTCCCACACACAGCTAGAAGCCCAAATATTTTTTCAGAGGTACTGTAGATGCAGATAAAAATTAGTTTTAATTTGCAACCTGATGGAGGTCAGTATAGATGGACTAATACAACAAGTCCCACACACAGCTAGAAGCCCAAATATTTTTTCAGAGGTACTGTAGATGCAGATAAAAATTAGTTTTAATTTGCAACCTGATGGAGGTCAGTATAGATGGACTAATAGAGAAAGTCCGACACACTGCTAGAAGGCCAAATATTTTTTCAGAGCTAGATACAGAAAAAAATTATATTCAGTTTGCAACCTGATGGAGGTCAGTATAGATGGATTAATAGAACAAGACCCACACATAGCTAGAAGCCCAATATTTTTTCAGAGGTAGATGCAGAAAAAAATATATTCAGTTTGCAACCTGATGGAGGTCAGTATAGATGGACTAATACAACAAGTCCCACACACAGCTAGAAGCCCAAATATTTTTTCAGAGGTACTGTAGATGCAGATAAAAATTAGTTTTAATTTGCAACCTGATGGAGGTCAGTATAGATGGACTAATAGAATGATGCTATGCCCAAAAGATTTTACTTCACTAGGTGCAGTAAAAAAATTGGTATTCTATACACAGGTAGTATATCTTGCAACACAGATAGGCTACTCCACTGACTAACACACTCTGCAATAGGCCAAAAAGGATTAGCTTTGCTAGATTCAGCCAAATGCTGTGAAAAAAACTTGCACAGCACTGGCACAGACCTGCCTGGCAAAAACTGATAGGAACTGATGTAACCTAGTCCTGAAAAGGACTCCAATTACAATTAGTCTTTACTCCCACAACCTATCTATTTAAGAGCACAGACCTCCCTGATAAAAGTCGTAGGAAATTCTGTAACCTAGTCCTTAAAAGGACTGCAATCACAACTATTCCCTACTCCCAAGCTATCTGTATATTTGTGCGAAAATTGGCTTGAAATTAACAAGGTATAGCGCACACAGCAACAGCGGTGCCGTCTAACACGCAGCTGCAGCAGTGAGAAAATGGTGGCGACGGGGAAAATGGCTTGGTCTTATAGGGCAAGGACATGTGACATACACTGCCAATGACACATGCCCTTGCTTGTGTGAAAAAAAGCACTTCGCTCCGTGTGTGCGCTGCTGATAGGCTGACAGATTGCACCTCCCCACTGCAAATGCGGGAAAGAGAAAAAAAAAATGGAGATCTTCATTGTTCCTGCAGAGATCCATCCCCTGCCCCTCCCCCCACCCCGCTGTACACTCAAACTGCGTATTAACATTAATTTTCATCATTAATGAGAAAAAATCCAGTTATGATTTTGGTGCACGAACAGTTATCGAACATAACCTCGAACAGCCGAATTTTTATCAAATTGTTCGTGTTCGCCGAACGGCTCGAACACCGCCCAAAACAGCTTGAATTTGAGATTGGCGAACAGTTCGAGTAGAACAACGCTCATCTCTAGTCATAATTAAGGGTTTATAAGGGGCAGCTGGTTGGGCATCTAGTCCTTTGGAAGTGCACTGAGGTGAAGGGTGCATTGCTGGAAAAGGGAAAAAAAAAAACTCTTTAAATCGCTTAATTTGCGAGTGTGAATGAGCTGAGTGTGACCGGAGCGTAAGTGCGAATGAAAGTAAGTGTGTGACTTGTTTTTCAGTGACTTGGATTCAGGGAGTTTGGAAGGGAGGACTTTGGACTGAATTGCTGTCTGTATTTCACTAATTCTTTACTTTTCTTTTTACTTAACATTCTGTCTATTGCATTCCCCATTAGGAAATGAGCTCCATTATTGACAATGCCTTCCAGTGTACATCTTGCCACATGTATGCATTCCTTGAATAGCCGGTCGAGGTTGCTTACTGCTGCGTGAGATGTGTGCACTTTGTGCATTTGGAAGCCCAGATACTATATCTAAATGAGCAGCTGGCAACACTGAGATCCATTGACAACATGGAAAGGAGTCTGCTGCTCACTGAGAAGCAGCTCACTGGGGTAGATGTGGGGGAGGGTGTTAGTCGGGAGCTACAGGACAGTGAGGTCGCTAGTTGGGTGACAGTTAGAAGGGGGGGTAGAGGGAAGAGTGCTAGGGAGGCTAGTCCTGATCTGGCACACCACAATAAGTTTGCAAAGTTGGCAGATGATGGGAGTGACGGTACAGGGGTAGCACTACTGCAGCAAGGCATGTCCCCTGAGAGCCGGAGGAGTGTCAGCTCCAGTAAAGAGGGAAATAGAGTAGGGCAGGCCAGGCAGGTGCTGGTAGTGGGGGGCTCAATTATTAGGGGAACAGATAGGGCAATCTGTCACAAAGATAGGGATCGTCGAACAGTGTGCTGCCTAACTGGCGCTCAAGTCCGGCACATCGCTGATCAGGTTGACAGATTACTGGGAGGGGCTGGTGAGGACCCAGCGGTCATGGTGCACATTGGCACAAATGACAAAGTTAAAGGTAGGTGGAAGGTCCTTAAAGATGATTTCAGGGAATTAGGCTGCAAGCTGAAAGCAAGGACCTCCAAGGTGGTTTTCTCTGAAATACTACCGGTGCCACGACAGAGAGGCAACAGGAGATTAGGGAGATAAATAAGTGGCTCATGAACTGGTGTAGGAAGGAGGGATTTGGGTTCCTGGAGAACTGGGCCGACTTCTCAGTTGGCTACAGACTCTACGCTAGGGACCGGCTGCACCTTAATGGGGAGGGTGCAGCTGTGCTGGAGGAGAAAATGGCTAGAAGATTTGAGGAGTGTTTAAACTAGGGATTGGGGGGGAGGGTATTCATTTTATAGGTGGGGAAGATAGTGCAGATTGTGACTAGTGTTGAGCCACCCCCGTAGTGTTCGAGTTCGGTTCGGTTCGTCGAACACCCTTGTGTTCGCCGAACTGTTCGTCGAACTGTTCGTCGAACACCTTCGAACACCGTTAAAACCAATGGCAGGCAAACAAAAACACATAGAAACACATAGAAAACACCTTCAATGGTGTCCAAAAGCTGACAAACTGCTCAGAAGACACAACTAACACATGGAAAAGTGACAAGTACATATAGTCATGAGAAAAGAAAAGAGGTGGAGGAGTAAAAGGAGGGGGAGACACATGTCATGCCCTTCTAAAATCCAAAAAGTGAGAAGCCGACACGTTCAGTCCGCTCCTGCCCGTGCCACCTCCGTGTCGCCGGGTTTGTGCCAGAGCCGCGGCGAACCCTGACGGCCAGCCCCCCTCTCCCAATACTGGTGCCTGTCCGCTGGTGGGTCGAGCGAGCCCCCCTGTGGTGGAGGCAGCTCTAAGCTTTTTAATTTAAATTGTCTCTCTAATTTGAATGAATACACTTTAAATTCATTTACAAGGATATATTGGAGAGCAAGTCTCATGCCAGCAGCCGCGTAATTCCAGCTCCAGTAGCATCCACTAAAGCTGCTGCAGTTAAAAAGCTTTTATAAGGATCGAGCTCGGCTGTCCACCGCAAGGCATCCTACTGCCAGTCCCAGCCCCTATGCCTTGGGGTGCCTCCTGATGCTCTTCACTGAGTATCCCGTGGTCCCGAAGCATTTCCTTTGAAAAAATTAAGTGTCCTAACTACAGGTGGTGTAGTTTGCTTAACAGCCGGGATAATCCGCTGACTAGCAGACACTGCTACTAGGCACAAAGTATTTCCTGGGCTAGATGCAGTTAAAAATTTGTAATTAGATACTCTCGTTGGATGCTGAGAAAGCATTCCATAGAGTCTCCTGGCACGCCATTTATGATTCTCTTAAAAAGCTTGGGGTAGGGGTCTAGGGGACCATTTTATAGCCAAAATCACGGCCCTGTATCGCAATAGGTCACCTAGGCTGAAGATAAATGGAACTGTAGCACCCTGAGGGCTCGGTTGCTACAGAGGTATTGCACCTCACCCAGAGGTGTGATATCTCACTCTCAGGTAAGGATGGAGTGTGGATCAGGACCCGACACCTGCATGCATTTGTATTACACCACATTGCCGTGGGGCAGGGCGACCAATATGCCCTTGAGATGGGCACGACAGTCCCTGTCCCTGGCTGGAGTGGGGGGAGGGAACACTGAGGAAGGGGAACCCTGTAGTGCAGGAGCAGGGAGGAAGCAGTTCCTGGGTGCATTGAGAAGGGAGTATAAAAGGTGGGCACCATCTTTGTTCAGTGCAGAGAAGTCTGAGCAGAAGTGGCAGGGAGCAGGGGCTCTGCATGAGCTCTGCTCCGTAGGCGGGCCTAGTAACAGAGGCCCAGGCCTGGAAGAGGGAGATGGAAGGAAGAGGAGCGGAGAAGGCTCCAGGAACGAGGAACGAAGGGATCCCAGGGGTGCGGACGGGCGAGTCGCCACCGCACGCCCGAATCCACCTGCATGGAGGGGTCAGGCCAAAGGGGGAGACCGGTCCCCGAAACTAGTGGAGGCAGGAAACGACCCTCAGCTAGAAACCGGAGGCTGTGACATTTTATGTGGCGCAGCCCCTCGCGACACCCGCTAGGAGGGCAGCACATAGGTTCAGGGAAACTGGCGCCAAGTTTACCAAGAGGAGGCCCGAGGCAGCCGGACAGAAGTGTTGGTAATAAAGGCCAGACAAAGGACACACAAAGGGGGTCCTGTGAAGCGCTCCAAAGTTATCTGGGAGTTGTCTGAGCCCCTCACCTGGTGAGCACAGTACGACGTGGCAGCCGTTACCTGCAGACGTGGTCTGGATAATAAGAACTGTGAGTAAAGGCCCTGGACTGCATCACTGACTCCGTGTCGTTACTGCTGCTGCCCTGCACCATCACCCCCATCCTCCGCATACACTGCCCTGAGGCTATACACCTCCCGTGGGGAGTTATGCTACGCTCTGCTGCACCCACAACACCAGCCTCAGCGGTCTGCCCTGCAGCGGCGGTTCACTCTGACCGCAATCCACGGGTGGTGTAGTCGGACATTTAAACATCAAAACCACATAAATAGTTCCGCCACTGGTTTGATCACCCTGAGCCACGGAACCGGGTCGCCGCCACGAAGACTACAACCACCAGCATCCACCAAAAAGGGTCCGGCTCCGGGTGTCCCAAGGCCCAGCGGGTGCATCAGAACATTTTCATCACCTTTCACAATCACCAATGGGACAAGGCAGGGATGTCCTCTGTCCCCTCTCTTATACATCCTAGTGACGGAGCACCTGCTCTCATCAATTCGCCATAACCCCAATATTAGGTGGATTGAGGTGGGAGGCACCGAGTACAAGTGCTCTCTATTTGCTGATGATGTACTAGTATATATCACTCAATCACATATATCCATCCATGCTGTTATGGCTGAAATAGATCACTTTGTTACATGGTCAAATTTTAAAATCAATGCAGCGAAGTCTGAGGCCCTCGATGTCTCCCTCCCCAAATCCATATAGGATTCCATCCAGTCCAACTTTCCCTTTGCCTGGCCCTCACAGGGTATCAAATACTTAGGAATTCCAATTCATAGAGACCTCTCCCATCTATGTTATCTTAATTTTGGGCCCTTTATTGAACAACTCCATACAGACCACGGTTGGCAAGTTAGAACTGTAAGATTCACTACGTGAACCACTGGTGTTTTTTGGAAAAGCACATGTACACTGTGTTCCAAATTATTATGCAAAAAGTGTTTAGGAGTGATAAGGGAAGAATTTGTCAGTTAAACTCATTGATGGTGATGTGTGTCAGGGCTCTTTATATCACTGTAAGCAATTGCAGACACCTGTGCTAATTAGTTTGGCAGGTGTGTCCAATGAAAGGCAAGACTACTTAAGAAGGCTGTCTCACATTATTAAGCAGCCTACATTTTCTGCCAAAATGGGAAAGAAAAAGGATATGTCGGCTGCTGAGAAGCAACAAATTGTGGAGTGTTTAGGTCAAGGCATGACTACAATCAACATTGTGCGATGATCAGGATGAAGTGTCTTGGCAATCAAGAAGTATGTAGCTGATTCACAGTACACACGTGTGCGTGCTGATAAGGGCAAATTGAGGACTCTTTCCTACAGGCAATTACGTCAGGTTAAAAGAGCAGCGGCAAAAAAGCCTTGTCATAGCAGCAGACAAGTTTTTGAAGCTGCTGGTGCCTCCAACGTCCCCCGAACAACAAGATGCAGGGTCCTTCAGAGGTTTGCAGCTGTGCATATGCCATCCTGTCGACCTCCTCTATCCACTTCACACAAGCAGAAACGGCTCCAGTGGGCCAAACATTACATGAAGACTGATTTCAAAACTGTTTTGTTCACGGATGAGTGCCGTGCAGCGCTCGATGGTCCAGATGGATGGAGTGGAGGATGGCTGGTTGATGGACACCTCACGCAAACACGGCTACAGCGCCAACAAGGAGGAGGTGGAGTAATGTTTTGGGCTGGAATCATGAGGAGAGAGATTGTCGGCCCCTTTAGGATCCCTGAAGGCGCTAAAGATGAACTCCATAATGTATGTGGATTTTCTCAAACAGCACTTCCTGCCATGGTTCAAGAAGAAGAACCATGTATTTCACAGCAAGATAATTTTTTTGCATGATAATGCACCATCTCATGCTGCACATAAAACATCTGCATCTTTGGCTGATATGGGCATAAAAAGGGACAAACTTATGGTGTGACCCCCATGCTCCCCTGACCTCTACCCCATTCAGAACCTCTGGAGCATCATCAAAAGGATTGTCTTTGATGGCGGGAGGCAGTTCACATCTAAGCAACAGCTCTGGGAGGGTATTCTGTCCTCATGCAAAACAATTGAAGCAGAAACCATCCAAAACCTGACAAATTCAATGAACGAGAGAGTTCAGAAGCTCCTTTCGAACAAGGTGTCCTATGTGAAAATGTAACATCACCTAGAATAAAGTTTTGAGTGGAAAACTGTTTGATTTCAGTTTCTAATAACCTGCTAATGCTTATAATTTCAAAAATGACCATTTTTTTTCGTCTTTATTAAAATGAAAAGGTTGATCGAAAAGTTTGGGGGATCTAAGAGTGTGGCATCCCAGTAGTCATGATTACTTTGAATTCTGACAATATGAGGGTCATGTTGCAGGTAGTGCAGCAAGAAGGCACTTATGTGTCTTGCGCATCTCGGAGCCCCAAAATTATTTTCCGGGCTAGATGCAGCTAAAAATTATTATTAATTTTAAATCTGGTGGAGCTTAGTATAGATGGGCTAATAGGATCAGTGCTGCACACTGCTACAAAGCCCAAATTATTTTCCAGTCAAGATACAGATAAACATGATTAGTAATTTGAAAGCTTAAAACGGTTGGTAGGGTGATTTTAACCAATCATCAAGCTTTTACTCTCCCCAGGATGACACAGGGGTAGAAAAGTTGTTTCGGATCCATGATTTGTTCATCTTTATGAACGTGAGTCTGTCTACATTATCAGTGGAGAGCCGCTTGCGCTTATCTGTCAGCACACCACCAGCAGCGCTGAACACACGTTCAGACAGAACGCTGGCTGCGGGGCATGACAAGATCTCCAAGGCGTAAGTGGCTAGCTCCGGCCATTTATCCAGATTGGAAGCCGAAAAAGAGCAAGGGTCCAGTGACACAGTCATGGCTTCAATGTTTACTTGGAGATACTCCTGTACCATCGTCTCTAGGCGTTGACTATGTGTCAGACTTCTTGTCTCCTGTGGCCTTGCAAAGGATGGGCTAAAAAAGTGGTGAAATGATTCCGCGAAATTGATGTTACCAGCAGATACTGTGGTTCTGTTACGGTTTGAGTGCTGAACACTTGACGGTCCCACGGTTGGCAAGTTGGAACTGTGAGATTCACTACGTGCACCACTGGTGTTTTGTGGAAAAGCACATGTAAGATTCTGCAACAGTCTCTGCTGATACTCCTGCATGCGTGCATCCCTTTCTATGGCAGGAATAATTTCTGCAAATTTACTTTTGTACCGGGGATCTAACAGTGTGGCAACCCAGTAGTCAGGATTATTTCTAATTCTCACAATTCGAGGGTCATGTTGCAGGTAGTGCAGCAAGAAGGCACTCATGTGTGTTGCGCATCCAGGAGCACCAGGTCCCTGTTGTGTTGGTGGCAAGGTAACAATCATGCTTCCTTCCTCTGTCCTCTCCCCCCAACCTCGCACAACAGAAATGTGATCAAGGTCTCCCTCATCTGATGAGTCTTCCATCAGTTCGTCCTCCATTTCTTCCTGGGCTCCTGCACCTTCCTCACTAGTTTGGCTGCTACCATGCGCCTTGGTAATACCATCTCCCCCACCCTCACATGCCTGCCGACTTGGTGCTGCCGACCGTCTGGACCGTGCAGATGTTAGCCCTTCCGCATACAACTCCTCCTCCTCTACTTCCTCCACCTCCTCTTGTGCCACCACCTGACTCCGAATTCTGTTTAACATGTGCTCCGGCATGTAAATCACCGGAATAGTCACGCTGATAATGGCATCGTCAGCACTAAACATCTTCGTCGCCATTTCAAAACTGTGCAGAAGGGTGCATAGGTCCCTGATCTGAGACCACTCCTCCAGCGTGATTTGCCCCACCTCCGGATCTCGTTGGCCCAGGCTATACGTCAGAACGTATTGCACCAGGGTTTTTCGGTGCTGCCACAGTCGCTGCAACATGTGCATAGTTGAATTCCACCGGGTAGGCACATCGCATTTTAGCCGGTGAAGTGGCAGGCCCAACGACTTCTGTAGAGATGTAAGTCTGCGGGATGCGAACAGCAGAAGTGAGCACACAGCGACCGTGCCCTCTGCAGAAGGCCATCTAGTCTGGGATAGAGGGCTAAAAATTGCTGGACAACCAGGTTCAACACGTGAGCCATACAAGGCACGTGTGTGACATTGCCCCGGCGAAGGGCCGCGCCCAGGTTTGCAGCATTGTCGCACACGGCCTTCCCTGGTTTCAGGTGCAGTGGAGACAACCATTCATGAAATTTGTTCTTCAGAGCTGACCACAACTCCTCAGCTGTGTGACTCACATTTCCCAGACATTTCAAAGTAAAAACCGCCTGATGACATTGAGCCCTACTGCCAGAATAGTAAGAAGGTGTGCAGGATCCCTTCTGCGCAGTTAGAAAGCTTGTGGCATGACCAGACAGGCTTTGGGTGCAGGTGGAAGACCGAGAGGAGGTTGAGGAGGCAGAAGCAGTGGAGGAACTTTGACATAAAGAGGATTGACGCACAACTCGTGGGGACGGCAAGACTTGGACAGCAGCCCCTTGTCCTGCTGTCACCATAGTTACCCAGTGCCGAGTGAGCGACATGTAACGCCCCTGTCCATGCCTACTCGTCCAAGTGTCTGTGGTGAAATGCACCCTGTCACACACAGAGTTTCTCAAAGAAGCGGTGATGTTGTGTGCGACATGCTGGTGGAGCGCAGGCACACCTTTCTTTGAGAAGTAGTGCCGACTGGGCATCTGGTACTGGGGCACTGCGACGGACATAAGGTCTCGAAAATCCTCTGTGTCCACCAGGCGGAAAGGCAGCATTTCTGTAGCCAAGAGCTTGCAGATGGTGAAATTCAACCTCTTAGCTTTCTCATGGCTAGGAGGAAATGATCTTTTACTTGTCCAGATCTGAGGGACCGAGGACTGGCTATTGTGCTTAGACGGGGTTGATAAGGGTGTCCCCGGCAAACTGCCGGTCTGTGAGGAAGATGCAGGCGGACATGTTAGGTTGCCTTGATCCAAAGGTGGTGCTATCGATGTCGGACAGCGCTCAACACCAGCTGGTGTTACCACCTCCAAAGAAAATGATGACCTGCCAATCACGCTGGCTGTTGCGGGTAAAGAGGTGGCAGGTCTGCGCCCCAAAACAGGTGTGACTGCTGTCCCCCCAGTCACAGAGGATGAAGAGGCCGCGGATGCACAAGATATGGCAGACGGTGGTTGGCCCGGCCGGCTAGGCCGCATTGTAGCACACTGAGCTTCCCACTGCAACTTATGCTTCATGTCCATGTGCCGGTTCATGCATGAAGTACTCAAACTATGTATTTTTTGGCCTTTACTTAGCTTTTGCTGACAAATGTTACTGATAACACGAGTTGGGTCATCTTTATCGATCTGAAAAAATGCCCAGGCTATGCAAGGCTTATCACCCATGCGACCTGAAGAGCCACCACGACTTGTGGTGAGAGGCAGAGTTGTGTTTGAGGATGCAGTTGTTGACATGCTTCCAGTACTTCGTCTCTGTCCAGGAAGGCGCAACCTGACCTCGTCGTCACTAGCATCTTCCTCCACCTCCTCTGCTGACCTCATCTCTTGACTGACTGTGGGTTGACTGTAAGTGGGATCTCCAACCTCATCATCATCACCCTGTGCGTTATCACACCCGTCGTCCTCAGAGCCAACCTGTTCCTGCCCTGACAAAAAACTAAAGTTGTCGCTCCAATCAGGTATTTGAGTCTCATCATCGTCTTCCTCATTTTCTCCACCAACAGGAGTTACAGTTTGGGAATGAGGGTCTACATTATGGTCAGAACCTTCTGCGTCTGGTCCTGGATCCGATTCATAAAGATTCTGGCCATCAGTGCAGATCATTTCCTCGTCTGGATTCACAGAAGCGCTGGAGTCGACCTCTGATTCCCAGGCTATAGTATGAGTAAACAGCTCTGCAGACTCAACCATCTGTTCTACCTCATACTCAGACGGGCAGCTGGAGATTTGGGAGCTGTGAGGAAGCAAGTGCGATTGGGGTGACACCTTTGAGGACTGGAGTATTTGTGATGTTGAAGTTGATGTGGAGGAGAGCCCACTTAAAGGAGCACTTGATATCCGTTGAAGCACCTGCTGTTTTTGTGCCTCATCTGGAATTTGTAGCGATTGGCGTGGCCGTAAGAAAGGGATCTTATCACATTGTCCGCTAAAAGAAGTAGACATTTTAGTTTGGCTGGAAGATGGTCTTTCTTCTGCAGATGTTACTGATGCTTTAACACCTACCCCACGGACACAACCTTTTTTCCCCTTCCCAACACGCCTATTCCCCTTTCCACCAGCAGCAGGCCTTTTCCACTCATTTTGGTGGTTAACTAATTCACAACTCTGGAGTTGTTTGCACAAAAAAACAATGGATGGGAACCGAGCAGAGCTGAGTCGCCAAACTGTGGTATTAGGCCAAAACTATTGGCTGGGTTAGATGCAGAAAAAAATTATATTCAATTTGCAACCTGATGGAGGTCAGTATAGATGGACTAATAGAGAAAGTCCCACACACAGCTAGAAGCCCAATATTTTTTCAGAGGTAGATGCAGAAAAAAAATATATTCAGTTTGCAACCTGATGGAGGTCAGTATAGATGGACTAATAGAGAAAGTCCCACACACTGCTAGAAGGCCAAATATTTTTTCAGAGCTAGATGCAGACAAAAAATTATTTTTAATTTGCAACCTGATGGAGGTAGGTATAGATGGACTTATAGAGAAAGTCACACACACTGCTAGAAGGCCAAATATTTTTTCAGAGCTGGATGCAGATAAAAATTATTTTTAATTTGCAACCTGATGGAGGTCAGTATAGATGGACTAATATAGAAAGTCCCACACACTGCTAGAAGGCCAAATATTTTTTCAGAGCTAGATGCAGAAAAAAATTATATTCAATTTGCAACCTGATGGAGGTCAGTATAGATGGACTAATAGAACAAGTCCCACACACAGCTAGAAGCCCAAATATTTTTTCAGAGGTAGATGCAGATAAAAATTATTTTTAATTTGCAATCTGATGGAGTTCAGTATAGATGGACTAATAGAGAAAGTCCCACACACTGCTAGAAGGCCAAATATTTTTTCAGAGCTAGATGCAGACAAAAAATTATTTTCAGTTTGCAACCTGATGGAGGTCAGTATAGATGGACTAATAGAACAAGTCCCACACACAGCTAGAAGCCCAAATATTTTTTCAGAGGTAGATGCAGAAAAAAATTATATTCAGTTTGCAACCTCATGGAGGTCTGTGTAGATGGATTAATAGAACAAGTCCCACACACAGCTAGAAGCCCAATATTTTTTCAGAGGTAGATGCAGAAAAAAAATATATTCAGTTTGCAACCTGATGGAGTTCAGTATAGATGGACTAATAGAGAAAGTCCCACACACTGCTAGAAGGCCAAATATTTTTTAGAGCTGGATGCAGATAAAAATTATTTTTAATTTGCAACCTGATGGAGGTCAGTATAGATGGACTAATAGAGAAAGTCCCACACACTGCTAGAACGCCAAATATTTTTTCAGAGCTAGATGCAGACAAAAAATTATTTTCAGTTTGCAACCTGATGGAGGTCAGTATAGATGGACTAATAGAACAAGTCCCACACACAGCTAGATGCCCAAATATTTTTTCAGAGGTAGATGCAGAAAAAAATTATATTCAGTTTGCAACCTGATGGAGGTCTGTATAGATGGATTAATAGAACAAGTCCCACACACAGCTAGAAGC
This sequence comes from Phyllobates terribilis, assembly GCF_046119375.1. NCBI lineage: Eukaryota > Metazoa > Chordata > Amphibia > Anura > Dendrobatidae > Phyllobates > Phyllobates terribilis. Next base: position 784,475,649 of record NW_027362762.1, read on the forward strand.
CCAATATTTTTTCAGAGGTAGATGCAGAAAAAAAATATATTCAGTTTGCAACCTGATGGAGGTCAGTATAGATGGACTAATAGAGAAAGTCCCACACACTGCTAGAAGGCCAAATATTTTTTCAGAGCTAGATGCAGACAAAAAATTATTTTTAATTTGCAACCTGATGGAGGTCAGTATAGATGGACTAATAGAGAAAGTACCACACACTGCTAGAAGGCCAAATATTTTTTTCGAGCTGGATGCAGATAAAAATTATTTTTAATTTGCAACCTGATGGAGGTCAGTATAGATGGACTAATAGAGAAAGTCCCACACACTGCTAGAAGGCCAAATATTTTTTCAGAGCTGGATGCAGATAAAAATTATTTTTAATTTGCAACCTGATAGAGGTCAGTATAGATGCACTAATAGAGAAAGTCCCATACACTGCTAGAAGGCCCAATATTTTTTCAGAGCTAGATGCAGACAAAAAATTATTTTCAGTTTGCAACCTGATGGAGGTCAGTATAGATGGGGTAAGTGAAGAGTCTCCGCGAGCTCAAAGAACACTGGATTTTGACTGTTGGAGCTGAAAAGAGGACATCGGTAAACCGCGCGCCGCATTTTGAAGCTTTTTTTTTAAGCTTTTTTCACTGTTTTCAGAACATTAACAATAAGAACATGGAAGAGTCCAGGAGCCATTTAGTGAGCTGCATATCCTGCTACATGTTCACAGACTTGCCAGTGGAAAAGCCAAACTTCACATGCCAGAAATGCAAGCTTGTGTCCCTGTTGGAGGAAAAGTTGCGAAATCTAGAAGAGAGGTTAACTACCTTGAAAATCATTAAGGAAGGTGAAGAGTTCTTAGACAGAGCAGAATTATCTCTTCATGATTCAGAAAGAGAAGAAATTCGAACTGCACCTGATGAAACAGAGGAATGGAAGCATGTGACCCACAGAAGCAGGAGGATCGAGAGGCAGTCAGCACCCATACTGCTCAGGAACCAGTACCAGGCTCTCACGCAGGAGAACCATGAAGAAATACAGCAAAATAAGACTTTGCCAGCAATGAATAACCTTGTAAGCCCTCAGAATCCTCCTGGATGGAGAAAGAAGAATGTTGTGAAGAAAAAACGGAGAGTGGTGGTCATGGGGGATTCCCTGTTAAGAGGAACAGAGGCCGCTATCTGCAGACCAGACATAACCTCAAGAGAAATGTGCTGTCTTCCAGGAGCAAAAATTAAAGATGTGTCTGACAGGATATCAAGACTCTTCAGACCTACAGATCACTACCCATTCCTGCTAATACATGTGGGGACAAATGACACCGCAAGAAAGGACCTGGAAACCATCTGCAGTGACTTTGAAGACTTAGGCAAGAAAGTGAAAGAATTGGGAGCGCAGGTGGTCTTCTCATCCATCCTCCCAGTGGATGGCCATGGAACAATGAGGTGGAATAAGATTCTACAGGTGAACAACTGGCTACGTCGATGGTGCCGTCAACAAGGATTTGGATTTCTGGATCACGGAATGAATTACCTATACGATGGACTACTTGCTAGAGATGGGGTGCACCTTACGAAGACTGGAAAACATGTATTTGGAAGTCGCCTTGCTACACTCATCAGAAGAGCTTTAAACTAGAACAATGTGGGAAGGGAAGCAAAAGGCCAGAAAAAGCCATACAGCTGACAAATACTATTGAGATCTCTGCTACTGGAAGTGGAAAGGAAGAACAAAGACAAAACAATTTAAATAATAAAAATATGGGAGGAAGAGAAACCAATCACAAACTAAAATGTTTTTATACAAATGCACAAAGCATGGGCAACAAACAAGGAGAATTGGAACTACTAATGCAGGAAAAGGAATATGATGTCATTGGAATCACTGAAACTTGGTGGGACGATACACATGATTGGAATAAAAGGCTAAAAGGATACAACTTATTTGCAAGAAACAGACTTGATAAACGAGGAGGATGTGTTGCATTGTATGTTAGAAAAGCGTATATCTGCACAGAGATTGAAGCTTCAGAGACTGGGAGTTCTGTGGAAACTGTTTGGGTAAGAATACAAGGAGAGAACAACGGAAAGGACACCATTGTAGGCATTTACTACAGGCCACCTGGGCAAACTGAAGATATGGATGAACTCTTTATGTATCAAATGACCAAGTTCTCCAAAAAATATGACGTAGTGGTCATGGGAGATTTCAACTATCCAGACATTTGTTGGGAATCTCTCTCAAGTAAAACTAACAGGTCAAGCAAATTCTTATCCTCTCTTGCTGACAACTTTATCTTCCAAAAGGTAGGGGAGAAAACAAGGGGATCTGCTACTTTGGATCTAATCCTTATAAACAGGGAGGAAATGGTTGAGGAGGTAAAGGTGGCTGGGACCCTAGGAGGCAGCGATCATGCTATTATAGAATTTTGGATAACTAGAGGAGGAAGACATGTGAAGACTCAGACTTCAAGGTTAGATTTTAGAAAGGCAGATTTTAAGAGACTCAGAAAGAGAATAGGAGGGATCCAATGGCTGGATGTCCTTAAGGACAAAAATGTCCAGGAAGGATGGGAAATTTTTAAAAATGAGATTCTCAAAGCACAATCGTTAACAATCCCGAAAAGTAGGAAGAATGGGAAGCATTTAAGGAAGCCAGGATGGATGAACACAGAACTTAAACACATGCTAAAAAGAAAGAAAGAAATGTTTATTAAATGGAAAGAGGGAGGCATATCTAAAGAAGATTATAATGCAGTCTGCAGATCCTGCAGGGCACGTATCAGGGTAGCTAAAGCTGACAATGAATTAAGGCTTGCAAGAGATGTCAAAAGCAATAAAAAAGGATTTTGGGGGTATGTCAAAAGTAAAAGAAAAGTCAAAGATGCTATAGGATTTTTACAGGATGAAAATGGAGAAATGGTAAGAGAGGATGTTGAGAAGGCCGAACTTTTTAATTCCTATTTTGCATCTGTTTTCTCTCAGAAAGAAAATGTAACATCAACTGATCTTCACTGTCCTTTTAAAGGAATAGAGGAATCCAAGTTATCTGTAAACAGAAAGATTGTGAGGGAATATTTAGCTAACATAAATGAGTTCAAGTCTCCAGGTCCAGATGAATTACACCCCAGAGTACTGAAGGAGATCGTAGAAGAAATTTTAGAACCACTCTCCATAATCTTTGAAAATTCTTGGAGAACAGGAGAAGTCCCAGAAGACTGGAGAAGAGCAAATGTTGTTCCTATCTTCAAAAAGGGGAAGAAGGTGGACCCAGGTAACTATAGGCCGGTGAGTCTGACTTCTATACCAGGAAAGATCTTTGAACAAATTATTAAACAACATGTATGTAAGTACATGGATAAGAATGAAGTGATTAATCAGAGTCAGCATGGGTTTGTAACTAACAAGTCATGTCAGACTAACTTAATTTCCTTCTATGACAGAATCACTGACTGGGTGGATCAGGGAAATGCTGTAGATATAGTATATCTTGACTTCAGCAAAGCATTTGACAAAGTATCTCACACCATCCTTATTGAAAAAATGACCAAGTATGCAATGGACCAGGCAACTGTTAGGTGGATTCATAACTGGCTTAGTGATCGGACTCAAAGGGTGGTTGTAAATGGCTTCACATCCAGCTGGATGAATGTCTCAAGTGGGGTACCACAGGGCTCTGTCCTGGGACCTGTATTGTTCAACATCTTTATCAATGATTTAGATGAAGGAATTGAGGGTAAACTGATTAAATTTGCTGATGACACAAAGCTAGGAGGGATAGCTAATACTAGAGAAGAGAGAGAGAGGATTCAAAAAGACCTAAATAAACTGGAGCAGTGGGCAGCAACCAACAGAATGGTTTTTAACAGGGAAAAATGCAAAGTACTACATCTGGGCAATAAAAATGAAAAAAGCATATACAGAATGGGAGGAATAGAGCTAAGCAACAGTACATGTGAAAAAGACTTAGGTATACTAATAGATCATAGACTAAACATGAGTCAACAGTGTGATGCAGCAGCAAAAAAGGCAAATACAATTCTGGGATGTATTAACAGAAGCATACAGTCTAGATCACGTGAAGTCATTATCGGTCTTTACTCCTCTTTGGTCAGACCTCATCTGGAATACTGTGTACAGTTTTGGGCACCACATTTTAAAAAAGACATAGACAAACTGGAGCAAGTTCAGAGAAGAGCGACCAGAATGGTGACTGGTCTGCAAACCATGTCCTATGAGGAACGGTTGCAGGATTTGGGAATGTTTAGCTTGCAAAAAAGAAGACTGAGAGGAGACTTAATAGCTGTCTACAAATATGTCAAGGGCTGTCACATTGTAGAAGGATCATCTTTATTCTCATTTGCACAAGGAAAGACTAGAAGCAATGGGATGAAACTAAATGGGAGGAGACACAGATTAGATATTAGAAAAAACTTTTTGACAGTTAGGGTGATTAATGAGTGGAACAGGCTGCCACGAGAGGTGGTGAGTTCCCCTTCAATGGACGTCTTCAAACAGAGGCTGGACAGACATCTGTCTGAGATGATCTAGTGAATCCTGCTTTGAGCAGGGGGTTGGACCAGATGACCCAGGAGGTCCCTTCCAACTCTACCATTCTATGATTCTATGATTCTAATAGAACAAGTCCCACACACAGCTAGAAGCCCAAATATTTTTTCAGAGGTAGATGCAGAAAAAAATTATATTCAGTTTGCAACCTGATGGAGGTCTGTATAGATGGATTAATAGAACAAGTCCCACACACAGCTAGAAGCCCAATATTTTTTCAGAGGTAGATGCAGAAAAAAAATATATTCAGTTTGCAACCTGATGGAGGTCAGTATAGATGGACTAATAGAACAAGTCCCACACACTGCTAGAAGCCCAAATATTTTTTCAGAGGTAGATGCAGAAAAAAATTATATTCAGTTTGCAACCTGATGGAGGTCTGTATAGATGGATTAATAGAACAAGTCCCACACACAGCTAGAAGACCAATATTTTTTCAGAGGTAGATGCAGAAAAAAAATATATTCAGTTTGCAACCTGATGGAGGTCAGTATAGGTGGACTAATAGAACAAGTCCCACATACTGCTTGAAGCCCAAATATTTTTTCAGAGCTAGATGCAGAAAAAAATTATATTCAATTTGCAACCTGATGGAGGTCAGTATAGATGGACTAATAGAATAATGCTATGCCCAAAAGATTTTACTTCACTAGGTGCAGTAAAAAAATTGGTATTCTATACACAGGTGGTATATCTTGCAACACAGATAGGCTACTCCACTGACTAACACACTCTGCAATAGGCCAAAAAGTATTAGCTTTGCTAGATTCAGCCAAATGCTGTGAAAAAAACTTGCACAGCACTGGCACAGACCTGCCTGGCAAAAACTGATAGGAACTGATGTAACCTAGTCCTGAAAAGGACTGCAATTACAATTAGTCTTTACTCCCACAATCTATCCATTTAAGAGCACAGACCTGCCTGATAAAGTCGTAGGAAATGCTGTAACCTAGTCCTTAAAAGGACTGCAATCACAACTATTCCCTACTCCCAAGCTATCTGTAGATTTGTGCGAAAATTGGCTTGAAATTAACAAGGTATAGCGCACACAGCAACAGCTTTGCCGTCTAACACCCAGCTGCAGCAGTGAGAAAATGGTGGCGACGGGGAAAATGGCTTGGTCTTATAGGGCAAGGACATGTGACATACACTGCTAATGACACATGCCCTTGCTTGTGTGAAAAAAGCACTTCGCTACGTGTGTGCGCTGCTGATAGGCTGACAGATTGTACCTCCCCACTGTAAATGCGGGAAAGAGAAAAAAAAATGGAGATCTTCATTATTCCTGCAGAGATCCATCCCCTGCCCCTCCCCCCTCCCCGCTGTACACTCAAACTGCGTATTAACATTAATTTTCATCATTACTGAGAAAAAATCCAGTTATGATTTTGGTGCACGAACAGTTATCGAACATAACCTCGAACAGCCAAATTTTTCTCAAATCCTTCGTGTTCGCTGAACGGCTCGAACACCGCCCAAAACAGCTCGAATTTGAGATTGGCGAACAGTTCGAGTAGAACAACGCTCATCTCTAATTGTGACCTGGGCACAAATAATGAAATTGGGGGTGGAGTTAGAACAGTCGATAAAGTAAGAAGGAATAGAGGTACAGAGGTACAAAAAATGTATGTACACTAATGCCAGAAGCCTCACAAACAAAATGGAGGAATTAGAATTAATTTTGTTGGAAAATAATTTTGACATGGTAGGGATAGCTGAGACGTGGCTGGATGAGAGCCATGATTGGGCAGTTAATTTACAGGGCTAAAGTCTGTTCAGAAATGACCGTACAAACAAGAGAGGGGGGTGTGTTTATATGTAAAATCATCCTTAAAACCTGTCTTGCGGGAGGATATAGGTGAATCTAATGAAAATGTATAGTCCCTGTGGGTGGAGATAAGGGGAGGGGGAAAAAATAATAAATTACTGATAGGGGTTTGTTATACGTCTCCAAAAATAATGGAAGGAGCGGAGAATATCCTCATAAAGCAAATAGATGAAGCAGCGACTCAAGGAGAAGTCATTATTATGGGAGACTTCAACTACCCTGAAATACATTGGGGGACAGAAACATGTAGTTCAAGCAAAGGTAATAGGTTTTTGACAACTATGAGAGACAATTACCTTTCACAACTGGTTCAGGACCCAACAAGAAGGGGGGCACTGCTAGGCCTAATATTAACCAAAAGTCCAGACCGCATATCAAATATACGAGTTGGGGGTCACTTGGGTAATAGTGATCACAAAATAATACATTTTCATGTAACCTTTAATAAGATGTGCAGTAGAGGGGTTACAAGGACACTAAACTTCAGGAAGGCAAATTTCCAACGGTTGAGAGATGATCTTAGTGCAATAAACTGGGACAATATCCTGAGACATAAAGCTACACAAAGCAAATGGGAGACATTTATTAACATCCTGAATAGGACCTGTGCACAATATATACCCTTTGGGAATAAACATGCTAGAAATAGGAGGAAACCACTATGGCTAAATAGAGTTGTAAGGGGCGCAATAAGTGACAAAAAGAAAGCATTTAGAGAACTTAAGCAAGTAGGTAGTGATGAGGCATTAAATAAATATAGAAAAATTAAATAAATTATGTAAAAAAACAAATCAAGGCAGCAAAGATTGAGGCAGAGAGAATCATTGCCAGAGAAAGTAAAAATAACCCCAAAATATTCTTTAACTACATAAATAGTAAAAAACTAAAAAATGATAGTGTTGGCCCCCTTAAAAATAGTCAGGGTGAAACGGTGGATGAGGATGAGGAAAAAGCCAATATGCTAAATGATTTTTTTTCAATCGTATTTACACAAGAAAATCGCATGACAGAAAACATGATTAGTGATAACAAAAATTCTCCATTAAATGTCACTTGTTAACCCAGCAGGAAGTACGGCGGCGTCTAAAATCACTAAAGTTGACAAATCCCTGGGCCCGGATGGGATACACACGCGAGTACTGCAGGAATTAAATAACGTCATAGATAGACCATTATTTTTAATCTTTAAAGATTCCATAATAACAGGGTCTGTACCACAGGACTGGCGAATAGCAAATGTGGTGCCAATATTCAAAAAGGGGACAAAAAATGAACTTGGAAATTATAGGCCAGTATGCTTAACCTCTACTGTGGGTAAAATCCTGGAGGGTTTCCTAAGAGATGCTATAATAGAGTATTTGAAGAAGAATAACCTCATGACCCAATATCAACATGGGTTTACGAGGGACCGTTCCTATCAAACTAATCTGATCAGTTTTTATGAGGAGGCAAGTTCTGGACTGGACCAAGGAAATGCAGTGGATGTTGTGTATATGGACTTTTCAAAAGCTTTTGATACGGTTCCACACAAAAGGTTGATACATAAAATGAGAACAATGGGGATAGGGGAAAATATATGTATGTGGGTTAAGAATTGGCTCAGTGATAGGAAACAAAGGGTGGTTATTAATGGAAAACACTCAGACTGTGTCTCAGTTAACAGTGGGGTACCACAGGGGTCAGTATTGGGCCCCCTTCTTTTTAACATATTTATTAATGACCTTGTAGGGGGCATACAGAGTAATATTTCAATATTTGCAGATGACACTAAACTCTGCAGGGTAATCAATACAGAGGAGGACAATTTTATATTGCAGGAGGATCTATGTAAACTAGAAGCTTGGGCTGATAAATGGCAAATGAGCTTTAATGGGGATAAATGTAAGGTAATGCACTTGGGCAGAGGAAATAAAATTATATGCTTAATTGTAAAACACTGGGCAAAACTGTAACTGAAAAAGACCAGGGTGTATTGGTGGACGACAAGCTCACGTTTAGTGGCCAGTGTCAGGCAGCTGCTGCAAAGGCAAATAAAATAATCGGATGCATTAAAAGAGGCATAGATGCTCATGAGGCGAACATAATTTTACCTCTATACAAGTCATTAGTGCGACTACTTAGAATACTGTGTACAGTTCTGGTCTCCGGTGTATAAGAAAGACATAGCTGAACTAGAGCGGGTGGAGAGAAGAGCGACCAAGGTTATTAGAGGACTGGGGGGTCTGCAATACCAAGACAGGTTATTACACTTGAGGTTATTTACTGAGGAAAAAAGAAGGCTTAGGGGTGATCTTATTATGAGGGGACAGTACAAAGACCTTTCTACTGATCTTTTTACTCTGAGGCCTGAGACGGGGACAAGGGGGCATCTTCTACATCTCGAGGAAAGAAGGTTTAATCATAATCAAAGAAGGGATTCTTTACTGTAAGAGTAGTGAGACTATGGAACTTTCTGCCGCATGATGTTGTAATGAGTGATTCACTGTTAAAATTTAAGAAGGGCATGGATGCCTTTCTTGAAAAGTATAATATTACAGGTTATAAATACTAGATTCCTTGATAGGGCGTTGATCCAGGGAACTAGTCTGATTGTCGTATGGAGTCGGGAAGGAATTTTTTTCCCCAATGTGGAGCTTAGTGTTTGCCACATGGTTCTTTTTGCCTTCCTCTGGATCAACGTGTTAGGCTATGGGTTGAACTACACTGTGTTCCAAATTATTATGCAAGTAATATTTTCTCAGATTTTCCCAAATTACCTATATGAACTGCAGTCATTGTAATTTTCCAGTCAAATAACTATTAGAGTACAAGTGAAAGGTTTCTGTACAAACTGCCTATGATAACAGTATATTTTTAAAAAAATAAAAAACTCAAACTGCACTCAAAATGCATGTTCCAAATTATTATGCACAGCAGAGTTTTCAACCTTTTCATTTTAATAAAGAACAAAAAAATGGTCATTTTTGAAATTATAAGCATTAGCAGGTTATTACAAACTGAAATCAAACAGTTTTCAACTCAAAACTTTATTCTAGGTGATGTTACATTTGCACATAGGACTCCTTGTTCGAAAGGAGCTTCTGAACTCTCTCGTCTATTGAATTTGTCAGGTTTTGGATGGTTTCTGCTTTAATTGTTTTGCATGAGGACAGAATACCCTCCCAGAGCTGTTGCTTAGATGTGAACTGCCTCCCGCCATCATAGACACTCCTTTTGATGATGCTCCAGAGGTTCTCAATGGGGTTGAGGCCAGGGGAGCATGGGTGCCACACCATAAGTTTGTCCCCTTTTATGCCCATAGCAGCCAGAGATGCAGATGTGTTATGTGCAGCATGAGACGGGGCATCCCGGTCCCCATCTTGTAATAATGTGCCCTCCTGGTCCCCATCTTGTAATAATGGCCCATGCTGGTTCCTAACTTGTAGAACATTCAACCTAAAAAAATTAGGGACATCGGCGGCCCTCAGAACCAGGCCGCAATCATTACAGGGTCTCTGGTGCCTGCGGGCCGCATTAAGCAGCCTCAGGGGCGCATGTTTGAGACCCCTGATATAGGTAATTTGGGAAAATCTGAGAAAATATTATTTGCATAATAATTTGGAACACAGTGCAGATGGACTTAGTCTTCCTTCAACCTTAAAAACTATGTAATATTTTACACTCATTTTCTGATTTGGCTCTCTCAATCTACTTTTAGAACTTGTGTGAAAATCTGATGTACTTTTATATCAAATTTATGCAGAAATAAGAAAAATTTTGAAGGGTTCACAAACTTTCAAGCATCACTATATAGGATGAAAGTCACATAAAATCATCAAAATCTGCTGCAAAATCTTCATGCAAAACATGTAGATTTTGACTTAGATTCGCCAAGGACTCTACATTTTTTAAACATATATTACAGTAGAATAAATGCAAACATTTTACAATAAGTGTATAACTATTAGGCTGTGTGCCCACGATGCGTTTTTCAAGCGTTTATGCTGCGGAATTTCCGCAGCGTAAACGCTACAAAAACGCATGGTAATGCGCCCCACATGGTCCCCAATAGTGTTGAGCCACCCCCGTAGTGTTCGAGTTCGGTTCGGTTCGTCGAACACCCGTGTGTTCGCCGAACTGTTCGTCGAACTGTTCGTCGAACACCTTCGAACACCGTTAAAACCAATGGCAGGCAAACAAAAACACATAGAAACACATAGAAAACACCTTCAAAGGTGTCCAAAAGCTGACAAACTGCTCAGAAGACATAACTAACACATGGAAAAGTGACAAGTACATATAGTCATGCGAAAATAAAAGAGGTGGAGGAGTAAAAGGAGGGGGAGACACAGATATAGGCATGTCATGCCCTTCTAAAATCCAAAAAGTGAGAAGCCGACACGGCCAGTCCGCTCCTGCCCGTGCCACCTCCGTGTCGCCGGGTTTGTGCCAGAGCCGCGGTGAACCCTGACGGCCAGCCCCCCTCTCCCAATACTGGTGCCTGTCCGCTGGTGGGTCGAGCGAGCCCCCCTGTGGTGGAGGCAGCTCTAAGCTTTTTAATTTAAATTGTCTCTCTAATTTGAATGAATACACTTTAAATCCATTTACAAGGATCTATTGGAGGGCAAGTCTCATGCCAGCAGCCACGGTAATTCCAGCTCCAGTAGCGTCCACTAAAGCTGCTGCAGTTAAAAAGCTTTTATAAGGATCGAGCTCGGCTGTCCACCGCAAGGCATCCTACTGCCAGTCCCAGCCCCTATGCCTTGGGGTGCCTCCTGATGCTCTTCACTAAGTATCCCATGGTCCCGAAGCATTTCCTTTGAAAAAATTAAGTGTCTAAACTACAGGTGGTGCAGCTTGCTTAACAGCCGGGATAATCCGCTCACTAGCAGACACTGCTACTAGGCACAAAGTATTTCCTGGGCTAGATGCAGTTAAAAATTTGTAAGTAGATACTCTCGTTGGATGCTGAGAAAGCATTCCATAGAGTCTCCTGGCACGCCATATATGATTCTCTTAAAAAGCTTGGGGTAGGGGTCTAGGGGACCCTTTTATAGCCAAAATCACGGCCCTGTATCGCAATACGTCACCTAGGCTGAAGATAAATGGAACTGTAGCACCCTGAGGGCTCGGTTGCTACAGACGTATTGCACCTCACCCAGAGGTGTGATATCTCACTCTCAGGTAAGGATGGAGTGTGGATCAGGACCCGACACCTGCATGCATTACACCACATTGCCGTGGGGCAGGGCGACCAATATGCCCCTGAGATGGGCACGACAGTCCCTGTCCCTGGCTGGAGTGGGGGGAGGGAACACTGAGGAAGGGGAACCCTGTAGTGCAGGAGCAGGGAGGAAGCAGTTCCTGGGTGCATTGAGAAGGGAGTATAAAAGGTGGGCACCATCTTAGTTCAGTGCAGAGAAGTCTGAGCAGAAGTGGCAGGGAGCAGGGGCTCTGCATGAGCTCTGCTCCGGAGGCAGGCCTAGTAACAGAGGCCCAGGCCTGGAAGAGGTAGAAGGAAGGAAGAGGAGCGGAGAAGGCTCCAGGAACGAGGAATGAAGGGATCCCAGGGGTGCGGACGGGCGAGTCGCCACCGCACGCCCGAATCCACCTGCGTGGAGGGGTCAGGCCAAAGGGGGAGACCGGTCCCCGAACTAGTGGAGGCAGGAAACGACCCTCAGCTAGAAACCGGAGGCTCTGACATTTTATGTGGCGCAGCCCCTCGCTACACCCGCTAGGAAGGCACCACATAGGGTCAGGGAAACTGGCGCCAAGTTTACCAAGAGGAGGCCCGAGGCAGCCGGACAGAAGGGTTGGTAAGAAAGGCCAGACAAAGGACACACAAAGGGGGTCCTGTGAAGTGCTCCAAAGTTATCTGGGAGTTGTCTGAGCCCCTCACCTGGTGAGCACAGTACGACGTGGGCAGCCGTTAACTGCAGACGTGGTCTGGATAATAAGAACTGTGAGTAAAGGCCCTGAACTGCATCACTGACTCCATGTCGTTACTGCTGCTGCCCTGCACCATCACCCCCATCCTCCGCATACACTGCCCTGAGGCTATACTCCTCCCGTGGGGAGTTATGCTACGCTCTGCTGCACCCACAACACCAGCCTCAGTGGTCTGCCCTGTAGCGGCGGTTCACTCTGACCGCAATCCATGGGTGGCGTAGTCGGACATTTAAACATGAAAACCACATAAATAGTTCCGCCACTGGTTTGACCGCCCTGAGCCACGGAACTGGGTCGCCGCCACGAAGACTACAACCACCAGCATCCACCAAAAAGGGTCCGGCTCCGGGTGTCCCAAGGCCCAGGGGGTGCGTCAAAACATTTTCATCACCTTTCACAATCACCAATGGGACAAGGCAGTGATGTCCTCTGTCCCCTCTCTTATACATCCTAGTGACGGAGCACCTGCTCTCATCAATTCGCCATAACCCCAATATTAGGTGGATTGAGGTGGGAGGCACCGAGTAAAAGTGCTCTCTATTTGCTGATGATGTCCTAGTATATATCACTCAATCACATATATCCATCCATGCTGTTATGGCTGAAATAGATCACTTTGTTACATGGTCAAATTTTAAAATCAATGCAGCGAAGTCTGAGGCCCTCGATGTCTCCCTCCCCAAATCCATATAGGATTCCATCCAGTCCAACTTTCCCTTTGCCTGGCCCTCACAGGGTATCAAATACTTAGGAATTCCTATTCATAGAGACCTCTCCCATCTATGTTATCTTAATTTTGGGCCCTTTATTGAACAACTCCATACAGACCACGGTTGGCAAGTTAGAACTGTAAGATTCACTACGTGAACCACTGGTGTTTTGTGAAAAAGCACATGTACACTGCATTCCAAATTATTATACAAAAAGTGTTTAGGAGTGATAAGGGAAGAATTTGTTTGTTTGTCAGTTAAACTCATTGATGGTGATGTGTGTCAGGGCTCTTTATATCACTGTAAGCAATTGCAGACACCTGTGCTAATTAGTTTGGCAGGTGTGTCCAATGAAAGGCAAGACTACTTAAGAAGGCTCTCTCACATTATTAAGCAGCCTACATTTTCTGCCAAAATGGGAAAGAAAAAGGATGTGTCGGCTGCTGAGAAGCAGCAAATTGTGGAGTGTTTAGGTCAAGGCATGACTACAATCAACATTGTGCGATGATCAGGATGAAGTGTCTTGGCAATCAAGAAGTATGTAGCTGATTCACAGTACACACGTGTGCGTGCTGATAAGGGCAAATTGAGGACTCTTTCCTACAGGCAATTACGTCAGGTTGAAATAGCAGCGGCAAAAAAGCCTTGTCATAGCAGCAGACAAGTTTTTGAAGCTGATTGTGCCTCCAACGTCCCCCGAACAGCAAGATGCAGGGTCCTTCAGAGGTTTGCAGCTGTGCATGCGCCATCCTGTCGACCTCCTCTATCCACTTCACACAAGCAGAAACGGCTCCAGTGGGCCAAACATTACATGAAGACTGATTTCAAAACTGTTTTGTTCACGGATGAGTGCCGTGCAGCGCTCGATGGTCCAGATGGATGGAGTGGAGGATGGCTGGTTGATGGACACCCCACGCAAACACGGCTACAGCGCCAACAAGGAGGAGGTGGAGTAATGTTTTGGGCTGGAATCATGGGGAGAGAGATTGTTGGCCCCTTTAGGATCCCTGAAGGCGCTAAAGATGAACTCCATAATGTATGTGGATTTTCTCAAACAGCACTTCCTGCCATGGTTCAAGAAGAAGAACCGTGTATTTCACAGCAAGATCATTTTTCTGCATGATAATGCACCATCTCATGCTGCACATAAAACATCTGCATCTCTGGCTGATATGGGCATAAAAGGGGACAAACTTATGGTGTGACCCCCATGCTCCCCTGACCTCTACCCCATTCAGAACCTTTGGAGCATCATTAAAAGGAGTGTCTATGATGGCGGGAGGCAGTTCACATCTAAGCAACAGCTCTGGGAGGGTATTCTGTCCTCATGCAAAACAATTGAAGCAGAAACCATCCAAAACCTGACAAATTCAATGGACGAGAGAGTTCAGAAGCTCCTTTCGAACAAGGGGTCCTATGTGAAAATGTAACATCACCTAGAATAAAGTTTTGAGTTGAAAACTGTTTGATTTCAGTTTCTAACAACCTGCTAATGCTTATAATTTCAAAAATGACCATTTTTTTGGTCTTTATTAAAATGAAAAGGTTGATCGAAAAGTTTGGGGGATCTAAGAGTGTGGCAACCCAGTAGTCATGATTACTTCGAATTCTGACAATATGAGGGTCATGCTGCAGGTAGTGCAGCAAGAAGGCACTTATGTGCCTTGCGCATCTCGGAGCCCCAAAATTATTTTCCGGGTTAGATGCAGCTAAAAATTATTTTTAATTTTAAATCTGGTGAAGCTTTAGTATAGATGGCCTAATAGGATCAGTGCTGCACACTGCTACAAAGCCCAAATTATTTTCCAGTCAAGATACAGATAAACATGATTAGTAATTTGAAAGCTTAAAACGGTTGGTAGAGTGATTTTAACCAATCATCAAGCTTTTACTCTCCCCAGGATGACACAGGGGTAGAAAAGTCGTTTCGGATCCATGATTTGTTCATCTTTATGAACGTGAGTCTGTCTACATTATCAGTGGAGAGCCGCGTGCGCTTATCTGTCAGCACACCACCAGCAGCGCTGAACACACGTTCAGACAGAACGCTGGCTGCAGGGCATGACAAGATCTCCAAGGCGTAAGTGGCTAGCTCCGGCCATTTATCCAGATTGGAAGCCCAAAAAGAGCAAGGGTCCAGTGACACAGTCGTGGCTTCAATGTTTACTTGGAGATACTCCTGTACCATCGTCTCTAGGCGTTGACTATGTGTCAGACTTCTTGTCTCCTGTGGCATTGCAAAGGATGGGCTAAAAAAGTGGTGAAATGATTCCGCAAAATTGATGTTACCAGCAGATACTGTGGTTCTGTTACGGTTTGAGTGCTGAACACTTGACGGTCCCACGGTTGGCAAGTTGGAACTGTGAGATTCACTACGTGCACCACTGGTATTTTGTGGAAAAGCACATGTAAGATTCTGCAACAGTCTCTGCTGATACTCCTGCATGCGTGCATCCCTTTCTATGGCAGGAATAATTTCTGCAAATTTACTTTTGTACCGGGGATCTAACAGTGTGGCAACCCAGTAGTCAGGATTATTTCTAATTCTCACAATTCGAGGGTCATGTTGCAGGTAGTGCAGCAAGAAGGCACTCATGTGTGTTGCGCATCCAGGAGCACCAAGTCCCTGTTGTGTTGGTGGCGAGGTAACAATCATACTTCCTTCCTCTGTCCTCTCCCCCCAACCTCGCACAACAGAAATGTGATCAAGGTCTCCCTCATCTGATGAGTCTTCCATCAGTTCGTCCTCCACTTCTTCCTGGGCTCCTGCACCTTCCTCACTAGTTTGGCTGCTACCATGCGCCCTGGTAAAACCATCTCCCCCACCCTCACATGCCTGCCGCCTTGGTGCTGCCGACCGTCTGGACCTTGCAGATGTTAGCCCTTCCGCATACAACTCCTCCTCCTCTACTTCCTCCACCTCCTCTTGTGCCACCACCTGACTCCGAATTCTGTTTAACATGTGCTCCAGCATGTAAATCACCGGAATAGTCATGCTGATAATGGCATCGTCAGCACTAAACATCTTCGTCGCCATTTCAAAACTGTGCAGAAGGGTGCATAGGTCCCTGATCTGAGACCACTCCTCCAGCGTGATTTGCCCCACCTCTGAATCTCGTTGGCCCAGGCTATACGTCAGAACGTATTGCACTAGGGCTTGTCGGTGCTGCCACAGTCGCTGCAACATGTGCAGAGTTGAATTCCACCGGGTAGGCACATCGCATTTTAGCCGGTGAAGTGGCAGGCCCAATGACTTCTGTAGAGATGTAAGTCGCTGAGCTGCGGGATGCGAACGGCGGAAGTGAGCACACAGCGACCGTGCCCTCTGCAGAAGGCCATCTAGTCTGGGATAGTGGGCTAAAAATTGCTGGACAACCAGGTTCAACACGTGAGCCATACAAGGCACGTGTGTGACATTGCCCTGGCGAAGGGCCGCACCCAGGTTTGCAGCATTGTCGCACACGGCCTTCCCTGGTTTCAGGTCCAGTGGAGACAACCATTCATGAAATTGGTTCTCCAGAGCTGACCACAACTCCTCAGCTGTGTGACTCACATTTCCCAGACATTTCAATGTAAAAACCGCCTGATGACGTTGAGCCCTACTGCCAGCATAGTAAGGAGGTGTGCAGGATCCCTTCTGCGCAGTTAGAAAGCTTGTGGCATGACCAGACAGGCTTTGGGTGCAGGTGGAAGACCGAGAGGAGGTTGAGGAGGCAGAAGCAGTGGAGGAACTTTGACATAAAGAGGATTGACGCACAACTCGTGGGGACGGCAAGACTTGGACAGCAGCCCCTTGTCCTGCTGTCACCATAGTTACCCAGTGCCCAGTCAGCGACATGTAACGCCCCTGTCCATGCCTACTCGTCCAAGTGTCTGTGGTGAAATGCACCCTGTCACACACAGAGTTTCTCAAAGAAGCGGTGATGTTGTGTGCGACATGCTGGTGGAGCGCAGGCACACCTTTCTTTGAGAAGTAGTGCCGACTGGGCATCTGGTACTGGGGCACTGCGACGGACATAAGGTCTCGAAAATCCTCTGTGTCCACCAGGCGGAAAGGCAGCATTTCTGTAGCCAAGAGCTTGCAGATGGTGAAATTCAACCTCTTAGCTTTCTCATGGCTAGGAGGAAATGGTCTTTTACTTGTCCACATCTGAGGGACCGAGGGCTGGCTATTGTGCTTAGACGGGGTTGATAAGGGTGTCCCCGGCAAACTGCCGGTCTGTGAGGAAGATGCAGGCGGACATGTTAGGTTGCCTTGATCCAAAGGTGGTGCTATCGATGTCGGACAGCGCTCAACACCAGCTGGTGTTACCACCTCCAAAGAAAATGATGACCTGCCAATCACGCTGGCTGTTGCGGGTAAAGAGGTGGCAGGTCTGCGCCCCAAAACAGGTGTGACTGCTGTCCCCCCAGTCACAGAGGATGAAGAGGCCGCGGATGCACAAGATATGGCAGACGGTGATTGGCCCGGCCGGCTAGGCCGCATTGTAGCACACTGAGCTTCCCACTGCAACTTATGCTTCATGTCCATGTGCCGGTTCATGCATGAAGTACTCAAACTATGTATTTTTTGGCCTCTACTTAGCTTTTGCTGACAAATGTTACAGATAACACGAGTTGGGTCATCTTTATCGATCTGAAAAAATGCCCAGGCTATGCAAGGCTTAGCACCCATGCGACCTGAAGAGCCACCACGACTTGTGGTGAGAGGCAGAGTTGTGTTTGAGGATGCAGTTGTTGACGTGCTTCCAGTACTACGTCTCTGTCCAGGAAGGTGCAACCTGACCTCGTCGTCACTAGCATCTTCCTCCACCTCCTCTGCTGACCTCATCTCTTGGCTGACTGTGGGTTGACAGTAAGTGGGATCTCCGACCTCATCATCATCATGATGTTGAAGTTGATGTGGAGGAGAGTCCAGTTAAAGGAGCACTTGATATCCGTTGAAGCACCTGCTGTTTTTGTGCCTCATCTGGAATTTGTAGCGATTGGCGTGGCCGTAAGAAAGGGATCTTATCACATTGTCCGCTAAAAGAAGTAGACATTTTAGTTTGGCTGGAAGATGGTCTTTCTTCTGCAGATGTTACTGTTGCTTTAACACCTACCCCACGGACACAACCTTTTTTCCC
This sequence comes from Phyllobates terribilis, assembly GCF_046119375.1. Taxonomy (NCBI): domain Eukaryota; kingdom Metazoa; phylum Chordata; class Amphibia; order Anura; family Dendrobatidae; genus Phyllobates; species Phyllobates terribilis. The sequence continues at coordinate 784,493,797 of NW_027362762.1, forward strand.
CTTCCCAACACGCCTATTCCCCTTTCCACCAGCAGCAGGCCTTTTTCCACTCATTTTGGTGGTTAACTAATTCACAACTCTGGAGTTGTTTGCACAAAAAAACAATGGATGGTAACCGAGCAGAGCTGAGTGGCCAAACTGTGGTATTAGGCCAAAACTATTGGCTGGGTTAGATGCAGAAAAAAATTATTTTGAATTTGCAACCTGATGGAGGTCAGTATAGATGGACTAATAGACCAAGTCCCACACACCGCTAGAAGCCCAACTATTTTTTCAGAGCTAGATGCAGAAAAAAATTATATTCAATTTGCAACCTGCTGGAGGTCAGTATAGAAGGACTAATAGAACAAGTCCCACACACTGCTAGAAGCCCAAATATTTTTTCAGAGCTAGATGCAGAAAAAAATTATTTTTAATTTGCAACCTGATGGAGGTCAGTATAGATGGACTAATAGACCAAGTCCCACACACCGCTAGAAGCCCAACTATTTTTTCAGAGCTAGATGCAGAAAAAAATTATATTCAATTTGCAACCTGCTGGAGGTCAGTATAGAAGGACTAATAGAACAAGTCCCACACACTGCTAGAAGCCCAAATATTTTTTCAGAGCTAAATGAAGAAAAAAATTATTTTTAATTTGCAACCTGATGGAGGTCAGTATAGATGGACTAATAGACCAAGTGCCACACACTGCTAGAAGCCCAAATATTTTTTCAGAGCTAGATGCAGAAAAAAATTATTTTTAATTTGCAACCTGATGGAGGTCAGTATAGATGGACTAAGAGACCAAGTCCCACACACTGCTAGAAGCCCAAATATTTTTTCAGAGCTAGATGCACAAAAAAATTATTTTTAATTTGCAACCTGATGGAGGTCAGTATAGATGGACTAATAGACCAAGTCCCACACACTGCTAGAAGCCCAAATATTTTTTCAGAGCTAGATGCAGAAAAAAATTATTTTTAATTTGCAACCTGATGGAGGTCAGTATAGATGGACTAATAGACCAAGTCCCACACACCACTAGAAGCCCAACTATTTTTTCAGAGCTAGATGCAGAAAAAAATTATATTCAATTTGCAACCTGCTGGAGGTCAGTATAGAAGGACTAATAGAACAAGTCCCACACACTGCTAGAAGCCCAAATATTTTTTCAGAGCTAAATGAAGAAAAAAATTATTTTTAATTTGCAACCTGATGGAGGTCAGTATAGATGGACTAATAGACCAAGTCCCACACACTGCTAGAAGCCCAAATATTTTTTCAGAGCTAGATGCAGAAAAAAATTATATTCAGTTTGCAACCTGATGGAGGTCAGTATAGATGGACTAATAGAATGATGCTATGCCCAAAAGATTTTACTTCACTAGGTGCAGTAAAAAAATTGGTATTCTATACACAGGTGTTATATCTTGCAACACAGATAGGCTACTCCACTGACTAACACACTCTGCAATAGGCCAAAAAGGATTAGCTTTGCTAGATTCAGCCAAATGCTGTGAAAAAAACTTGCACAGCACTGGCACAGACCTGCCTGGCAAAAACTGATAGGAACTCATGTAACCTAGTCCTGAAAAGGACTCCAATTACAATTAGTCTTTACTCCCACAACCTATCTATTTAAGAGCACAGACCTCCCTGATAAAAGTCGTAGGAAATGCTGTAACCTAGTCCTTAAAAGGACTGCAATCACAACTATTCCCTACTCCCAAGCTATCTGTATATTTGTGCGAAAATTGGCTTGAAATTAACAAGGTATAGCGCACACAGCAACAGCGGTGCCGTCTAACACGCAGCTGCAGCAGTGAGAAAATGGTGGCGACGGGGAAAATGGCTTGGTCTTATAGGGCAAGGACATGTGACATACACTGCCAATGACACATGCCCTTGCTTGTGTGAAAAAAAGCACTTCGCTCCGTGTGTGCGCTGCTGATAGGCTGACAGATTGCACCTCCCCACTGCAAATGCGGGAAAGAGAAAAAAAAATGGAGATCTTCATTGTTCCTGCAGAGATCCATCCCCTGCCCCTCCCCCCACCCCGCTGTACACTCAAACTGCGTATTAACATTAATTTTCATCATTACTGAGAAAAAATCCAGTTATGATTTTGGTGCACGAACAGTTATCGAACATAACCTCGAACAGCCGAATTTTTCTCAAATTGTTCGTGTTCGCCGAACGGCTCGAACACCGCCCAAAACAGCTCGAATTTGAGATTGGCGAACAGTTCGAGTAGAACAACGCTCATCTCTAGTCCCCAATGACAAGCCGCACTGTCAATGTCCATGCTGCGGATTTTCCGCATCGTTTATGCTGGCCTCAAAAATCCACAGCATGTCCATTAATTTTGCGGAAGCGCGGCGTAATCGCCGCCATTGACTTGCATTGAGACGCACATAATCCGTGTCAGTACATTTGTACTCACGGATTATACAGAATGCGTTTCAATGTGCGGATGGTACCAAAGTCTGGAGGAGGCCCCCGGTCTCCTTCCCTGTGCTTGCGGGCAGGACTGAAGGACCTGCGGTGACGTCAAAGTCATGTGACCGCAGGCCCTTCAGTGCAGTGTCCCGCGATCAGCTGGCAGCCGGGAACGAGCGCAGCAACACACGCCGGGCCATCGGAAGGTAAGTATAGGTTTATTTTTTTATTTTTAAACATTCATACGGTCACACTATATAAATCCATGCTGTTTGTATGGATTTATATAGTGTGACCTAGTTGTCAAGCACTTTCCAAGTGATGCTAAAATCGCCTGGAAAGCGATTGTCAATCCGCATGCAGAAACGCATGTGAATTACTGCTATTAATCCGCAAATATTTGGCAGGAATAACGCATGTACAATCCGCATGCGTTTTTTTCTGCCAGGGAGATGCAGAAATGCTGCAGAAATTTTCTGCTTCATTTCTGCATCGTGGGCACATAGCCTGAGTATTAAGCAATGTTAAACTAGAAAATCTGAAAGGATCTCATAAACAGTTTATTTTCTGTGATTATGAATCTCTTTTTATAATCATTATTTTATTACAAACACAACGTAGAGAAGGCACTAACCACATTACTGCAAATGTCTATGATCTTTAAATGATTTGTTTGATGAGTCACGTATCAAGTTATTATTTCAGTCCTAGGCGGCAGATGAGGTCAATAAATAACAAGGAGTCTGCTCTGATTTTCTTTTCTACAGATTTAATCAGTGAAAAATTAACACATCTCATAAAAGGTGGAGAAAATCATATTCTATTATGTACAATATATTATTACCCAGTTAACTAATTATAGATTGCATGAAATGTAAGGAATTAAATTCTATTCCCCATTTTACCGAAGAAATCCATACTGCAGAAATCCAAAGTTGCCTGCAGCATTTCTGTGCATTTTCTTAAAAAATGTCACTTTTAATTGCTTCTGTTACATTAATGTGTTTCTAGCAGAAAAACAATTAATCTTGTAGCATGGATTTTCGCTACATTTTTGTATTTGAAAGTTGGTGAGAGTAGTTCATGACATTTCAGAAAGGGTTTAAGAACTTAGTAGAACTGAAATTGGTGGAAAAATGTTTGTGATTAATGATGGGAGCAAGAAGTCACCAGGTATAGATGTAGAATGCATCAAATTGTCTTTCAACACTTTGGGATTTTGTCACATTTCATATTTTTTGCTTCCTGGTTAGTGTTGAGCGATACCTTCCGATATCAGGAAATATCGTATCGGATTGGATCGGGCCGATACCCAAAAAGTATCGGATATCGCCGATTCCGATACCGGAAACCAATGCAAGTCAATGGGACACAAATATCGGAATGAAAATAAACCCTTTCTTTCCTTGTAGGTTAATTCTACATGAAGTAAAACAACTAAGAATAATGTAGAATGACATGAAAAGCCGGCAATTCATCAGCGGCATACACCGGTACCCGACAATTTACAACAGAAAGAATAGAGCTTCACACATAGATTAGATAGATAGAAACATGTCAGTCACATATATATGAAGTACAGTGACAGTGTTGCTTACTGTACTTGTCATTTAGTGTAAAGGATTTATTAAAAAAAATATTAGTGTTTTCGTGCACCGTCTCTTTAAAAAAGCCGGCCGGCAATTCAGCAGCGGTACCCGACAATTTATAACAGACAGAATAGAGCTTCACACATAGATTAGATAGATAGAAACATGTCAGTCACATATATAATAAGTACAGTGACAGTGTTGGTTACTGTACTTGTCATTTAGTATTAAAATAAAGGATTTATTATTAAAAAAAATTGGCGTGGGGTTCCCCGTAATTTTAGTCTCTAGCGGAGGTTAAGCAGACTGCTGGGGCAGATGTTTGAAGCCTGGGAAGGGGGTAATACCCACGGAGCTTCCCAGGCTACTAATATCAGCCCCCAGCTGAATACCTAGCCTTTACTAGCTATTAAAATGAGGACCCCCCCAAAAAAATGACGTGGGGTCCCCCCTAATTTAATAGCTAGCAAAGGCTAGGCAGACAGATGGGGGCTGATATTAATAGCCCAGGAAGGGAGCCATGAATATTGGCCCCCTCCCAGGCTAGAAACACCAGCCGTCAGCCGCCCCAGAAATGGCGCATCCATAGGATGCGCCAATTCTGGCACTTAGCCTCGCTCTTCCACGCTGCCCTGGTGCGGTGGCAGGGGGTAATAGGGTTGGGGTTGATGTCAGCTTATAATGCCAGCTGACATCAAGCCCAGGTTAGTAATGGAGAGGCGTCTATAAGACACCCCCATTACTAACCCCATAGTCAAAGTTAAAAGAAAACACAAACACCCAGAATAAAGTCCTTTAATTGAAATAAAGACACAATTCTTTATTGTTCTAAATTAAACCATACTTATCATCACGCCCATTCCAGCTGAAGCCAACGATCTCCTGCAATAAAAGTAAAATAATAAAGCAACCTCATCCTTACCTTTCCATGGTTCCCACGACAGCTTCAGCTCTGCTACATCGAGATGACAGGCTGGACCGCAGCAGAACGCTGCCATCCAGCCTGTCATCCCGCAGACACTGAGAAGCGCAGGCATGCTTGCGCTCCTCAGTGTCTCTCTGTGACGTCATCCAGATGAGCCGAGTTCATGTCCAATGAACTCAGCTCACCTCATGCACATCACTGACAGCGTGGGAAAATTCTCCTGCACTCAGCGCTTCAGCTTGAGAATTCTCCCACGCTGTCAGGGACATACATGAGGTGAGGTCATGTCCAATGAACTTAGCTCACCTCATGCACGTCACTGACAGCGTGGGAAAATTCTTACGCTGAAGTGCTGAGTGCAGGAGAATTGTCCCACGCTGTCAGTGACGTACATGAGGTGAGCTGAGTTCATTGGACATGACCTCGGCTCATCTGGATGCCGTCACAGCCAGACACTGAGGAGTGGAAGTATGCCTGCGCTTCTCAGTGTCTGCGGGATGACAGGATGGATGGCAGCGTTCTGCTGCGGTCCAGCCTGTCATCTCGATGTAGCAGAGCTGAAGCTGTCGTGGGAACCATGGAAAGGTAAGGATGATGTTGCTTTATTATTTTACTTTTATTGCAGGAGATCGTTGGCTTCAGCTGGAATGGGCGTGATGGTAAGTATGGTTTAATTTAGAACAATAAAGAATTGTGTGTTTATTTCAATTAAAGGACTTTTTACTGGGTGTTGTGTTTTTTTGAATACTTTACTAGAAATTCATGGTGGTCATGTCTAATATTGGCGTGACCCCATGAATTTCGGGCTTAGGGCCAGCTGATAATGCCAAGCTGGCCTTAACCCCTTTATTACCCAGTGAGCCACCGCACCAGGGCCCTGGATGAGTTGGGTACAGCGCCAGAAGATGGCGCTTCTATGAACGCGCCATTTTCTGGGGCGGCTGCGGACTGCAATTTGCAGCGGGGGTGGCCCAGAAAGCTTGGGTCTCCCTGCGCTGCGGATTCCAGCCCCCAGCTGCCTAGTTGTATCTGGCTGGGCACAAAAATAGGGCGAAGCCCCACGCATTTTTTTTTAAATTATTTCATGAAATTCATGGAATAATTAAGAAAAAAATGGCTTCCCTATATTGTTGTGTCCAACCAGGTACAAATAGGCAGCTGGTGGTTGGGGGCAGCCCATTCCTGCCTGCTGTACCTGGCTGGACACAAATATAGTGCGAAGCCCCACGTCAATTTTTTTTAATTTATTTCATGAAATAATTTTTTTTAAAAAGGGCTTCCCTATATTGTTGTGTCCGGCCAGGTACAAATAGGCAGCTGGTGGTTGGGGGCAGCCTGTTCCTGCCTGCTGTACCTGGCTGGACACAAATATAGGGCGAAGCCCCACGTCAATATTTTTTAAAATAAATCCTTTATTTTAACACTAAATGACATTTGAGGAGTTAATAAAGATGCAGTCCCGAAATTATTATTTATTTTTTAATTAATTTTTCCCAAAACTTTTGACGTGGGCTTCGCCATATTTTTGTATGCCAGCCAGGTACAGCATCCAGCTTCTATGAACGCGCCATTTTCCGGGGTGGCTGCGGACTGCAATTTTCAGCGGGGGGGGGGGCAGAAAGCTTGGGCCTCCCTGCGCTGCAGATTCCATCCCCCAGCTGCCTAGTTGTACCTGGCTGGACACAAAAATAGGGAGAAGCTTCACGTATTTTTTTTTTTAAATTATTTCATGAAATTCATGAAATAATTAAGAAAAAAAGGGCTTCCCTATATTGTTGTGTCCAACCAGGTACAAATAGGCAGCTGGTGGTTGGGGGCAGCCCGTTCCTGCCTGCTGTACCTGGCTGGACACAAATATAGTGCGAAGCCCCACGTCAATTTTTTTTAAATCATTTCAGGAAATTCATGAAATAATTAAAAAAAATTGATGTGGGGCTTCGCCCTATATTTGTGTCCAGTCAGGTACAGCAGGCAGGAACGGGCTGCCCCCAACCACCAGCTGCCTATTTGTACCTAGCCGGACACAACAATATAGGGAAGCCCTTTTTTTCTTAATTATTCCATGAATTTCATGAATTTAAAAAAAAAAAACATGGAGCTTCGCCCTATTTTTGTGTCCAGCCAGGTACAACTAGGCAGCTGGGGGCTGGAATCTGCAGCGCAGGGAGGCCCAAGCTTTCTGGGCCCCACCCGCTGCAAATTGCAGTCCGCAGCCGCCCCGGAAAATGGTGCGTTCATAGAAGCGCCATCGTCTGGCGCTGTACCCAACTCATCCAGGGCCCTGGTGCGGTGGCTTACTGGGTAATAAAGGGGTTAAGGCCAGCTTGGCATTATCAGCTGGCCCTAAGCCCGAAATTCATGGGGTCACGCCAATATTAGACATGACCACCATGAATTTCTAGTAAAGTATTTAAAAAAAACACAAACACCCAGAAAAAAGTCCTTTAATTGAAATAAACACACAATTCTTTATTGTTCTAAATTAAACCATACTTACCATCACGCCCATTCCAGCTGAAGCCAACGATCTCCTGCAATAAAAGAAAAATAATAAAGCAACCTCATCCTTACCTTTCCATGGCTCCCACGACGGCTCCAGCTCTGCTACATCGAGATGACAGGCTGGACCGCAGCAGAACGCTGCCATCCAGCCTGTCATCCCGCAGACACTGAGAAGCGCAGGCATACTTCCACTCCTCAGTGTCTGGCTGTGACGGCATCCAGATGAGCCGACAATGAACTCGGCTCACCTCATGTACGTCACTGACAGCGTGGGAGAATTCTCCTGCACTCAGCGCTTCAGCGTGAGAATTTTCCCACGCTGTCAGTGACGTGCATGAGGTGAGGTCATGTCCAATGAACTCGGCGCACCTCATGCACGTCACTGACAGCGTGGGAAAATTCTCACGCTGAAGCGCTGAGTGCAGGAGAATTTTCCCACGCTGTCAGTGACGTGCATGAGGTGAGCTGAGTTCATTGGACATGACCTCCGCTCATCTGGATGCCGTCACAGCGAGACACTGAGGAGCGCAAGCATGCCTGCGCTTCTCAGTGTCTGCGGGATGACAGGCTGGATGGCAGCGTTCTGCTGCGGTCCAGCCTGTCATCTCGATGTAGCAGAGCTGAAGCTGTCCTGGGAACCATGGAAAGGTAAGGATGAGGTTGCTTTATTATTTTACTTTTATTGCAGGAGATCGTTGGCTTCAGCTGGAATGGGCATGACTGTAAGTATGGTTTAATTTAGAACAATAAAGAATTGTGTCTTTATTTCAATTAAAGGACTTTTTTCTGGGTGTTTGTTTTTTTTAAATACTTTACTAGAAATTCATGGTGGTCATGTCTAATATTGGCCTGACCCCATGAATTTCGGGCTTAGGGCCAGCTGATAATGCCAAGCTGGCCTTAACCCCTTTATTACCCAGTGAGCCACCGCACCAGGGCCCTGGATGAGTTGGGTACAGCGCCAGAAGATGGCGCTTCTATGAACGCGCCATTTTCCGGGGCGGCTGCGGACTGCAATTTGCAGCGGGTGGGGCCCAGAAAGCTTGGGCCTCCCTGCGCTGCGGATTCCAGCCCCCAGCTGCCTTGTTGTATCTGGCTGGACACAAAAATAGGGCGAAGCCCCACGTATTTTTTTTTTTAATTATTTCATGAAATTCATGGAATAATTAAGAAAAAAAGGGCTTCCCTATATTGTTGTGTCCGGCTAGGTACAAATAGGCAGCTGGTGGTTGGGGGCAGCCCGTTCCTGCCTGCTGTACCTGACTGGACACAAATATAGGGCGAAGCCCCACATAATTTTTTTTTTAATTATTTCATGAATTTCCTGAAATAATTAAAAAAAAATTGACGCGGGGCTTTGCACTATATTTGGGTCCAGCCAGGTACAGCAGGCAGGAACGGGCTGCCCCCAACCACCAGCTGCCTATTTGTACCTGGTTGGACACAACAATATAGGGAAGCCCTTTTTTTCTTAATTATTCCATGAATTTCATGAAATAATTAAAAAAAAAAAAACGTGGAGCTTCTCCCTATTTTTGTGTCCAGCCAGGTACAACTAGGCAGCTGGGGGATGGAATCTGCAGCGCAGGGAGGCCCAAGCTTTCTGCCCCCCGCTGAAAATTGCAGTCCGCAGCCGCCCCGGAAAATGGCGCGTTCATAGAAGCTGGATGCTGTACCTGGCTGGCATACAAAAATATGGCGAAGCCCACGTCAAAAGTTTTGGGAAAAATTAATTAAAAAATAAATAATAATTTAGGGACTGCATCTTTATTAACTCCTCAAATGTCATTTAGTGTTAAAATAATGGATTTATTTAAAAAAAAAATGGCGTGGGATCCCCTTAATTTTAGTCTCTAGCGGAGGTTAAGCAGACGGCTGGGGCAGATGTTTGAAGCCTGGGAAGGGGGTAAAACCCACGGAGCTTCCCAGGCTACTAATATCAGCCCCCAGCTGAATACCTAGCCTTTACTAGCTATTAAAATGGGGGACCCCCCCCAAAAAAATGACGTGGAGTCCCCCCTATTTTAATAGCTACTAAGGCTAGGCAGACAGCTGGGGGCTGATATTAATAGCCCAGGAAGGGTGCCATGAATATTGGCCCCCTCCCAGGCTAGAAACACCAGTCGTCAGCCGCCCCAGAAATGGCGCATCCATAGGATGCGCCAACTCTGGCACTTAGCCTCGCTCTTCCACGCTGCCCTGGTGCGGTGGCAGGGGGTAATAGTGTTGGGGTTCATGTCAGCGCCAGCTGCCATGAAGCCCAGGTTAGTAATGATGGGCGTCTATAAGACACCCCCATTACTAACCTACAAAGTGTTAAAAAGAAAAAACACACTACACCCAGAAAAAAATAATTTATTTGAAATAAAACACACAATTTTATTTAATTCTTAGTTTACTAAAAATAATAGTTACCTGTCCACGTTCCTGCGCTGATCTCCCATGCACAGCTGTCACATCTGGAGATGGTGACAGCTGTGCATGGCTGCTGTAAGCTCACGCTGCCGGGAACACGTCCGCTCCCGGCAGCGGGAGCCACTGACTGAGGTCACCGGAGTGCATTCAGGCAGCGCAGCTCCGGAGACCTCCTTTACGGCACTGCTGTACCGTGGGAATTTCTCACGATACAGCAGGGCCGTAAAGGAGCTAACCCGAGCAGCGCTGCCTGAACTCCGGTGAACCCTTACGGCCCCGTCATTCTAGCGGCGGCAGCGGTTCAGAGCGGTCACATTCTATGTGGCTGCTCTGAACTGGAGATCTTCGTGGGACACTCGTGGACTGCTACGGAGGGGTAAGGATAAGGTTGTGGTTTATTATTTTATATTTTATTACAGGAGATCGATGGCTTCGGGGAATTAAAAGTCTAGGTGAGTATAGGTGTAGTTTTTTATTTTTTACTTTATTTTAGGTGGCGATCGGAGGGGACAGGTAATGTATGAACTAATTTCTTTTAGGTAACCACTGGCCACCAATGACATGTATTTAACATTTATTGGGGACACAGTAGGGCAATTTAAATAGCAGGATCAGGCTGATGGGAACTACTGCTCCCATCGAGCTGATCCTGCTGGCAGGAGTGGACGGGGGACAGACATAGGCCGATGGGAGTAGTAGTGTCACATCGGCCTATGTCTGCCTGCACGCACACACACCGCACACACCCGCACACATCGCACAGACACCGCACACACCCGCACAAACATCGCGCACACACCCCGCACACACACCCCGCACACACACTAATCATGACGCGTCTGGGAGGTGAGGCTGACCTGTGCGGCCGTGGGAAAGTTCATGTGAGTTCATGCAGTCAAGCATGAACTCACATGAACCCTCTGAGGGCAACGCGGCGACTTCAAATGAACAGCTGATCGGCATCACCTGATACCTCAGCTGTTCATTTGAAATAACCGGCGGGAAAGCGCAGCACAGAACGGGAAAGCCGGCGGTGAAGTCTTTTCACTGCCGGCTTCCCCGCCCGGGTCCTTCACTCCCCGCTCCTTGGAGCTGCGCTCCCCGCCCGGTCCTAACTTACGATCGGGATGGGAGGTGGCGAGGGGAGCGGAGGATCGGGGTGGGAGGCTGCGGGGAAGCAGTATGGGGCTGTGTGATTGTTTAAAAGCCGGCGGCTTTATACCGCCCGCCGGCTTTTAAACAATCAGGAGAATTCTCCCCCGCTGGGATGGCATTCTGATGACAGGCTGGATCGCGCTGCCATCCAACTTGTCATCCTTCACAGACACTGCAGAGCGCAGGCATTATGGGAACTTCCGATTCCGGTATCCGATATTGTAAAAGTATCGGAATTAAGTATCGGAATTCCGATACCGCGAATATCGGCCGATACCCGATATTACAGTATCGGAATGCTCAACACTATTCCTGGTATTAGTAACTTAAAAAGTAATGTTAAACTCTTCATCATTAAAATACAGTATTTTACGTGAAATACAATGCTAAACCACATAGTGTACTGTAGTAAGAGAATATATCCATGGGAATAATAGATATAAACTATGACATACGTAATATGGGGTAAAGGGCCACCTTAGGCAAGTCACCAGTACCACAAAGAATTTAAAAACAGTTGGAAGCATAATGTAGTTTGGCCACCTCCAGTTAAAATTACTGTTGTTGTGAACAGTTAAGCAAGTTGAATATGAAATGATCGCTGAAAGGGTAAAGGTAAAGACGACACATTTTCTTTGTATGTTAGGCAAAAAAACTATATGTGTATATATATATATATATATATATATATGTATATATATATATATATATATATATATATATAGTTATTTTTTTTTACATTTTAAAAATTACAAAATGGAAAATGGGCCAATGCAAATGTTTAGGCACCCCTGGAGATTTGTGTGCTCAGATAACTTTGACCAATGGCTTGTTCACTATCATCATTAGGAAAGACCAAGTGAAGCAAATTTCCCAGCTTTATAAAAATAAGCCTTCTCTAACTTTGTGCCAAAAAACAGCAGCCATAGGTTCTTCTAAGCAGTTGCCTAGCACTCTGAATATGAAACTGGTGGAGGTCCACAAAACAGAAGAAGGCTTTTCAAGTTGCCCTTTCCTCAGTTTGAAATTTAATTAAATGATAGTTAACAGGAACAGTTAAGCTCAAGGTAAGGTCTGAAAGACCAAGCAAAATTTCAGTGAGAGATGCTAATAGGATTGCTAGAGAGGCAAATAAGAACCCCCACTTGATTGCAAAAGACCTTCAGAAAGATTTAGCAGACTCTGGAGTTGTGGTACATTATTCTACTGTTCAGAGACACCTGCGCAAATATTGCTATCATGGAAGAGTCATCAGAAGAAAACCTCTCCTGTGTCCTCACCAAAAATTCAGAGTCAAAAGTATGCAAAAGATCTTCTAAACAAGCCTAATACATTTTGCAAACAAGTCCTGTGGATCACGGGGGTTAAAGTAGAATTCTTTGGCCACAATGATCAAAGGTATGTGTGGAGAAAAAAGTATACAGAATTTCAGGAAAAGAACATCTCGCCAACTATTAAGCATGGGGGTGGATCAATCATGTTTTGGGGTGGTGTTGCAGCCAATGGCATGTGGAATATTTCACAGGTAAAGGGAAGAATTGTTTCAATGAAATTTCAAAAAATTCTTGATGCAAACTTAACACCATCTGTAAAAAAGCTGAAGTTGAAAAGAGGATGGCTTCTACAAATGGATAATGATCTTAAACACACATCAAAATCCATAATAGACTACATCAAAAGGAGCAAGCTGAAGGTTTTACAATGGCCCTCACAGTCCCCTGAATTGGACAAAATCTGTGTCTATACCTCAAAATAGCAATGCATGTAAGACGACCCAGCAATCTCACAGAACTGGAAGAATTTTTCAAGGAAGAATGGATGAAAATCCCTCAAACAAGAATTGAAAGATTCTTGGCTGGCTGCAAAAAACATTTACAAGCTGTGATACTTTCAAAAAGGGGTGCTACTAGGTACTAACCATGCAGGGTGCTCAAACTTTTGCATCGGCCCATTTTCCTTTTGGTAATTTTTTAAAAATGACAATTTTTTTTTTTTGCCATAAAATACTAAGGAAAAGTGTCATCTTTAACTTTTGCCCCTTTAGAGATAATTTCATCTTCAACTTGCTTAACTTCAAAATAACAGTAGCTTTGAGGGGGTGCCCAAACTTTTACACGCCACTGTATATCTGAAGAAGCAAAAAGAAAAAAATATATAATTCTTCCAGAATCTTTTTACAAAGATTTAAAGTGAATCTGTCATAAGATATTACAAGAGAAACTCCATATATTATTAAATAGATCTCATAGACCCAACAAGGCTGGTGTACTTAGAAAATTTATGTCAGATGGTTCTACAATCCTCTATAAATGCCTAAAAGGAACTTAATACTAATTAATACTGCAAAAACAATGAGAAGCATGAATCAGAAGGCAGCCGCATTACTGCAGCTGTGTATGTTCTACTCTGCAAATCTTTGGAATTTTTAAGAAACCTACTTTGAAAAAGCTGGCATGCATTTTGAATTAGTTTTTCCACTTTTAATGTCACCCATAATCTGAACAATTCAATTAAAAAAATTAAAATCTTTTCTGGTGGAAATAGAAAAATAAATAAAATAATTTTGTAGCATAATTATGCACACCCTAATACTAATACATCAAATATATGTCAGCATTCAAGAATTTTTAGTAGGGGTCTATCAACATGGCACATCTAGAATTGCCAATCTGTTCCCACTCTTCCTTATAGTAATGCTCCAAATCTGTCAGATTGAGAGGGCATCTCCTGTGAACAACCCTCTTCAGGTCACCCACAGATTTTCTATTGAAGTCAGGTCTGAGATCTAGCTGGGTCATTCCAAAACCTTTATCTTCATCTGATGAAGCTATTCCTTTGTTAATTTGGAGGTATACTTAGGCTAGTTGTCATACTGAAATGTGAAATTTCTTTTCTTCATCAGATTTTTAACCTAAAAGGCTAAAGGTTTTGTTGCAAAATTGATATTTGGAACTGTTCATAATTCCATTCAAGTCGACTAAAGCACCATTTCCAGCTGCCATAAAACATTCTTAAATTATAATGCTGCATCCACCATGCTTCGCTATGGGTATGGTGTTATTTTGGTTATGCACAGTGTTTTCTTTAAACTAAACATACTTTTGGGAATTGTGGCCAAAATGTCAGACCATAACATAAGTTCCCACATGCTTTTGACAAACTTGATGTAGATTTTGCAATACGTAACTGTAAATTTATGCTTAAAACATACAATTCTGCCCTTCACCTCTCCAAACAAACCTACTTCACCACACTCAAATTCTAAATGCCTCTTTGACACTTTTCATTCCTTCATCAGTCCAAGCGTGCAGGCCCCCACCATTAACCTCAGCGCTGTCAATCTGGCCAATTATTTAAAAGAAAAAATTGATCCTAACTGACCGGAAATTTCCTGACAAACCCCTAATAGCATTCTATTCCCTCCTGCACTTCATCTAGCTCACTTTCTGTCTTTGAACCCATCACGGAAGAAGAAGTTACCTGGCTCCTCGCATCTTCTGCTAACTGCACCAGTGATTCTATTCCTTCAGTTCATTTCCCCGGCTTTCACCACTCACCTAACTAAAATATTTAATCTCTCTCTTTCATCTGGTATCTTTCCTTCTTCCTTTAAACATGCCAGCATACACCCATTACTTAAAAAAACATCCCTTGACCAGAACTGCGCTGCTAATTACAGACCTGTCTCTAATCATCCCTTCATCTCTAAACTCCTGGAACATTTGGTCCACTCCCGTCTAATTCGCTATCTCACAGATAAAGCTCTTCTTGACCCGTTTCAGTCTGGTTTCCGCTCCTTACACTCTAGTGAAACTGCCCTTACTAAAGTCTCTAACGATCTACTAACAGCTAAGTCTAATAGTCACTACTCCTTGCTGGTTTTCCTGGATTTATCTGCTGCACTTGACATGGTGGATCACCAGCTCCTCTTCACTATGCTCTGCTCTATCGGCCTCCAGGATACTGCTCTCTTTTTCTTCTCCTCTTACCTCTCTGACCACTCCTTCATCTTTGCTGGCTCCTCTTCCTCTCATCTTCCCCTCGTCTTCCCCTTAATGTTCCTCAGGGCTAAGTTCTAGGTCCCCTCCTCTTCTCCTTCTATATTGCCCCCATTGGAAAAATCCTAAATATATTCAGTTTTTAGTACCATATCCATGCTGATGTCACCCAGTTATACACATCTTCTCCTGACATCACCCTTGCATTACCAGAAAATACCAGTGATTGTCTTTCTGCTGTCTCTAACATTATGTTCTCCCTCTATCTAAAACTAAATCTGTCAAAAATGGAACTCCTTGTGGTTCCTCCCTCTACTAACCTACCTATACCCAATATTGTAAATTCCATATGTGGTTCTAGTAGTGATGGGTGAGCACTAAAATGCTTGGGTGCTCGATGCTCAGGTCGAGCAAATTGGGATGCTCGGGTGCTCGACCTGAGCAACAAGCCCAATGTAAGTCTAAGGGAAACTCGAACATTATTCTGATGGCTCCCCCCGGCGGTCAGCAGAGGGCCTAAAAATTACCCAAATTGATGGGAACAGTGCTCAAATAACAAGGAAACAGCATGGGGAAGACCAGGTCACTGTTGTCAACAACGTTGTCAGAGGTATTACTCTACTTTTACGGACTCACAATAAAACATGCAAAAATGAAACAAAAATGAATTCTCCTGGGAAATATGTTAAGGAACATTCTTTCCAGGGTAATGACTAGTATATAAGGCAAAATAAATAACCCAAAACAAAAATACTCCTCCACACCTTGGGCTATGTTCACACGTAGCATTTTTGATGCATTTTTGCACTTTTGCATTGCTTTCAACAAAGATTAATGCATTCACGAGGAAATGTCATTTTACCATTTTACAACCTTATCTGGCCATGTGGTGTGTGACACATCATTCGACACATCCTGATTCATTTATGATGGAGGGACTCTGAAAGTCACAAAGCCTATTTTTATAGGGCCATCAGGCGGGCCTTGGTATTCTTAAAGGGCCAGCAGTAGGCCCTCGCTATTGGTAGAGAGCCATCAGCTGGTTATGCTTTGTTGTTCCCATTACTAAGTGGGTCTCCTATACTTTTATTGCGTATGCAGTGACTGCAAGGGCTGCCAAAAATTTGGAGGCACTCCAATGCCCCTTGCAAGAGAAGAAGAGGTCATAGAGCCTCCTAAAAACAATGTTCCCATTATTAGGAAGTATATCTCCCATAGTGTTTGTCTATGTAGTGAAGCAACGGCTGCCAAAATTTGGAGGAACTCCAATGCCCCTTGCAAGAGACATAGAGGTCGGAGAGCCTCCTAAAAACAATGTTCCCATTATTAGGAAGTGGGTCTCCCATAGTGTTTGCCTATGCAGTGAATACCAAAGCTGCCAAAAATTTGGAGCCACTCCTATGCCCCTTGCAAAAGACGTAGAGGTCGGAGAGCCTCCTAAAAAAAATGTTCCCATTATTAGGAAATGTGTCTCCCATAGTGTTTGCCTATGCAGTGAAGCAACGACTGCCAAAAATTTGGAGGGACTCCAATGCCACTTGGAAGAGACGTAGAGGTTGTAGAACCTCCTAAAAACAATGTTCACATTATTAGGAAGTGAGTCTCCCAAGGTGTTTGCCTATGCAGTGAATGAAAAAGCTGCAAAAAATTTGGAGATACTCCAATGCCCCTTGCAAGACACGTAGAGGAGGTGATATGGTAGATATGCTGGTGAATGATATGGTGATGGAGGATCAGGAGGACAAGAGCAAATAGACAAAATCAGGAAGCGTATACCCATGTCTGGGTGTGAAGACAGAGGTGCCTGGGAATAGAATTAGACCTCCCAAAAAAAGACACTGTTTTTGAGTTTAGGTTACGCTGCTATCATTCGGTGGCATTGAGAAGTCTGGCTCAATCCAGCCCTTGCTTATTTTTATAAAAGTCAGCCTGTCAGCATTTTCAGTTGACAGGCGGATGTGCCTATCGTTTATAATTCCACCAGAGGCCCTAAAAACCCGCTCTGATAAAACTCTAGCGGCAGGGCAGGCCAGGACCTCCAAGGCATAGATAGCCAGTTCATTCCACGTGTCCAGCTTGGATACCCAGTAATTATAAGGCACAGAGGAATCACAGAGGATGTTGGTATGGTAGGCAAGGTGCTCCCTCACCATCTTCCCAAACTTTGCACTCCTTGTGAGACCACCCCACGCCTCAGGGCCAGTGTGATGAGAGAAGGGTCTGAGAAAACTGTCCCAGAACTTTGAGAGTGTTCCCCTGCCTCTGCTGGATTGGAGTTGTGTCTCTCTCACCTGTACTCCTTGGTTGTCCAACAAACTGTGACCTCTGCCGCCAGTGTTTTCAGATGGGAATTTTTTTAATAATTCCGCAACAAGGGCCTTCTGGTACTGCCCCATTTTAGTAGACCTGTCCACATCGGGAAAAAGAGATAGAAAGTTCTCCTTGTAGCGTGGGTCTAGAAGTGTCACCAACCAGTAATGACTGTCACCCAAAATTTGGAGAACACGAGGGTCAAGGGAAAAGCAGTGTAACATAAACTCAGCCATGCGTGCCAGACTGCTAACAGGCAAGACTTACGTGTTCTCACCAAGAGGACAACTGACCGTGCTCTCCTCCTCATCCTCCACCTTGTCCTCAGGCCATCCACGCTGAACAGACGGTATGACAGCTGTGCAGGTTGTACCATCTATTGCACTTGAAACTAGCTCCTCCTCTTCCTCATTGTCACCCAATCCAAGTTGGGATGAGATGAGGCTGGGCTATGTGTAATCACCCTGTATGGTTCCTTGCTCCATCTCATCGTGCTCCGCCTGCAATGTATTCTCTTTGATTGTGAACAGAGAGCTTTTCAGAAGACAGAGAAGCGGGGTGGTGATGTTAATTATGGCGTCTACGCCGCTCACCATCTTGGTGGAGTCCTCAAAGTTTTGGAGGATGGTACATATGTCTGACATCCATGTCCACTCCTGAGGTCTTATGTGTGGAGTCTGAACTGAATATTTACAGCATTGTTGATGCTGGTAGTCAACAACTGCCCTCTTGTGCTCACAAATTCTTCCCAACATCTGCAATGTAGAGTTCAAATGCGTGGGGACATCACACACCAGTTGGTGAGCCGGAAGCTGCAAACACTGCTGAAACATGGCAAGGGTGGAGGAAGCTGTAGGTGACTTTCTAAAATGGTTACACAGACAGAGTACTTTTACAAGCAGATCGGGCAGCTCCTGGTATGTTTTGAGAAACCGCTGAACCACGAGGATAAGCACATGGGCCAGGCATGGTATGTGTGTGAGCTCGCCTCACCTCAGAGCTGCCACCAGGTTCCTACCGTTTTCACACACGACCATGCCTGGTTGTAGGTTCAGTGGTGTCAGCCACAGAGCTGCCTGCTCTTTCAGAGCGGCCCAGAACTCTTCAGCGCTGTGTGATTTGTCACCTAAGCTTATTAGCTTCAGCACAGCCTGTTGCCACTTCGCCGAGGCAGTGCTGAAGTGCTTCCAGCTTGTGACTGATGTGGTCATTTCGGAGATGGATGCTAATAAGGAGGAGGAGTTGCAGGAGCTGTAGAATGTGGGGACAACCCTGATTGACACAGAGCCTGCAATCCTCGAATGGGTCCTGGCTTCCACTATGTTAACCCAGTGTACTGTCAGCGAGATATACCGTCCCTGCCCACAAGCACTTGTCCACGTGTCCGTGGTTAGGTGGACTTTCCCAGTAACTGCGTTGTTGAGGGCACGTCTAATGTTGTGTGACATGTGCTCGTGTAATGCAGGGACGGCACACCAGGACGGTGACGGCTGGGGACTGAGTACCGAGGGACGGCCACCACCATCAGGTTGCGGAAAGCTTCCATCTCTATGTGCCTAAAAGGCAACATTTCGAGCGCAAGCATTCGCAAAATGTGTTAATTTAGTAGTGAGGCCTGTGGGGCATTGGCTGCTTATTTGCACTTGAGTTCCAAGGACTGGGGTAGGGACAACTGAATGCTGTGCTGGGACAAGGACATGGACCTGCTTGCTGATAGTGCTACTTGAGAGTGTGCAATGACAGGTGCAGGGCATGTGGCATCTTTGTATGCAACATGGACAGAGGATTGGCTTGCACGCACAACAGCGGAAGAAGCAGTGGTGCCACCCGCAGACACTGTTCCTGGACCCTGGGGTTCGGCCCACTTAGTCGGGTGCTTTGCTGCCATGTGCCTGATCATGCTGGTGTTGGTCAGGCTGCTAGTTTTGCTACCCCTGCTGATGCTGGCCTGCCAGGTGGTGCAAATGGCCTTTTTGGGGCTATCGGCAGAGTCTTTAAAAAACAACCAGACTCAGGAATACCTAACAGTTGTACTGGAAACTTCTGTCATGTTGATGTTACAGGGAACGGTTGCCCGCCTTCTGTCTGTGGCCACCGCACTACTTCTTCCTGCCTGTTGTGGTGCTACACCTACCTCCTTCTGTGTGCTGCTGTCCTCGCTCTGCATGTCCCCCTGCCAGATTGGTCCAGTTACTATATCATCCACCACCTCATCTTCAACTTCCACACCCTGGTCCTCCCCCTGACTTTCTTGCAATTGTGTCTCATCATCGTCCACCTCTTGTGACAGTTTCCCACCGTCACCTCCGTGTGACCTTGGCTGCTCAAATATTTGGACATCGCTACATGTGATCTCCTCTTGCCCCGCTTCAAGTGGACGGGGCAAGAGGACCGAATCTATAAATTGAAAAGTGAACAGCTCTTCTGAGTGTCCAAGTGTGGCATTAGTTGTCTCTGGGCTCTCGGAATGGTGGGAAGAAGGAGGATCAGGGTGCGGTTCAGACTCTTGGCTACTGAGACCTGACCATATGGAAGACAGGGTGGTGGTGGAGGCTAATTGACTGGAAGCATTATCTGCTATCCAACCAATAACCTTTTCACACTGCTCTGTGTTCAATAGCGGTGTTCTGCAGTCCTCTATTAATTGGGACAGGAAGTTCAAGCAAGAAGATGTGAGTGTTCATTGTGGCACAATTTCAGCTAGCCCGCGGCCTCGACCTTGTCCTCTGCATGCACCATCATCACTAACACGTCCACTTCCCCATCCCTTGCCATGCGCCTTGGCCATTTTAAATGGAGGACAATATGTTCCACGTTCAGTACAAATGGCTGGATTTGAATAGCAGTGATATGTGATACGTGTGATGGAAAACCACAGGTTTAAATAGATGGCCTTTATGGAAACTATTTTTAACAGAGACCTTATGTCAATAACTTCGCTGACACACTGCAACAAAATTTCAATGGAGGCCAGAAATGGCAGAATTTTCAGCGCAATTATATGTGATCTGTGTGACGGACAAACCACAGTTTTAAATAGCTGGACTGTAGGTAACTATTTTTAACAGCCACCTCGCGTCAATGACTTCGCTGACACACTACAACAAAATTTCAATGAAGGCCAGAAAAGGCAGAATTTTCAACGAACTTATATGTGATCCGTGTGATGGACAAACCACAGTTTTAAATAGCTGGACTGTAGGTAACTATTTTTATCAGTGAACTGGTGTCAATAACTTCGCTGACACACTGCATCAAAATTTCAATGGAGGTTAGAAATTGCAGATTTTCAGCACAATTATATGTGATCCGTGTGACGGACAAACCAAAGTTTTAAATAGCTGGCCTGTAGGTAACTATTATTAACAGCGACCTCATGTCAATAATTTCACTGAACCACTGCAACAAAATTTCAATGGAGGCCTGAAATGGCAGAATTTTCAGAGCAATTATATGTGATCTGTGTGACAGACAAACCTGTAATATGGAAAGGATCTGCCTGTATTCTGCAGTGCCAACAAGCAAATGGAGCAGAAAAATGGTGTTCTCTGGATTGCTTTTTAAGCAAATAATCAGGATTAAGATTAAAAAAAAATTATTCCTGGCCCCTGATACCTGGGGCTGTTTCTAGAAATATCTGTAAAAGCACCAGCAGACAGAACTGGAATGGACCCTCTTGCTATATGCACTACAGTCTGCCACATACACTGCCTGCCTGCCTAGCACTGATATCTATGCAGCTGGATTTGTCCTCAGAAGGACTCTTAGTTGAATGGATATGTGTAAAATATGTTGTGGTATACCTACACTAACTAAGAAACAAGCAAATCTCTCCCTAGCTCAGCAGCACCTCTCCCTACACTGCCTGATTCCAGAGTAGACTATGACAAGCATGGCGGCGCCAGGTCTGATATAGACCTGATGACGCTGTGCAGCCAGCCAATCATTGTAATGCCACAACCAACATGGCTGCGGCATTACAGTGTGTGGCAGACAATCCCTGCATGTTCATTGGTGCTCTAAAGAGCGCCAAATATGCAGGGAGGGGACCCGAGCTCCTGCTGAGCAACCCCGGAAATACTCGGTCAGCACCGAGCATCTCAAGCAGTGCCTAGCGCCTGCCTAGCACTGATATCTATGCAGCTGGATTAGTCCTCAGAAGGACTGTTAATGGAATGGATATGTGAAGAATATGTTGTGGTATACCTACACTAACTAAGAAACAAGTGAATCTCTCCGTAGCTCAGCAGCACCTCTCCCTACACTGCCTGATTCCGGAGTAGACTATGACGAGCATGTCAGCGCTAGGTCTGATATAGACCTGATGACGCTGTGCGGCCAGCCAATCACTGTAATGCCACAACCAACATGGCTGCGGCATTACAGTGTGTGGCAGACAATCCCTGCATGTTCATTGGTGCTCTAAAGAGTGTTGAATATGCAGGGAGGGGACCCGATCTCCAGCTGAGCAACCGCGGAAATACTCGGCGAGCACAGAGCATCTCGAGCAGTGAGATGCTCGGGTGAGCACCGAGCAGTACCAAGCATGCTTGCTCATCGCTAGGTTCTACCATTGCTCCCCAGCAACATGCCCTCTGTCTTGTTGACATATTTGATTCAAATCTTTCATTCATCCCTACATCTGATCACTAGCTCACTCATGTCACCTTCACCTCTAAATCATGTCTAGAATGTGACCTTTTCTTACCTTTGATGCTGCAAAAACTATTATTGTTGCTCTTATTCTTTTTTGTCTGGACTATAGCAACTCTGTACTAATCTGTCTCCCTCTTACTAAAGTCTGCCCTCTCCAATCCATCCTTAATGCAGCAGCCAAGATCATATTCCTTTACAACCGCTACACCAATGCCTCTACCCTGTGCTAGTCATTGCACTGGTTGCCCATTTGCTATATGGTCTAATATAAACTTAGCACTCTCACCCACAAAGTGATCCACGGTTCAGTATCACCTTGCATTTCATCCCTCATCCCTGGCTATCAACCTACACCCATGCCCTCCATACTGCTAAAGTACTAACGCTAACATCTTCAATAATCAGAACCTCCCACTCCCATGTCCAAGATTTCTCAAGTGCTGTGCCAATTCTCTGGAATGCACTAGCCACGACAATTTGATTTATTCCCAATACCATCAGTTTTAAGCATGGTCTAAAAACTCATTTACAGTATTTAGACTGGTCTATCGTCTCGCTTCACTTATAGAACTATTTCCGTTTTGCCCTTACAAATTTTTCTTCCATATCAGGATTTAAAATCTGTTTACATACCATCCATACACTTAATAGCACTCTGCAATTGTACTTTTACAGATACTGGCTGGTGACTGGTTCATGCAGTGTTATGTGACTACCCAATTTATTTTATTGACGGCTGGACGATACAATACAAGCACTTTTTACCATTTATTTCCTCATAGGTTGTAAGCTTGTGAGCAGGACCCTCACTCCTCCTGGTATCTGTTGAATTATATGTTACTCTCTAATGTCTTTATTGTCTTTACAAGTCCCCTCTGAATTGTAAAGTGCTGTAGTATTTGTTGGCGCCATAGAAATATAAATTATTATTATTATTATACCTTGCTTCTGTTGCTGCTGAAATCTCACACTGCTCAGTACTGGCTGCAGCTGTCAGTAAAGATGGGTGGTAGAATGAATTGGATCTATGAGTGCTCTCACTCTTCATCTGGACTTGTCGTTTCTGTACTTACTTTTTTGTGTTTCATTAGTGCTGTGTGCTTGATCTGATCTTCACTGCCCAAAACCAATCAGCATAATTACACCCTGGACTAAAGGCCCAGTCACACATAACGAGATTGCTAGTGAGATCGTTGATACGTCACGGTTTTTGTGACGCATTAGCGATCTTGCTAGCGATCTCGTTATGTCTGACAGGTAGCAAGGATCAGGCCCCTGCTGGGAGCTGATCGTTACAAAGCTTCCTGGACCATTCCTGGGTCGTTGCGCTCCCACTTGGCAGTGTGCATTGCTGTATTTGACACCTTATCAACGACCTCGTTAGCGATTCAGAACTGAGACACGTAGGTGTGTATAAATTGGACTTTTCCGCACCCCTCGTCCCCGATTGGTGGTCGATACAGCGTTCTCATTTTCCACCGTGCATAAAGAAGGCAACAGAATATACGAAGTAATATAGGTGCCTGAAGAACCGAGAAATCGATGTGGAGTCACAGCCGAAGAACACTACTACAATCCACAAACCAGAACGCTTGCAGGAACAAAGCCCCGATGAATGGATACAGAGTCACAGCCGGAGAACGCTACTACGATCTGAAACCAGAACACAGTCAGGAACAAAGGGACGGAATTTCTACAACGTGGCCTTCTTTTAAACCAAGGCCGTCCAATCAAAACGCAGTAGCGTCCACCAATCGGAGATGAGGGGGCACAGAAAAGTAATTTTATGTGCACGCCTTTGTGACACAGTACAGTCCCTATCAAGGTGTGGATCGTTGAAATAGCTGCTGTGTGAAAGCGTCCCAACGACCGCCGAGATCGTTAGTTAGATCGCTGGGGCGGCCAAAATCGTTGGGAAGTTCTGCATGTTTGACAGCTCCCCAGCGATCATGAAACGACTCTCCAGCGATCCCAAAACCGTGACGTAATAACGATCTCGCTAGCGATCTCGTTATGTGTGACGGGGCCTTAACAAAAAGTGTGAGATTAGCACTTATGGTTTTAGGCTCTCCTGTCTACATGTAATCAGCTTAAATGACTTGTAACCTTAGCTTCAAGTACATCTCTTCAACATCTCCACTATTCTGGTGCTAAAGCCTAAAAAATAATCCTAGATCTGAAAGGTGGCTTCAACGTTATTGTCTTTTTGAGACCCAGATGACTGTAAAAAATATTTCTAAGTCAGATATGTGGTTCCTCTTTGCTGGGGCTATAATTGCTCATTAAATTATTAGCATTTCTCAGCCATTCTGACATGTGATATAAGTACATTAACCTCAACAGATCTACTTCTACAAGATCTAACTAATAAAGTATTGTGTGATCGTTTATATACTGGTGACAGATTTATTTTAACAGATATATGACCTATTGTTTGACTGCCATATATCAAATATTATAGTAACATATTACTGATAATTTTTTCTACTAACAAAACTCTGTTTCATACATCTTGTCAGCGTATTAACTATGTAATTTTGCATTGTTGAGTTATCCCAAACAAAATTGAATATTTATTTTTTTGTTTTATGATGGGCCAAAGATCATATTGTTCACACAGAAACAGTTAAATTGTTTTTTGAATTATTTATCATTATATTTTTATTTGCAATTTCAAGTTTGCTGTAAGTAAACATCTATTCAGCTTTAATATTGATCATGTGGAATTATTCAAACCACAACAAATATCTGCTGTTCAAAGAAATGAAGAGAATTTAAGCACAAATAAAGTCTATTCTATAGAACTTTCACAACATAGTAATTTACCACAAGTACAGTTGCTTGGGTTTTCAATTTAGAACAGTTACCATGGAAACTGAGAATGAATATTTATTAAAATAAATTTGGCCACGATAAGGTAGAAAATGTAAGCTCCTTTTCAAGTTGCCCTCCATGCAGATAAAAAGATCACGCAAATATCAAATATTTTGTTAAAAAATATTCCGTTCATTATTCATTATTAAATTTATGATAGCAAAGGTGTCCACTATCTATCTATCTATCTATCTATCTATCTATCTATCTATCTATCTATCTATCTATCTATCTATATATAAAGCATAAACTGACATTGTTTAAGTGTTATTAGCATTTTAGACTTTAAGCACCCGTTTACATCTTTTAAGGCACATGACTTGATCAGCTGTCATGTGCCCCTAACAGCCGCGGGTGAAATCGCGATCCACTACGGCTGTTATTATATTAAATTCTGCAGTCAATCTGATATCAGTATTGATATAATAACCTTTTTTCTGATTATCTATAATATAACCAGGGATGTGTCCTTCTGTCCAAAGCCTCTATAGACTATACATGTGCAATGTGCTTGCACCGTCTGGTTAGAAACAGAAAAACACATCCCAGACAGGGATAAAGAGTGTGGTTGCCGGAGATCGCGGTATGCGTAGGCACTGAATGCATACTGCGATCTCCGGTGCCATAAGCACTTACCTGCTAGAAGGAGTGTGGCACATCTGTTTGGGCCAGAGGCCGGGGAGGAGTGTGGAGTCAGAATCGGCATTTGCACATAGCGCGATATCTGGCACCATTTTAGTGAAGACACATTTGCAGTGTGTCTTCAGCAAAACGGCCCCAGACAGCGTGGTATGCGCATGCGTGTTCTCTGGCACCATTTTGTTGAAGACTCTCTACAAATGTGTCTTCACTAAAATGGTTCCGGATATCGTGCAGGTGACGCGCTGCAGGGGAGTGATGGAAAGGTGAGTAGGAGTGTTTTTTTTACTTCATTGATGAATGGATTGGGGAGCACATAACAGGATGGGGAAGTAGAATGGAGGAGCACATGACAGGATGGGGGAGCATATTCCAGGATGGAAGAACAAATATCAGGATGGGGCAGCACATAACAGGGTGAGGGAGCATATACCAGGATGGGGACCAGGATGGGAACGCACATAACAGGAGCGGGGACCAGGATGGGGGAACAGGATGGGGAAGTGTGGACAAGATGGGGGATCATATACCAGTATGGGGAAACAAGATGGGGGAGCATATACCAGGATGAGGAACCAGGATGGGGGAGCATATACCAGGATAGGGGACCAGGATGGAGAAGAATATACCAGGATCATAGAATCATAGAATCATAGAATGGTAGAGTTGGAAGGGACCTCCTGGGTCATCTGGTCCAACCCCCTGCTCAAAGCAGGATTCACTAGATCATCTCAGACAGATGTCTGTCCAGCCTCTGTTTGAAGACGTCCATTGAAGGGGAACTCACCACCTCTCGTGGCAGCCTGTTCCACTCATTAATCACCCTAACTGTCAAAAAGTTTTTTCTAATATCTAATCTGTGTCTCCTCCCATTTAGTTTCATCCCATTGCTTCTAGTCTTTCCTTGTGCAAATGAGAATAAAGATGATCCTTCTACAATGTGACAGCCCTTGACATATTTGTAGACAGCTATTAAGTCTCCTCTCAGTCTTCTTTTTTGCAAGCTAAACATTCCCAAATCCTGCAACCGTTCCTCATAGGACATGGTTTGCAGACCAGTCACCATTCTGGTCGCTCTTCTCTGAACTTGCTCCAGTTTGTCTATGTCTTTTTTAAAATGTGGTGCCCAAAACTGTACACAGTATTCCAGATGAGGTCTGACCAAAGAGGAGTAAAGACCGATAATGACATCACGTGATCTAGACTGTATGCTTCTGTTAATACATCCCAGAATTGTATTTGCCTTTTTTGCTGCTGCATCACACTGTTGACTCATGTTCAGTCTATGATCTATTAGTATACCTAAGTCTTTTTCACATGTACTGTTGCTTAGCTCTATTCCTCCCATTCTGTATATGCTTTTTTCATTTTTATTGCCCAGATGTAGTACTTTGCATTTTTCCCTGTTAAAAAACATTCTGTTGGTTGCTGCCCACTGCTCCAATTTATTTAGGTCTTTTTTAATCCTCTCTCTCTCTTCTCTAGTATTAGCTATCCCTCCTAGCTTTGTGTCATCAGCAAATTTAATCAGTTTACCCTCAATTCCTTCATCTAAATCATTGATAAAGATGTTGAACAATACAGGTCCCAGGACGGAGCCCTGTGGTACCCCACTTGAGACATTCATCCAGCTGGATGTGAAGCCATTTACAACCACCCTTTGAGTCCGATCACTAAGCCAGTTATGAATCCACCTAACAGTTGCCTGGTCCATTGCATACTTGGTCATTTTTTCAATAAGGATGGTGTGAGATACTTTGTCAAATGCTTTGCTGAAGTCAAGATATACTATATCTACAGCATTTGCCTGATCCACCCAGTCAGTGATTCTGTCATAGAAGGAAATTAAGTTAGTCTGACATGACTTGTTAGTTACAAACCCATGCTGACTCTGGTTAATCACTTCATTCTTATCCATGTACTTACATACATGTTGTTTAATAATTTGTTCAAAGATCTTTCCTGGTATAGAAGTCAGACTCACCGGCCTATAGTTCCCTGGGTCCACCTTCTTCCCCTTTTTGAAGATAGGAACAACATTTGCTCTTCTCCAGTCTTCTGGGACTTCTCCTGTTCTCCAAGAATTTTCAAAGATTATGGAGAGTGGTTCTAAAATTTCTTCTACGATCTCCTTCAGTAATCTGGGGTGTAATTCATCTGGACCTGGAGACTTGAACTCATTTTTGTTAGCTAAATATTCCCTCACAATCTTTCTGTTTACAGATAACTTGGATTCCTCTATTCCTTTAAAAGGACAGTGAAGATCAGTTGATGTTACATTTTCTTTCTGAGAGAAAACAGATGCAAAATAGGAATTAAAAAGTTCGGCCTTCTCAACATCCTCTCTTACCATTTCTCCATTTTCATCCTGTAAAAATCCTATAGCATCTTTGACTTTTCTTTTACTTTTGACATACCCCCAAAATCCTTTTTTATTGCTTTTGACATCTCTTGCAAGCCTTAATTCATTGTCAGCTTTAGCTAACCTGATACGTGCCCTGCAGGATCTGCAGACTGCATAATAATCTTCTTTAGATATGCCTCGCTCTTTCCATTTAATAAACATTTCTTTCTTTCTTTTTAGCATGTGTTTAAGT
Organism: Phyllobates terribilis; assembly: GCF_046119375.1. Classification (NCBI taxonomy): domain Eukaryota; kingdom Metazoa; phylum Chordata; class Amphibia; order Anura; family Dendrobatidae; genus Phyllobates; species Phyllobates terribilis. The sequence goes on from NW_027362762.1 coordinate 784,521,878, forward strand.
TCTGTGTTCATCCATCCTGGTTTCCTTAAATGCTTCCCATTCTTCCTACTTTTCGGGATTGTTAACGATTGTGCTTTGAGAATCTCATTTTTAAAAATTTCCCATCCTTCCTGGACATTTTTGTCCTTAAGGACATCCAGCCATTGGATCCCTCCTATTCTCTTTCTGAGTCTCTTAAAATATGCCTTTCTAAAATCTAACCTTGAAGTTTGAGTCTTCACATGTCTTCCTCCTTTAGTTATCCAAAATTCTATAATAGCATGATCGCTGCCTCCTAGGGTCCGAGCCACCTTTACCTCCTCAACCATTTCCTCCCTGTTTATAAGGATTAGATCCAAAGTAGCAGATCCCCTTGTTTTCTCCCCTATATTTTGGAAGATAAAGTTGTCAGCAAGAGAGGATAAGAATTTGCTTGACCTGTTAGTTTTACTTGAGAGAGATTCCCAACAAATGTCTGGATAGTTGAAATCTCCCATGACCACTACGTCATATTTTTTGGAGAACTTGGTCATTTGATACATAAAGAGTTCATCCATATCTTCAGCTTGCCCAGGTGGCCTGTAGTAAATGCCTACAATGGTGTCCTTTCCGTTGTTCTCTCCTTGTATTCTTACCCAAACAGTTTCCACAGAACTCCCAGTCTCTGAAGCTTCAATCTCTGTGCAGATATACTCTTTTCTAACATACAATGCAACACCTCCTCCTCGTTTATCAAGTCTCTTTCTTGCAAATAAGTTGTATCCTTTTAGCCTTTTATTCCAATCATGTGTATCGTCTCACCAAGTTTCAGTGATTCCAATGACATCATATTCCTTTTCCTGCATTAGTAGTTCCAATTCTCCTTGTTTGTTGCCCATGCTTTGTGCATTTGTATAAAAACATTTTAGTTTGTGATTGGTTTCTCTTCCTCCCATATTTTTATTATTTAAATTGTTTTGTCTTTGTTCTTCTTTTCCACTTCCAGTAGGATGGGGGAGCATATACCAGGATGGGGGACCAGGATAAGGGAGCACATAACAGGATGGGCGACCAGGATGGGGGAGCATATACAAGCATGGGGGAGCACATACCAGGATGGGGTACCAGGATGAGGGAAAATATACCAGGATGATGAAACAGGATGGGGAAGCATATACCTAGATAGGGGACCAGGATGGGGAAGAATATACCTGGATGGGGGAGAGTGGACCAGAATGGGGGAGCATATACCAGGATGGGAGATCAGGATGGGGAAGCATATATCAGGATGGGGGAGCATATACCAGGATGAGGGACCAGGATGGGGGAGCATATACCAGGATGGGGTAGCTTACACCAGGATGGGGGAGCATGGACCAGGATTGGTGACCATCCATATACCAATAAAAATGATCTCCTCCCAGGCGTAGAACAGGTTCAATAGCTAGTACTATATATTGGTGGACTTCGGCTCTATGTCTTTTGTAGGAATAATGTGCATTTTCCTTGTCACCATAAAAAAGAAGACCACAGATTAAATTTTGAAGTCACAGAGAAAACATGACTATAAGACTGTTTTCTAAGTAATACTTCTAAATATTTGTTATACAGTTACAAATAACAAATATAACCATATTGGTACTGAAAAAGTCCTCTTAATAAATTAGAATTTTTGGTATTCAGTTAAAGTAATTTTCTTTTATAAGATTTTCAATTTTTGTCTAAATTGTTAACAATATTTTAGGTCAGGTGAAGTTCCCTAGCAGAACACTGCACAGGATTGGGCTAATGGCCAGACACTCATGCTCTACGTTACATGCAGTAGCATATGAAGGAGGGAGTGAAGAGTAGAGATGAGCGGTGTTCGACTCGTACTGTTCGCCAATCTCAAATTCGAGCTGTTTTGGGCGGTGTTCGAGCCGTTTGGCGAACACGAACAATTTGAAAAAAATTCGGCTGTTCGAGGTTATGTTCGATAACTGTTCGTGCACCAAAATCATAACTGGATTTTTTCTCAGTAATGATGAAAATTAATGTTAATACGCAGTTTGAGTGTACAGCGGGGCGGGGGGAGGGGCAGGGGATGGATCTTTGCAGAAATAATGAAGATCTCCATTTTTTTTCTCTTTCCCGCATTTGCAGTGGGGAGGTGCAATCTGTCAGCCTATCAGCAGCGCACACACTGAGTGAACTGCTTTTTTTCACACAAGCAAGGGCATGTGTCATTGGCAGTGTATGTCACATGTCCTTGCGCTATAAGACCCAGCCATTTTCCCTGTCACCACCATTTTCTCACTGCTGCAGCTGCGTGTTAGACGGCACCGCTGTTGCTGTGTGCGCTATACTTTGTTAATTTCAAGCCAATTTTTCGCACAAATCTACAGATAGCTTGGGAGTAGGGAATAGTTGTGATTGCAGTCCTTTTAAGGACTAGGTTACATCATTTACTACGACTTTTATCAGGCAGGTCTGTGCTCTTAAACAGATAGGTTGGGAGTAAAGACTAATTGTAATTACAGTACTTTTCAGGGCTAGGCTACATCAGTTCCTATCAATTTTATCAGGCAGGTCTGTGCTCTTAAATAGATAGGTTGGGCTAGGTTACATCAGTTCCTATATCTTTTTGCCAGGCAGGTCTGTGCCAGTGCTGTGCAAGTTTTTTTCACAGCATTTGGCTAAATCTAGCAAAGTAAATCATTTTTGGTCTTTTGCAGTGTATGTTAGTCAATGGAGTAGCCTATCTGTGTTGCAAGCTACACCACCTGTGTATAGAATACCAATTTTTTTACTGCACCTAGTGAAGTAAAACCTTTTGGGCATAGCATCATTCTATTAGTCCATCTATACTCACCTCCACCAGGCTGCAAATTCAAAATAATTTTTATCTGCATCTAGCTCTGAAAAAATATCTGGGCTTCGGCTTGTAGCAGTGTGTGGGACTTGTTCTATTAGTCCATCTATACTAACCTCCACCAGGTTGCAAATTCAATATAACTTTTTTCGGCATCTAGCTCTAAAAAAATATTTCGGCTTGTAGCAGTGTCTGGGTTTCTTTCTATTATTCCATCTATACTAACCTCCACCAGGTTGCAAATTCAATATAATTTTTTTCTGCATCTAGCTCTGAAAAAATATTTCGGCTTGTAGCAGTGTGTGGGACTTGTTCTATTATTCCTTCTCTACTAAACTCCACCAGGTTGCAAATTCAATATAATTTTTTTCTGCATCTAGCTCTGAAAAAATAATTCGGCTTGTAGCAGTGTGTGGGACTTGTTCTATTAGTCCATCTATACTAACCTCCACCAGGTTGCAACTTCAATATATTTTTTTTCTGCATCTAGCTCTGAAAAAATATTTCGGCTTGTAGCTGTGTGTGGGACTTGCTCTATTAGTCCATCTATACTAACCTCCATCAGGTTGCAAATTCAATCTAATTTTTTTCTGCATCTAGCTCTGAAAAAATATTTCGGCTTGTAGCAGTGTGTGGGACTTGTTCTATTAGTCCATCTATACTAACCTCCACCAGGTTGCAAATTCAATCTAATTTTTTTCTGCATCTAGCTCTGAAAAAATATTTCGGCTTGTAGCAGTGTGTGGGACTTGTTCTATTAGTCCATCTATACTAACCTCCACCAGGTTGCAAATTCAATATAATTTTTTTCTGCATCTAGCTCTGAAAAAATATTTCGGCTTGTAGCAGTGTGTGGGGCTTGTTCTGTTAGTCCATCTATACTAACCTCCACCAGGTTGCAAATTCAATATAATTTTTTTCTGCATCTGGCTCTGAAAAAAATTTTTGGCTTGTAGCAGTGTGTCCAACTTGTTCTATTGTCCATCTATACTAACTTCCAGCAGGTTGCAAATTCAATATAATTTTTTTCTGCATTTAGCTTTGAAAAAATATTTCGGCTTGTAGCAGTGTGTGGGACTTGTTCTATTAGTCCATCCATACTAACCTCCACCAGGTTGCAAATTCAATATAATTTTTTTCTGCATCTAGCTCTGAAAAAATATTTCGGCATGTAGCAGTGTGTGGGACTTGTTCTATTAGTCCATCTATACTAAACTCCGCCAGGTTGCAAATTCAATATAATTTTTTTCTGCATCTAGCTCTGAAAAAATATTTCGGCTTGTAGCAGTGTGTGGGACTTGTTCTATTAGTCCATGTATACTAACCTCCACCAGGTTGCAAATTCAATATAATTTTTTTCTGCATCAAGCTCTGAAAAAATATTTTGGCTTGTAGCAGTGTGTGTGACTTGTTCTGTTAGTCCATGTATACTAACCTCCACCAGGTTGCAAATTCAATATAATTTTTTTCTGCATCTAGCTTTGAAAAAATATTTTGGCTTGGAGCAGTGTGTGGGACTTGTTCTATTAGTCCATCTATACTAACCTCCACCAGGTTGCAAATTGAAAATAATTTTCATCTGCATCTAACCCAGCCAATACTTTTGGGCTAATACCACAGTTTGGCCAATCAGCTCTGCTTGGTTCCCATCCATTGTTTTTTGTGCAAACAACTCCGGAGTTGTGAATTAGTTAACCACCAAAATGAGTGGAAAAAGGCCTGCTGCTGGTGGAAAGGGGAATAGGCATGTTGGGAAGGGAAAAAAAGGTTGTGTCCGTGGGGTAGGTGTTAAAGCAACAGTAACATCTGCAGAATAAAGACCATCTTCCAGCCAAACTAAGATGTCTAATTCTTTTAGCGGACAATGTGATAAGATCCCTTTCTTACGGCCACACCAATCGCTACAAATTCCAGGTGAGGCACAAAAACAGCAGGTACTTCAACGGATATCAAGTGCTCCTTTAAGTGGGCTCTCCTCCACCTCAACTTCAACATCACAAATACTCCAGTCCTCAGAGGTGTCACCCCAATCGCACTTGCATCTTCACAGCTCCCAAGTCTCCAGCTGCCCGTCTGAGTATGGGGTAGAACAGATGGTTGAGTATGCAGAGCTGTTAACTCATACTATAGCCTGGGAATCAGAGGTCAGCTGCAGAGCTTCTGTGAATCCAGACGAGGAAATGATCTGCACTGATGCCCAGAATCTTTATGAGTCAGATCCAAGACCAGACGCAGAAGGTTCTGACCATAATGTAGACCCTCGTTCCCAAACTGTAACTCCTGTTGGTGGAGACAATGAGGAAGACGATGATGAGACTCAAATACCTGATTGGAGTGACAACTTTAGCTTTTTGTCAGGGCATGAAGAGGTTGGCTCTGAGGACGACGGGTGTGATAACACACAGGGTGATGATGACGAGGTTGGAGATCCCTCTTACTGTCAACCGACAGTCAGCCAGTCAATGAGGTCAGCAGAGGAGGTGGAGGAGGATGCTAGTGACGACGAGGTCAGGTTACGCCTTCCTGGACAGAGACATAGTACTGGAAGCACGTCAACAACTGCATCCTCAAACACAACTCTGCCTCTGACCACAAGTCGTGGTGGCTCTTCAGGTCGCATGGGTGCTAAGCCTTGCATAGCCTGGGCATTTTTTCAGATCGATAAAGATGACCCAACTCGTGTTATCTGTAACATTTGTCAGCAAAAGCTAAGTAGAGGCCAAAAAATACATAGTTTGAGTACTTCATGCATCAACCGGCAGATGGATATGAAGCATAAGTTGCAGTGGGAAGCTCACTGTGCTACAATGCGGCCTAGCCGGCCGGGCCGACCACCGTCTGCCACTTCTTGTGCATCCGCGGCCTGTTCATCCTCTGTGACTGGGGAGACAGCAGTCACACTTGTTTTGGGATGCAGACCTGCCACCTCTTTACCCGCAACAGCCAGCGTCATTGGCAGGTCATCATTTTCTTTGGAGGTGGTAACACCAGCTGGTGTTCAGTAGAGATGAGCGTTGTTCTACTTGAACTGTTCGCCAATCTCAAATTCGAGCTGTTTTGGGCGGTGTTCGAGCCGTTCGGCGAACACGAACAATTTGAGAAAAATTCGGCTGTTCGAGGTTATGTTCGATAACTGTTCGTGCACCAAAATCATAACTGGATTTTTTCTCAGTAATGATGAAAATTAATGTTAATACGCAGTTTGAGTGTACAGCGGGGTGGGGGGAGGGGTAGGGGATGGATCTCTGCAGGAACAATGAAGATCTCCATTTTTTTTTCTCTTTCCCGCATTTGCAGTGGGGAGGTGCAATCTGTCAGCCTATCAGCAGCGCACACACGGAGCGAAGTGCTTTTTTTCACACAAGCAAGGGCATGTGTCATTGGCAGTGTATGTCACATGTCCTTGCCCTATAAGACCAAGCCATTTTCCCCGTCGCCACCATTTTCTCACTGCTGCAGCTGCGTGTTAGATGGCACCGCAGTTGCTGTGTGCGCTATACCTTTTTAATTTCAAGCCAATTTTCGCACAAATATACAGATAGCTTGGGAGTAGGGAATAGTTATGATTGCAGTCCTTTTAAGGACTAGGTTACAGCATTTCCTACGACTTTTATCAGGGAGGTCTGTGCTCTTAAATAGATAGGTTGTGGGAGTAAAGAGTAATTGTAATTGGAGTCCTTTTCAGGACTAGGTTACATGAGTTCCTATCAGTTTTTGCCAGGCAGGTCTGTGCCAGTGCTGTGCAAGTTTTTTTCACAGCATTTGGCTGAATCTAGCAAAGCTAATCCTTTTTGGCCTATTGCAGAGTGTGTTAGTCAGTGGAGTAGCCTATCTGTGTTGCAAGATATAACACCTGTGTATAGAATACCAATTTTTTTACTGCACCTAGTGAAGTAAAATCTTTTGGGCATAGCATCATTCTATTAGTCCATCTATACTGACCTCCATCAGGTTGCAAACTGAATATAATTTTTTTCTGCATCTAGCTCTGAAAAAATATTTGGGCTTCTAGCAGTGTGTGGGACTTGGTCTATTAGTCCATCTATACTGACCTCCATCAGGTTGCAAATTAAAAATAATTTTTTTCTTCATTTAGCTCTGAAAAAATATTTGGGCTTCTAGCAGTGTGTGGGACTTGTTCTATTAGTCCTTCTATACTGACCTCCAGCAGGTTGCAAATTGAATATAATTTTTTTCTGCATCTAGCTCTGAAAAAATAGTTGGGCTTCTAGCGGTGTGTGGGACTTGGTCTATTAGTCCATCTATACTGACCTCCATCAGGTTGCAAATTAAAAAATTTTTTTTTCTGCATCTAGCTCTGAAAAAATATTTGGGCTTCTAGCAGTGTGTGGGACTTGGTCTATTAGTCCATCTATACTGACCTCCATCAGGTTGCAAATTAAAAATAATTTTTTTCTGCATCTAGCTCTGAAAAAATATTTGGGCTTCTAGCAGTGTGTGGGACTTGGTCTATTAGTCCATCTATACTGACCTCCATCAGGTTGCAAATTAAAAATAATTTTTTTTCTTCATTTAGCTCTGAAAAAATATTTGGGCTTCTAGCAGTGTGTGGGACTTGTTCTATTAGTCCTTCTATACTGACCTTCAGCAGGGAGCAAATTGAATATATTTTTTTTCTGCATCTAGCTCTGAAAAAATAGTTGGGCTTCTAGCGGTGTGTGGGACTTGGTCTATTAGTCCATCTATACTGACCTCCATCAGGTTGCAAATTAAAAATAATTTTTTTCTGCATCTAGCTCTGAAAAAATATTTGGGCTTCTAGCAGTGTGTGGGACTTGGTCTATTAGTCCATCTATACTGACCTCCATCAGGTTGCAAATTAAAAATAATTTTTTTCTGCATCTAGCTCTGAAAAAATATTTGGGCTTCTAGCGGTGTGTGGGACTTGGTCTATTAGTCCATCTATACTGACCTCCATCAGGTTGCAAATTAAAAATAATTTTTTTCTGCATCTAGCTCTGAAAAAATATTTGGGGTTCTAGCAGTGTGTGGGACTTGGTCTATTAGTCAATCTATACTGACCTCCATCAGGTTGCAAATTAAAAATAATTTTTTTCTGCATCTAGCTCTGAAAAAATATTTGGGCTTCTAGCGGTGTGTGGGACTTGGTCTATTAGTCCATCTATACTGACCTCCATCAGGTTGCAAATTAAAAATAATTTTTTTCTGCATCTAGCTCTGAAAAAATATTTGGGCTTCTAGCAGTGTGTGGGACTTGGTCTATTAGTCCATCTATACTGACCTCCATCAGGTTGCAAATTAAAAATAATTTTTTTCTTCATTTAGCTCTGAAAAAATATTTGGGCTTCTAGCAGTGTGTGGGACTTGTTCTATTAGTCCTTCTATACTGACCTCCAGCAGGTTGCAAATTGAATATAATTTTTTTCTGCATCTAGCTCTGAAAAAATAGTTGGGCTTCTAGCGGTGTGTGGGACTTGGTCTATTAGTCCATCTATACTGACCTCCATCAGGTTGCAAATTAAAAATAATTTTTTTCTGCATCTAGCTCTGAAAAAATATTTGGGCTTCTAGCAGTGTGTGGGACTTGGTCTATTAGTCCATCTATACTGACCTCCATCAGGTTGCAAATTAAAATTAAATTTTTATCTGCATCTACAGTACCTCTGAAAAAATATTTGGGCTTCTAGCAGTGTGTGGGACTATTTGTATTAGTCCATCTATACTGACCTCCATCAGGTTGCAAATTCAAAATAATTTTTTTCTGCATCTAACCCAGCCAATAGTTTTGGCCTAATACCACAGTTTGGCCACTCAGCTCTGCTCGGTTACCATCCATTGTTTTTTTGTGCAAACAACTCCAGAGTTGTGAATTAGTTAACCACCAAAATGAGTGGAAAAAGGCCTGCTGCTGGTGGAAAGGGGAATAGGCGTGTTGGGAAGGGGAAAAAAGGTTGTGTCCGTGGGGTAGGTGTTAAAGCAACAGTAACATCTGCAGAAGAAAGACCATCTTCCAGCCAAACTAAAATGTCTACTTCTTTTAGCGGACAATGTGATAAGATCCCTTTCTTACGGCCACGCCAATCGCTACAAATTCCAGATGAGGCACAAAAACAGCAGGTGCTTCAACGGATATCAAGTGCTCCTTTAAGTGGGCTCTCCTCCACATCAACTTCAACATCACAAATACTCCAGTCCTCAAAGGTGTCACCCAAATCGCACTTGCTTCCTCACAGCTCCCAAATCTCCAGCTGCCCGTCTGAGTATGAGGTAGAACAGATGGTTGAGTCTGCAGAGCTGTTTACTCATACTATAGCCTGGGAATCAGAGGTCGACTCCAGCGCTTCTGTGAATCCAGACGAGGAAATGATCTGCACTGATGCCCAGAATCTTTATGAGTCGGATCCAGGACCAGACGCAGAAGGTTCTGACCATAATGTAGACCCTCATTCCCAAACTGTAACTCCTGTTGGTGGAGACAATGAGGAAGACGATGATAAGACTCAAATACCTGATTGGAGCGACAACTTTAGTTTTTTGTCAGGGCAGGAACAGGTTGGCTCTGAGGACGACGGGTGTGATAACGCACAGGGTGATGATGATGAGGTCGGAGATCCCACTTACTGTCAACCCACAGTCAGCCAAGAGATGAGGTCAGCAGAGGAGGTGGAGGAAGATGCTAGTGACGACGAGGTCAGGTTGCGCCTTCCTGGACAGAGACGTAGTACTGGAAGCACGTCAACAACTGCATCCTCAAACACAACTCTGCCTCTCACCACAAGTCGTGGTGGCTCTTCAGGTCGCATGGGTGCTAAGCCTTGCATAGCCTGGGCATTTTTTCAGATCGATAAAGATGACCCAACTCGTGTTATCTGTAACATTTGTCAGCAAAAGCTAAGTAGAGGCCAAAAAATACATAGTTTGAGTACTTCATGAATGAACCGGCACATGGACATGAAGCATAAGTTGCAGTGGGAAGCTCAGTGTGCTACAATGCGGCCTAGCCGGCCGGGCCAATCACCGTCTGCCATATCTTGTGCATCCGCGGCCTCTTCATCCTCTGTGACTGGGGGGACAGCAGTCACACCTGTTTTGGGGCGCAGACCTGCCACCTCTTTACCCGCAACAGCCAGCGTGATTGGCAGGTCATCATTTTCTTTGGAGGTGGTAACACCAGCTGGTGTTGAGCGCTGTCCGACATCGATAGCACCACCTTTGGATCAAGGCAACCTAACATGTCCGCCTGCATCTTCCTCACAGACCGGCAGTTTGCCGGGGACACCCTTATCAACCCCGTCTAAGCACAATAGCCAGCCCTCGGTCCCTCAGATGTGGACAAGTAAAAGATTATTTCCTCCTAGCCATGAGAAAGCTAAGAGGTTGAATTTCACCATCTGCAAGCTCTTGGCTACAGAAATGCTGCCTTTCCGCCTGGTGGACACAGAGGATTTTCGAGACCTTATGTCCGTCGCAGTGCCCCAGTACCAGATGCCCAGTCGGCACTACTTCTCAAAGAAAGGTGTGCCTGCGCTCCACCAGCATGTCGCACACAACATCACCGCTTCTTTGAGAAACTCTGTGTGTGACAGGGTGCATTTCACCACAGACACTTGGACGAGTAGGCATGGACAGGGGCGTTACATGTCGCTGACTGGGCACTGGGTAACTATGGTGACAGCAGGACAAGGGGCTGCTGTCCAAGTCTTGCCGTTCCCACGAGTTGTGCGTCAATCCTCTTTATGTCAAAGTTCCTCCACTGCTTCTGCCTCCTCAACCTCCTCTCAGTCTTCCACCTGCACCCAAAGCCTGTCTGGTCATGCCACAAGCTTTCTAACTGCGCAGAAGGGATCCTGCACACCTCCTTACTATGCTGGCAGTAGGGCTCAACGTCATCAGGCGGTTTTTACATTGAAATGTCTGGGAAATGTGAGTCACACAGCTGAGGAGTTGTGGTCAGCTCTGGAGAACCAATTTCATGAATGGTTGTCTCCACTGGACCTGAAACCAGGGAAGGCCGTGTGCGACAATGCTGCAAACCTGGGTGCGGCCCTTCGCCGGGGCAATGTCACACACGTGCCTTGTATGGCTCATGTGTTGAACCTGGTTGTCCAGCAATTTTTAGCCCACTATCCCAGACTAGATGGCCTTCTGCAGAGGGCACGGTCGCTGTGTGCTCACTTCCGCCGTTCGCATCCCGCAGCTCAGCGACTTACATCTCTACAGAAGTGGTTGGGCCTGCCACTTCACCGGCTAAAATGCGATGTGCCTACCCGGTGGAATTCAACTCTGCACATGTTGCAGCGACTGTGGCAGCACCGACAAGCCCTGGTGCAATACGTTCTGACGTATAGCCTGGGCCAACGAGATTCAGAGGTGGGGCAAATCACGCTGGACGAGTGGTCTCAGATCAGGGACCTATGCACCCTTCTGCACAGTTTTGAAATGGCGACGAAGATGTTTAGTGCTGACGATGCCATTATCAGCATGACTATTCCGGTGATTTACATGCTGGAGCACATGTTAAACAGAATTCGGAGTCAGGTGGTGGCACAAGAGGAGGTGGAGGAAGTAGAGGAGGAGGAGTTGTATGCAGAAGGGCTAACATCTGCAAGGTCCAGACGGTCGGCAGCACCAAGGCGGCAGGCATGTGAGGGTGGGGGAGATGGTTTTACCAGGGCGCATGGTAGCAGCCAAACTAGTGAGGAAGGTGCAGGAGCCCAGGAAGAAGTGGAGGACGAACTGATGGAAGACTCATCAGATGAGGGAGACCTTGATCACATTTCTGTTGTGCGAGGTTGGGGGGAGAGGACAGAGGAAGGAAGCATGATTGTTACCTCGCCACCAACACAACAGGGACTTGGTGCTCCTGGATGCGCAACACACATGAGTGCCTTCTTGCTGCACTACCTGCAACATGACCCTCGAATTGTGAGAATTAGAAATAATCCTGACTATTGGGTTGTCACACTGTTAGATCCCCGGTACAAAAGTAAATTTGCAGAAATTATTCCTGCCATAGAAAGGGATGCACGCATGCAGGAGTATCAGCAGAGACTGTTGCAGAATCTTACATGTGCTTTTCCACAAAATACCAGTGGTGCACGTAGTGAATCTCACAGTTCCAACTTGCCAACCGTGGGACCGTCAAGTGTTCAGCACTCAAACCGTAACAGAACCACAGTATCTGCTGGTAACATCAATTTTGCGGAATCATTTCACCACTTTTTTAGCCCATCCTTTGCAAGGCCACAGGAGACAAGAAGTCTGACACATAGTCAACGCCTAGAGACGATGGTACAGGAGTATCTCCAAGTAAACATTGAAGCCACGACTGTGTCACTGGACCCTTGCTCTTTTTGGGCTTCCAATCTGGATAAATGGCCGGAGCTAGCCACTTACGCCTTGGAGATCTTGTCATGCCCCGCAGCCAGCGTTCTGTCTGAACGTGTGTTCAGCGCTGCTGGTGGTGTGCTGACAGATAAGCGCACGCGGCTCTCCACTGATAATGTAGACAGACTCACGTTCATAAAGATGAACAAATCATGGATCCGAAACGACTTTTCTACCCCTGTGTCATCCTGGGGAGAGTAAAAGCTTGATGATTGGTTAAAATCACCCTACCAACCGTTTTAAGCTTTCAAATTACTAATCATGTTTATCTGTATCTTGACTGGAAAATAATTTGGGCTTTGCAGCAGTGTGCAGCACTGATCCTATTAGGCCATCTATACTAAAGCTTCACCAGATTTAAAATTAAAATAATTTTTAGCTGCATCTAGCCCGGAAAATAATTTTGGGGCTCCGAGATGCGCAAGGCACATAAGTGCATACTTGCTGCACTACCTGCAGCATGACCCTCATATTGTCAGAATTCGAAGTAATCATGACTACTGGGTTGCCACACTCTTAGATCCCCCAAACTTTTCGATCAACCTTTTCATTTTAATAAAGACCAAAAAAATGGTCATTTTTGAAATTATAAGCATTAGCAGGTTGTTAGAAACTGAAATCAAACAGTTTTCAACTCAAAACTTTATTCTAGGTGATGTTACATTTTCACATAGGACCCCTTGTTCGAAAGGAGCTTCTGAACTCTCTCGTCCATTGAATTTGTCAGGTTTTGGATGGTTTCTGCTTCAATTGTTTTGCATGAGGACAGAATACCCTCCCAGAGCTGTTGCTTAGATGTGAACTGCCTCCCGCCATCATAGACACTCCTTTTAATGATGCTCCAAAGGTTCTGAATGGGGTAGAGGTCAGGGGAGCATGGGGGTCACACCATAAGTTTGTCCCCTTTTATGCCCATATCAGCCAGAGATGCAGATGTTTTATGTGCAGCATGAGATGGTGCATTATCATGCAGAAAAATGATCTTGCTGTGAAATACACGGTTCTTCTTCTTGAACCATGGCAGGAAGTGCTGTTTGAGAAAATCCACATACATTATGGAGTTCATCTTTAGCGCCTTCAGGGATCCTAAAGGGGCCGACAATCTCTCTCCCCATGATTCCAGCCCAAAACATTACTCCACCTCCTCCTTGTTGGCGCTGTAGCCGTGTTTGCGTGGGGTGTCCATCAACCAGCCATCCTCCACTCCATCCATCTGGACCATCGAGCGCTGCACGGCACTCATCCGTGAACAAAACAGTTTTGAAATCAGTCTTCATGTAATGTTTGGCCCACTGGAGCCGTTTCTGCTTGTGTGAAGTGGATAGAGGAGGTCGACAGGATGGCGCATGCACAGCTGCAAACCTCTGAAGGACCCTGCATCTTGTTGTTCGGGGGACGTTGGAGGCACAAGCAGCTTCAAAAACTTGTCTGCTGCTATGACAAGGCTTTTTTGCCGCTGCTCTTTCAACCTGACGTAATTGCCTGTAGGAAAGAGTCCTCAATTTGCCCTTATCAGCACGCACACGTGTGTACTGTGAATCAGCCACATACTTCTTGATTGCCAAGACACTTCATCCTGATCATCGCACAATGTTGATTGTAGTCATGCCTTGACCTAAACACTCCACAATTTGTTGCTTCTCAGCAGCCGACACATCCTTTTTCTTTCCCATTTTGGCAGAAAATGTAGGCTGCTTAATAATGTGAGAGAGCCTTCTTAAGTAGTCTTGCCTTTCATTGGACACACCTGCCAAACTAATTAGCACTGGTGTCTGCAATTGCTTACAGTGATATAAAGAGCCCTGACACACATCACCATCAATGAGTTTAACTGACAAACAAACAAATTCTTCCCTTATCACTCCTAAACACTTTTTGTATAATAATTTGGAACGCAGTGTACATGTGCTTTTCCACAAAACACCAGTGGTTCACGTAGTGAATCTTACAGTTCTAACTTGCCAACCGTGGTCTGTATGGAGTTGTTCAATAAAGGGCCCAAAATTAAGATAACATAGATGGGAGAGGTCTCTATGAATAGGAATTCCTAAGTATTTGATACCCTGTGAGGGCCAGGCAAAGGGAAAGTTGGACTGGATGGAATCCTATATGGATTTGGGGAGGGAGACATCGAGGGCCTCAGACTTCGCTGCATTGATTTTAAAATTTTACCATGTAACAAAGTGATCTATTTCAGCCATAACAGCATGGATGGATATATGTGATTGAGTGATATATACTAGGACATCATCAGCAAATAGAGAGCACTTGTACTCGGTGCCTCCCACCTCAATCCACCTAATATTGGGGTTATGGCGAATTGATGAGAGCAGGTGCTCCGTCACTAGGATGTATAAGAGAGGGGACAGAGGACATCACTGCCTTGTCCCATTGGTGATTGTGAAAGGTGATGAAAATGTTCTGACGCACCCCCTGGGCCTTGGGACACCCGGAGCCGGACCCTTTTTGGTGGATGCTGGTGGTTGTAGTCTTCGTGGCGGCGACCCAGTTCCGTGGCTCAGGGCGGTCAAACCAGTGGCGGAACTATTTATGTGGTTTTCATGTTTAAATGTCCGACTACGCCACCCGTGGATTGCGGTCAGAGTGAACCGCCGCTACAGGGCAGACCACTGAGGCTGGTGTTGTGGGTGCAGCAGAGCGTAGCATAACTCCCCACGGGAGGAGTATAGCCTCAGGGCAGTGTATGCGGAGGATGGGGGTGATGGTGCAGGGCAGCAGCAGTAATGACACGGAGTCAGTGATGCAGTTCAGGGCCTTTACTCACAGTTCTTATTATCCAGACCACGTCTGCAGGTAACGGCTGCCCACGTCGTACTGTGCTCACCAGGTGAGGGGCTCAGACAACTCCCAGATAACTTTGGAGCACTTCACAGGACCCCCTTTGTGTGTCCTTTGTCTGGCCTTTCTTACCAACACTTCTGTCCGGCTGCCTCGGGCCTCCTCTTGGTAAACTTGGCGCCAGTTTCCCTGACCCTATGTGGTGCCTTCCTAGCGGGTGTAGCGAGGGGCTGCGCCACATAAAATGTCAGAGCGTCCGGTTTCTAGCTGAGGGTCGTTTCCTGCCTCCACTAGTTCGGGGACCGGTCTCCCCCTTTGGCCTGACCCCTCCACGCAGGTGGATTCGGGCGTGCGGTGGCGACTCGCCCGTCCGCACCCCTGGGATCCCTTCATTCCTCGTTCCTGGAGCCTTCTCCGCTCCTCTTCCTTCCTTCTCCCTCTTCCAGGCCTGGGCCTCTGTTACTAGGCCCGCCTCCGGAGCAGAGCTCATGCAGAGCCCCTGCTCCCTGCCACTTCTGCTCAGACTTCTCTGCACTGAACTAAGATGGTGCCCACCTTTTATACTCCCTTCTCAATGCACCCAGGAACTGCTTCCTCCCTGCTCCTGCACTACAGGGTTCCCCTTCCTCAGTGTTCCCTCCCCCCACTCCAGCCAGGGACAGGGACTGTCGTGCCCATCTCAGGGGCATATTGGTCGCCCTGCCCCACGGCAATGTGGTGTAATGCATGCAGGTGTCGGGTCCTGATCCACACTCCATCCTTACCTGAGAGTGAGATATCACACCTCTGGGTGAGGTGCAATACGTCTGTAGCAACCGAGCCCTCAGGGTGCTACAGTTCCATTTATCTTCAGCCTAGGTGACGTATTGCGATACAGGGCCTTGATTTTGGTTATAAAAGGGTCCCCTAGACCCCTACCCCAAGCTTTTGAAGAGAATCATATATGGCGTGCCAGGAGACTCTATGGAATGCTTTCTCAGCATCCAACGAGAGTATCTAATTACAAATTTTTAACTGCATCTAGCCCAGGAAATACTTTGTGCCTAGTAGCAGTGTCTGCTAGTCAGCGGATTATCCCGGCTGTTAAGCAAGCTACACCACCTGTAGTTTGGACACTTAATTTTTTCAAAGGAAATGCTTCGGGACCACGGGATACTCAGTGAAGAGCATCAGGAGGCACCCCAAGGCATAGGGGCTGGGACTGGCAGCAGGATGCCTTGCGGTGGACAGCCGAGCTCGATCCTTATAAAAGCTTTTTAACTGCAGCAGCTTTAGTGGACGCTACTGGAGCTGGAATTACGTGGCTGCTGGCATGAGACTTGCCCTCCAATAGATCTTTTTAAATGGATTTAAAGTGTATTCATTCAAATTAGAGAGACAATTTAAATTCAAAAGCTTAGAGCTGCCTCCACCACAGGGGGGCTCGCTCGACCCACCAGCGGACAGGCACCAGTATTGGGAGAGGGGGGCTGGCCATCAGGGTTCACCGCGGCTCTGGCACAAACCCGGCGACACGGAGGTGGCACAGGCAGGAGCGGACTGAACGTGTCGGCTTCTCACTTTTTGGATTTTAGAAGGGCATGACATGCCTATATCTGTGTCTCCCCCTCCTTTTACTCCTCCACCTCTTTTCTTTTCGCATGACTATATGTACTTGTCACTTTTCCATGTGTTAGTTGTGTCTTCTGAGCAGTTTGTCAGCTTTTGGACACCTTTGAAGGTGTTTTCTATGTGTTTCTATGTGTTTTTGTTTGCCTGCCATTGGTTTTAACGGTGTTCGAAGGTGTTCGACGAACAGTTCGACGAACAGTTCAGCGAACACACGGGTGTTCGACGAACCGAACCGAACTCGGACACTACGGGGGTGGCTCAACACTATTTATAATCTATAATAATTACACTCTTAGCTGCAATCAGTGTAGGGTTAGCTGCTTGAGTAGGGATAGCATATAAGAGGCATCTAGTCAGGGACTATTGCCTTACAGTATATGGTGCTGTAAGGCAATAATTACAAAGCTGACATCAACCCTTAAAATATTTTCCCGATTGCCACCGCACCAGGGCAATCGGGATTAGCCAGTCAAAACATCAGAATTGGCTCATCTAATGTATTCACCAATTCTGGGGTGGCATGCGGGCTAGTATTTTTAGGCTGAGAAGGGGCCAATATCAATAGATCTTACCAGCCTGATAATATCAACCCCCAGCTGTCTGGTTTACCTTGACTGCTTATAAAAAATAGGGTGAACCCCCACATCGTTTTTTTTTCATTTATTTATTTATTAACATTTTTAATAAATAAATAATTAAAAAAATAATTGGGGTTTTTTCCCCCATTTTTGATAACCAGCAAAGGTAAAGCAGACAGCTGGGAGCAGATATTATCAGGCAGCGAAGGTCCCTGGTTATTTGGCCCTTTCCAGCCTAAAAATACTAGCATGCAGCTGCCCCAGAATTGGCGCATTACATTAGATGCGCCAATTCTGGCCCTGGTACTGTGGCAATCGGCATAATATTTTAAGGGTTGATGTCAGCTGTGTAATCTCAGCTGACATCAAGCCCAGGGGATTAGTAATGGAGAGGTGTCCTGGGAGACAAGGAGTCCGGATTGGAGGCCACTAATCAGAGTACAACTGGAACAACAAGTACCTTCAGGCATCCGACTCCGATTTTGCTCCAGATAAGGTGGGTGGCAGTTCCTCCTGTGCTGACTCAGGGCATCAGGCAACCCCGAAGCTTCAAATAGATTGAAGCAGGGGTTTCAAAACATTTTTTTATCTCCTTGGAGACCATTGGCAATGCAAATTCATGAACCATGTGGGGAAACCATCTCCAACCCACCCTGGGGATAGAACACGAAAAGTCCTTTGTCCATTTATTTACACAGCTGCCATCAACCCCATAAACCATTACCCTGCCATTGCACCAGGGCAATCAGGAAGAGTCAGGCAAAGCAGCAGAATTGGCATATCTAATGTGATGCACCATTTCTTTGGTGGCTGTGGGCTTGTATTTTTAAGATGGGAAGGGTCCAGTATCTAGGGACTTTCCCAGCCTGATATTATCAGCCCCCAGCTGTCTTCTTTACCTTGGCTTATTATCAAAAATATGAGGGACCTAACGTAATTTTTTACAATTATTTACTTATTAACATAAACTCTCCTTCCAATAACAACTGTCCCTGAACTGTTTCCTGAGTATAGTGTGCCGAGCATCACGTCAACGGGTCTTATATAAGACCTCATGATGCGATGCAGCCGGTCAATCACAGTAATGGCAGTAGCCAACATGGCTAAGGCATTACCGTGTATGGCAGGCAATCCTCATATGTTTATTAGATGTCATACAACCACAAAACATGCAGGTCTGGGACTCGAGCATTTTGCTAGAGCAGCTGCGATACTTGATAGAGTAATGATAGAGTAATGAACGTACCTGAGTACCCCGATGCACGATAGAGTATCAAGTAGTGCCTAGCATGCTCGCTCATCACTAATATGTGTCTCTAACTTCTTCTGTCTCCAGCTCCCTTCTCAATAGAACTGCATGTAAAAGTCTATATCCACTGAGGACAGATGGAACCTATGACCTGAGATTATTTAGAATGAAATATCAGTCCAGAAGTAGAGGGAAGTAGATTTATCTTATAAGAAATAATACAATGCTTCCTAGTTTTACAGGTACTATTGATTTATGGAAAAAAAAAGAATACAATGGTGATTATTCTTTAAACTGCTGCTACATAATATATTTTTTATGTGAGTTTCTGATAAGGGGATCTGCATCTCAATCAGTGATGAAAATTAAGCTAACTTTATCTTGACAGAAGAAATTATGCAGGCGTGCGTGTCTCAACTGATACAAAACCTCTTTTTTGAATAATTGGATGACTCATGTCATTTTAACAGTGATTGATATGAAGCTACATATTTCTCTTGAAAACAAGGTTCTGCAATCGAGGTACATGATAAGGTATTATATACCATTTTCTATAAATGAAAATAATATTTGTAGTGACCCCAGAGTTTTGTGACTTGTATTGCCTTTGTGCATATATCTACAAAACTGCTCTGTTGCTCATAATAATCTTCTAATTTATAGTGAACGAGTAGCACAAGTTGACCCCATCTGTTGATTAATGCTATTGCTTATATGTTTAAAATGTGAAGGCTAATGCTTATTACATAATTCAGCCAATCATATTTTACTATAAGGGTACATGATGACTAGTTTCAGATTGAAATATGTCTTCAAGATTTATATTTTCAACCATATTTGTAAGTATGCAGTGTCTCTTTCTTCTATTCTGCCTAAGTCAAACATCTTTGTAAAGAATTTGTATGCTAATCACCCAGATTGCTGGCAGTTTATAGTCACCTGCTGCTTTCCCAGCTGTAACTGTGCACTGTTGGATCGTACTGTACAAAGGAACTGTAACCTTTTGCACTGATGACCTGTTTATTGGCATGTTCTGCTGATTAAAGCTGTTTTTGTTTCACCGCTACTGTAGCTGAATTATTTGGTAACTTTGCAATATCCATTTTATTTCCAGAAACAAAAAAGTAATAATAATGATGATAATAGGTTTCATACTCACACTCCTGATACAATATACTGTTTAGCTGAACTTCATACATTTTTTTTCTATTTCTTGTGTTCTTTTTAGTTAAAAAGCATTGTAAATTACTCTAAAACCTATAGTATACAATTGTAATTCTAACTTGTAATTCTTGTTTCAAAAGCTTCCTTGTATGTTCCATCAGAGTTATTTAAAAAGCTAGCACAGCATGCTGCATTATTTTCACGGTAAAATTACAGACACCATGAAGGAAACTTAATGGACTATAATCGGGTCCATCGAGCATTTTTGGTGACTATTAGTGATGAGCGAGCATGCACGCTACTGCTCGGTGCTCGCCCGAGCATCTCACCGCTCGAGATGCTCGGCGCTCTCCGAGTATTTCCGGGTTTGCTCGGCGGTAGCTCGGGTCCCCTCCCTGCATGTTTGGCGCTCTTTAGAGCACCAATCAACATGCAGGGATTGCTTGCCACTCACTGTAATGCCGTAGCCATGTTGGTTGTGGCATTACAGCGATTGGCTGGCCGCATAGCGTCATCAGGTCTATATCAGACCTGGCGCCGCCTTGTTCGTCACAGTCACTCCGGAATTAGACAGTGTAGGGAGAGGTGCTGCTGCGTCAGGGAGAGATTTGCTTGTGTATTAGGTAGTGTAGGGAGAAAAAACGTACATTACACATATCCATATTAACAGACAGTCCTTTTGAGGACTAACTAATCCATCTGCAGAGATATCAGGCAGGCAGTGTATATAGGCAGGCAGGCAGGGTATATAGCAGACTGCAGTGCATATAGCACAAGAGGCTCCAATCCAATTCTGTCTTCTTCTGCTGTTATGTATTTCTATACAAAGGCCCAGGTCTCAGGGGCCAGGAATACTTTTCATTGGATCTTAATCCTCATTATTTGCTTTAAAAGGAATCCAGAGAACACCATTTTTCTGTGCCATTTGCTTGTTGGCACTGCAGAATACAGCCAGGTCTTTTCCCTATTACAGCGCTAGAAATCCACCTATTTAAAACTGTGTTTTCGTCAAACGGATCACATATACGTTGTCAGAAAATACTACCATTTCTGACCTCCATTAAAAATTTCCTTTAGTGTGTCAGTGAAGCAATTCACAGCAGTTTGCTGTTCAAACTACTTACCTACAGGCCAAGTATTTAAAACTCTGTTTTCTCCATCACACGGATCACATACTGTATATGTTGTCAGAAAATACAGCCATTTCTGGCCTCCATTATAAATTTCCTTTCATGTGTCAGCGAAGCAATTCACAGCAGTTTGCTGTTCAAGCTACTTACCTACAGACCAGGTATTTAAATCTCTATTTTCTCCATCACACGGATCACATATATGTTGTCAGAAAATACTGCAATTTCTGGCACCCATTAAAAATTTCCTTTAATGTGTCAGTGAAGCAATTCACAGCAATTTGCTGTTCAAACAACTTACCTACAGGCCAGATATTTAAAACACTGCTTTCTCCGTCACACGGATCACATATACATTGTCAGAAAATACTGCCATTTCTGGCACCCATTAAAAATTTCCTTTAGTATGTCAGTGAAGCAATTCACACCAGTTTGCTGTTAAAACTACTTACCTAAAGGCCAGGTATTTAAAACTCTGTTTTCTCCGTCACACGGATCCCATATACGTTGTCAGAAAATACTGCCATTTCTGGCCTCCATTAAAAATTTCTTTCAGTGTGTCAGTGAAGCAATTCACAGCAGTTTGCTGTTCAAACTACTTACCTACAGGCCCGGTGTTTAAAACTCTTTTTTCTCCGTCACACGGATCACATATACATTGTCAGAAAATACTGCCATTTCTGGCACCCATTAAAAATTTCCTTTAGTGTGTCAGTGAAGCAATTCACAGCAGTTTGCTGTTCAAACTACTTGCCTACAGGCCAGCTATTTGAAACTCTATTGTCTCCATCACATGGATCACATATAAGTTCACTCCAACCTCACTCATTTGTAGTGAGCATGGAAGATACTGTCCTCCATTAAAATGGGCAAGGCTCGTGGCAATGGACGGGAAACTGGATGTGATGGTAATGGTGCATGCAGAGGCCGAGGAGAAGGCCATGGGCAAGCTGAAATTGTGCCACAACAAACAACCTTGTCTCGCCTGACCTTCCAGTCCCAATTCTTAGGGGACCACAGCACACCACTATTGAACCCAGAGCAGTGTCAAAAGGTTGTTGATTGGATAGCGGATAATTCATCAAGTCACTTAGCCTCCACCACCACCACCACCCTGTCTTCCACACGGTCAAGTCTCAAAAGCCGTGAGTCTGGACAGCATATTCCTCACCCTGATTCTCCTTCCTCCCACCATGCCGAGTACCCAGAGACAACTGATCTCACACTTGGACACTCTGAAGAGCTGTTCACTTTTCCATTTATAGATTTGGGCCTCTCGCCCGGTCGACTTGAAGCGGGACAAGAGGAGATTGCGTGTATCGATGCCCAAATATTTGAGCAGCCACAGTCACACGAAGGCGACGGTGAGAAAGTGTCACAAGAGGAGGACGATGATGAGATACAATTGCCAGAAAGTCAAGAGGAGGACCAGGGTGCGGTAGTGGAAGACGAGGTGGTAGTTGATATAGTAACTGACCCAACCTGGCAGGAAGACATGCAGAGTGAGGACAGCAGCACACAGGGGGAGGGTGGCAGAGCACCCCAACAGGCAGGAAGAAGCATTGCGGTGTCCACAGACAGAAGGCAGGCAACCGTTCCCCGTAACACCAACATGAAGGAAGTTGCCAGTAGAACTGTTAGGTCTTCCCGAGTTTGGTTGTTTTTTAAAGACCCTGCCGATAACCCCAAAAAGGCCATTTGCACCACCTGCCAGGCCAGCATCAGCAGGGGTGGCAAAACTACCAGCCTGACCACCACCAGCATGATCAGGCACATGACAGCCGAACCCC
The DNA here is from genome assembly GCF_046119375.1 of Phyllobates terribilis. Classification (NCBI taxonomy): domain Eukaryota; kingdom Metazoa; phylum Chordata; class Amphibia; order Anura; family Dendrobatidae; genus Phyllobates; species Phyllobates terribilis. The sequence goes on from NW_027362762.1 coordinate 784,544,377, forward strand.
AGGGTCCAGGAACAGTGTCTGCAGATGGCACAATTGCTTCTTCCGCTGTTGTGAATGCAAGCCAATCCCTGTCCATGGTGCATGTGAAGATGTCTCCTGCACTGCACATATCGTTGCACACTCTCAAGAAGCAGCATCAGGAAGCAAGACCATGTCCTTGTCCCAGCGCAGCGTTCAGTTGTCCATACCCCAGTCCTTGGAACGCAAGCACAAATATGCAGCCAACGCCCCACAGGCCACACTACTAAATTCTCACATTTCACGACAGCTTGAGCTCGAAATGTTGCCTTTTAGGCTCATGGAGACGGAAGCATTCCGCAACCTGATGGCGGCGTCCGTCCCTTGGTACTCGGTCCCCAGCCGCCACTATTTCTCCCGGTGTGCCATCCCTGCATTACACAAGCATATGTCCCAAAACATTAGCCGTGCCCTCAGCAAAACAGTTACAAGGAAAGTCCACTTAACCACGGACACGTGGACAAGTGCTTGTGGGCAGGGATGGTACATCTCGCTGACGGCCCACTGGGTTAACATAGTGGAAGCCGGGACCCAGTCGGAATTTGGGACGGAACACGTCCTCCTGACGCCAAGGATTGTGGGCCCTAGGTCAATCTTGGTTGCACCCCCTACATCTCCTGCACCTCATCCTCCTCAGTCTCCTCCTCCTCTTCAGCCTGCAACTCCGAAATGACCACATCAGTCACAAGCTGGAAGCACTGCAGCACTGACTCGGCCAAGTGGCAACAGGCTGTGCTGAAGCTAATATGCTTAGGTGACAAACCGCACAATGCTGAAGAGTTGTGGACAGCTCTGAAATAACAGACAGATGTGTGGCTCACATTGCTGAACCTACAGCCAGGCATGGTCATATGTGACAATGGCCGGAACCTGGTGGCAGCTTTGAGATGAGGCAAACTCACACACGTGCCATGCCTGGCAGTACCTGAAGGCCCTTGATGGGAAACTATTAAAAAAATTCCCATCTGAAAACGCTGGCAGCAGATGGCACACTACATTGGACAACCAAGGAGTATAGGCGAGAGAGATACAACTTCATTCCAGCAGAAGCAAGGGAACACTGTCAAAGTTCTGGGAGGGTTTTCTCAGACCCTCCCATCGCACAGGCCTGAGGCACGGGGTACTCTCACAAGGAGTGCAAAGTTTGGGAAGATACTGAGGGAGTACTCTGCCGACCGTACCAACGTCCTCCGTGATTCCGCTGTGCCTTTTAATTATTGGGTATTCAAGCTGGATACGTGGAATGAACTGGCTTTCTATGCCTTGGAAGTCCTGATCTGCCCTGTCGCCAGCGTTTTATCAGAGCGGGTTTTTAGTGCCGCTGATGGAATTATAACTGATAAGCGCATCCGCTTGTCAACTGAAAATGCTGACAGGCTGACTCTTATAAAAATGAACAAGGGCTTGATTGGGCCAGACTTCTCAACACCACCAAATGATAGCAGCGTAACATAAACTCAAATCCAGTGTCTTTTCTTGGGAGGTGTATTCCCATGCACCTTTTCACACCCACACATGGGTATACGCTTCCTGATTTTGGCTATTTGCTCTTGCCCTCCTCTTTCTCCTCATCCTCCACCACCATATCAGCAGGGTGACTGGGGTTCGTGATGCAACACCCACATAAGTTTTTTAAAGGGTGTTTATGATGCCCGTAAAAACATTTTTTTATACAGTATTTTCATGTATACCCCGCAGGGGTAAATGTTTGTCAGCCCATACACTTAGTGCATGGGCATTGCAAATATAGAAGGCCCGCTCCTTTCAAATGGGAACATTTTTTTATGAGGCCCTCCTCCACGTCTCTTCCAAGGGTCATTGAAGTGCCTCCAAATTGTTGGCAGCCCTTGCATTTACTACATAGGCCAACTCTATAGGAGACTCTCTCCTTTCTAATGGGAAATTGTCATTACTGTGGCCCTGCTCTGTGTGTCCATGCTGTTTCCATGTCTTTTCAGCACTGTATGCTCCTTTCAAATGGGAACATTTTTTTATGAGGCCCTCCTCCACGTCTCTTCCAAGGGTCATTGAAGTGCCTCCAAATTGTTGGCAGCCCTTGCATTTACTACATAGGCCAACTCTATGGGAGACTCTCTCCTTTCTAATGGGAAATTGTCATTACTATAATGACAGGTGCATGGCGGGAGGCATCTTCGCATGCGCCAAGGATCACTTAGGATGGGCACACTTTTAGGCAGTGACCTGGGAGTCAGAGATGCTTCCAGAAGTCTTCCCCATGCTGTTTCCATGTCTTTTCAGCACTGTACGCTCCTTTCAAATGGGAACATTTTTTTATGAGGCCCTCCTCCACGTCTCTTCCAAGGGTCATTGAAGTGCCTCCAAATTGTTGGCAGCCCTTGCATTTACTACATAGGCCAACTCTATGGGAGACTCTCTCCTTTCTAATGGGAAATTGTCATTACTGTGGCCCTGCTCTATGTGTCTTTAAATTTTTAGTGGGGTTTTTCCTTAAATTGGTTAGCCTTTGGACTCACTGCATATCCTATAACTGTATAGCAGACTCTCTCCTTTCTTATGGGAATTTGTCGTTACTGTGGCGCTGCTGTATGTGTCTTTAAATTCTTAGTGGGGTTTTTCCTAAAATTGGTCAGCCGTTGGACTCACTGCATACCCTATAACTGTATAGCAGACTCTCTCCTTTCTAATGGGAATTTGTCATTACTGTGGCCCTGCTCTTTGTGTCTTTAAATTCTTAGAGGGGTTTTTCCTAAAATTGGTCTGCCTTTGGACTCACTGCATACCGTATAACTGTATAGCAGACTCTATCCTTTCTATTGAGAATTTGTCATTACTGTGGCCCTGCTCTATGTGTTTTTAAATTCTTAGTGGGGTTTTTCCTAAAATTGGTCAGCTGTTGGACTCACTGCATACCCTATAGCTGTATAGCAGACTCTCTCCGTTCTAATGGGAATTTGTCTTTACTGTGGCCCTGCTCTATGTGTCTTTAAATTCTTAGAGGGGTTTTTCCCAAATTTTGGTAGCCCTTGCAGTCACTACATGGGCATTACCACTATAGGACACTCGCTCCTTTATAATGGGAACATTTATTTTTCTGAGACCCTCCTCTATGTCTCTTCAAAGGGGTATTGGGTTGCGTCCAAAGTTTTGGCAGCCCTTGCAGTCACTGGATACGCAATAACAGTATAGGAGACCCACTTGTTAATAATGGGAACAACAAAGCATAGCCGGCTGATGGCTCTCTAACAATAGCGAGGGCCGACTGCTGGCCTTTTAAGAATAGCAAGGGCCATCTGGTGGCCCTAAAAAAATAGGCTTTATGACTTTCAGAGTCCCTCCATCATAAATAAAACAGGATGTGTCTGAAGATTGTAAAATGTTATAATGACATTTCCTGGTGAATGCATTTGTCTTAAAAAATAACGTAAAAAAACCCAAAACAATAGGATCTTTCTTTAGTATAAAAAACAGCGGCACCACTTTAACCTCAAAGTAATCACATTGTTTTGCTCCTGCACCTCCTCCTCCATCTCCGAAATGACCACATCAGTCACAAGCTGACAGCACTGCAGCAGTGCTTTGGCCAAGCAGCAACAGGCTGTGCTGAAGGTAACATGCTTAATGCTTAATGGACAAACCGCCCAGCGCTGCAGAGTTGTTGAAAGCTGTAACACAGCAGCCTGATCTGTGGCTCTCACCGCTGAACATACAGCCAGGCATGGTCGTGTGTGACAATGGGTGGAACCTGGTGACGGAGAAATGACATCCAGAGTAGATACAGTTTCCCTCTATGCCAGTCCTTTCACTGAACTAAATACAACTCTCATCAAAAAAAGCTGTGGACTGGCTCCGTACCGTCCCTGTCCACATTCACCTATCCACGTGTTTGTGGATAGGTGGTTCTTCCCAGTAAGTGCACTGGGAAGGGCATGGGTAATGTTGTGGGACCCATGCTTGTGGAAGGTGGAGACGACACCGGGAGAAAGAGTGTCGGCTGGGGACCGAGAATGGACACCATCATGAGGTGGTGAAAAGCTTCCGCCTCCACGTGCCTAAAAGGCCATATTTCAAGCGCAAGCAGCTGCCCTGAAAATCTGGCAGTTTAGTGTTGCGGCCTGTGGGTGGGTGGATGGCTGGCTGTATTCATACTTGCGCTTGCATTCTAAGTAACTGAAAACTAAGCAGATATTGGCCTCTATCATCATCATCGCCTCACCTCGGCACTATGAACTCTCCTGAAGTAGAAGCCAGGGCCCACCGGAGGAGTCTCCAGTTCTCTGGTGGGCCAGTCCAACCCTGCCGATAAGCAGCCCTGGCTAAGAAAAGTGTGGGGGAAGGTTCCCAGACTCTCTATGGCTGCTTTTTTTATGTGGATTAGACATGCTTATGCATGTTATTTCTTAAACCGTTGCAGATCAGGCCATTGTCCAACTCTGTATTCATGAAATTAAAAGTGCAAAGAAAGATGTTTGTGTGTCAAAGCACCACCGACAAGTGCGAGTTGATGTTGGATGGGCTGCCATTGCTTCTGCAACAAGCTGCATTAGACTACTTCCTGGGAGAAATGACACCCAGGGTAGATACGGTTTCCCTCTATGCCAGTCCTTTCACCAAGATAAATACAACTCTCAGCAAAAAAAGCTGTGGACTGGCTACATTACGTCCCTGGCCACATTCACCTGTCCACGTGCTTGTGGTTAGGCGGTCCTTCCCAGTACTGGGGAAGGCACGAGTAATGTTGTGGCACCCGTGCTTGTGAAAGGCGGAGACGATACTTGGAGAAATAGTGGTGGCTGGGGACCAAGTATGGACACCCGGCCACCGCCAGCATGAGGTTATGAAAAGATTCCACCTCCATAAGCCTAAAAGGCCACATTTCAAGTGAAAGCAGCTTTAGAGGACTTCTTGGGAGAAATGATAGCTGGGTAGATATGGTTTCCCAACTACTTTCACCAAGCCAAAGAATATGGCTGTGGTGAATTACAGCTCAGCAAAAAATACTGTGCACTGGCTCAGTACCGTCCCTGGTCACATTCACCTGTCCACGTGTTTGTGGTTAGGCGATCCTTCCCAGTAAGTGCACTGGGGAGGGCACGGGTAATATAAAAACAGTGGCGGCTGGGGACCGAGTATGGACACCCGGCCGCCGGCGGCATGAGGTTATGAAAAGCTTCGGCCTCCACTAGCCTAAAAGGCCACATTTCAAGTGCAAGCAGCTGTCAAAAAATTGGCAGTATAGTATTGCAGCCTGTGGGTGGGTGGGTGACTGGCTGCATACTTGCGTTTGCATTTCAAGGAATGGGGTAGGGACAACTGAACGCTGCACTGGGACAAGGACGTGGACAGTGATTGTTGCAAGTCTATAATGACAGGTGCATGGCGGGAGGCATCTTCGCATGCGCCAAGGATCACTTAGGATGGGCACACTTTTAGGCAGTGACCTGGGAGTCAGAGATGCTTCCAGAAGTCTTCCCCATGCTGTTTCCATGTCTTTTCAGCACTGTATGCATGTGTCTGATGATGTGTCACATACCACATGGCCAGATAAGGTTGTAATATGTTAAAATGACATTTCCCAGTGAATGCATTTGTCTCTGTTGAAAGCAATGCAAAAGTGCAAAAACGCATCAAAAACGCTACGTGTGAACATAGCCCAAGGTATGGAGGTGTATTTTTGGTTTTCGTTATTTATTTTGCCTTATATACAAGTCTTTACCCTGTTCCTTAATATATTTCCCAGGAAAATCCAATTTGGTTTCGTTTTTATATGTTTTTTTCTGAGTCCGTAAAATTGGCTTAATACTCTGACAACGTTGTTGACAGCAGTGACCTTGGAGTCAGAAATCCTTCCATGGGTCTTACCAATACTGTTCCCATGTCAGTTGAGCACTGTTCCCATCGATTTTGGCAATTTTTAGGCCCTCTGAAGACCGCCGGGGGGAACTGCCTGAAAAATGCTTGAGTTTCCCATAAACTTACATTGGGCTTGTTGTTCGGGTCGAGCACCCAAGTATTCCAATTTGCTCAACCCGAGCAACGAGTACCCAAGAAATTTAGTGCTCACTCATCACTAGAGACTATAGTGTGATGCAACCAACTCTGTCATTTTCGTTTTGCTGCTCCAATGAGAGCGCAGATTAACAATATTGAACAGCACAAAGCCTAAAGCAACAAGAAATGAAATATTAATGAAGCGTTCCCATCAAAATGTGTATCCTTTTAATATATTGCAATCATCAAATTATATAGCACTGTGTACTTACAATTGCTAATTTTTCCCTTCTAACCAGTTAATTCTTCTGTTTTCCATTTGGTCTATGATATTACATGATTAAAAACTGACTAGCTGAATCCTTCTAAGCTCTATGTAGAAACAGAACATCTCTTTTCTCTACATGAGTCATCACAGCAAAGTCCCTGGCAGGGATGAGGAGCAGAGCAGCTGTGTCTGTAAAAGAGACTTTAATTTCTACAAAGAGCAGAGAAAAGAGAATAATTAGTTGGGTTGAAAGGCAAAATGAGCATTTGTAAGTTCACATTGATATATAATATGATGATTGCAATATATTAAGAGGATAAATCTTTGATGAGAGTGCATTTTTAAACTCCAGAAATCTTACTCTGAGCATCTAAAAGTGATCATCAATTAGATCCTAATCCTGTATAGTAGAACATCTCCAAAGATAAAAAAAAATGTGAATGTGAATCAAAGTCTTTTATACTTTTCTATAGGGAGTGCATACATAGCAGTCTCACCCATATCCTGAAAATTGTGGACATTCAAATTCTCCTCTGCCATAAAAAACCAGGAGGTCCTGTTAAAAATTTTCCATTGGCACTCAAGTTAAACCTCCGATAGAAATTCTTATTAGTCTATAGTATATAGTTTATACGTGACCTAATTTCTAGATGCTGTCAACAAAGGTCACTAAGCAATATGTTATAAACTAATTATAATTTTGATCTGAAGTTTAACTTATATATCTTGAGACCCAATGTACATTTTTTAACAGTCAACAAATAGGACAGTTCCATGACTCTTCAGATATTATGGATTTTAAGTACCTATAATGTTTAAGAACTTATCAACTATATACAGTTAGATTGGAAATGAAATGTGTTTTTTTTTTCTTTTTTTGACTGCACAATGGTTTATCAAATCCTCTTATTAAATTTCTTTAAAAATACAGAATTTTCTTTTTCATGTTTTTAAAAAATAAGACATCACAACGGCATAATGCAGAGATTCAATACGATATAGTATTCAAATTAATTTGTAAAATTACCATAAAGTGGGCACCTCACTACTTCATGTTCTATCACAGGAGGTGATCTGGACTCTTTATACTTTATTAATTGACACAATCATATTTTTTTACCTGCAGCTACCATATGGAGAGTGTACAGTGTTCAGATTTTTGGAGCATATACAGTACAGACCAAAAGTTTGGACACACCTTCTCATTTAAAGATTTTTCTGTATTTTCATGACTATGAAAATTGTACATTCACACTGAAGGCATCAAAACTATGAATTAACACATGTGGAATTTTATACTTAACAAAAAAGAGTGAAACAACTGAAAATATGTCTTATATTCTAGGTTCTTCAAAGTAGCCACCTTTTGCTTTGATGACTGCTTTGCACACTCTTGGCATTCTCTGGATGAGCTTCAAGAGGTAGTCACCAGAAATGGTTTTCACTTCACAGGTGTGCCCTGTCAGGTTTAATAAGTGGGATTTCTTGCCTTATAAATGGGGTTGGGACTATCAGTTGTGTTGTACAGAAGTCTGGTGGATACACAGTTGATAGTCCTACTGAATAGACTGTTAGAATTTGTATTATGGCAAGAAAAAAGCAGCTAAGTAAAGAAAAACGAGTGGCCATCATTACTTTAAGAAATGAAAGTCAGTCAGTGCGAAAAATTGGGAAAACTTTGAAAGTTCCCCAAGTGCAGTTGCAAAAACCATCAAGCGCTACAAAGAAACTGGCTCTCATGAGGACAGCCCCAGGAAAGGAAGACCAAGAGTCACCTCTGCTTCTGAGGATAAGTTTATCCAAGTCACCAGCCTCAGAAATCGCAGGTTAACAGCAGCTCAGATTAGAGACCAGGTCAATGCCACACAGAGTTCTAGCAGCAGACACATCTCTTCAACAACTGTTAAGAGGAGACTTTGTGCAGCAAGTATTCATGGTAAAAAAGCTGCTAGGAAACCACTGCTAAGGACAGGCAACAAGCAGAAGAGACTTGTTTGGGCTAAAGAACACAAGGAATGGACATTAGACCAGTGGAAATCTGAGCTTTGGTCTGATGAGTCCAAATTTGAGATCTTTGGTTCTGACCACCGTTTCTTTGTGAGACGCAGAAAATGTGAAAGGATGGACTCTACATGCCTGGTTCCCACTGTGAAGCATGGAGGAGGAGGCATGATGGTGTGGGGGTGCTTTGCTGGTGAAACTGTTGGGGATTTATTCAAAATTGAAGGCATACTGAACCAGCATGGCTACCACAGCATCTTGCAGTGGCATGCTATTCCATCCGGTTTGTGTTTAGTTGGACCATCATTTATTTTTCAACAGGAAAATGACCCCAAACACACCTCCAGGCTGTGCAAGGGCTATTTGACCAAGAAGGAGAGTGATGGGATGCTACGCCAGATGACCTGGCCCCCACAGTCACCAGACCTAAACCCAATCGAGATGGTTTGGGGTGAGCTGGACCGCAGAGTGAAGGCAAAAGGGCCAACAAGTGCTAAGCATCTCTGGGAACTCCTTCATGATTGTTGGAAGACCATTTCCGGTGACTACCTCTTGAAGCTCATCAAGTGAATGCCAAGAGTGTGCAAAGCAGTCATCAAAGCAAAAGGTGGCTACTTTGAAGGACCTTGAATATAAGACATTTTTTTCAGTTGTTTCACTCTTTTTTGTTAAGTATATAATTCCACATGTGTTAATTCATAGTTTTGATGCCTTCAGTGTGAATGTACAATTTTCATAGTCATGAAAATACAGAAAAATCTTTAAATGAGAAGGTGTGTCCAAACTTTTGGTCTGTACTGTACCTTATTCATACATTGAGATTGGCCTAGTGGTGGCGGCATGAATGACAATTTTATCACTTTATGAGCCAGAAGAAAATAAGAAAAAGCAGATCTGGAGATTAGTGTCCATATAACATATTAAAAACCCTCTCATACTTTGCTTTAGAAATTCTTCCATCAGTTTAAATATGGTAAAAGAATATACTATCTAGAAGGGAACCAAAGTTTATAAAAGTGGGAATGATTAAAATAAAATCAGACCTGCAAAAATTAGAAGCACAAGGAATGACAGCACAAACAAGTGAGGGGGGTGTGTGTTTATATGTAAAATCATTCTTAAAACCCATCTTGCGTGAGAATATATGTGAATCTAATGAAAATCAAGAGTCCCTGTGGGTGGAGATAACGGGAGGGGGAAAAAATAATAAATTACTGATAGGGGTTTGATATAAGTCTCCAAAAATAATGGAAGCAGCCGAGAATATCCTCATAAAGCAAATAGATGAAGTAGCGACTCAAGGAGAAGTCATTATTATGGGGGACTTCAACTACCCTGAAATACATTGGGGAACAGAAACCTGCAGTTCAAGCAAAGGTAATAGGTTTTTGACAACTATGAGAGACAATTACCTTTCACAACTGGTTCAGGACCTAACAAGAAGGGGGGCACTGCTAGACCTAATATTAACCCACAGGCCAGACCGCATATCAAATATATGAGTTGGGGGTCACTTGGGTATTAGTGATCACAAAATAATAAGTTTTCATATATAATTTAATAAGATGTGTAGTAGAGGTGTTAGAAGGACACTAAACTTCAGGAAGGCAAATTTCCAACGGTTGAGAGATGATCTTAGTGCAATAAACTGGGACGATATCCTGAAACATACTGTCAAACTACACAAAGCAAATGGGAGACATTTATTAGCATTCTGAATTGGACCTGTGCACAATATATACCCTATGGGAATAAACATGCTAGAAATAGGAGGAAACTATTATGGCTAAATAGAGCTGTAAGGGGCACAATAGGTGACAAAAAGAAAGCATTTAGAGAACTAAAGCAAGTAGTTAGTGAGGAGGCATTAAATAAATACAGAAAATTAAATAAATTCTGTAAAAACCAAATTAAGGCAGCAAAGATTGAGACAGAGACTCATTGCGAGAGAAAGTAAAAATAATCCCAAAATATTCTTTTACTACATAAATAGTAAGAAACTACAAAAATATAGTGTTGGCCCCCTTAAAAATAGTCTGGGTGAAATGGTGGATGAGGATGAGGAAAAGCCAATATGTTAAATGATTTTTTTTCAACAGTATTTACACAAGAAAATCGCATGGCCGAAAACATGATCAGTGATAACAAAAATTCTCCATTAAATGTTACTTGCTTAACCCAGCAAGAAGCACAGCGGCGTCTAAAAATCACTAAAGTTGACAAATCCCTGGGCCTGGATGGGATACACCTGCAAGTACTGCAGGAATTAGGTAAAGTCATAGACAGACCATTATTTTTAATCTTTAAATATTCCATAATAACAGGGCCTGTACCACAGGACTGGTGTATAGAAAATGTGGTGCCAATATTCAAAAGGGGACAAAAACCGAACTTGGAAATTATAGGCCAGTATGGTTAACCTCTACTGTGGGTAAAATCCTGGAGGGTTTTTTAAGAGATGCTATACTAGAGAGTCTGAAGTAGAATAACTTCATGACCCAATATCAACATGGGTTTACGAGGTACCGTTCCTGTCAAACTAATCTGATCAGCTTTTATGAAGAGGTAAGTAACGGACTGGACCAAGGCAATGCAGTGGATGTTGTATATATGGACTTTTCCAAAGCTTTTGATACGGTTCCACACAAAAAGTTGATACATAAAATGATAACAATGGGGATAGGGGAAAATATATGTAAGTGGGTTAAGAACTGGCTCAGTGATAGGAAACAAAGGGTGGTTATTAATGGAACACACTCAGACTGAGTCACAGTTAACAGTGGGGTACCACAGGGGTCAGTATTGGGCCCGCTTATTTTTAACATATTTATTAATGACTTTGTAGGGGGTATACAGAGTAGTATTTCAATATTTTCAGATGACACTAAACTCTGCATGGCAATCAATACAGGGGAGGACAATTTTATATTACAGGAGGATCTATGTAAACTAGAACCTTGGGCTGATAAATGGCAAATAAGCTTTAATGGGGGTAAATGTAAGGTAATGCACTTGGGCAGAGGAAATAAAATGTATAATTATTAGTGATGAGTGAGTATGTTCTGTTAACCCTTTCGCCGAGTATGCTCTGACGAGCACCGAGTATTTACAGTGTGCTCGGTGATATCTTAGAATCACTCACGTGTGCATGATTTGCGACGGTTTGACAGTTTTAATACTTGTGAGGAATGTGTAAGAAACAGACATTCCTCACATGTATTAAAGCTGTCAAATAGTCGCAAATCATGCACACGGGAGTGATTCAAACATATCACCGAGCACGCTGTAAATACTCGATGCTCGCCCGAGTATACTCAGCGAAAGGGTTAACAAAACATACTCGCTCATCACTAATAATTATATGCTAAATTATAAAACACTGGGCAAAAGTGTCACTGAAAAAGACCTGGGTTTATTGGTGGACGACAAGCTCACTTTTGGTAGCCAGTGTCAGGGAGCTGCTGCAAAGGCAAATAAAATAATGGGATGTATTAAAAGAGGCATAGATGCTCATGAGAAGAACATAATTTTACCTCTATACAAGTCACTAGTGCGATCACACTTAGAATACTGTGTACAGTTCTGGTCTCCGGTGTATAATAAAGACATAGCTGAACTAGTGCAGGTGCAGAGAAGAGCGACCAAGGTTATTAGAGGATTGGGGGGTCTGCAATAACAAGGCAGGTTATTACACTTGGGGTTATTTAGTTTGGAAAACTGAAGGCTTAGGGGTGATCTTATTACTATGTACAAGTTTATGAGGGGACAGTACAAAGATCTTTCTACTGATCTTTTTACTCTAAGGCCTGAGATGTGGACAAGGGGGCACCTTCTATGTCTGGAGGAAAGAAGGTTTAATCATAATAGCAGATGCTGGTTATTTACTGTAATAGCAGTGAGACTATGGAACTCTCTGCCGCATGATGTTGTAATGAGTGATTCACTACTAAAATTTAAGAAGGGCCTGGATGCCTTACTTGAAAAGTATAATATTACAGGTTATATATACTAGATTCCTTGATAGGGCGTTGATCCAGGGTACTAGTCTGATTGCCATATGTGGAGTCAGGAAGGAATTTTTTTCCCCAATGTGGAGGTTAGTGTTTGCCACATGCGTTTTTTTGCCTTCCTCTGGATCAACATGTTAGGCTATGGGTTGAACTAAATGGACTTAGTCTTTCTTCAACCATAAAAATTTTGTTACTATGTACAGTACCGACCAAAAGTTTTGACACATCTTCTCATTTAAAGATTTTTCTGTATTTTCATGACTATGAAAATTGTACATTCACGCTGAAGGCATCTAAACGATGAATTAACACATGTGAAATTATATACTTAACAAAAAAGTGTGAAACAACAGAAAATATGTCTTATATTCTAGGTTCTTCAAAGTAGCCTCCTTTTGCTTTGATGACTGCTTTGCACACTCTTGGCATTCTCTTGATGAGTTTCAAGAGGTAGACACCGGAAATGGTTTTCACTTCACAGGTGTGCCCTGTCAGGTTTAATAAGTGGGATTTCTTGCCTTATAAATGGGGTTGGGACCACCAGTTGTGTTGTGCAGAAGTCAGGTGGATACACAGCTGATAGTCCTACTGAATAGACTGTTAGAATTTGTATTATGGCAGGAAAGAAGCACCTAAGGGATTGTTGCCTGTCTTTAGCATTGTTTTCCTAGCAGCTATTTTACCATAAAGGCCTGCTGCACAAAGTCTCCTCTTAACAGTTGTTGAAGAGATGTGTCTGCTGCTAGAACTCTGTGTAGCATTGACCTGATCTCTAATCTGAGCTGCTGTTAACCTGCGATTTCTGGGGCTGTTGACGCGGATAAACTTATCCTCAGAAGCTGAGGTGACTCTTGGTCTGCCTTTCCCGGGGCGGTCCTCATGTGAGCCAGTTTCTTTGTAGTGCTGGATGGTTTTTGCAACTGCACTTGGGGACACTTTCAAAGTTTTCCCAATTTTTTGGACTGACTGACCTTCATTTATTAAAGTAATGATGGCTACTCGTTTTTCTTTACTTAGGTGCTTTTTTCTTGCCATAACACAAATTCTAACAGTTTATTCAGTAGGACTATCAGCTGTGTATCCACCTGACTTCTGCACAACACAACTGGTGGTCCCAACCCCATTTATAAGGCAAGAAATCCCACTTATTAAACCTGACAGGGCACACCTGTGAAGTGAAAACCATTTCCGGTGACTACCTCTTGAAGCTCTTCAAGATAATGCCAAGAGTATGCAAAGCAGTCATCAAAGCAGAAGGTGGCTATTTTGAAGAACCTAGAATATAAGGCATATTTTCACTTGTTTCACACTTTTTTGTTAAGTATATAATTCCACATGTGTTAATTCATAGTTTTGATGCCTTCAGTGTGAATGTACAATTTTCATAGTCATGAAAATACAGAAAAATCTTTAAATGAGAAGGTGTGTCCAAACTTTTGGTCTGTACTATGTAAGTCTAGTAGGTCTTATGGATTCCCCACTATAACATTGTTCTGACTCATGCATATAGCTGTGTACATAAGACTCACAGACTCCACTCATTTTTATTTAGAGCAAAGCTGTGGACATTTGGGCCCAGATTACGATTTGTGCAAAAATGTTACCACTTTTGCCATTTTCAAACCAATTTTGCCAAACTCCTCTAAAATGAGTGAAGGTGGGATGGAATGCAGTTTAACGTCTAATTCATGATAAGCTGAGGCGTTCTTTATGCTAGAAACCTTACTTTAGTCTTTGACTGGAGTATGATTTGTGGTGAGGCACATGGAGGTACCTGTCACTCTTCAGACACTCCTGATTAAATAGCGCCTGACTCTAGAATGCCCCTTCATAAAAAACGGCATGAACATCGCTGGTCTTGATGAATCAGGGCCTTCATCTTTTATCACATGATTTTTTATACAGCGCCTTTAAAGGTAATATACCTAATTTTAATAATCTGAAAAAGCATGTTAATATTACGGCCACTAGAGCTATAGTCTATGGATGCGATATTACAGCTTCATAGAATTTGAAGATTGTGTGCATAAGCCATGTCTTTAGCTCTATAACTATATGTTTGATTGTATTATATGCATGTATTAATATACAGTAGTTATAGTATAAACAGTAAAGAAATAATATTAACAAAACAGATTTTAGACATCACATATTTAATAGCAAATGGAATCAGATTCATGCCCTTGTCTAAATGTATAGAACTAAAGCCTAATGTATGTAATCATTTATCTGACCATTATGTTTGCCTTGTAGTAAAATGATGATACTAGTATTTGCAGCTTTTAATAAATGTGTTCTTGCAGCTGCGGCTTCCCAATGTCATTGCTAAATGGACTTCTGTCTTTGCACACTGCTATTTTACCCTATGCCCTGTGCTGTATTGCATTATAATGAGACATTTCATCAGTGACAGCCCTAGGACTCCAAAATCTAATGTCCCTTACACACACACTACATCATCCAGCACATGTTCATTGATCTTTTTTTGGTGCCATCTGGATCTAGGGTACTTTAGTCAATAAAATCTGCATAGTAGAACATCTATATTATTGGTTAGCTAGAATTACATTTAGTTGATTATTTATTAAAACAATAATAGTAAAGGTGTTAAATTTAGTTTTATTCAGCTTGTTATTTCAATTTATACACTTAGGATACATTTAATTATCATAATACATACACATTTTGATCTAGCACCTGCTGAAATGAAAAAGTAAATCTATCAGAATAGTTCATTATGTTTCATAGAAGCGTACTGTACATAAAAGACAATGTGCCCATAACAAATGTCTTAACAGTGCTTGGCATTGCCACATAGAACAGAGGTGCCCTTTTGATACCCCTCTCAAGACTGAAGACTCCTGATCGAGGAGCAACTGCAGACTTAAACAACCCATTTATCTATTTAATACGCCATTCAGCATACAGCAATAACTGGGTTTCTCATTAAACATAATAGAAGGTGAAATCTGCTCTTAAATCAACATTAATAAAACTCTGTGTGGACAACTCCTCCGAATAATTAGAAGTGATGAGCGAGCATGCTCATCATTACTCGTTACTTGCCCGAGCATCACAGTGCTCGAGATGCTCGTAAATTGACGTGTATTATTTGAATGTTCGGGCTTGAGCTCGAGCCCCTGCCTGCATGTTTGGCGCATATTAGGCAGCCAATTACCATGCAGCGATTGCCTGACAGTCACTGTAATGTCGTTGCCATGTTGTTTGTGACATTACAGTGATTGGCTGGCCGCATAGTGTCATTGGGTCTATATATGACTCGGGACACTATGCCCGTCAAGGTCTACCTGTCAAACAGGCAGAGTAGGGAGAGCTGCAACTGAGCGAGGGAGTGAATTGGTGGTTATTTTAAACAGGGATTCCGTATCACTATTAATCATCTACACCAGGGGTCTCAAACTCAATTTACCTGGGGGCCGCTGGAGGTAGATTCTGGGTAAGGCTGGGCCGCATCAAGTTTTCCACAAAAAATGCGCTTACAAAATATCATTATTCAGATTCAAATGTCTTTATTAACAGTTCTTTAACATTTAACTTTTAGAACATGAATGGACATAAACTGTTTGAACATGGCTTTATCTGCCTACTTCTTGCTGCTAGAGATCTGACAGCGCTTACTCTTGCATAGCCGAGCCACATTTGGCGTAAGTGAGGAAGCAGTTGAGACCCTCAGCACAGCTTGAAGATGAGCATCAGTAATTCTAGACCTGTACTTTGACTTATTGAAGTTCAAGGTAGAGAAGAGCTTTTCGCACAAGTATGTGCTCCCAAATAGACACATGGTCTGCTTGAACATTCGGGAAAGCTCAGGGAAGCTGGGGGGCAATTCTCTTAAAAATTGCCCAAGTTTGTCTGCTTTTCCACTCACATCCCTAAACTTGGCTTTGAGTTCAGAGTTACACTGAAAGTCAATGAGCTCTATTTGAAACACTGGAGGGGCATCTTGCACATCAAAGGAGAAGGGGTCTGCAAAAATTTGAAATGTGGCTCTGTGTCTCTTGAAGTCTGCAAATCTATGATCAAATTCCTCCTGTAGCCTCAAAATGACATCCACATACTCCTCATGACTGAATAGTGTGCCTGAATCAATGAGTGACTTGCATGCTGGGAAATGGCAAAGGTTTGTTTGAGAAAGCTGGTCTTTCCACAATATAAGTTTTGTAGAGAACGCTCTCACGCTGTCATAGGCAGCACTGACAAGTTGCCCCTGGCCTTGTAACCTCTTATTCAGTACATTAAGCTCATGTGCGATATCAACCAAAAAAGCTAAGTCCATGAGCCATTTTGGATCACTTAGCAAAGGAACAGAAGCCCCATCTTTCTCCATAAAAGCTTTCACTTCCGCTCTCAACTCAAAAAATCTCTTTAATACGTTTCCCCTGCTGAGCCAACGCACCTCGGTAAAGTAGAGCACATCCCCATATTCTGACTCTATTTCCTCTAAAAAAGCACGAAACATTCTGTGTTTTAAGCCCCTGGATCTGATTTGGTTGATGCATTTCACAACGAAAGACATCACGTTGTCAAACTTCAGGCATTTGCTGCAAAGGGCCTGCTGATGGATAATGCAGTGCAGAGCAATGACCTCCTCTAAACCTTCCTCTTCCTTTTTTTTATTAACAAGTGCCACCAGTCCTTTTTTCCTCCCGATCATTGATGGCGCTCCATCAGTTGTTATTCCGACAAACTTCCTCCAAGGCAAACCAGCATTCTGAAAAGCATCACACAGCTGGTGAAATATCTCTTGGGCGGTGGTCTGGCCATGCATTGGAACTAGTGAGAGCAACTCCTCTGTGACTTCAAAATTGTCATCAACACCCCGGACATAGATTGCAAGCTGGGCAGTGTCGGTGATGTCTGTGGTCTCATCAAGAGCGACTGAGTATACACTGAAACATTTTATTTTCTCACACAGTTGATCATAAATGTCACTTGAAAGGTCAGAAATGCGCTCTGCCACGGTGTTGGAAGAAAGGCTGACGTTGCTAAACTGACCTTTCTTTTCTGGAGAGATAATACTTGCAGCCTGTAACATGCACTTTTTTATAAATTCCCCTTCTTTAAATGACTTTCCTGCTTTAGCAATCATCATACTAACTACGTAGCTGGCTTCGACTGCTGCATCATTCTCTTTGGTTGCTTTCTTAAAGAAATCTTGTTGCCTCAGCAGACATGTCTTAAGTTTAGCAACCTGGTTGGCTCTCTCATCTTCCTGGTACTTTGCATACTCCTCAGCATGTCTAGTTGTGTAATGACGCTTCAAATTGTATTCTTTGGGCACTGCAACTTTCTCTGTGCAAATAAGACAAGTTGGGATGCCCTTGTGCTCAATAAAGAAATATTGCTTTTCCCACTTTTCCTGAAATTGTCTGTGCTCATCATCAACCTTTCTCTTCACTGCAGGCTTTGAGCAAGACATATTTGGGGCTGCGTAGCAAAAACTTAGGCCTATGGTGCCTTGAGATACCCACTTCAGCACAAGGTGCTCTGGATGAGCGGAAATAGAGTTTCCCAGTCCCCCTAGCTGCCTAGCATGACCTTCGGCAACATTAAAGAGGACCTGATTTTTACTCACAGGAGTAGCCAAATACCTTTAGGGTGGGCACGCACCTGGTCTGGTTTATAAAAATAGCACTCCTCCACTCTGCTGTGCCCCCCTGTATATTTCTTGCCCTGTATGCTAATACTGAGCATCAAGGAGGAAGAGACGCCGGGGTTTCTCAATGGGCGTCTCCTTCTCCATGTGCCTCAATCCAATCACAGTGAGAGTCACAGCCAGGAAGAAAAAAACTCCTTGTCTGTGACACTCTTTGATGTGATTGGATCACAACACAGCCAGGGAGAAGGAGACGCCCATTGAGAAACCCCTGCGTCTCCTCCTCCCATGCAGGGCCTCCAATGGCAGAACGTCCTGTCGCCTGACTGGGAAGAAGAAGAAAAAAAGTGGGGCGTGGAGAGCGTGACTGACAGGCTGGAGAGCCTGTCAGTCACGCTCTCCACGCCCCACTTTTTTTTTCTTCCAAGCCTGCACTAGATTGAAAACAAAAGAAGAAGCTGCTGTCATGGCGTCTCCCAGCGCAAGGGAAGCCCCGAGCTGGGAGACGTGTCTTCTCTATGAACGCGCCCTGTGCACCGAGGGGTCCCAAGCTCCTACCCCCCCCCCCGGTACTTGCCTCTCCGTGTCCCTCCCATCGAAGAAGATGAAGTCGCCGCTCTGAACGCACTTGGTGCAGGTCAGCCTCCGGCGGTGTTACACAGCGGGCAGCGCTCCACCGCCACTTACTCCCCCTGGTGAGACGCCGAGGTACTGTACTTGGCGGTGGAGCGCTGCCCGCTGTGTAACACCGCCGGAGGCTGACCTGCACCAAGTGCGTTCAGAGCGGCGACTTCATCTTCTTCAAGTACCGGAGGGAAGGGGACTAAGGTGGCTAAGTGCTTTTCCAGGCGGGGGGCCGCAAAATATTGTCCCGCGGGCCGCAGTTGGCCCGCGGGCCGCGAGTTTGAGACCCCTGATCTACACTAACAGTCCTTCTAAGGGCTCATTCTGATGAATATTAATCCTGCTGATAGCACTGGTTAGGCAGAGTTTGTGGAGACCTAGTATAGTACGGAATATGGTCCATTGCACGTTCTTTCTGCTGCTGAAACTCCTATCAATAACCCTAGATATCAGGGCCATCTATATGAGGGAAGTTGCCAATCCAACTGTAAGGTCTTCCCGAGTCTGGGTCTTTTTTAAAGACTGTCCAGCTAACCCAAAAAAGGCCATTTGCAACAGCTGTCATGGCATCATCAGCAGGGACAGCAAAACTACCAACCTGACCACCACCAGCATGCTCAGGCACATGACAGTAAAGCACCCAACTAGTTGGGCTGAATGCCAGGGTCCAGAGATGGTGTCTGTGGGTGGCACCACTGCCTGTTCCACTGTTGTGCGTGCATGCCTGTCTCCTGTCCATGATGCAGGCAAAGATGCCTCTCACCCTGCACCTGTCGTTGCACACCTGCAATCATCACTATAAGCAACCACATCCACATTCTTCTACCAGTGCAGTATTCAGTTTTCCCTACCCCAGTTCTTTGAACGCAAGCGCAAATATGCAGCCACCCATCCACAGGCCACAATACTAAATTGCCACATTTCTTGACTTCTTGCAAAGGAAATGTTGCCTTTTAGGCTCGTGGAGATGGAAGCTTTCTGAAACTTCTTGTTGGTGGCTGTCCCTTGGTATGCCGTCCCCAGCTGCCACTCTTTCTCCCAGTGTGTCATCTCTGCCTTACTCAAAATGTGTCCCAGAACATTACCAGTGCCCTCACCAACACAGTTACTGGGAAAGTTCACCTAACCATGGACAAGTGGACAAGTTCTTGTGGCCAGCGACGATACATTTCACTGATGGCACACTGGGTTAATATTGTGGAAGCCGGGACCCAGTGTGATCCTGAGACGGAACACATCCTACTGATGCCGAGGATTGCGAGCCCTGGGTCAATAAGGGTTGCCCCCACATTCTACAGCTCCTGCACCTTCTCCTCTTCAGCCTCCATCTCTGAAATGCCACATCAGTCGTAAGCTGGAAGCAATGCAGCACTGCCTCGGCCAAGCGGCAACAGGCTCTGCTGAAGCTTATCTGCTTTGGTGACAAACCACGCACCACTGCTTTTGAAAGCTGTAACAGAGCAGGCAGATCTGTGGCTGACACTGCTGAACCTACTGCCAGGCATGATCATGTGTAACAATGGCTGGAACCTGGTGGCGGTTCTGAAGCTTGACAACCTCTCACACATATCATGCCTGGCCCGTGTGCTCAACTTAGTGTTACAGCGGTTTCTCAAAACCTACCCAGATCTGCCTGAGCTGCTTGTGAATGTATGCCTCATGTGTGCCCATTTCCAAACGTCAGCTGCAGCTTCTGCCGCCCTGGCAGTGCTTCAGCAGCATTTGCAGCTTCCAGCTCACCAACTGGTGTGTGATGTCACCGTGTGTTGGAACTCAATGTTGCATTTGTTGGGAAGGATTTATGAGCAGCAGAGGACAGCTGTAGAGTGCCAGCTTCAACATGCCCATCAGAATTCAGGTCAGCCTCTGCACATAAGAGCTGATGAGTGGGCATGGATGTCTGACATCTGTGCCGTGCTCCAAAAATATGAGGACTCCACCAAGATGGTGAGTGGTGATGACTCCATAATTAGTGTCACCATCCCACTTTTCTGTCTACTGAAATACTTGCTGCTCACAACTAAAGAGGAGGCATTGCAGACAGAGCACGATGAGATGGAGCAAGGAAATAAACAGGGTGATGCTACACAGCCCAGCCTCATCTCATCTCAACGTGGATTGGGTGATAATGAGAAGGAGGAACAGGATGAGGAGGAGTAGGAAGAAGAGCTGGTTTCCTGCTCTATAGACAGTACTACCCACAACACATTCATACCGTCTGTTCAGAGTGGATGGCCTGAAGAGGGGAAGGATGAGGAAGAGGACCAAGAGGAGGATGAGGAGGCGAACATGGATATTTGTCCTCTTGGTGGGGACAGAGAAGTCTTGGCTGTTCTCAGTATGGCACACATGGCTGAGTTTATGTTTTGCTGCCTTTTCCACAACCCTCACAATGTACATATTTTGAGCAACAGTAATTTCTGGTTGGTCACACTTCTAGACCCGAGCAACAAGGAGAACTTTCTATCTCTCCTTTCCATGGCGGAAAGGTCTAATAAAATGTTACAGCATCAGAAGGCCCTTGATGAAGAATTATAAAAAAAATTCCCATCTGAAAAGGCTGGCGGCAGAGGTCACAGTTCGGTGGACAACAAGGAGTACAGATGAGAGAGACATGAATCCAATCCAGCAGAGGCAGGAGAACACTGTCAATGTTCTGGGACAGTTTTTTCTGACCCTTCCATCGCACAGGCCTTGATGCGCGGGGTACTCTCACAAGGAGGGAAAAGTTGGGAAAATGCTTACGGAGTACCTTGCCGACCGTACCAACGTCCTCCGTGATTCTTCTGTGCCTTGCAACTATTGGTTATCCAAGCAGGACACATGGCATGAACTGGCTCTCTACACCTTGGAGGTCCTGGCATGCCCTGCCGCTATTTTGGAGGGTCTATTACCATGCACCACTTCACACCCAGACATGGGTATATAATTCAGGATTTCAAATATTTTACGTCATCCTCCTCCTTATCCTTCGCTTCATCATGTACCACCATATGACCAGGGTGACCATCATGCAACGCCCACATAATTTTTTAAAGAATATTTAGTAGTGTTGAGTGAGCACTAAAATGCTCGGGTGCTCGAAGCTCGGGCCGAGCTCACCAAGATACTCGGGTGCTCGACCCGAGCAATGAGCCCAATGTTAGTTTATGGGAGACTCGAGCATTTTTGCGGTGGCACCCCCGGCAGTCTTTTAAAAGCCTAACAAGTGCCCAAAACAATAGTGACAGTGCTCAAATGACATGGGGACAGCATGGGGATCGCACCAGGAAGCATTTCTGACCCCCAGGTCACTGCTGTCAACAACGTGGTCAGAGGTATTAAGCCACTTTTACGGGCTCACAATAAAACGTTCAAAAACGAAAGTGAAACTTTTTTAATGTGAAATATGTTAAGGAACATCCTTTCCAGGGAAAAGACTTGTGTATAAGTTAAAATAAATGACCAAAAACAAAAATACTCCTCCACACCTTCGGCTATGTTCACAAGTAGCATTTTTTATGCGTGTTTGCACTTTTGTATTGCTTTTAACTATGACAAATGCATTCACCGTGAAATGTCATTTTAACGTTTTACAACCTTATCTGGCCATGTGCTGAGTGACACATGCATAAAGTGCTGAAAAGACATGGGAACAGCATGGGGAAGACCCCTGGAAGCATCTCTTACTCCCAGGTCACTGTCTAAAAGTGTGCCCATCATAAGTGATCCTTGCCGCATCAGAAGATGCAGACTTGCAAATATCCCCATGCAAGTTCTAGTCCCAGGGCAGTGTTCAATTGTACCTCCCCCATTCCTTGCAAAACAAGCGCAAGTATGCAGCCTGCCACCCACCCACACCCAGGCTGCAATACCATACTGCTTGCTTGCTTGAACTTGAAATTGGGACTTTTAGGCATGTGGAGGCAGAATCTGGCCACCACGTCATGGCTGTGTTGGCGGCCTGGAATCCATACTCAGTCCCCAGCCGCCCGGCGGCCAGGTGTCCATACTCGGTCCCCAGCCGCCCCGCGGCCGGGTGTCCACACATGGTCCCCAGCCGCCTGGGGGCAGCCGGGTGTCCATAAACGGTCCCCAGCCACCCCTATTTCTCCTTGGAACACACCCCCACACACTTTTCTTAGCCCGGCCTGCTTTAGGCAGCATTGGACGAGCACACCAGAGAACCAGACTCCTCCGGTGGGCCCTGACTTCTCCATCGGTGGAGTTGAGAGTGCCAAGGTGAGGAGCATGATGATGATGACAGAAGTTAGCATCTGCTATGTTTTCTTTTAATGCAAGTGTAAGTGTGCAGCCTGCCACCCACCCACCCCCAGACTGCATTTCCATACTGCTAGCTTGCACTTGAAATGGGGCCTTTTGGTTTGGAGGAGGCCGAAGCTGGCCACTACCTCATGGCTGCTTCGGCAGCGAAGTATCCATACTCAGTCCCCAGCCGCCCCTATTTGTCCTGGTGTGCCTTATACATAAGATTAAGCGCGTATACCAAAACATTACCTGTGCCCTCCCCAGTGCATTTAGTGGGAAGGAGAGCCTATTCCGCTGTAGTGTGTGCATGCCAAACCCCTGCTCATGGTACATGCGAAGATGCCTCCCACCTTGCACCTGTCGTTGCAGACTTGCAACTATCCCCATTCAAGTCCTTGTCCAAGGGCAGTGTTCAATTGTACCTCTCCCATTCCTTGCAATGCAAGCGCAAGTATGCAGCCTGCCACCCACCCACCCCCAGGCTGCAATACCATACTGCTTGCTTGCACTTTAAATTGGGCCTTTTAGGCATGTGGAGGCGGAATCTGGCCACCATGCCATGGCTGTGTCGGCGGCCTGGTATCCATACTCAGTCCCCAGCCGCCTGGTGGCCGGGTGTCCCCGCTTGCTCCCCAGCCTCCAGGGGGTGGTCGGGTGTCCATACTCGGTCCCCAGCCACCCCTATTTGTCCCGGTAACCTTTCCCACACTTTTCTTAGCCTGGCCTGCTTTAGGGCAGCATTGACCGAGCCCACCGGACTATCAGACTCCTCCGGTGGACCCTGGCTTCTCCATCAGGGGAGTTGAGAGTGCCAAGGTGAGGAGCATGATGAGGATGATAGAAGTTAGCATCTGCTTTGTTTTGTTGTAATGCAAGCGCATGTATGTAGTAGCGGCTAGGCCTGAGGTGGTCAGCGTTTTGGCGCATATCCTACCTCCTCCGAGGATTGCTGGATGTTTTCCTGCTACTATCCAAGTTTTATGACTCCCGTTAAAACAAAGCTTCAGGTGATAAATGATGGATGAGGTAGTGGCAAAGGAGAAAGAGCAGGAGGAACAGGGACCATTCACATCAATATCAGGCCAGTCAACCAGATATATCTTGTAGGATATGTTTCTGTAACAAAAGGAGCGGTTCAGCTACACAGTTATAGGGCATACAGTGAGTGCAATGCCTACCAAAAATTTCGAGGCACTCCAATGCCCCTTGGAAATGACATGGAGGTCAGAGGGCATTAACTAAACCTTTTTTTTTCCATTTATAGCAGCTGGGTCTCCTGTGCACTGTTGGCCTAAGCAGTGAATGGAAGGCTTTCCAAAAACTATGAGGAACTGCAATGCCCCTTACAAGAGCCATGTGTGGCACCCCAGGGGTCTGGTCACCACAGTAATAGAGATATTACGTCGGAGAGCAAGTGGGAGGTTTCCTCGTCAGGATCCCTTAAACATGTAACATCCTCCTGCCCCAGTCCAGGGAGGGGAGAATTCTGACCTTATAAACTGGATCTGGGGCAGGGTTGAGTGAGTCAGAGAACAGAGAACAGTCAGAGTCAGAGTGAGAGCAAGGGAAAGTAACAGCAAGGAGCTCTGTAGTAGCTAGGAGCTAAAGACCAGGGGCTGGAAGCTGAGCAGAGCTCGCCCTGGCAAAAGACAATAGGAACCGTACACAGGAGTCCGAGGCTGTGAGGACTTATATATCCAGCAGCAGAAACCAGCCGGCAGGGGATTTCAGGTCCTCCTGCCATAGAAGCCCGGAGGCTCAGTCACAAGCGAGGGACCAGCACCGCCGTCGTGGAGCGGAGGCTAACAGAAGGCCCCAAGTCACCAGCCATACGGGTGAGCACTGCACGGTACACTCAGTGACGTGGGCTACTTCTACCCGCTTACAGCAAGGTAGCCAGGAAGAGTGCAGACAGACGGGGAGGCCTACAACTCCACCTGGCCAGGGGAACTCCTGCTTGCTCACAGACTGACCAGGCCTCTTATGCTAGCCAGTACTCCCGGGAGGGTCTACCTTATAATCATCAGTAAAGACCCTGAACTGCACTGCAAAGACTCTGAGTCGTTCCAGCTGCACTCGTGCACCATCACCCCCATCATCCACACTCACTGCCCTGAGGCTATACTCCTCCCGTGGGGAGTTATCCCATTCTCTGCTGCGCACACAACACCAGCCTCAGCGGTCTGCCTTGCAGCGGTGGTACTCCCTGACCGCAATCCACGGATGGCGCAGCCGGACAATTAACCTCAAAACCTAAGAAAGACTGCCACTGGTTTGACCAGCCTGAGCCACGGGACCGGGTCACCGCCACGGAGACTACAGACCCCAGAGACCCGGTACCAGGTATCCCACACACGTGTACACACGGCCCAGGGGGCGCGTCACATGCATTACAGCATATTACAAACATAAGTCCCATTATTGGGGAGTGGGTCTCCCTTAGTATTTGCTTATGCCTTGCAAGCAAAAGCTGCCAAAAATTAGGACGGAGCAACTTGCAATGCCCCTTACAAGAGCCATGCAGTACAGCATATTACAAACATAAGTCCCATTATTGGGGAGTGGGTCTCCCATAGTATTTGCTTATGCCTTGCAAGCAAAAGCTGCCAAAAATTATGACGGAGCAACTTGCAATTAGTGTTGAGCCACCCCCGTAGTGTTCGAGTTCGGTTCGGTTCGTCGAACACCCGTGTGTTCGCCGAACTGTTCGTCGAACTGTTCGTCGAACACCTTCGAACACCGTTAAAACCAATGGCAGGCAAACAAAAACACATAGAAACACATAGAAAACACCTTCAAAGGTGTCCAAAAGCTGACAAACTGCTCAGAAGACACAACTAACACATGGAAAAGTGACAAGTACATATAGTCATGCGAAAAGAAAAGAGGTGGAGGAGTAAAAGGAGGGGGAGACACAGATATAGGCATGTCATGCCCTTCTAAAATCCAAAAAGTGAGAAGCCGAGACGGCCAGTCCGCTCCTGCCCGTGCCACCTCAGTGTCGCCGGGTTTGTGCCAGAGCCGCGGTGAACCCTGACGGCCAGCCCCCCTCTCCCAATACTGGTGCCTGTCCGCTGGTGGGTCGAGAGAGCCCCCCTGTGGTGGAGGCAGCTCTAAGCTTTTTAATTTAAATTGTCTCTCTAATTTGAATGAATACACTTTAAATCCATTTACAAGGATCTATTGGAGGGCAAGTCTCATGCCAGCAGCCGCGTAATTCCAGCTCCAGTAGCGTCCACTAAAGCTGCTGCAGTTAAAAAGCTTTTATAAGGATCGAGCTCGGCTGTCCACCGCAAGGCATCCTAGTGCCAGTCCCAGCCCCTATGCCTTGGGGTGCCTCCTGATGCTCTTCACTAAGTATCCCGTGGTCCCGAAGCATTTCCTTTGAAAAAATTAAGTGTCCAAACTACAGGTGGTGTAGCTTGCTTAACAGCCGGGATAATCCGCTGACTAGCAGACACTGCTACTAGGCACAAAGTATTTCCTGGGCTAGATGCAGTTAAAAATTTGTAAGTAGATACTCTCGTTGGATGCTGAGAAAGCATTCCATAGAGTCTCCTGGCACGCCATATATGATTCTCTTAAAAAGCTTGGGGTAGGGGTCTAGGGGACCCTTTTATAGCCAAAATCACGGCCCTGTATCACAATACGTCACCTAGGCTGAAGATAAATGGAACTGTAGCACCGAGGGCTCGGTTGCTACAGACGTATTGCACCTCATCCAGAGGTGTGATATCTCACTCTCAGATAAGGATGGAGTGTGGATCAGGACCCGACACCTGCATGCATTACACCACATTGCCGTGGGGCAGGGCGACCAATATGCCCCTGAGATGGGCACGACAGTCCCTGTCCCTGGCTGGAGTGGGGGGAGGGAACACTGAGGAAGGGGAACCCTGCAGTGCAGGAGCAGGGAGGAAGCAGTTCCTGGGTGCATTGAGAAGGGAGTATAAAAGGTGGGCACCATCTTAGTTCAGTGCAGAGAAGTCTGAGCAGAAGTGGCAGGGAGCAGGGGCTCTGCATGAGCTCTGCTCCGGAGGCGGGCCTAGTAACAGAGGCCCAGGCCTGCAAGAGGGAGAAGGAAGGAAGAGGAGCGGAGAAGGCTCCAGGAACGAGGAATGAAGGGATCCCAGGGGTGCGGACGGGCGAGTCGCCACCGCACGCCCGAATCCACCTGCGTGGAGGGGTCAGGCCAAAGGGGTAGACCGGTCCCCGAACTAGTGGAGGCAGGAAACGACCATCAGCTAGAAACCGGAGGCAATTTGCAGCGGGGGTGGCCCAGAAAGCTTGGGCCTCCCTGCGCTGCGGATTCCAGCCCCCAGCTGTCTAGTTGTACCTGGCTGGACACAAAAACAGGGCGAAGCCCCACGTCAATTTTCTTTAAATTATTTCATGAAATAATTAAGAAAAAAAGGGCTTCCCTATATTGTTGTGTCCGGCCAGGTACAAATAGGCAGCTGGTGGTTGGGGGCAGCCCGTTCCTGCCTGCTGTACCTGGCTGGACACAAATATAGTGCGAAGCCCCACGTCAATTTTTTTTAAATTATTTCATGAATTTCCTGAAATAATTTAAAAAAATTGAAGTGGGGCTTCGCACTATATTTGTGTCCAGCCAGGTACAGCAGGCAGGAATGGGCTGCCCCCATCCACCAGCTGCCTATTTGTACCTGGCCGGACACAACAATATAGGGAAGCCCTTTTTTTCTTAATTATTTCATGAATTTCATGAAATAATTAAAAAAAATTGAAGTGGGGCTTCGCACTATATTTGTGTCCAGCAAGGTACAGCAGGCAGGAACGGGCTGCCCCCATCCACCAGCTGCCTATTTGTACCTGGCCGGACACAACAATATAGGGAAGCCCTTTTTTTCTTAATTATTTCATGAATTTCATGAAATAATTAAAAAAAATTGAAGTGGGGCTTCGCACTATATTTGTGTCCAGCCAGGTACAGCAGGCAGGAACGGGCTGCCCCCATCCACCAGCTGCCTATTTGTACCTGGCCGGACACAACAATATAGGGAAGCCCTTTTTTTCTTAATTATTTCATGAATTTCATGAAATAATTAAAAAAAATTGAAGTGGGGCTTCGCACTATATTTGTGTCCAGCCAGGTACAGCAGGCAGGAACGGGCTGCCCCCAACCACCAGCTGCCTATTTGTACCTGGCTGGACACAACAATATAGGGAAGGCCTTTTTTTCTTAATTATTTCATGAATTTCATGAAATAATTAAAAAAAAAGTACGTGGGGCTTCGCCCTATTTTTGTGTCCAGCCAGGTACAACTAGGCAGCTGGGGGCTGGAATCTGCAGCGCAGGGAGGCCCAAGCTTTCTGGGCCCCCCCCCGCTACAAATTGCAGTCCGCAGCCAGCCCGGAAAATGGCGCGTTCATAGAAGCGCCATCTTCTGGCGCTGTACCCAACTCATCCAGGGCCCTGGTGCGGTGGCTCACTGGGTAATAAAGGGGTTAGGGCCAGCTTGGTATTATCAGCTGGCCCCAAGCCCAAAATTCATGGGGTCACGCCAGTATTAGACATGACCGCCATGAATTTCTAGTAAAGTATTTCAAAAAAACACAACACCCAGAATAAAGTCCTTTAATTGAAATAAAGACACAATTCTTTATTGTTCTAAATTAAACCATACTTACCATCACACCCATTCCAGCTGAAGCCAACGATCTCCTGCAATAAAAGTAAAATAATAAAGCAACCTCATCCTTAGCTTTCCATGGTTCCCACGACAGCTTCAGCTCTGCTACATCGAGATGACAGGCTGGACCGCAGCAGAACGCTGCCATCCAGTCTGTCATCCCGCAGACACTGAGAAGCGCAGGCATGCTTGCGCTCCTCACTGTCTCGCTGTGACGGCATCCAGATGAGCCGAGGTCATGTCCAATGAACTCGGCTCACCTCATGCACGTCACTGACAGCGTGGGAAAATTCTCACGCTGAAGCGCTGAGTGCAGGAGAATTCTCCCACGCTGTCAGTGACGTGCAGGAGGTGAGCTGAGCTCATTGGACATGAGCTCACCTTATGCACGTCACTGACAGCGTGGGAGAATTCTCCTGCACTCACCGCTTCAGCGTGAGAATTTTCCCACGCTGTCAGTGACGTGCATGAGGTGAGCCGAGTTCATTGGACATGAACTCGGCTCATCTGGATGTCGTCACAGAGAGACGCTGAGCAGCGCAAGCAAGCCTGCGCTTCTCAGTGTCTGCGGGATGACAGGCTGGATGGCAGCGTTCTGCTGCGGTCCAGCCTGTCATCTCGATGTAGCAGAGCTGAAGCTGTCGTGGGAACGATGGAAAGGTAAGGATGAGGTTGCTTTATTATTTTTCTTTTATTGCAGGAGATCGTTGGCTTCAGCTGGAATGGGAGTGACGGTAAGTATGGTTTAATTTAGAACAATAAAGGATTGTGTCTTTATTTCAATTAAAGGACTTTATTCTGGGTGTTTGTGTTTTTTTTAACTTTGACTATGGGGTTAGTAATGGGGGTGTCTTATAGACGCCTCTCCATTACTAACCTGGGCTTGATGTCAGCTGGCATTATAAGCTGACATCAACCCCAACCCTATTACCCCCTGCCACCGCACCAGGGCAGCGTGGAAGAGCGAGGCTAAGTGCCAGAATTGGCGCATCCTATGAATGCGCCATTTCTGGGGCGGCTGACGGCTGGTGTTTCTAGCCTGGGAGGGGGCCAATATTCATGGCTCCCTTCCTGGGCTATTAATATCAGCCCCCAGCTGTCTGCCTAGCCTTTGCTAGCTATTAAATTAGGGGGGACCCCACGTCATTTTTTTGGGGGGGTCCCCCATTTTAATAGCTAGTAAAGGCTATGTATTCAGCTGGGGGCTGATATTAGTAGCCTGGGAAGCTCCGTGGGTATTACCCCCTTCCCATGCTTCAAACATCTGCCCCAGCCGTCTGCTTAACCTCCGCTAGAGCCTAAAATTAAGGGGAACCCCACGCCAATTTTTTTAATAATAAATCCTTTATTTTAATACTAAATGACAAGTACAGTAACCAACACTATCACTGTACTTCATATATATGTGACTGACATGTTTCTATCTATCTAATCTATTTGTGATGCTCTATCTTTCTGTTCTAAATTGTCGGGTACCGCTGCTGAATTGCCGGCCGGCTTTTTTAAAGAGACGGTGCATGAAAACACTATTATTTTTTTAAATAAATCCTTTACACTAAATGACAAGTACAGTAAGCAACACTATCACTGTACTTATTATATATGTGACTGACATGTTTCTATCTATCTAATCTATGTGTGAAGCTCTATTCTTTCTGTTCTAAATTGTCGGGTACAGATGCTGAATTGCCGGCCGGCTTTTTTAAAGAGACGGTGCATGAAAACACTAATATTTTTTTTAATAAATCCTTTACACTAAATGACAAGTGCAGTAACCAACACTGTCACTGTACTTCATATATATGTGACTGACATGTTTCTATCTATCTAATCTATGTGTGATGCTCTATTCCTTCTTGTCTAAATTGTCGGGTACCGGTGTATGCCGCTGCTGAATTGCCGGCCGGCTTTTTTAAAGAGAGTGTCTTCTGAGCAGTTTGTCAGCTTTTGGACACCTTTGCAGGTGTTTTCTATGTGTTTCTATGTGTTTTTGTTTGCCTGCCATTGGTTTTAACGGTGTTCGACGGTGTTCTAAGGTGTTCGACGAACAGTTCGACGAACAGTTCCTAGAACATCCCGGTGTTCGACGAACCGAACCGAACCCGAACACTACGGGGGTGGCTCAACACTACTCTTTATATCACTGTAAGCAATTGCAGACACCTGTGCTAATTAGTTTGGCAGGTGTGTCCAATGAAAGGCAAGACTACTTAAGAAGGCTCTCTCACATTATTAAGCAGCCTACATTTTCTGCCAAAATGGGAAAGAAAAAGGATGTGTCGGCTGCTGAGAAGCAACAAATTGTGGAGTGTTTAGGTCAAGGCATGACTACAATCAACATTGTGCGATGATCAGGATGAAGTGTCTTGGCAATCAAGAAGTATGTAGCTGATTCACAGTACACACGTGTGCGTGCTGATAAGGGCAAATTGAGGACTCTTTCCTACAGGCAATTACATCAGGTTGAAAGAGCAGCGGCAAAAAAGCCTTGTCATAGCAGCAGACAAGTTTTTGAAGCTGCTTGTGCCTCCAACGTCCCCCGAACAACAAGATGCAGGGTCCTTCAGAGGTTTGCAGCTGTGCATACGCCATCCTGTCGACCTCCTCTATCCACTTCACACAAGCAGAAACGGCTCCAGTGGGCCAAACATTACATGAAGACTGATTTCAAAACTGTTTTGTTCACGGATGAGTGCCGTGCAGCGCTCGATGGTCCAGATGAATGGAGTGGAGGATGGCTGGTTGATGGACACCCCACGCAAACACGGCTACAGCGCCAACAAGGAGGAGGTGGAGTAATGTTTTGGGCTGGAATCATGGGGAGAGAAATTGTCGGCCCCTTTAGGATCCCTGAAGGCGCTAAAGATGAACTCCATAATGTATGTGGATTTTCTCAAACAGCACTTCCTGCCATGGTTCAAGAAGAAGAACCGTGTATTTCACAGCAAGATCATTTTTCTGCATGATAATGCACCATCTCATGCTGCACATAAAACATCTGCATCCTGGCTGATATGGGCATAAAAGGGGACAAACTTATGGTGTGACCCCCATGCTCCCCTGACCTCTACCCCATTCAGAACCTTTGGAGCATCATTAAAAGGAGTGTCTATGATGGCGGGAGGCAGTTCACATCTAAGCAACAGCTCTGGGAGGGTATTCTGTCCTCATGCAAAACAATTGAAGCAGAAACCATCCAAAACCTGACAAATTCAATGGACGAGAGAGTTCAGAAGCTCCTTTCGAACAAGGGGTCCTATGTGAAAATGTAACATCACCTAGAATAAAGTTTTGAGTTGAAAACTGTTTGATTTCAGTTTCTAACAACCTGCTAATGCTTATAATTTCAAAAATGACCATTTTTTTGGTCTTTATTAAAATGAAAAGGTTGATCGAAAAGTTTGGGGGATCTAAGAGTGTGGCAACCCAGTAGTCATGATTACTTCGAATTCTGACAATATGAGGGTCATGCTGCAGGTAGTGCAGCAAGAAGGCACTTATGTGTCTTGCGCATCTCGGAGCCCCAAAATTATTTTCCGGGCTAGATGCAGCTAAAAATTATTTTTAATTTTAAATCTGGTGAAGCTTATTATAGATGGCCTAATAGGATCAGTGCTGCACACTGCTACAAAGCCCAAATTATTTTCCAGTCAAGATACAGATAAACATGATTAGTAATTTGAAAGCTTAAAACGGTTGGTAGGGTGATTTTAACCAATCATCAAGCTTTTACTCTCCCCAGGATGACACAGGGGTAGAAAAGTCGTTTCGGATCCATGATTTGTTCATCTTTATGAACGTGAGTCTGTCTACATTATCAGTGGAGAGCCGCGTGCGCTTATCTGTCAGCACACCACCAGCAGCGCTGAACACACGTTCAGACAGAACGCTGGCTGCGGGGCATGACAAGATCTCCAAGGCGTAAGTGGCTAGCTCCGGCCATTTATCCAGATTGGAAGCCCAAAAAGAGCAAGGGTCCAGTGACACAGTCGTGGCTTCAATGTTTACTTGGAGATACTCCTGTACCATCGTCTCTAGGCGTTGACTATGTGTCAGACTTCTTGTCTCCTGTGGCCTTGCAAAGGATGGGCTAAAAAAGTGGTGAAATGATTCCGCAAAATTGATGTTACCAGCAGATACTGTGGTTCTGTTACGGTTTGAGTGCTGAACACTTGACGGTCCCACGGTTGGCAAGTTGGAACTGTGAGATTCACTACGTGCACCACTGGTATTTTGTGGAAAAGCACATGTAAGATTCTGCAACAGTCTCTGCTGATACTCCTGCATGCGTGCATCCCTTTCTATGGCAGGAATAATTTCTGCAAATTTACTTTTGTACCGGGGATCTAACAGTGTGGCAACCCAGTAGTCAGGATTATTTCTAATTCTCACAATTCGAGGGTCATGTTGCAGGTAGTGCAGCAAGAAGGCACTCATGTGTGTTGCGCATCCAGGAGCACCAAGTCCCTCTTGTGTTGGTGGCGAGGTAACAATCATGCTTCCTTCCTCTGTCCTCTCCCCCCAACCTCGCACAACAGAAATGTGATCAAGGTCTCCCTCATCTGATGAGTCTTCCATCAGTTCGTCCTCCACTTCTTCCTGGGCTCCTGCACCTTCCTCACTAGTTTGGCTGCTACCATGCGCCCTGGTAAAATCATCTCCCCCACCCTCACATGCCTGCCGCCCTGGTGCTGCCGACCGTCTGGACCTTGCAGATGTTAGCCCTTCCGCATACAACTCCTCCTCCTCTACTTCCTCCACCTCCTCTGCTGACCTCATCTCTTGGCTGACTGTGGGTTGACAGTAAGTGGGATCTCCGACCTCATCATCATCACCCTGTGCGTTATCACACCCGTCGTCCTCAGAGCCAACCTGTTCCTGCCCTGACAAAAAACTAAAGTTGTCGCTCCAATCAGGTATTTGAGTCTTATCATCGTCTTCCTCATTGTCTCCACCAACAGGAGTTACAGTTTGGGAATGAGGGTCTACATTATGGTCAGAACCTTCTGCGTCTGGTCCTGGATCCGACTCATAAAGATTCTGGGCATCAGTGCAGATCATTTCCTCGTCTGGATTCACAGAAGCGCTGGAGTCGACCTCTGATTCCCAGGCTATAGTATGAGTAAACAGCTCTGCAGACTCAACCATCTTTTCTACCTCATACTCAGACGGGCAGCTGGAGATTTGGGAGCTGTGAGGAAGCAAGTGCGATTTGGGTGACACCTTTGAGGACTGGAGTATTTGTGATGTTGAAGTTGATGTGGAGGAGAGCCCACTTAAAGGAGCACTTGATATCCGTTGAAGCACCTGCTGTTTTTGTGCCTCATCTGGAATTTGTAGCGATTGGCGTGGCCGTAAGAAAGGGATCTTATCACATTGTCCGCTAAAAGAAGTAGACATTTTAGTTTGGCTGGAAGATGGTCTTTCTTCTGCACCTACCCAACGGACACAACCTTTTTTCCCCTTCCCAACACGCCTATTCCCCTTTCCACCAGCAGCAGGCCCTTTTCCACTCATTTTGGTGGTTAACTAATTCACAACTCTGGAGTTGTTTGCACAAAAAAACAATGGATGGTAACCGAGCAGAGCTGAGTGGCCAAACTGTGGTATTAGGCCAAAACTATTGGCTGGGATAGATGCAGAAAAAAATTATTTTTAATTTGCAACCTGATGGAGGTCAGTATAGATGGACTAATAGACCAAGTCCCACACACCGCTAGAAGCCCAAATATTTTTTCAGAGCTAGATGCCGAAATTTTTTTTATTCAATTTGCAACATGATGGAGGTCAGTATAGATGGACTAATAGACCAAGTCCCACACACTGCTAGAAGCCCAAATATTTTTTCAGAGCTAGATGCAGAAAAAAATTATTTTTAATTTGCAACCTGATGGAGGTCAGTATAGATGGACTAATAGACCAAGTCCCACACACCGCTAGAAGCCCAAATATTTTTTCAGAGCTAGATGCAGAAAAAAATTATTTTTAATTTGCAACCTGATTGAGGTCAGTATAGATGGACTAATAGACCAAGTCCCACACACCGCTAGAAGCCCAAATATTTTTTCAGAGCTAGATGCAGAAAAAAATTATATTCAATTTGCAACCTGCTGGAGGTCAGTATAGAAGGACTAATAGAACAAGTCCCACACACTGCTAGAAGCCCAAATATTTTTTCAGAGCTAAATGAAGAAAAAAATTATTTTTAATTTGCAACCTGATGGAGGTCAGTATAGATAGACTAATAGACCAAGTCCCACACACTGCTAGAAGCCCAAATATTTTTTCAGAGCTAGATGCAGAAAAAAATTATTTTTAATTTGCAACCTGATGGAGGTCAGTATAGATGGACTAATAGACCAAGTCCCACACACTGCTAGAAGCCCAAATATTTT
Source organism: Phyllobates terribilis (assembly GCF_046119375.1). Lineage (NCBI taxonomy): Eukaryota > Metazoa > Chordata > Amphibia > Anura > Dendrobatidae > Phyllobates > Phyllobates terribilis. The sequence goes on from NW_027362762.1 coordinate 784,579,182, forward strand.
TTCAGAGCTAGATGCAGAAAAAAATTATTTTTAATTTGCAACCTGATGGAGGTCAGTATAGATGGACTAATAGACCAAGTCCCACACACCGCTAGAAGCCCAAATATTTTTTCAGAGCTAGATGCAGAAAAAAATTATATTCAATTTGCAACCTGCTGGACGTCAGTATAGAAGGACTAATAGAACAAGTCCCACACACTGCTAGAAGCCCAAATATTTTTTCAGAGCTAAATGAAGAAAAAAATTATTTTTAATTTGCAACCTGATGGAGGTCAGTATAGATGGACTAATAGACCAAGTCCCACACACTGCTAGAAGCCCAAATATTTTTTCAGAGCTAGATGCAGAAAAAAATTATTTTTAATTTGCAACCTGATGGAGGTCAGTATAGATGGACTAATAGACCAAGTCCCACACACCGCTAGAAGCCCAAATATTTTTTCAGAGCTAGATGCAGAAAAAAATTATATTCAATTTGCAACCTGCTGGACGTCAGTATAGAAGGACTAATAGAACAAGTCCCACACACTGCTAGAAGCCCAAATATTTTTTCAGAGCTAAATGAAGAAAAAAATTATTTTTAATTTGCAACCTGATGGAGGTCAGTATAGATGGACTAATAGACCAAGTCCCACACACTGCTAGAAGCCCAAATATTTTTTCAGAGCTAGATGCAGAAAAAAATTATTTTTAATTTGCAACCTGATGGAGGTCAGTATAGATGGACTAATAGACCAAGTCCCACACACTGCTAGAAGCCCAAATATTTTTTCAGAGCTAGATGCAGAAAAAAATTATTTTTAATTTGCAACCTGATGGAGGTCAGTATAGATGGACTAATAGACCAAGTCCCACACACTGCTAGAAGCCCAAATATTTTTTCAGAGCTAGATGCAGAAAAAAATTATTTTTAATTTGCAACCTGATGGAGGTCAGTATAGATGGACTAATAGAACAAGTCCCACACGCTGCTAGAAGCCCAAATATTTTTTCAGAGATAAATGAAGAAAAAAATTATTTTTAATTTGCAACCTGATGGAGGTCAGTATAGATGGACTAATAGACCAAGTCCCACACACTGCTAGAAGCCCAAATATTTTTTCAGAGCTAGATGCAGAAAAAAATTATTTTTAATTTGCAACCTGATGGAGGTCAGTATAGATGGACTAATAGACCAAGTCCCACACACCGCTAGAAGCCCAAATATTTTTTCAGAGCTAGATGCAGAAAAAAATTATATTCAATTTGCAACCTGCTGGAGGTCAGTATAGAAGGACTAATAGAACAAGTCCCACACACTGCTAGAAGCCCAAATATTTTTTCAGAGCTAAATGAAGAAAAAAATTATTTTTAATTTGCAACCTGATGGAGGTCAGTATAGATGGACTAATAGACCAAGTCCCACACACTGCTGGAAGCCCAAATATTTTTTCAGAGCTAGATGCAGAAAAAAATTATATTCAGTTTGCAACCTGATGGAGGTCAGTATAGATGGACTAATAGAATGATGCTATGCCCAAAAGATTTTACTTCACTAGGTGCAGTAAAAAAAATAGGTATTCTATACACAGGTGGTATATCTTGCAACACAGATAGGCTACTCCACTGACTAACACACTCTGCAATAGGCCAAAAAGGATTAGCTTTGCTAGATTCAGCCAAATGCTGTGAAAAAAACTTGCACAGCACTGGCACAGACCTGCCTGGCAAAAACTGATAGGAACTGATGTAACCTAGTCCTGAAAAGGACTCCAATTACAATTAGTCTTTACTCCCACAATCTATCTATTTAAGAGCACAGACCTGCCTGATAAAAGTCGTAGGAAATGCTGTAACCTAGTCCTTAAAAGGACTGCAATCACAACTATTCCCTACTCCCAAGCTATCTGTATATTTGTGCGAAAATTGGCTTGAAATTAACAAGGTATAGCGCACACAGCAACAGTGGTGCCGTCTAACACGCAGCTGCAGCAGTGAGAAAATGGTGGCAACGGGGAAAATGGCTTGGTCTTATAGGGCAAGGACATGTGACATACACTGCCAATCACACATGCCCTTGCTTGTGTGAAAAAAAGCACTTCGCTCCGTGTGTGCGCTGCTGATAGGCTGACAGATTGCACCTCCCCACTGCAAATGCGGGAAAGAGAAAAAAAAATGGAGATCTTCATTGTTCCTGCAGAGATCCATCCCCTGCCCCTCCCCCCGCCCCGCTGTACACTCAAACTGCGTATTAACATTAATTTTCATCACTACTGAGAAAAAATCCAGTTATGATTTTGGTGCACGAACAGTTATCGAACATAACCTCGAACAGCCGAATTTTTCTCAAATTGTTCGTGTTCGCCGACCGGCTCAAACACCGCCCAAAACAGCTCGAATTTGAGATTGGCGAACAGTTCGAGTAGAACAACGCTCATCTCTACTTGCAATGCCCCTTAGAAGAGCCATGCAGTACAGCATATTACAAACATAAGTCCCATTATTGGGGAGTGGGTCTCCCATAGTATTTGCTTATGCTTTCCAAGCAAAAGCTGCCAAAAATTAGGACGGAGCAACTTGCAATGGCCCTTACAAGAGCCATGCAGTACAGCATATTACCAACATAAGTCCCATTATTGGGGAGTGGGTGTCCCATAGTATTTGCTTATGCCTTGCAAGCAAAAGCTGCCAAAAATTAGGATGGAGCAACTTGCAATGCCCCTTACAAGAGCCATGCAGTACAGCATATTACAAACATAAGTCCCATTATTGGGGAGTGGGTGTCCCATAGTATTTGCTTATGCCTTGCAAGCAAAAGCTGCCAAAAATTAGGACGTGGCAACTTGCAATGCCCCTTACAAGAGCCATGCAGTACAGCATATTACAAACATAAGTCCCATTATTGGGGAGTGGGTGTCCCATAGTATTTGCTTATGCTTTCCAAGCAAAAGCTGCCAAAAATTAGGACGGAGCAAGTTGCAATGCCCCTTACAAGAGCCATACAGTGCAGCATATTACAAACATAAGTCCCATTATTGGGTAGTGGGTGTCCCATAGTATTTGCTTATGCCTTGCAAGCAAAAGCTGGCAAAAATTAGGACGGAGCAACTTGCAGTGCCCCTTACAAGATCCATGCAGTACAGCATATTACAAACATAAGTCCAATTATTGGGGAGTGGGTCTCCCATAGTATTTGCTTATGCTTTCCAAGCAAAAGCTGCCAAAAATTAGGACGGAGCAACTTGCAATGCCCCTTACAAGAGCCATGCAGTACAGCATATTACAAACATAAGTCCCATTATTGGGGAATGGGTCTCCCATAGTATTTGCTTATGCTTTCCAAGCAAAAGCTGCCAAAAATTAGGACGGAGCAACTTGCAATGGCCCTTACAAGAGCCATGCAGTACAGCATATTACCAACATAAGTCCCATTATTGGGGAGTGGGTGTCCCATAGTATTTGCTTATGCCTTGCAAGCAAAAGCTGCCAAAAATTAGGATGGAGCAACTTGCAATGCCCCTTACAGGAGCCATGCAGTACAGCATATTACAAACATAAGTCCCATTATTGGGGAGTGGGTGTCCCATAGTATTTGCTTATGCCTTGCAAGCAAAAGCTGCCAAAAATTAGGACGGAGCAACATGCAATGCCCCGTACAAGAGCCATGCAGTACAGCATATTACAAACATAAGTCCCATTATTGGGGAGTGGGTCTCCCATAGTATTTGCTTATGCTTTCCAAGCAAAAGCTGCCAAAAATTAGGACGGAGCAACTTGCAATGCCCCTTACAAGAGCCATGCAGTACAGCATATTACAAACATAAGTCCCATTATTGGGGAGTGGGTCTCCCATAGTATTTGCTTATGCTTTCCAAGCAAAAGCTGCCAAAAAATTACGACGGAGCAACTTGCAATGCCCCTTACAAGAGCCATGCAGTACAGCATATTACAAACATAAGTCCCATTATTGGGGAGTGGGTGTCCCATAGTATTTGCTTATGCTTTCCAAGCAAAAGCTGCCAAAAATTAGGACGGAGCAACTTGCAATGCCCCTTACAAGAGCCATACAGTGCAGCATATTACAAACATAAGTCCCATTATTGGGGAGTGGGTGTCCCATAGCATTTGCTTATGCCTTGCAAGCAAAAGCTGCCAAAAATTAGGATGGAGCAACTTGCAATGCCCCTTACAAGAGCCATGCAGTACAGCATATTACAAACATAAGTCCAATTATTGGGGAGTGGGTCTCCCACAGTATTTGCTTATGCTTTCCAAGCAAAAGCTGCCAAAAATTAGGACGGAGCAACTTGCAATGCCCCTTAGAAGAGCCATGCAGTACAGCATATTACAAACATAAGTCCAATTATTTGGCAGTGGGTGTCCCATAGTATTTGCTAATGCCTTGCAAGCAAAAGCTGCCAAAAATAAGGATGGAGGAAGTTGCAATGCTGGCACCCCAGTGGTATAGTGGTGGTGGAGGATGAGGATAAGGAGAAGAAGATAAAACAGCCGAAACGAGGAAGCGTATACCCATGTGTGGGTGTGAAGCAGTGCATGTGAATACACCTCCCGAAATAACACAGTGGAGTTAACTTTATGTTTCTCTGCTGTCATTTGGTGGTCATGAGAAGTCTTGCCCAATCCAGCCCTTGTTCATTTTGATGAGTCAGCTTGTCAGCATTGTCAGTTGACAGACGAGTGCACTCATCAGTTATAATTCCCCCAGCGGCACTAAAAACACGCTCTGATAACACCCTAGCGGCAGGGCAGGCCAGGACCTCCAAGGCCTACAGAGCGAGTTCATTCCAAGTGTCCAGCTTGGATACCCAATAATTAAAAGGCACAGAGGAATCACGGAGGACGCTGTTACGGTCGGCAAGGTACTCCCTCACCATCTTTTGAAACTTTCCACTCCTTGTGAGAGTACCCCGCGCCTCAGGGCCTGTAAGCTGGACGGGTGTCAGAAAACTGTCCCAGAACGTTGACAGTGTTCCCCTGCCTCTGCTGGATTGGAGTTGCGTCTCTCTCGCCTGTACGCCTTGGTTGGGCAACGAACTGTGACCTCTGCCGCTAGCGTGTTCAGATGGGAATTTTTTTAAGAGTTCTGCAGCAAGGGCCTTCAGGTACTGCCCCATTTTTGTAGACCTCTCCACCTCAGGAATAAGAGAGTGAAAGTTCTCCTTGTAGCGGGGGTCTACAAGTGTCACCAACCAGTAATGACTGTCACCCAACATTTTGACAACGCGAGGGTCACGGTTAAGGCAGCGTAACTTAAAGTCAGCCATGCATGCCAGACTGGTAACGGGCAAGATTTTTGTGTCCTCACCAAGATGACGACTGACCATGCTCTCCTCCTCCTCTTCCTCCTCCTCCTCCTCTTCCTCTTCCCCTCTGTCCTCAGGCCACCCAAGCTGAACCGACGGTATGACACTTGTACAGGTACTACCGTCTACAAAGCATGATAGCAGCTCCTGTTCTTCCTCCTCCTCCTCCTCCTCCTCTCCCTCATTGTCCCACAATGCATGTTGGGATGAGATGAGGCTGGGCTGTGTGTAATCGCCCGCTACGGCTTCTTGATCCATCTCATCATACTCTGGCTGCAATGCCTCCTCTTTAATTCTCTGCAGAGAGCGTTGCAAAAGACAGACAAGTGGGATGCTGACACTAATGATGGCGTCATCACCACTCACCATCTTGGTGGCCTCCTCAAAGTTTGTCAGGATGGTACATATGTCAGACATCCAGGTCCACTCCTGAGGTCTTATGCGTGGAGTCTGACCTGAATATCGATGGCCTTGTTGCAGCTGGTACTCCACAACTGCTCTCTTCTGCTCACAAATCCTTTGCAACATGTGGAGGGTAGAGTTCCAATGTGTGGGGACATCACACACCAGTCGGTGTGCCAGAAGCTGCAAACGCTGCTGTAACACAGCAAGGGCGGCGGAAGCTGTAGCCGACTTGCGAAAATGAGCTGACAGGCGGCGTACTTTCACAAGCAGATCGGGCATCTCGGGTTACGATTTAAGAAACCGCTGACCCACGAGGTTAAGCACATGAGCCAGGCATGGTACGTGTGTGATCTCACCTCGCCTCAGAGCCGCCACCAGGTTACGGCCATTGTCACACACGACCATGCCGGGATGTAGGTTCAGCGGTCTCAGACACAGATCTGCCTGCTCTTTCACAGCTGTCCACAACTCACAAGCAGTGTGAGGTTTATCACCTAAGCTTATGAGTTTCAGCACAGCCTGTTGCCGCTTGGCGGAGGCAGTACTGCAATGCTTCCAGCTTGTAACTGATGTGGTGATATCTGAGATGGAGGCTGAACATGAGGAGGAGGAGGAGGATGCGCAGGAGCTGTACACTGTGGGGGCAACTCTGACTGACATAGGGCCCGCAATCCTCGGTGTGGGGAGGATGTGTTCTGTCCCAAGGTCCGACTGGGTCCCGGCTTCCACTATCTTTACCCAGTGTGCCGTCAGAGAGATGTACCGTCCCTGACCACAAGCACTTGTCCACGTGTCCGTTGTCAGGTGGACTCTCCCAGTAACTGCGTTGTTGAGGGCACGGCAGATGCTTTGGGACACGTGCTTGTGTAGTGCGGGGATGGCACACCGGGCAAAATAGTGTCGGCCGGGGACCGAGTACCGAGGGACGGCCACTGCCATAAGATTGCGGACGGATTCCGTCTCCACCAGCTTAAAAGGCAGCATTTCCAACGCAAGCAGTCGTGAAATGTGCGAATTTAGGACTGTGGCCTGTGGGGCGTTAGCTGCGAATTTCTGCTTTCGTTCAAAGGTCTGGGATATGGACAATTGAACGCTGCGGTGGGACGTGGACGTGGACGTTGATGCTGTTTCTTGAGAAACTGCCATAACAAGTGAAGACTGAGAGGAGGGGGCATCTTTACATGCAGTATGGACAGGGGATTGCCTTGCACACACAACAGGGGGTTCTATTGCACACACAACAGTGGAAGAAGCAGTGGTGACACCCGCTGACATTGGTCGTGGACCCTGGGTTTCGCCCCACAAAGTCAGGTTATTTGCTGCCATGTGCCTGATCATGCTGGTGGTGGTCAGGCTGGCAGTTTTGTCACCCCTGCTGATGCTGGCATGGCAGGTGGAACATATGGCCTTTTTGGGGTTATCAGCAGAGTCTTTAAAAAAATTCCAGACTCTGGAAGACCTACCGCTTGTACTGGCAACATCCCTCGTGTTGGTGTTGCCTGCCTTCTGTCTGCGACCACCACGCTGCTTCTTCCTGCCTGTTGGGGTACTCTGCCTCCCTCCCCCTGTGTGGTGCTGGCCTCACTCTGCATGTCCTCCTTCCACGTTGGGTCAGTTACTAGATCATCCACCACCTCCTCCTCTTCCACTTGTGCACCACGATCCTCCTCCTCACTTCCTGGAAATTGTGTCTCGTCATCATCCACCTCTTGTGACAGATTGCCAACGTCGACTTCCTGTGGCCGTGGCTGTTCAAATATTTGAGCATCGCAACATGGGATCTCCTCTTCCACCACTTCAAGCGTATCAGGCGAGGGGCCCAAATATAGAAATGGACCAGTGAACAGCTCTTCAGAGTGTCCAAGTGTGGGATCACTTGCTGTCTGACGACACTCGGCATGGTGGGAGGAAGGAGCATCAGGGTGAGGAGGAGTATGTGGTCGAGACTCACGTCTACTAAGAGTTGACCGTGTGGAAGACAGACCGGAGATGGTGGTGCCCAGGTAACTGGAAGTATTATCTGCTATCCAATTAATAACCTGTTCACACTGATCAGTTCTCAATACTGGTGTTGTTCTGTGCTTCCCTAGTAATTCGGTCAAGAAGTGGGAGCGAGAAGATGTGTCTGTTGGTTGTGGCACATTTTCACCTTGGCCATGGCCCCGTCCTCTGCACGAACCATCACCAGAACGTCCACTTCCACGTCCCTTGCCAGGCGCCTTGCCCATTGTAAATGAAGTAAAATAGCTTACACTTGGACTATCAATGGAAAAAGGGTAATAAAGAGTAGATTAGAACCGTGGAAAAGGAAAACCACAGTTATTGTTTACTGGAGTATACCACACTTTTTTAAATAGAGATATTTGCGGCTGAACAGTGAGCGACACACTCAAACTGCTTTTTTTTTAGATACCAAAGGCCCAAAACTGGATAGTACAGCGATTTGACCCGTGGAACTGCGAAACCACACTGGGATGTTGGGCCTACACAAGACTATTTTCAACAGATATATTTTTGTGTCACAACAGTCAGGAGACACTACTGTTTTTTTTTACGGAAAAAACTACCGAAAGCTGAATAATAGAGATTTTTTACCGTGGGATGGCAAAACCACAGTTATTGTTTACTGGGGTATACCACACATTTTTAAATAGAGATATTTGCGGCTGAACAGTGAGCGACAAACTCAAACTGCTTTTTTTTTAGATACCAAAGGCCCAAAACTGGATAGTACAGTGATTTGACCCGTGGAACTGCGAAACCACACTGGGATGTCGGGCCTACACAAGACTATTTTCAACAGATATATTTTTGTGTCACAACAGTCAGGAGACACTACTGATTTTCTTTACGGAAAAAACTACCAAAAGCTGAATAATAGAGATTTTTTACCGTGGGATGGCAAAACCACAGTTATTGTTTACTGGGGTATACCACACTTTTTTAAATAGAGATATTTGCGGCTGAACAGTGAGCAACACACTCAAACTGCATTTTTTTTAGATACCAAAGGCCCAAAACTGGATAGTACAGCGATTTGACCCGTGGAACTGCGAAACCACACTGGGATGTCGGGCCTACACAAGACTATTTTCAACAGATATATTTTTGTGTCACAACAGTCAGGTGACACTACTGTTTTTCTTTATGGAAAATACTACCAAAAGCTGAATAATAGAGATTTTTTACCGTGGGATGGCAAAACCACAGTTATTGTTTACTGGGGTATACCACACTTTTTTAAATAAAGATATTTGCGGCAGAACAGTGAGCGACACACTCAAACTGCTTTTTTTTAGATACCAAAGGCCCAAAACTGGATAGTACAGCGATTTGACCCGTGGAACTGCGAAACCACACTGGGATGTCGGGCCTACACAAGACTATTTTCAACAGATATATTTTTGTGTCACAACAGTCAGGAGACACTACTTTTTTCTTTATGGAAAAAACTACCAAAAGCTGAATAATAGATATTTTTTACCGTGGGATGGCAAAACCACAGTTATTGTTTACTGGGGTATACCACACTTTTTTAAATAGAGATATTTGCGGCTGAACAGTGAGCGACACACTCAAACTGCTTTTTTTATAGATACCAAAGGCCCAAAACTGGATAGTACAGCGATTTGACCCATGGAACGGCAAAACCACACTGGGATATCGGGCCTACACAAGACTATTTTCAACAGATATATTTTTGTGTCACAACAGTCAGGAGACACTACTGTATTTCTTTACGGAAAATATACCAAAACCTGAATAATAGAGATTTTTTACCGTGGGATGGCAAAACCACAGTTATTGTTTACTGGGGTATACCAGACTTTTTTAAATATATAGATTTGCGGCTGAACAGTGAGCGACACACTCAAACAGATTTTTTTTTAGATAAAAATGGCCCAAAATGGATAACACAGAGGTTTGAACCGTGGAAGTGCAAAACAACACTTCTGTTTCTCTAGCCTACACCAGACTATTTTCAACCGTTATATTTGTGTCTGAAAAATCAGAGACACACTTTTTTTTTGGGGGGGGGGGAACACACCAAAAGGTTAATAAGATGGGTATTTGTACAGTGTGAAGGAGGAAAAAAAAGGAAGATTTAGATGAAAAAAAAAGGATTTTTCCTGGCCCCCGACACCTGGTGCTAAGTCCAGCAATTTCAGCAACAGGAGCACACAGGACTGTAATGCAGCATTTGCTGGTATAACCACTGTGTCTCCTATAAAGCCTGCCTGCCTGGTATCTGGGATGGATATTAGTCCTGAAAAGGACTGTTTGTTTGTTCTGGCAGCCTTTACAGACCCTACACTAGCTATTTTGCAGTTTATATCTCTCCCTAAATCAGCAGCGCTGTCCCTACACTGTCTAATCCGGAGCGACTGTGTCCAAGATGGCGGCGCCCGGTTTTAAATACTCGAGGTGACGCTGTGCGGCCAGCCAATCACTGTAATGCCCACAACCAACAAGGCAGCAGCATTACAGTGACTGTCTGGCAATCCCTGCATGTTCATTGGCTCTGTAAAGAGCGCCAAACATGCAGGGCGGAGACCAGAGCTCCCGCCCGAGTAACCCGGAAATGCTCGGTGCTCGCCGAACATCCCGAGTAGCGTGATGCTCGGGCGAGTACCGAGCAGTGTCGAGCATGTTCACTCAACACTAATATTTAGGAACTATTTTAGAGGCCTACCTCTAATCTACAGTGGTGACCAAAAGTATTGGCACCCCTGAAATTCTGTCAGATAATACTCAGTTTCTTCCTGAAAATGATTGCAATCACAAATTCTTTGGTATTATTATGTTCATTTATTTTGCTTGCAAGGATAAAATACAAAAAGAATTGTCCTAAAGCCAAATTGGATACAATTTCACACCAAACTTAAAAAAGGGGGTGAACAAAAGTATTGGCACTGTTTGAAAAATCATGTGATACTTCTCTAATTCGTTTAATTAACAGCACCTGTAACTTACCTGTGGCACCTAACAGGTGTTGGCAATAAGTAAATCACACTTGCAGCCAGTTAACATGGATTAACGTTCACCCAACCTCTGTCCTGTGTCCTTGTGTGTACCACATTGAGCATGGAGAAAAGAAAGAAGACCAAAGAACTGTCTGAGGACTTGAGAAACCAAATTGTGAGGAAGCATGAGCAATCTCAAGGCTGCAAGTCCATCTCCAAAGACCTGAATGTTCCTGTGTCTTCCGTGTACAGTGTCATCAAGAACTTTAAAGCCCATGGCACTGTGGCTAACCTCCCTAGATGTGGACGGAAAAGAAAAATTGACGAGAGATTTCAACGCAAGATTGTGCGGATGGTGGATAAAGAACCTCGACTAACATCCAAACAAGTTCAAGCTGCCCTGCAGTCCAAGGGTACAACAGTGTCAACCCGTACTATCCGTCGGCGTCTGAATGAAAAGGGACTGTATGGTAGGATACCCAGTAAGGCCCCACTTCTTACCCTGAGACATAAAAAAGCCAGGCAGGAGTTTGCCAAAACTTACCTGAGAAAGCCTAAAACGTTTTGGAAGAAAGTTCTCTGGTCAGATGAGAGAAAAGTAGAGCTTTTTGGCAAAAAGCATCAACATAGAGTGTACAGGAAAAAAAAAGAGGCATTCAAAGAAAAGAACACGGTCCCTACATCATACATGGCGGAGGTTCCCTGATGTTTTGGGGTTGCTTTGCTGCCTCTGGCACTGGACTGCTTGACCGTGTGCATGGCATTATGAAGTCTGAAGACTACCAACAAATTTTGCAGCATAATGTAGGGCCCAGTGTCAGAAAGCTGGGTCACCCTCAGAGGTCATGGGTCTTCCAGCAGGACAATGACTCAAAACACAGTTAGAAAAGCACTATAAAATGGTTTGAGAGAAAGCACTGGAGACTTCTAAGGTGGCCAGCAATGAGTCCAGACCTGAATCCCATAGAACACCTGTGGAGAGATCTCAAAATGGCAGTTTGGAGAAGGCACCCTTCAAATATCAGGGATCTGGAGCAGTTTGCCAAAGAAGAATGGTCTACAATTCCAGCAGAGCATTGTAAGAAACTCATTGAAGCGGTTGTTCGCAGTTATTTTGGCTAAAGGTTGTGCAACCAAGTATTAGGCTGAGGGTGCCAATACTTTCGTCTGGCCCATTTTTGGAGTTTTGTGTGAAATGATCAATGATTTGATTTTTGCTTCATTCTCTTTTGTGTTTTTTCCTTGCAAGCAAATTAAATGAAGATAATAATACCAAAGAATTTGTGATTGCAATCATTTTCAGGAAGAAACTGAGTTTTATCTGACAGAATTGCAGGGGTGCCAATAATTTTGGCCACCACTGTATATAATATATATGTATACCCCCTAGGGGTAAATGTTTTTCAGCCCTTGCACTTAGTTCATGGGCATTACCTGTCTCGGAGACCCACTCCTTAGTAATGGAAAATAATTTTTTCACTCCACTACATCTCTTCAAATTGGTATTGGAGTGCATCCTAATTTTTAGCAGCCCTTGCACTTACTCTTGCTGCTGCAAGCGAACAAAAAAATCTGTTCTCTATTGATACTGCTGTCACCTAGCACCTGTTTCTTTTCTAAATGCAGCTATCATCAGCTGTAAATGAGTGTTCATTCTGGTTGCATACATCTCTTACACTGTCTAATAACTTGATTGCTTTTTTCCAAAAATCATTAATAGATTCTTGTTTTTTTAATACAATTTACACTCAGAAATTCATAAAAGCAGGCAGGGTTGCTTGCGGTCCTGCAGTTTGGTGCTGCAACATTCCAAAAAAAGGTCTTCAGAGCCAGTTAAAATCTATTTTTTATTTTACAATATTACCTCTCTTATCTGAAGTTCATGTACGGGCGAACTATTGCAGTATGAATAGCGTATTATACGGATCCAGCCAGGGATTATTGCCCTATACTGTGTGCTGTAAAAAAAATTCTATTCCCTATTAATACCACTGTTAGCTGCTTTTAGAATAAGGACAGGTGCTAGGAAATTAGTGTTCATATTCTGATCACATACATATCTTCCACAGTGCATAACTTGATTGATGTTTTCCATGTACGCAATTTTTCTGGTGATCTGTACTCAGAAATTAATCAAGGTTGACAGAAATTTATTATAGTTGACAGAAATTATTCAAACTTAAATTTTTTTCCTGATTTAATGTGTCCATTCACAGTTTCTTTGTAGCTTCTGTATGTAAGAGGTAGTTGTGGGAGACTTAATGCTAATGGAGCTGGAATTACCACTTCAGAACTCTTCAGTGCTTTGTTTCCATCCATTTCTGTTTCAATAAATTTTATTAAGGAGTTTTAAACATTCTCAGGAGAGGAGAAACAACCATCCAAATCCTCAAGTAAGCCACAATATATGGAATTTACATATATAATAAGGTTACAAACAATGAGACTTATTATTTAAAAAAACATATTAATAACTAACTTCAAAGTTAAGCTAAGCTATATGAAAGAGAAAAAAGGAAGATAATATTAGGATGAGGATAATAATGGACACGGAGAAGATAGGAAGGATATGGGAAGGGAGAAAACATATCTTGGAGTAAAGGGAGGGGGAGAGGGTTATAGGGAAAGGTAAATAGGAGAGGGAAGATAGAGGTAAGAAGGGCAAGGGAAATTAAAGGGGGAAAAAGAAGTTAGTTCTCTGAGATAATATTTCACACATAAAGAATCATAGCTAGTGTTGAGCCTTCCGATACTGAAATATCGGGTATTGGCTGATATTCGGGGTATCGGAATTCCGATACTTAATTCCGATACTTTTGCAATATCGTATACCGGAATCGGAAGTTCCCATAATGCAATGAGCCATTTTCATTTTATTCAGCCAATTAGGATCCTAAGAAGTGTGGGCACATCCTGTTAGTCATGTAGGCATCCTAACTAATGGCATGGCTGTGATTGGCTGCTGAAATGATGTCATGATGCACTTTAAAAGCCGCCGCTGCCATTTTGAGCTCACTCTGCTGTGAATTCAGTTAGGGATAGGACGCTGTTGTTCTGAGGGACAGTTTTAGCTACCTATTTGGTCTATTCTGCTTTACCCAAGCTACTTTATAAATCGCTGTGCCTTGCAGTGCTAGTGCACAGTTCTCTGTGAAGTTCACCGCTTTCTGCAAGGTCTCTGTGTGTGAGTGCAGCAAACCCTGTAGTGTGTGCTTCAGCCACGTCTGGTTATAGTGCACTCAGTGTGTGTCACTGCCTCATACATTGTCCTTTTTTGCCAATTCATAATTTTTCCTGATATCTCCTATTAGTGTGGTGGTTCCATCCGTATTCAGCTAAATTGGTTCCAAACACACTATATAGGAGAAGATAGAGAAATGTTTTTGGTCTTGCAGCGCTAGTGCACAGTGCTATGCATCTGTACTGTTCACCGCTGTCTGCAAGGTCTGGTGTGTGAGTGCAGCTCACCCTGTAGTGTGTGCTTCAACCACGTCTGGTTGTAGTGCACTCAGTGTGTGTCACTGCCTCATACATTGTCCTTTTTTGCCAATTCATAATTTTTCCTGATATCTCCTATTAGTGTGGTGGTTCCATCCGTATTCAGCTAAATTGGTTCCAAACACACTATATAGGAGTAGATAGAGAAATTTTTTTGGTCTTGCAGCACTAGTGCACAGTGCTCTGCATCTGTACTGTTCACCGCTGTCTGCAAGGTCTAGTGTGTGAGTGCAGCTCACCCTGTAGTGTGTGCTTCAACCACGTCTGGTTGTAGTGCACTCAGTGTGTGTCACTGCCTCATACATTGTCCTTTTTTGCCAATTCATAATTTTTCCTGATATCTCCTATTAGTGTGGTGGTTCCATCCGTATTCAGCTAAATTGGTTCCAAACACACTATTTAGGAGTAGATAGAGAAATTTTTTTGGTCTTGCAGCGCTAGTGCACAGTGCTCTGCATCTGTACTGTTCACCGCTGTCTGCAAGGTCTGGTGTGTGAGTGCAGCTCACCCTGTAGTGTGTGCTTCAACCACGTCTGGTTGTAGTGCACTCAGTGTGTGTCACTGCCTCATACATTGTCCTTTTTTGCCAATTCATAATTTTTCCTGATTTCTCCTATTAGTGTGGTGGTTCCATCCGTATTCAGCTAAATTGGTTCCAAACACACTATATAGGAGTAGTTAGAGGAGCCTTTCTGCAGCATTGGGCCCTGCAGCCCCAGCCAGATTAGTATTAGCCTATTTTTTGTAGCCTCATCTATTGCATTGTAGGTTACCTTCCTACATTGTAATAGCTACAAAAAGTTTGTGATACTATCGTTATTACATCTTTAGGCACATTCAGTGTCTTTTTGTGACAAAAAAAACCTAAATAAAGTTCACCAAACACTCCACTTTACAGTTGTGTAGGCCACATTAGCTCATATTAAAGTCTAGTCCACACTTTATAAAATTAGTGTTTCTTATACCTGTTAGCAGCTGTTCAGGAATAAGCACACTAAGCCCTTAGTACTTTTCTGCCTATCTTTATCAGTCTACCAAGATGAAGAAGGCAGGGAGTAAGGCATGTGGTCGTGGGCGTGGAGTTTCTGCAGGGAGAGGATGTGAGGATTCTGTGCCTGCAGGGAGAGGACGTGGGGATTCTGTGCCTGCTGCGGGCACCAGTGACTCAGCATCCCCCAGTTTTATCAGGGAACAGTCCTTTATGCGCAGCTTTGTAGGAGCTAGCCGTACCCCACTGCTGCGGGAGGACCAAATTGAAGCCGTTGTCTGATGGATGGCAGCTGACGCATCGACTTCAATTAGTTCCAGATCCTCTCAGGTCCTGAGCACTGAAGAGCACCCATCTGTCTCTTCACCACCTGCCAAATTGCCCAGGCAGTCAGAGAGCCCTGGACAGGAGCCATCTCTACTTCTGTTCTCTGAATCTCTTGGCTTGGAAAGAAGGGGCCAGCCAAGCAGAATTTGAGAATTTGAAGAAGAGGTAGTATGCAGTGATGCGCAACCGTTTTGTCTCTCTGAATCTGAAGAGGCGGGTGGGCCAGTGCCTATGGTCAGCAGCACACCTCAGTACGCATCTGATGATGAGACTCAGGTGCCACTTTCTGGTGTGTACTGTGCTGTCGAGACTACCCAGGAGAAGCAGTTGTTTGAAGAGGGTGGTGTAGATGATTAGGTCCTTGACCCATCATGGCGTGAGGGACAGGAAGGTGGTGGGAGCAGATCTGAGGAAGAGATTCCCCGAACAGCCCAAAAAGGAGGGAGAGGGAGGGGGCAGACTTGGTTGCCTGTAGCCTCCACTTCGGCACCCATTAGGAGCATGGCTCTTCCAAAATCCAAAGCGGGCGCTCCCAAGACTTGCAGTGCCTGGTCCTTTTTTGACACAGTTGCAGATGACATTTGCTTTGTCAAATGCAAGCTGTGTAATCAGAAGGTGAAAAGAGGGAAAAGTGTCAGCAACCTCAATACCACAAATATGTGGAAACATGTGCGGACCAAGCACGTGGTGGAGTTACAAAAACACACTGAAGACCTAGGCCAACCTACAGAGCCACCTACCACCTCTTCAGCTCATGTTGTAGCCTCTTCCTCCAGCTCACACACAGCTGGTTCGGCTTCCTCACAGAATCGCCATGGAAGAATCTCTGGCACTGTTGTACAGAGACACAGTGTAATTCCACCCACAGCACCACTTTCCCAGTCATCCTCACACTCCCAGGCCAGTCTACAGCCATCGTTAGCACAGGCATGGGAGAAAAGGTGCCCATACTCGGCAAACCACCCCCGAGCACAGGCTCTGAATGCTGGCATTGCTAAACTACTGGCACTTGAAATGCTATCATTCAGGCTGGTGGAGACTGACACATTCCGTAACTTTATGGCATTGGCAGTCCCTCAATACAACGTGCCCAGCCGCTTTTATTTCAGCAGGCAAGCCATCCCTGCCCTGCAACATCATGTGGAGGGAAAAATTAAACATGCGCTACAAAACGCCGTCAGTAGCAAGGTCCACCTGACCACCGATGCGTGGACCAGTAAGCATGGACAGGGACGATACCTTTCCCTCACTGCCCATTGGGTAAATGTTGTGGAGCCGGGTACAGATCTTGAGAGTGGTGCTGTACGTGTTCTGCCAACTCCAAGGATTGCAGGAATCCAGTCAGTACACATTGACTCCTCCTCATACTCCAGTTCCTCTGAATCAGCGCTGCAGGAGCCGTCACGGTCTACCTCCACATCGACCCGTGAACGGTTACCTGTTATGGTGACCAATATGAGCACAGCCATGGCCATACGTCAACAGGCCATATTAAAATTTATTTCTTTGGGGAATCGAAGCCACACAGCGCAGGAGCTCTGGAATGCCATCAAGCAGCAGAGCGACGTGTGGTTTGTGCCAGCGAATCTCCAGCCAGGCATGGTAGTGTGTGACATTGGCCGAAATCTGGTGGCAGCTCTGGGCCAAGGCAACCTCACTCACATCCCATGTCTGGCACATGTGCTCAACTTGGTCGTGCAGAGTTTTTTGAGGGACTATCCGGATCTTGATGCACTGCTTCACAAGGTCCGCATAGAGTGCGCTCACTTGCGGCGTTCCAGCAATGCAAGATCACGCATTGCAGCTCTGCAGCGCCGATTACGTCTTCCAGAACATCACATCATATGTGACCTACCCACCAGGTGGAATTCAACGTTACATATGTTAGAGAGGTTGTGTGAGCAGCAGGCAGCAGTAATGGAGTACCAGCTGCAGAAGGCGCAAACAAGTCGCAGTGCACGCCGTTCACACTTCACCACCACTGAGTGGGCCTCTTTGAAGGACATTTGCCACGTTTTGCGTGCCTTCGATTATTCCACGCGGATGGCGAGTGCAGATGATGCACTAGTCAGCATGACTATTCCCCTTATCTGCCTGCTTGAAAAAACACTGCAAGCACTAAGGGACGAGGTTTTGGAAGAGGTGGAGGATGAGGAGTCACAAATGCCATCTGCTTCTCTACAGTCTGCGCAACGTGGTTCCTCACAAAGGCCTAGGCAGGGGACACTTTGTGAGGAGGATGAGGAGGAGTCAATGGATGAGGAAGACATCTTTCCAGAGGAGGGAGGTACACAATGCTCTAGTAGTCAGTATCTAGAGCGAGGGTGGGGTGATGCAGAGCAGGCAGAGATCACGCCTCAAGCAGGGGACAGCGTTTCTTGGCCAGTTGGCAGTCTGCAGCACATGGTTGATTTCATGCTGCAGTGCCTGAGAAACGACCGCCGCATCGCCCACATTCTCAACACGGCTGATTATTGGGTGTCCACCCTCCTAGATCCTCGCTACCGGGACAACTTACAAAGCCTCATAACACCGTTGTACCGCGAGCGTAAAATGAGGGAGTACCAAGACGCACTGGTGCATTCCATCATGTTCTCCATTCCAACCGAGAGCAGTGCTGCTAGTGCTTTACAAAGCAGCTCAGTGCGTCAAGTCAGTGGAGGAAGCTCTGCACAAAGAGGGAGCAGAAGCAGTGCCTCAGCACAAGGCAAGACCAGTATGGCCGAAATGTGGCAAAGTTTTGTGTCCCCGCCGCCACAAATGTCTACACCATCACAGACGGCTCCAGTCAGCAGGAGGCAACGTTTCCGTCAGATGGTGACAGACTACATGTCTTGCCATCTTAGTGTACTCCCAGACGGCTCTTCTCCCTTCAAGTTTTGGGTCTGTAAGCTGGATACATGGCCAGAGCTTAGTCAGTATGCATTGGAGGTGCTAGCTTGCCCTGCTGCTAGTGTATTATCGGAACGCGTCTTTAGTGCCGCAGATCGTGTACTAACAGACCATCGCATGCGACTATCCTCCGATAACGTTGACCGGCTTACTTTTCTCAAAATGAACAAGGCCTGGATCTCTCAGGAATTTGCCAGTCCTCTTCCAGAATAAATAATTGGTTGGCAACAGTATCCAGGTCTCCTGTTCTGTTCTTGTTTCTACCACGTGAACTGTAATCCCTGAGCTCCAACACCGCCAGTTGGTGCTCGGAAGTGCAGTCTGCACAGTCAACACTTGCTGCCGTGTCATTGGGGTTCAGTAACGTCAGCTGTTCCCCGGCTGTGCGGACGGCAATTTCTCCTGCTCTGTCCACATTCTCACTACTACAGATTTTAAAGTTGCTCCAATTACACCTCTGGCTCCTCTGTTTTCAGTATTATCTCTGAGCTCCAACACCGCCAGTTGGCGCTCGGAAGTGCCGTCTGCACAGTCAACACTTGCTGCCATGCTATTGGGGTTCGGTAACGTCAGCTGATCCCCTGCTGTGCGGACGGCAATTTCTCCTGCTCTGTCCACATTCTCACTACTACAGATTTTAAAGTTTCTCCAATTACACCTCTGGCTCCTCTGTTTTCAGTATTATCCCTGAGCTCCAACACCGCCAGTTGGCTCCTGGAAGTGCCGTCTGCACAGTCAACACTTGCTGCCGTGTTATTGGGGTTCAGTAACGTCAGCTGTTCCCCTGCTGTGCGGACGGCAATTTCTCCTGCTCTGTCCACATCCACTGTACTACTGATTTAAAACCTCCTCCAAATACACCTCTGGCTCCTCTGTTTTCAGTATTATCCCTGAGCTCCAGCACCGCCAGTTGGCGCTCGGAAGTGCCGTCTGCACAGTCAACACTTGCTGCCATGTTATTGGGGTTCAGTAACGTCAGCTGTTCCCCTGCTGTGCGGACGGCAATTTCTCCTGCTCTGTCCACATTCTCACTACTACAGATTTTAAAGTTGCTCCAATTACACCTCTGGCTCCTCTGTTTTCAGTATTATCCCTAAGCTCCAACACCGCCAGTTGGCGCTTGGAAGTGCCGTCTGCACAGTCAACACTTGCTGCCGTGTTATTGGGGTTCAGTAACGTCAGCTGTTCCCCCGCTGTGCGGACGGCAATTTCTCCTGCTCTGTCCACATCCACTGTACTACTGATTTAAAACCTCCTCCAAATACACCTCTGGCTCCTCTGTTTTCAGTATTATCCCTGAGCTCCAACAGCTCCAGTTGGCGCTCGGAAGTGCCGTCTGCACTGTCAACACTTGCTGCCGTGTTATTGGGGTTCAGTAACGTCAGCTGTTCCCCTGCTGTGTGTCCGGCAAATTCTCCTGCTTTGTCCACATCCACTGTACTACTGATTTAAAACCTCCTCCAAATACACCTCTGGCTCCTCTGTTTTCAGTATTATCCCTGAGCTCCAACACCGCCAGTTGGCGCTCGGAAGTGCCGTCTGCACAGTCAACACTTGCTGCCATGTTATTGGGGTTCAGTAATGTCAGCTGTTCCCCTGCTGTGCAGACGGCAATTTCTCCTGCTCTGTCCACATTCTCACTACTACAGATTTTAAAGTTGCTCCAATTACACCTCTGGCTCGTCTGTTTTCAGTATTATCCCTGAGCTCCAACACCACCAGTTGGCGCTCGGAAGTGCCGTCTGCACAGTCAACACTTGCTGCCGTGTTATTGGGGTTCAGTAACGTCAGCTGTTCCCCTGCTGTGCAGACGGCAATTTCTCCTGCTCTGTCCACATCCACTGTACTACTGATTTAAAACCTCCTCCAAATACACCTCTGGCTCCTCTGTTTTCAGTATCATCCCTGAGCTCCAACACCGCCAGTTGGCACTCGGAAGTGCCGTCTGCACAGTCAACACTTGCTGCCATGTTATTGGGGTTCAGTAACGTCAGCTGTTCCCCTGCTGTGCGGACGGCAATTTCTCCTGCTTTGTCCACATTCTTACTACTACAGATTTTAAAGTTGCTCCAATTACACCTCTGGCTCCTCTGTTTTCAGTATTATCCCTGAGCTCCAACACCGCCAGTTGGCACTTGGAAGTGCCGTCAGCACAGTCAACACTTGCTGCCGTGTTTTTGGGGTTCAGTAACGTCAGCTGTTCCCCTGCTGTGTGTCCTGCAAATTCTCCTGCTTTGTCCACATCCACTGTACTGCTGATTTAAAACTTGCTCCAATTACACCTCTGGCTCCACTCTGTTTTCAGTATTTACCCTGGGTTCCAGCACCGCCAGCTGGTTCTCGGTAGTTCCATTTGCTCTTGTACCTTCTACTACCCATCCGGGTTCCAGTACCGTCAGCTGGTTCTCGTCAGTGCCTTTGGATTAGGTGCCTCCTTCTCGGTATCCAAGTTCCACCAACGTCTGCTGGTTCTTGGTAGTGCTTTCTGGCACAGGTACCTCCTGCTTAGTAACCGAGTTCCAGTACCGTCAGCTGGTCTTCGGCAGTTCCATTGGCTCTTGTAACTTCTGCTACCCATCCGGGTTCCAGTACCATCAGCTGGTCCTCGGTAGTTCCATTTGCTCTTGTACCTTCTACTACCCATCCGGGTTCCAGTACCGTCAGCTGGTTCTCGACAGTGACTTTGGCACGGGTACTCCCTACTGCCCAGCCTGGTTCCAGCATTCCAGCTGTTTCCGGGTAGTGTCAACGTCACTTTGCCTCCAATGCGTTGTCCTGTCGTGTTGCGGTCAGCTTAGCCGACTCTATGGTGCCTGCAGTTTAGGTGACTCCTATGTGGGCTGCGGGATCTGGCAATGAAGGCTAGTTCCATATTGCCAATAGGACAAGCACCCCCTGTAGGACTGTGGGTTTTGGTAACTGCGGCCGGCTCGCGGCCTTGAACTTTTTTTTTCATGGGTACCTTCTGCTACCCATCCGGGTTCCAGTACCGTCAGCTGGTTCTCGGCAGTGCCTTTGGATTAGGTGCCTCCTTCTCGGTATCCAAGTTCCACCAACGTCTGCTGGTCCTTGGTAGTGCTTTCTGGCACAGGTACCTCCTGCTTAATAACCGAGTTCCAGTACCGTCAGCTGGTCTTCGGCAGTTCCATTTGCTCTTGTACCTTCTACTACCCATCCGGGTTCCAGTACCGTCAGCTGGTTCTCGGCAGTGTCTTTGTCACGGGTACTCCCTCCTGCCCAGCCTGGTTCCAGCACGCCAGCTGTTTCCGGGTAGTGTCAACGTCACTTTGCCTCCAATGCGTTGTCCTGTCATGTTGCGGACGGGTTAGCCGACTCTATGGTGCCTGCAGTTTAGGTGACTCCTATGTGGGCTGCGGGATCTGGCAATGAAGGCTGGTTCCATAGTGCCAATAGGACAAGCACCCCCTGTAGGACTGTGGGTTTTGGTAACTGCGGCCGGCTCGCGGCCTTGAACTTTTTTTTACATGGGTACCTTCTGCTACCCATCCGGGTTCCAGTACCGTCAGCTGGTTCTCAGCAGTGTCTTTGGATTAGGTGCCTCCTTCTCGCTATCCAAGTTCCACCAACGTCTGCTGGTCCTTGGTAGTGCTTTCTGGCACAGGTACCTCCTGCTTAGTAACCGAGTTCCAGTACCGTCAGCTGGTCTTCGGCAGTTCCATTGGCTCTTGTACCTTCTACTACCATCCGGGTTCCAGTACCGTCAGCTGGTCCTCGGTAGTTCCTCAGCTTTCTTGTACCTTCTGCTACATTTCCAAGTTCAAGCTTTTTGAAATGGTTCTTGGTAATCACTCTGGATCTCCCTGACGAGGACCCTGAAGACGAGGACCCTGAAGACAAACCCTAAGAAGACAAGGACCCCGAAGACAATGACCCTGAAGACGAGGACCCTGAAGGCCACCCCAAAGAAGTTGAGGACCCTGAAGACCACCCCGAAGAAGACGAGGACCCTGAAGACCACCCCAAAGAAGACGAGGACCCTGAAGACCACCCCGAAGAAGACGAGGACCCCGAAGATGAGGATCCAGAAGACCAACCCGAAGAAGACGAGGACCCCAAAGATGAGGACCCCCGAAGACGACGACCCTGAAGACCACCCTGAAGAAGACCAAGAAGATGACCCTGAAGAAGTTGACCAAGAGGACAAAGAAGAGAAGACAAGCACCAAGATACAGAAGAACAAGAGACAGAAAACCAAGAAGCAGAAATACAAGAAGCTGCAGAACAAAAAGCGGAAGAACATTAAGCATAAGACTAAAAATCAGAGCAAAAGATAATATCTAAATTATAAGCAGAAGATGACTAAGCAGTGTATGGGGGTGAGTCCGTTCCTCCTCGTGATGCCCCTGGAAAAGACCTGCTGCTGCAGGCCAAACTGAACGCGGACAAATCCTGTTGTAAATCTTTTGTGACGGGCAGAACGAAAGGTGCAATGTCCAACCTTTTATAGATAACAACTACAGGAATGCCTGTCACAAATAAGAATATGATGAAGAAGAAGAATATGAAGAAGATGAAGAAGTAGAATATGAAGAATGAAAAAAAAAGAATAATACGAAGAAGGTGAAGAAGAAGAAGATGAAGAAGGTGAAGAAGAAGTGGATCAAAAAGATGCTGAGGATGATGAAGGAGAAAGTGCGGGAGAAGTAAAAAAGAAGGTGAAGAGCATGGAAGTAGTGAAACATAAATATCTGACAAAATATAAAAATACTTAACATAGTCAATATTTCCGTAACTCAGAACGTCTTAAAAAAAATATTAATTCCTGCTATTCGATTTGATTGGGCTAAACCTCTATGCCTTTATTGTCTCCCCCACCTCCCCCAATACATTCTACATTATTCTTAGTTGTTTTCCTTCATGTAGAATTAACCTACAAGGAAAGAAAGGGTTTATTTTCATTCCGATATTTCTGTCCCATTGACTTGCATTGGTTTCCGGTATCGGAATCGGCGATATCCGATACTTTTTCGGTATCGGTCAGATCCAATCCGATCCGATATTTCCCGATATCGGAAGGTGTCGCTCAACACTAATCATAGCATAACATTTACTAGTGATAACAAGGATAGAAAATCAGATTATGTAATCATTTGGTCATACTTGAAGAATTTTAGTGCAACGTGTGAGTAGCTAATTCCGCATGGGAAGAAAAGTGAGAATTCCATATTGACCATTTAGACTGATATTTTAATATAGTTTTGTTTAGGGCAAAAGCAAGTTCAAAGGTATTATGATAAGTGACCTTTTCCAAAATAATGTTTATCGTAGGTATGTCAACAGCTTTCCATTTAGCAGCAATAAGAAGTTTAACTACTGAAAAAATATGTATAGAAAGATGTTTGATTTTTTGGGGGAGATTATCTATCTCTAAAGATAAAAAAGATAATTGTGGAATCATATGTAGTTTTTCCTGACCCAAAATGAAGAGAAAGTCATAAATCTCTTTCCATAATATTTTTATTTTTGGACAGGTCCAAAAAATATGCATTATGTTGCATTTGCATTTTCTCCAACATAGGTCGGAATAGTTTGGGTAGGCTGCTTTGAGTCTGACAGGAGACAAATGCCATTGGGAAATTATTTTGAAAAAAAATTCTTGAATATTTGCATTAATAAAAAAATTCTATGTGTATTTTAGTATATGTTGCCAGTCACTTTTGGAAAAATTCTTGTGAATGTCAGCTTCCCATTTTAAGATTTGTTTAGATTTGGCGAATTAATTCAAGGTCCAAGTTGAATAGGGTATATATTTTTTTTTTTCAAATTTCATATTTTATCTGAAGAAGGTTGGTCTAATAACCTAATGATGGTCTGTGGTAAGGTCAAAGGTAGTGATATTTTATTTCTTATAAGTTTCCTTAGTTCTATCAAATTGAAAATGTCCTCTTCTGGTAGACCATAAACAGTATAAAAGTTTAGTATTCTGTCTTTATTTGGGCCTTTAAGAATATGAGAATAGTCTTTAATTGCTAATTTAATCCATTTCCCAGTTGGAAATTTTGGAATAATTAGACTGAAAGTTAGTGATGGCGAGCACTAAAATGCTCAGGTGCTTGATGCTCAGGTCGAACAAATTGGAATGCTGGGGTGCTCGACCCGAATAACGTGCCTGATGTAAGTCTTTGGGAAACTCGAGCATTTTTCAGGCGGCTCCCCTCAGCGTTCTGTAGAGGGCCTAAAAATTGCCCAAATCGATGGGAACAGTGCTCAAATGACATGGGAACAGCACGGGGAAGACTCCTCAAAGCATTTCTGACTCCCAGGTCACTGCTGTCAACAATGTCAGAGGTATTACGCCACTTTTACGGACTCACAATAAAACATACAAAACCAAAACCAAAATGGATTTTCCTGGGAAATATGTTAAGGAACATCCTTTCCAGGGTAATGACATGTATATAAGGCAAAATAAATAGCCAAAAACAAAAATACTCCTCCAAACATTGGGCTATGTTCACACGTATCATTTTTGATGTGGTTTTGCACTTTTGCATTCCTTTCAACCGTGACAAATGAATTCACCGGGAAATGTCATTTTAACATTTTACAACCTTCTCTGGCCATGTGGTGTGTGAGACATGATCAGACACATCCTGTTTCACTTATGAAGGAGGGACTCTGAAAGTCACAAAAACTATTTTTATATGGCCATCAGGCGGCCTTTACTATTCTTAAGGGGCCAGTAGTCGGCCCTCGCTATTCTTAGAGAGCCATAAGCCGACTACGCTTGAGTTCCCATTACTAAAGAGTGGGTCTCCTATACTGTTATTGCGTATGCAGTGAGTGGCAGGTCTGGCCAAAATTTGGACACATCCCAATACCCTTTTGAAAATTTGGACGCACCCCAATATCCCTTTGAAGAGACTTAGCGGAGGGCCTCCGGAAAACAATGTTCCCATTATTAGGAAGTGGGTCTCCCATACTGTTTGCCTATGCAGTGAATGCAAGGGCTGCCAAAAATTTGAAGGTACTTCAATACCCCTTGGAAGAGATGTGGAGGTCAGAGGGCCTCCGGAAAACAATGTTCCCATTATTAGTAAATGGGTCTCCCATTGTGTTTGCCTATGCAGTGAATGCAATGGTGGCCAAAAATTTGGAGGCACTCCAATGCCCCTTGGAAGAGACGTAGAAGGCCTCATGAAAAATTGTTTAAATTATTAGGAAGTGGGTCTCCCATAGTGTTGGCCTATGCAATGAATATAAGGGTTGCTAAAAATTTGGAGGCACTCCAATGCCCCTTGGAAAAGACATGGAGGTCAGAGGGCCTCCTGAAAACAATGTTCCCATTATTAGGAAGTGGGTCTCCCATTGTGTTTGCCTATGCAGTAAATGCAAGTGTTGCCAAAAATTTGGAGGCACTCCAATGCCCCTTGAAAGAGACGTGGAGGACAGAGGGCCTCCTGAAAACAATTTTCCCATTATTAGGAAGTGGGTCTCCCATTGTGTTTGCCTATGCAGTGAGTGCAAGTGTTGCCAAAAATTTGGAGGCACTCCAATGACCCTTGGAAGAGACGTGGAGGTCAGAGGGCCTCCGGAAAACAATATTCCCATTATTAGGAAGTGGGCCTCCCATTATGTTTGCCTATGCAGTGAATGCAAGGGTTGCCAAAAATTTGGAGGCACTCCAATGCCCCTTGGAAGACACATGGAGGTCAGAGGGCCTCCTGAAAGCAATGTTCCCATTATTAGGAAGTGGGTCTCCCATTGTGTTTGCCTATGCAGTGAATGCAAGTGTTGTCAAAAATTTGGAGGCACTCCAATGCCCCATGGAAGAGACGTGGAGGTCAGAGGGCCTCCGGAAAACAATGTTCCCATTACTAGGAAGTGGGTCTCCCATTGTGTTTGCCTATGCAGTGAATGCAAGGGTTGCCAAAAATTTGGAGGCACTCCAATGCCCCTTGGAAGAGACGTGGAGGTCAGAGAGCCTCCTGAAAGCAATGTTCCCATTATTAGGAAGTGGGTCTCCCATTGTGTTTGCCTGTGCAGTGAATACAAGTGTTGCCAAAAATTTGGAGGCACTCCAATGCACCTTGGAAAAGACGTGGAGGAGGGGCTCATAAAAAAATGTTCCCATTAGAAAGGGGTGGGTCTCCTATACTTGTAATGCCCATGCATGCATGTAAGGACTGACAAACATTTACCACTGGGGGATATACATGAACATACTGTATAAATTTATTTTTTTACGGGCATCATAAACACCCTTTAAAAAAATTATGTGGGTGTTGCATCACGTACCACGGTCACCCTGGTGATATGGTGGTGGAGGATGAGGAGAAGGAGGAGGACAAGAGTAAATAGACAAAATCAGGAAGCATATACCCATGTGTGGGGATGAAAAGGTGCATGGGAATATACCTTCGAAAGAAAGACACTGGATTTGAGTTTATGTTATGCTGCTATCATTTGGTAGTATTGAGAAGTCTGGCCCAATCCAGCCCTTGTTCATTTTTTATAAGAGTCAGCCTGTCAGCATTTTCAGTTGACCGGTGGGTTACAATTCCACCAGCGGCACTAAAAACCCGCTCTGATAAAACGCTAGCGGCAGGGCAGGCCAGGACCTCCAAAGTGTAGAGAGCCAGTTCATTCCAGGTGTCCAGCTTCGATACCCAATAATTTTAAGGCACAGAGGAATCACGGAGGATGTTGGTACGGTCGAAAAGGTACTCCCTCAGCATCTTCCCAAACTTTGCACTCAGTACCCCGCGCCAAAGGGGCTGTGCGATGGGAGGGGCTAAGAAAACTCTCCCAGAACTTTGACAGTGTTCCCCTGCATCTGCTGGATTGGAGTTGTGTCTCTTTCGCCTGTACTCCTTGGTTGTCCAACGAACTGTGTCCTCTGCCGCCAGCATTTTCAGATGGGAATTTTTTTAATTGTTCCACATAAAGGGAGTTCTGGTACTGCCCCATTTTTGCAGATGTGTCTTCCTCAGGATTAAGAGACATAAAGTTCTTCTTGTAGCGTGGGTCTAGAAGTGTAACCAACTAGTAATGTTTGTCACCCAAAATTTTGAGAACTTCAGGGTCACGGGAATGGCAGCATAACATAACTCAGCCATGCGTGTCAGACTGCAAATAGGCAAGACTTCCGTGTCCTCACCAAGAGGATGACTGACCGTGCTCTCCTCCTCCTCCACCTTGTCCTCAGGCCATCCCCACTGAAAAGACGGTATAACAGTTGGGCAGGTAGTACCGTCTATAGCACATAAAACAAACTCCTGTTCTTTCTCCTCCTTCTCATCTTCCTCATTGTCACCCAATCCACAATCCACGTTGGGTTGAGATGAGGCTGGGCTGTGTGCAAACACCTTGTATGGTTCCTTGCTCCATCTCATCATGCTCCGCCTGCAATGCATCCTCTTTGATTGTGAGAAGAAAGAGTTTCAGAAGACAAAGAAGCAGGATGGTGATGCTAATTATGGCTTCATCGCCGCTCACCATCTTGGTGGAGTCCTCAAAGTTTTGGAGAATGATACATATGTCTGACATCCATGTCCACTCCTGAGGTCTTAAGTGTGGAGTCTGAACTGAATACCAACGGCCTTGTTGATGCTGGTACTCAACAATTGCCCTCTTCTGTTCACAAATCCATCCCAACATCTGCAGTGCAGAGTTCCAATGAGTGAGGACATTACACACCAGTCTGTGAGCCAGAAGCTGCAAACGCTGCTGAAGCACGGCCAGGGCGGCTGAAGCTGTAGATGACTTTCTAAAATGGCACACAGGTGGCATACTTTGACAAGCACATCCGGCAGCTCTGGGTAGGTTTTGAGAAACCGCTGAGCCACGAGGTTAAGCATATGAGCCAGGCATGGTAGATGTGTGAGCTCGCCAAGCCTCTGAGCCGCCACCATGTTCCGGCCATTGTCACACATGACCATGCCTGGCTGTAGGTTCAGCTGTGTGAGACACAGATCTGCCTGCTCTTTCAGAGCTGTCCACAGCTCTTCAGCATTGTGCGGTTTGTCACCTAAGCATATTAGCTTCAGCACAGCCTGTTGGCCGAGTCAGTGCTGCAGTCCTTCCAGCTTGTGGCTGATGTGGTCATTTCAGAGATGGAGGTTGAAGAGGAGGAGGAGGCAGAGGAGGATGAGGTGCAGGAGCTGTAGACTGTGGGGGCAACCCTGGTTGACCTAGGGCCCGCAATCCTCGGCGTCGGGAGAATGTGTTTTGTCCCAAGGTCCAACTGGGTCCCGGCTTCAACTATGTTAGCCCAGTGTGCCGTCAGCGAGATGTACCGTCCCTGCCCACAAGCACTTGTCCATGTGTCCGTGGTTAGGTGGACTTTCCCAGTAACTGCATTGTTGAGGGCTCGGCTAATGTTGTGGGACACTTGTTTGTGTAATGCGGGGACGGCACACCGGGAGAAATAGTGGCGGCTGGGGACCGAGAACCGAGGGACGTCCGCCGCCATCAGGTTGAGGAAAGCTTCCGTCTCCACAAGCCGAAAAGGCAACATTTTGAGCGCAAACAGTGGCAAAATGTGGGAATTTAGTAGTGTGGCCTGGGAGGCGTTGGCTGCATATTTGCGCTTGCGTTCCAAGGACTGGGATATGGACAACTGAACACTGCGCTGGGACAAGAACGTGCTTGCTTATGGTGCTACTATAGAGTGTGTAACTACAGGTGCAGGGCAGGAGGCATCTTCACATGCACTATGGACAGGGGATGGCTTGCATGCACAACAGCGGAAGAAGCAGTGATGTTACCTGCAGACACTGTTCCTGGAACCTGGGGTTCGGCCCACAAAGTCGAGTGCTTTGCTGCCATGTGTCTGATCATGCTGGTGGTGGTCAGGATGGTAGTTTTGCTACCCCTGCTAATGCTGGCCTGGCAGGTGGTGCAAATGGCCTTTTTGGGGTTATCGGCAGACTCGGAAACCAGACTCGGGAAGACCTAACAGTTTTACTGGCAACTTCTGTCTGCAGCCACCACACAGCTTCTTCCTGCCGTTTGGGGTGCTCTGCCTCCCTCCCCGTGTGCTGCTATCCCCACTCTGCATTTCCTCCAGCCAGGTTGGGTTAGTTACTATATCATCCATCACCTCGTCTTCCACTTCCGCACCCTGGTCCTCCTCCTTACTTTCTGGCAATTGTGTCTGATGTGACACTTTCCCACCGTTGCCACCGTGGTTGCTCATATACTTGGGCATTACTACATTCGATCTCCTCTTGCCACTCATCAAGTCTACTAGGCCAAGAGGCCCGAATCTATAAATGGAAAAGTGAACAGCTCTTCGGAGTGTCCAAGTGTGGGATCAGTTGTCTCTGGGCAATCGGCATGGTGGGAGGAAGGAGGATCAGGGTGAGGAATATGCAGTCAAGACTCACAGCTACTGAGACTTGACCGTGTGGAAGACAGGGTGGTGGTGGCTAAGTGACTAGAAGCATTTTCTGCTATCCAACCGATAACCTTCTCACCCTGCTCTATATTCAGTTGTGGTATTCTGCGGTCCCCAATTAATTGGGACTGGATGGTCAAGTGAGAAGATGTGGGTGTTTGTTGTGGCACAATTTCACCATCACATCCAGTTCCCCGTCCCTTGCCATGTGCCTTACCCATTTTAAATGGACGACAATATCTTTCACGCTCACTACAAATGGTTGAATTTGGAGCAAACATATGTGATCCATGAGACGGAGAAACCACAGTTTTAAATAGTTGGCCTGTAGGTAACTTTTTTTAACAGCACCGCCCTCATGTTAATAAGTTCACTGACACACTGCAAGAAAATTTTAATGGAGGCCAGAAATGACATAATTTTCAGCGCAATTATATGTGATCCGTGTGACGGACAAACCACAGTTTTAAATACCTGGCTTGTAGGTAACTATTTTTAACAGCGCCGACCTCGTGTCAATATGTTCACTAACACACTGCAACAAAATTTCAAAGGAGGCCAGGTAACATCTTCAGCACAATTATATGTGATCTGTGTGACAGACAAAGCACAGTTTAAAATAGCTGGCCTGTAGGTAACTATTTTTTAAAGCGCCGTCCACGTGTCAATAAGTTCACTGACACACTGCAACAAAATTTTAATGGAGGACAGAAATGGCAATATCTTCAGCGCAATTATATGTGATCCGTGTGACGGAAAAAACACAGTTTTAAATAGCTGCATTTTTAGCGCTGTAATATGAAAAGGACCTGGCTGTATTCTGCAATGCCAACTAGCAAATGGCACAGAAATACGGTGTTCTCTGGATTGCTTTTTAAGCAAATAATGAGGATTAAGATAAAAAAAAAATATTCCTGACCCCTGATTCCTGGGGCTATTTCTACAATTATCTGTTAAAGCAGCAGCAGCAGACAGAACTGGAATGGACCTTCTTGCTAAGTGCACTGCAGTCTACTATTTATCCTACCTGCCTGCCTAGCACTGTTATCTCTGCAGCTGGATTAGTCCTCAGAAGGACAGTTAGTTGAGATGGATATGTAGAGAATCTTGTAGAATACCTACACTAACTAATAAACAACAAAATCTCTCCCTAGCTCAGCAGCACCTTTCCCTACACTGCCTGATTGCGGAGTAGACTGTGACGAGCACGGCGACGCCAGGTCTGATATAGACCAGATGACGCTGTGCGACCAGCCAATCACTGTAATGCCACAACCAACATGTATGCGGCATTACAGTGTGTGGCAGGCAATCCCTGCATGTTGATTGGCACTCTAAAGAGCGCCAAACATGCAGGGAGGGGACCCGAGCTCCCACCGAGCTACCCCGGAAATACTCAGCGAGCGCCGTGCATCTCGAGCAGTTAGATACTCGGGCGAGCACCGAGCAGTAGCGAGCATGCTCGCTCATCACTATTGAAAGTATTTAAAGGAACTTTTTCAGGCAGGTAGGGATAAATTTTGTCGAGAGATAGTTTGTAAAGTCTTTTCCATTGTGTAATTGTGGATTTTAAAAGAAGATTAGATGGTAATGACAAATTTTGGATTAATAAATGGATTAGGATTAGGAAAGATAAAGGGATATTTCCATTTGAGTATTCTTCTAAAGAGACCAAATTTTGTATGCTGTTTTTTAAATAGCCATTTCTTGCTTTGTAATACGATTTTAGCCTCGTAATACGTGCAAATATTGGGTAAAGCTGTACCTCCGTTGATGAGAAGATTTTTATTTACTCTTGGAGGTTTTTTCTGCCAAATATAATCTGATAATTGCTTTTGTAATTTTTGAATCCAGTGGGGGGGTATATGAAGGGGAATTGATCTAAAGATATATAGGAGTCTAGGAACAATCATAATTTTGTATGCTATTATTGTTCCTTGTCAAGATTGGGGCTTGTCTGTTTTTTAACGAAGCCTGCTTGGTCAGAATGAATTAATTCAGGATTAATGTCTTTCATTCTATCTGCTATAATTTTTGCATATAATTCAACATCTACGTTAAGTAGGGAAATGAGACTGTAGTTTTGAATTAATTCTAAGTTGCTATTTGGTTTGGGGATAACTGTAATATTTGTGAGTAAGGATTCCCTCGAAAAAGAGCCAGCACGGGAATTAAAGCTAAAGAAGGAAAGTAAAGGTTTTGTTAAATATTTTTGGAATATTTTATAGTATTCATCGGGGTATCCATCTGGGCCTGGGGATTTATTGTCTTTGAGCTTAAGTAATAGCAGAGATTATCTCTTCTTTAGTGAAGGGTTCATTTAAATAATTAAGTTGTTCTCGATTTAATTTAGGTAGAGAGACCTCTTCTAGGAATTTGTTAATATCTTCTGTATTAGGTTGTAAATTGTTGGAGTCATCCTTTAAGTTTTGTATTGATTGGAATACAATTTTCCAAACTAATCTGCAATAGTTGAGGGGGATGAAGCGTAATAGTCTGTGTCCCCTATTTTTAATGAATTTATTCTTGTTTTGAAACATTGATTTTTACTCTTTTTGCGCTAAGTTTGTACATTTTATTAGAGAAATAAAAATTTTACCAAGAAAATGTAATCATTTTATTGTAATCTTTTAAAAGTAGGGCTTTAAATTCTGACCTGAGTCTTAATAGATTAGTTTGTGTTTGGGTTAATGGTTTTTTTTTGTTGATTTTTTTCTTCTATGTTGATGTTTTGAGTAATTTCCTTTATTTGTTCTTTAGTCTTTTTTTTGTGAATAGAGTTTATTTGTATCAAAATTCCATGAATGACAGTCTTGTGGGCATTCCAAAAACAGGAGATATTTCGGGGGAATTATTTTCTTTAAAATAATTTTCCAAGGAAATTTCTATTTTCTTTTTATATAAACAATAATTTAAAAAAAGGAGTTGCCTTTCTATTTTTGGGGGGACGGGGGTGTTATAATGACAACATCCCTAATTTGCATATTATTGGGGCTTCTACAAATTTTTGAATAGATGATATGGCAGTGTGTATTAAATCAATCCACAAGTAAGATTTATGTAAATTGGAAAAAAAGGAGAATTCTCTTGAAGAGGAGTTCACACAACGAAATATGTCATACAATTGTTCTTTTTTAACCAATTTTTTAAGGAAGGCCTACTACAACTAGTGGAAGCTGTAGAGACAAGTTGCTTGTTTGGGATGATATTAAAGTCACCTAAAATGATGAGGATATGTCAGGACTCTGAATATTTTTTGATTACCTTTTGGACATACCTGCCCTCTTTCAAGATGGCATCTTTTGTCTCATGTCCCCTTTGTCTTCCTGCCTTTATAACTCCACCCCAGCCTCTAGTCAGTGCTAGAGTATTCTGCCTGAATCCTATTTCTGGTTCTGGTGGCTTCCTGGTTTTCTGCCTGCTCCTGCAAACCTGTGTGAATCTCCTGTTTCCTGCTCTCAGACATTCTGTGTTTACACCTGTTGCCAGCATTCCTTCTACTTCTAGCTACTCGTGCTGCTCCCTCTGAGTCTCTGCCCTCACCTGCAATTGCAAGACACGTAAGCTGGTTGCTGCTCTGTCTCTTCCTACTATTAAGTAGATGCAGAGCACTGGACTGTTCTGGACTATCTGAGACTTCCTACCCAGGCCTCCCTGGATGATTTAATATATTACATGGACTTGCTTATATACAGTACAGACCAAAAGTTTGGACACACCTTCTCATTTAAAGATTTTTCTGTATTTTCATGACTATGAAAATTGTACATTCACACTGAAGGCATCAAAACTATGAATTAACACATGTGGAATTATATACTAAACAAAAAAGTGTGAAACAACTGAAAATATGTTTTATATTCTAGGTTCTTCAAAGTAGCCACCTTTTGCTTTGATGACTGCTTTGCACACTCTTGGCATTCTCTTGATGAGCTTCAAGAGGTAGTCACCGGAAATGGTTTCCACTTCGCAATTGTGCCCTGGCAGGTTTAATAAGTGGGATTTCTTACCTTATAAAAGGGGTTGGGACCATCAGTTGTGTTGCGCAGAAGTCTGGTGGATACACAGCTAATAGTCCTACTGAATAGACTGTTAGAATTTGTATTATGGCAAGAAAATAGCAGCTAAGTAAAGAAAAACGAGTGGCCATCATTACTTTAAGAAATGAAGGTCAGTCAGTGCGAAAAATTGGGAAAACTTTGGAAGTGTCCCCAAGTGCAGTTGCAAAAACCATCAAGCACTACAAAGAAACTGGCTCTCATGAGGACCGCCCCAGAAAAGGAAGACCAAAAGTCACCTCTACTTCTGAGGATAGGTTTATCCAAGTCACCAGCCTCAGAAATCGCAGGTTAACAGCAGCTCAGCAGACACATCTCTACAACAACTGTTAAGAGGAGACTTTGTGCAGCAGGCCTTCATGGTAAAATAGCTGCTAAGAAACCACTGCTAAGGACAGGCAACAAAGAGAAAAGACTTGTTTGGGCTAAAGAACACAAGGAATGGACATTAGACCAGTGGAAATCTGAGCTTTGGGCTGATGAGTCCAAATATGAGATCTTTGGTTCCAACCACCGTGTCTTTGTGCGACGCAGAAAAGGTGAACGGATGGACTCTACATGCCTGGTTCCCACCGGGAAGCATGGAGGAGGAGGTGTGATGGTGTGGGGGTGCTTTGTTGGTGACACTGTTGGGGATTTATTCAAAATTGAAGGCATACTGAACCAGCATGGCTACCACAGCATCTTGCAGTGGCATGCTATTCCATCCTGTTTGCGTTTAGTTGGACCATCATTTATTTTTCAACAGGACAATGACCCCAAACTCACCTCCAGGCTGTTTAAGGGCTATTTGACCAAGAAGGAGAGTGATGGGGTGCTACACCAGATAACCTAGCCTACACAGTCACCAGACCTAAAGTAAAATTGAGATGGTTTGGGGTCAGCTGGACCGCAGAGTGAAGCCAAGATTGTTGGAAGACCATTTCCGGTGACTACCTCTTGAAGCTCATCAAGAGAATGCAAAGCAGTCATCAAAGGAAAAGGTGGCTACTTTGAAGAACCTAGAATATAAGACATATTTTCAGTTGTTTCACACTTTTTTGTTAAGTATATAATTCCACATGTGTTAATTCATAATTTTGATGCCTTCAGTGTGAATGTACAATTTTCAAAGTTATGAAAGTACAGAAAAATCTTAAAATGAGAAGATGTGTCCAAAATTTTGGTCTGTACTGTACTTGTCCGTGTTTGGACTTAACAGAGACTTTCTTGTTTCAAGCATCTTCAAGTATAAACTGCACTTTATAGACTACTCCGCTGATTGCACTTTCCTCTAAGGTTTCCTTCAGACTATTGTTAAGTTTTCATTCAGTATCTTCACTGAGTGTTTCTGGACTTTGAGTTTTCCTCTGCACTAGGGTTGAACCACCGTGTGTTTATAATATAGACTTTCTTACCTATAAACTGCGTTCTGTTGTGTCTTTACTCCATGCAAAAAGACTCCTGAGTTACCCATTATACTGTAATCTTTACAGGATACCTTTCTGGATTTTATTTACCTTCTTCAATTTATTGAGGAATGTAATTTGTCCTACGTTGGTAGCATAAATATTGACAATATCATGTGTTACAGATTCCAGTTCACATAATGAAATATGGAATCTTCCATTTGGATCTACTATTTCATCAATAAATTGGAAGGTAATGGTATCCCTTATAGCGGTAAGAACTCCAGCCTTTTTAACTGAAGATGAAGTTCTAAAGGAATAAGGAAAAGATCTATGACTAAATTTAGGAGGATTTTGTTCTTTAAATTTAGTTTCTTGGAAATAAACTATGTCAGTCTTTGATTGTACAGTCTCCTTCCAAGCGGAATATCGCTTCAAGGGACTGTTAAGTCCCTTAACATTCAAAGATAGAAATTTTAAGGCCATTAAAAACTAAAGAAACTATTACAATTACAACCAGTATGATCAGTTTTAAACAATGTATTACCGTGTCAACATTTGTATCTGTGTGTTTATAAAGCAATATAGAAAGGAACGAAAAAACAGACATATCTAAATACACGAAAAAAAAAGTGTTCAATCTTTAATGTTTCTCAGAAAACTGAGTGGAAGTGGAAGAAAAAAGATACAATATATCACTCCTTGACCTAGCTGAGGGGAAAAAGAAAAAAAAGTTCAGCAGTGCTCTGCACAGAAGA
Organism: Phyllobates terribilis; assembly: GCF_046119375.1. NCBI lineage: Eukaryota > Metazoa > Chordata > Amphibia > Anura > Dendrobatidae > Phyllobates > Phyllobates terribilis. The sequence continues at coordinate 784,615,125 of NW_027362762.1, forward strand.
CCTGGAATTTTGCAGGTGTAAAAAGGATATTTATTCTACAAGATAAACAATAACTATTAGTTATAAAAGTGAGAAGTCATGGACAAATTCGGGCTTTCCAAAGAAACGAAAGAAGAATCCTCAGTGAATATTTGGATAAAGTCAAGTGAAGTCCTCTTCCTCTCCCAGGAGTTATGTTCTTTAGAAAGAGACGACCTTCCTCCTGGTTTGTGACATATGTGTTTTCCCGCCCCAAAAAATCAGTAATTTCAGAGGGAAGCCCCATTTATATGGGATATTATTTTGTCTTAGTGATGAAGTTATCTCTCCCAGGGATTTTCTGAAGCCCAAAGTTTCTCTAGAGAAATCTGGTAAAATACTGATTGTGTCATATGGTGGTGGAAAGGATTTGTAGTCTCTTAAATATTTGAGGAGCATTTCTTTGGTCTCAAAGAAGTGGAATTTTATAATGATATCTCTAGGTAAATATTTGGGGATAGATTTCAGTTTTTGAAGTCTATGTGTACTGTCCAGAACCTATTCAAGATTTGAGATAGCTGGGAAGATTTTTTTTAGGATGTTTTTAATGTAGGAGGATAGTTCTGTTGGAGGGACTTGTTCTGGGATCCCTCTAAATTTAAGATTGCTCTCCTATTTCTATCCTCTTGTTCAACAATTTTGGTTTTAAGTATTTTAATTTCAGATCTTAGGGCGAATTTGAATCTTCTAACATATCTTGTCTAGATGAGATATTATCAGCTCTTTTTTCTGTATTTTCGGCTTTTTGTTTAATTTCCGTTATTGAATTTTGGAGTGTATCAAATCTTTTATTAATATTATCATCCATCAAAGATATTGTAGTTTTTAAATAATTGTATATGTAAATTTCAGATGGGGAAAGGTTGATGTGGGGGTCCTCTGGATGTGAGGATTGAGCCTCCATGAAAGCCTGATCTACACGGTCAGTGGATAAAGAACCCGATCGTGTATGAAAGTCTTTTCTCATTTTTTGTCCCCTGAGATATCTTTGATAATATCATCATTTAAGAGGCCTTAATCGATTGTCGACCCTTTTTGGGTTTGTTGTCTTAAAGTAGGAGGGGTATCTTTTGTGATTGCAGGGTTTTCTTGTGAACTATTGGGGTCTTTCCCTCTGTTTTGTTTCCCTTTTTGTGGAATGAACATTTGTTTGGGGGATATAAACTGCTTACAGTTTGGAATATTAATGTTCACTGTGGGTATATGACATTGTGGATGGTTGGCAATAGGCTTAGAAGAGGCAGAAGAGTTCTGGGCTTATAATGCTCCCTCTGCTTGGACACATTCTGAGGAGATTTGTGGGTGGCACACTTTGGTTGAAGTTGGCAGGAGTGAGGGATCACGCGTTGCGGCTGAGGTAACATAATCACCGCCGGAGCCGCGGCCTCAGTTTATGAAGCCCTGGCTCCGATTCTCTGGTGCTGAACCCTCTTCTTGATTGACTGCTCTGGTCCACCAGGAGGAAGAGGGGTCTTCTTCCTGAGGTCCTGGGTAGAGGAGGAAGACAACGCAGGGTTTGGCGGTGACAGGAGGCTTGTGCTGAGGAACATGGACGCTGTGGCCTCGTTATTTGAAGTGTCAGCTCCGGTTCCCAGCTGCAGGTCTGTCTTTCCGATAAGCTGTACCAGTCCATTTGATTGAAGAGGGTCTTTAGGGTCCTGGAAGGCTGAGTATGACATCGCTGGATCCATGGAAGGTGAGTGGCTTGCGCTTGAGTCTTGAGACAGCAGCAGATGTATTAGCTGCTGGTTTTCTTTCATCTTTTTGACAGCTGAAGAGGGGTTGCTTGAAAGTGGAAAAAGGTCATCCTCCAGATCCCAGGGGCCAGATGTTGAAGAGGATATGACTGGAGCTTTAAAGGTTTTCCCAGAGTCTGGAGGGAAGGTTGCCCTGGCACTATAGGTCTCCACAGGCTATCACAGTTTAGGCCGAAAACGTCGTGTCTGTGAGTCAGCGGTTTATTTTTTCCTTGCAGGATCAGGCATTTTAAGCCAGGAATCCTCCAAAATGTCCCAAAAGAGTCCTGAGTATATCAGAAAATTCTCTAAATGCTTTTCAAGTGGTGAAAATCTGTTGAGTAGGCATAAAATGGGGATACCAGGTCATTGGTATGCAGAGCTAAGAGACGCACGTCTTACTCGGTGCTCATCTCAGCCGGCCCCCCCGTTTCCATCCATTTCTGCGTGCTTCTTGAAGTATGTTTGGGGTCATTGTCCTGCTGCAAGACCCATGTCCTAGTATGCAAACCCAGCTTGAAGACACTGGGCACTACATTGGAAACCAAAATCCTTTAGGAATCTTCACATTTCATGATACCTGGCACACAGTTAAGGCACCCTGTTCCAAAGTCTGCAAATCAACCCCAAAGTATTTTGGAGCTCTACCATATTTGACGAGATGAACTGTGTTCTTTTATTTGTAGGCCTCATTCCATTTACATTAAACAGTTGAATTTTGTGCGTTACCAAAAAGCTCTATCTTGGTCTCATCTGTCCCCAAGATTAGAGATGAGCGTTGTTCTACTCGAACTGTTCGCCAATCTCAAATTCAAGCTGTTTTGGGCGGTGTTCGAGCCGTTCGGCGAACACGAACGATTTGAGAAAAATTCGGCTGTTCGAGGTTATGTTCGATAACTGTTCGTGCACCAAAATCATAACTGGATTTTTTCTCAGTAATGATGAAAATTAATGTTAATACGCAGTTTGAGTGTAGAGCAGGGTGGGGGGAGGGGCAGGGGATGGATCTCTGCAGGAATAATGAAGATCTCCATTTTTTTTCTCTTTCCCGCATTTGCAGTGGGGAGGTGCAGTCTGTCAGCCTATCAGCAGCGCACACACGGAGCGAACTGCTGTTTTTCACACAAGCAAGGGCATGTGTCATTGGCAGTGTATGTCACATGTCCTTGCCCTATAAGACCAAGCCATTTTCCCCGTCGCCACCATTTTCTCACTGCTGCAGCTGCATGTTAGACGGCACCGCTGTTGCTGTGTGCGCTATACCTTGTTAATTTCAAGCCAATTTTCGCACAAATCTACAGATAGCTTGGGAGTAGGGAATAGTTGTGATTGCAGTCCTTTTAAGGACTAGGTTACAGCATTTCCTACGACTTTTATCAGGCAGGTCTGTGCTCTTAAATAGATAGATTGTGGGAGTAAAGACTAATTGTAATTGCAGTCCTTTTCAGGACTAGGTTACATCAGTTCCTATCAGTTTTTGCAAGGCAGGTCTGTGCCAGTGCTGTGCAAGTTTTTTTCACAGCATTTGGCTGAATCTAGCAAAGCTAATCCTTTTTGGCCTAATGCAGAGTGTGTTAGTCAGTGGAGTAGCCTATCTGTGTTGCAAGATATACCACCTGTGTATAGAATACCAATTTTTTTACTGCACCTAGTGAAGTAAAATCTTTTGGGCATAGCATCATTCTATTAGTCCATCTATACTGACCTCCATCAGGTTGCAAATTGAATATAATTTTTTCTGCATCTAGCTCTGAAAAAATATTTGGGCTTCTAGCAGTGTGTGGGACTTGTTCTATTAGTCCATCTATACTGACCTCCATCAGGTTGCAAACTGAAAATAATTTTTTTCTGCATCTAGCTCTGAAAAAATATTTGGCCTTCTAGCAGTGTGTGGGACTTTCTCTATTAGTCCATCTATACTGACCTCTATCAGGTTGCAAATTAAAAATAATTTTTATCTGCATCTGCCTCTGAAAAAATATTTGGGCTTCTAGCTGTGTGTGGGACTTGTTCTATTAGTCCATCTATACTGACCTCCATCAGGTTGCAAATTAAAAATAATTTTTTTCTGCATCTAGCTCTGAAAAAATATTTGGCCTTCTAGCAGTGTGTGGGACTTTCTCTATTAGTCCATCTATACTGACCTCCATCAGGTTGCAAATTAAAAATAATTTTTATCTGCATCTACCTCTGAAAAAATATTTGGGCTTCAAGCTGTGTGTGGTGCTTGTTCTATTAGTCCATCTATACTGACCTCCATCAGGTTGCAAACTGAATATAATTTTTTTCTGCATCTAGCTCTGAAAAAATATTTGGCCTTCTAGCAGTGTGTGGGACTTTCTCTATTAGTCCATCTATACTGACCTCCATCAGGTTGCAAATTAAAAATAATTTTTATCTGCATCTACCTCTGAAAAAATATTTGGACTTCTAGCTGTGTGTGGGACTTGTTCTATTAGTCTATCTAAACTGACCTCCATCAGGTTGCAAACTGAATATAATTTTTTTCTGCATCTAGCTCTGAAAAAATATTTGGCCTTCTAGCAGTGTGTGGGACTTTCTCTAGTAGTCCATCTATACTGACCTCCATCAGGTTGCAAATTAAAAATAATTTTTTTTCTGCATCTACCTCTGAAAAAATATTGGGCTTCTAGCTGTGTGTGGGACTTGTTCTATTAATCCATCTATACAGACCTCCATCAGGTTGCAAACTGAATATAATTTTTTTCTGCATCTACCTCTGAAAAAATATTTGGGCTTCTAGCTGTGTGTGGGACTTGTTCTATTAGTCCATCTATACTGACCTCCATCAGGTTGCAAACTGAATATAATTTTTTTCTGCATCTAGCTCTGAAAAAATATTTGGCCTTCTAGCAGTGTGTGGGACTTTCTCTATTAGTCCATCTATACTGACCTCCATCAGGTTGCAAATTAAAAATAATTTTTATCTGCATCTAGCTCTGAAAAAATATTTGGCCTTCTAGCAGTGTGTGGGACCTTCTCTATTAGTCCATCTATACTGACCTCCATCAGGTTGCAAATTAAAAATAATTTTTATCTGCATCTACCTCTGAAAAAATATTTGGGCTTCTAGCTGTGTGTGGGACTTGTTCTATTAGTCCAGCTATACTGACCTCCATCAGGTTGCAAACTGAATATAATTTTTTTCTGCATCTAGCTCTGAAAAAATATTTGGCCTTCTAGCAGTGTGTGGGACTTTCTCTATTAGTCCATCTATACTGACCTCCATCAGGTTGCAAATTAAAAATAATTTTTATCTGCATCTACCTCTGAAAAAATATTTGGGCTTCTAGCTGTGTGTGGGACTTGTTGTATTAGTCCATCTATACTGACCTCCATCAGGTTGCAAACTGAATATAATTTTTTTCTGCATCTAGCTCTGAAAAAATATTTGGCCTTCTAGCAGTGTATGGGACTTTCTCTATTAGTCCATCTATACTGACCTCCATCAGGTTGCAAATTAAAATAATTTTTATCTGCATCTACCTCTGAAAAAATATTTGGGCTTCTAGCTGTGTGTGGGACTTGTTCTATTAGTCCATCTATACTGACCTCCATCAGGTTGCAAACTGAATATAATTTTTTTCTGCATCTAGCTCTGAAAAAATATTTGGCCTTCTAGCAGTGTGTGGGACTTTCTCTATTAGTCCATCCATACTGACCTCCATCAGGTTGCAAATTAAAATAATTTTTATCTGCATCTAGCTCTGAAAAAATATTTGGCTTTCTAGCAGTGTGTGGGACTTTCTCTATTAGTCCATCTATACAGACCTCCATCAGGTTGCAAACTGAATATATTTTTTTTCTGCATCTACCTCTGAAAAAATATTTGGGCTTCTAGCTGTGTGTGGGACTTGTTCTATTAGTCGATCTATACTGACCTCCATCAGGTTGCAAATCGAATATAATTTTTTTCTGCATTTAACCCAGCCAATAGTTTTGGCCTAATACCACAGTTTGGCCACTCAGCTCTGCTCGGTTCCCATCCATTGTTTTTTTGTGCAAACAACTCCAGAGTTGTGAATTAGTTAACCACCAAAATGAGTGGAAAAAGGCCTGCTGCTGGTGGAAAGGGGAATAGGCGTGTTGGGAAGGGGAAAAAAGGTTGTGTCCGTGGGGTAGGTGTTAAAGCAACAGTAACATCTGCAGAAGAAAGACCATCTTCCAGCCAAACTAAAATGTCTACTTCTTTTAGCGGACAATGTGATAAGATCCCTTTCTTACGGCCACGCCAATCGCTACAAATTCCAGATGAGGCACAAAAACAGCAGGTGCTTCAATGGATATCAAGTGCTCCTTTAAGTGTGCTCTCCTTCACATCAACTTCAACATCACAAATACTCCAGTCCTCAAAGGTGTCACCCCAATCGCACTTGCTTCCTCACAGCTCCCAAATCTCCAGCTGCCCGTCTTAGTATGAGGTAGAACAGATGGTTGAGTCTGCAGAGCTGTTTACTCATACTATAGCCTGGGAATCAGAGGTCGACTACAGCGCTTCAGTGAATCCAGACGAGGAAATGATCTGCACTGATGCCCAGAATCTTTATGAGTCGGATCCAGGACCAGACGCAGAAGGTTCTGACCATAATGTAGACCCTCATTCCCAAACTGTAACTCCTGTTGGTGGAGACAATGAGGAGGACGATGATGAGACTCAAATACGTGATTGGAGCGACAACTTTAGTTTTTTGTCAGGGCAGGAACAGGTTGGCTCTGAGGACGACGGGTGTGATAACGCACAGGGTGATGATGATGAGGTTGGAGATCCCACTTACTGTCAACCAACAGTCAGCCAAGAGATGAGGTCAGCAGAGGAGGTGGAGGAAGATGCTAGTGACGACGAGGTCAGGTTGCGCCTTCCTGGACAGAGACGTAGTACTGGAAGCACGTCAACAACTGCATCCTCAAACACAACTCTGCCTCTCACCACAAGTCGTGGTGGCTCTTCAGGTCGCATGGGTGCTAAGCCTTGCATAGCCTGGGCATTTTTTCAGATCGATAAAGATGACCCAATTCGTGTTATCTGTAACATTTGTCAGCAAAAGCTAAGTAGAGGCCAAAAAATACATAGTTTGAGTACTTCATGCATGAACTGGCACATGGACATGAAGCATAAGTTGCAGTGGGAAGCTCAGTGTGCTACAATGCGGCCTAGCCGGCCGGGCCAACCACCGTCTGCCATATCTTGTGCATCCGCGGCCTCTTCATCCTCTGTGACTGGGGGGACAGCAGTCACACCTGTTTTGGGGCGCAGACCTGCCACCTCTTTACCCGCAACAGCCAGCGTGATTGGCAGGTCATCATTTTCTTTGGAGGTGGTAACACCAGCTGGTGTTGAGCGCTGTCCGACATCGATAGCACCACCTTTGGATCAAGGCAACCTAACATGTCCGCCTGCATCTTCCTCACAGACCGGCAGTTCGCCGGGGACACCCTTATCAACCCCGTCTAAGCACAATAGCCAGCCCTCGGTCCCTCAGATGTGGACAAGTAAAAGACCATTTCCTCCTAGCCATGAGAAAGCTAAGAGGTTGAATTTCACCATCTGCAAGCTCTTGGCTACAGAAATGCTGCCTTTCCGCCTGGTGGATACAGAGGATTTTCGAGACCTTATGTCCGTCGCAGTGCCCCAGTACCAGATGCCCAGTCGGCACTACTTCTCAAAGAAAGGTGTGCCTGCGCTCCACCAGCATGTCGCACACAACATCACCGCTTCTTTGAGAAACTCTGTGTGTGACAGGGTGCATTTCACCACAGACACTTGGAAGAGTAGGCATGGACAGGGGCGTTACATGTCGCTGACTGGGCACTTTGTAACTATGGTGACAGCAGGACAAGGGGCTGCTGTCCAAGTCTTGCCGTCCCCACGAGTTGTGCGTCAATCCTGTTTATGTCAAAGTTCCTCCTCTGCTTCTGCCTCCTCAACCTCCTCTCGGTCTTCCACCTGCACCCAAAGCCTGTCTGGTCATTCCACAAGCTTTCTAACTGTGCAGAAGGGATCCTGCACACCTCCTTACTATGCTGGCAGTAGGGCTCAACGTCATCAGGCGGTTTTTACTTTGAAATGTCTGGGAAATGTGAGTCACACAGCTGAGGAGTTGTGGTCAGCTCTGGAGAACCAATTTCATGAATGGTTGTCTCCACTGGACCTGAAACCAGGGAAGGCCGTGTGCGACAATGCTGCAAACCTGGGTGCGGCCCTTCGCCGGGGCAATGTCACACACGTGCCTTGTATGGCTCACGTGTTGAACCTGGTTGTCCAGCAATTTTTAGCCCACTATCCCAGACTAGATGGCCTTCTGCAGAGGGCACGGTCGCTGTGTGCTCACTTCCGCCATTCGCATCCCGCAGCTCAGCGACTTACATCTCTACAGAAGTCGTTGGGCCTGCCACTTCACCGGCTAAAATGCGATGTGCCTACCCGGTGGAATTCAACTCTGCACATGTTGCAGCGACTGTGGCAGCACCGACAATCCCTGGTGCAATACGTTCTGACGTATAGCCTGGGCCAACGAGATCCAGAGGTGGGGCAAATCACGCTGGAGGAGTGGTCTCAGATAAGGGACCTATGCGCCCTTCTGCACAGTTTTGAAATGGCGACGAAGATGTTTAGTGCTGACGATGCCATTATCAGCATGACTATTCTGGTGATTTACATGCTGGAGCACATGTTAAACAGAATTCGGAGTCAGGTGGTGGCACAAGAGGAGGTGGAGGAAGTAGAGGAGGAGGAGTTGTATGCGGAAGGGCTAACATCTGCAAGGTCCAGATGGTCGGCAGCACCAAGGCGGCAGGCATGTGAGGGTGGGGGAGATGATTTTACCAGGGCGCATGGTAGCAGCCAAACTAGTGAGGAAGGTGCAGGAGACCAGGAAGAAGTGGAGGACGAACTGATGGAAGACTCATCAGATGAGGGAGACCTTGATCACATTTCTGTTGTGCGAGGTTGGGGGGAGAGGACAGAGGAAGGAAGCATGATTGTTACCTCGCCACCAACACAACAGGGACATGGTGCTCCTGGATGCGCAACACACATGAGTGCCTTCTTGCTGCACTACCTGCAACATGACCCTCGAATTGTGAGAATTAGAAATAATCCTGACTACTGGGTTGCCACACTGTTAGATCCCCGGTACAAAAGTAAATTTGCAGAAATTATTCCTGCCATAGAAAGGGATGCACGCATGCAGGAGTATCAGCAGAGACTGTTGCAGAATCTTACATGTGCTTTTCCACAAAATACCAGTGGTGCACGTAGTGAATCTCACAGTTCCAACTTGCCAACCGTGGGACCGTCAAGTGTTCAGCACTCAAACCGTAACAGAACCACAGTATCTGCTGGTAACATCAATTTTGCGGAATCATTTCACCACTTTTTTAGCCCATCCTTTGCAAGGCCACAGGAGACAAGAAGTCTGACACATAGTCAACGCCTAGAGACGATGGTACAGGAGTATCTCCAAGTAAACATTGAAGCCATGACTGTGTCACTGGACCCTTGCTCTTTTTGGGCTTCCAATCTGGATAAATGGCTGGAGCTAGCCACTTACGCCTTGGAGATCTTGTCATGCCCCGCAGCCAGCGTTCTGTCTGAACGTGTGTTCAGCGCTGCTGGTGGTGTGCTGACAGATAAGCGCACGCAGCTCTCCACTGATAATGTAGACAGACTCACGTTCATAAAGATGAACAAATCATGGATCCGAAACGACTTTTCTACCCCTGTGTCATCCTGGGGAGAGTAAAAGCTTGATGATTGGTTAAAATCACTCTACCAATCGTTTTAAGCTTTCAAATTACTAATCATGTTTATCTGTATCTTGGCTGGAAAATAATTTGGGCTTTGTAGCAGTGTGCAGCACTGATTCTATTAGGCCATCTATAATAAGCTCCACCAGATTTAAAATTACTAATCATGTTTATCTGTATCTTGGCTGGAAAATAATTTGGGCTTTGTAGCAGTGTGCAGCACTGATCCTATTAGGCCATCTATACTAAGCTCCACCAGATTTAAAATTAATAATAATTTTTAGCTGCATCTAGCCCGGAAAATAATTTTGAGGCTCCGAGATGCGCAAGACACATAAGTGCCTTCTTGCTGCACTACCTGCAACATGACCCTCATATTGTCAGAATTCGAAGTAATCATGACTACTGGGTTGCCACACTCTTAGATCCCCCAAACTTTTCAATCAACCTTTTCTTTTTAATAAAGACCAAAAAAATGGTCATTTTTGAAATTATAAGCATTAGCAGGTTATTAGAAACTGAAGTCAAACAGTTTTCAACTCAAAACTTTATTCTAGGTGATGTTACATTTTCACATAGGACCCCTTGTTCGAAAGGAGCTTCTGAACTCTCTCGTCCATTGAATTTGTCAGGTTTTGGATGGTTTCTGCTTCAATTGTTTTGCATGAGCACAGAATACCCTCCCAGAGCTGTTGCTTAGATCTGAACTGCCTCCCGCCATCATAGACACTCCTTTTGATGATGCTCCAGAGGTTCTGAATGGGGTAGAGGTCAGGGGAGCATGGGGGTCACACCATAAGTTTGTCCCCTTTTATGCCCATATCAGCCAGAGATGCAGATGTTTTATGTGCAGCATGAGATGGTGCATTATCATGCAAAAAAATGATCTTGCTGTGAAATACACGGTTCTTCTTCTTGAACCATGGCAGGAAGTGCTGTTTGAGAAAATCCACATACATTATGGAGTTCATCATTAGCGCCTTCAGGGATCCTAAAGGGGCCGACAATCTCTCTCCCCATGATTCCAGCCCAAAACATTACTCCACCTCCTCCTTGTTGGCGCTGTAGCCGTGTTTGCGTGGGGTGTCCATCAACCAGCCATCCTCCACTCCATCCATCTGGACCATCGAGCGCTGCACGGCACTCATCCGTGAACAAAACAGTTTTGAAATCAGTCTTCATGTAATGTTTAGCCCACTGGAGCCGTTTCTGCTTGTGTGAAGTGGATAGAGGAGGTCGACAGGATGACGTATGCACAGCTGCAAACCTCTGAAGGACCCTGCATCTTGCTGTTCGGGGGACGTTGGAGGCACCAGCAGCTTCAAAAACTTGTCTGCTGCTATGACAAGGCTTTTTTGCCGCTGCTCTTTTAACCTGATGTAATTGCCTGTAGGAAAGAGTCCTCAATTTGCCCTTATCAGCACGCACACGTGTGTACTGTGAATCAGCTACATACTTCTTGATTGCCAAGACACTTCATCCTGATCATCGCACAATGTTGATTGTAGTCATGCCTTGACCTAAACACTCCACAATTTGTTGCTTCTCAGCAGCCGACACATCCTTTTTCTTTCCCATTTTGGCAGAAAATGTAGGCTGCTTAATAATGTGAGACAGCCTTCTTAAGTAGTCTTGCCTTTCATTGGACACACCTGCCAAACTAATTAGCACAGGTGTCTGCAATTGCTTACAGTGATATAAAGAGCCCTGACACACATCACCATCAATGAGTTTAACTGACAAACAAACAAATTCTTCCCTTATCACTCCTAAACACTTTTTACATAATAATTTGGAACACAGTGTACATGTGCTTTTCCACAAAACACCAGTGGTTCACGTAGTGAATCTTACAGTTCTAACTTGCCAACCATGGTCTGTATGGAGTTGTTCAATAAAGGGCCCAAAATTAAGATAACATAGATGGGAGAGGTCTCTATGAATGTGAATTCCTAAGTATTTGATACCCTGTGAGGGCCAGGCAAAGGGAAAGTTGGACTGGATGGAATCCTATATGGATTTGGGGAGGGAGACATCGAGGGCCTCAGACTTCGCTGCATTGATTTTAAAATTTGACCATGTAACAAAGTGATATATTTCAGCCATAACAGCATGGATGGATATATGTGATTGAGTGATATATACTAGGACATCATCAGCAAATAGAGAGCACTTGTACTCGGTGCCTCCCACCTCAATCCACCTAATATTGGGGTTATGGCGAATTGATGAGAGCAGGTGCTCCGTCACTAGGATGTATAAGAGAGGGGACAGAGGACATCCCTGCCTTGTCCCATTGGTGATTGTGAAAGGTGATGAAAATGTTCTGATGCACCCCCTGGGCTTTGGGACACCCGGAGCCGGACCCTTTTTGGTGGATGCTGGTGGTTGTAGTCTTCGTGGCGGCGACCCGGTTCCGTGGCTCAGGGTGGTCAAACCAGTGGCGGAACTATTTATGTGGTTTTGATGTTTAAATGTCCGACTACGCCACCCGTGGATTGCGGTCAGAGTGAACCGCCGCTGCAGGGCAGACCGCTGAGGCTGGTGTTGTGGGTGCAGCAGAGCGTAGCATAACTCCCCACGGGAGGAGTATAGCCTCAGGGCAGTGTATGTGGAGGATGGGGGTGATGGTGCAGCGCAGCAGCAGTAATGACACGGAGTCTGTGATGCAGTCCAGGGCCTTTACTCACAGTTCTTATTATCCAGACCACGTCTGCAGGTAACGGCTGCCCACGTCGTACTGTGCTCACCAGGTGAGGGGCTCAGACAACTCCCAGATAACTTTGGAGCGCTTCACAGGACCCCCTTTGTGTGTCCTTTGTCTGGCCTTTCTTACCAACCCTTCTGTCCGGCTGCCTCGGGCCTCCTCTTGGTAAACTTGGCGCCAGTTTCCCTGACCCTATGTGGTGCCTTCCTAGCGGGTGTAGCGAGGGGCTGCGCCACATAAAATGTCACAGCCTCCGGTTTCTAGCTGAGGGTCGTTTCCTGCCTCCACTAGTTTCGGGGACCGGTCTCCCCCTTTGGCCTGACACCTCCACGCAGGTGGATTCGGGCGTGCGGTGGCGACTCACCCGTCCGCACCCCTGGGATCCCTTCATTCCTCGTTCCTGGAGCCTTCTCCGCTCCTCTCCCTTCCTTCTCCCTCTTCCAGGCCTGGGCCTCTGTTACTAGGCCCGCCTCCGGAGCAGAGCTCATGCAGAGCCCCTGCTCCCTGCCACTTCTGCTCTGACTTCTCTGCACTGAACTAAGATGGTGCCCACCTTTTATACTCCCTTCTCAATGCACCCAGGAACTGCTTCCTCCCTGCTCCTGCACTACAGGGTTCCCCTTCCTCAGTGTTCCCTCCACCCACTCCAGCCAGAGACAGGGACTGTCGTGCCCAACTCAAAGGCATATTGGTCGCCCTGCCCCACGGCAATGTGGTGTAATGCATGCAGGTGTCGGGTCCTGATCCACACTCCATCCTTACCTGAGAGTGAGATATCACACCTCTGGGTGAGGTGCAATACCTCTGTAGCAACCGAGCCCTCAGGGTGCTACAGTTCCATTTATCTTCAGCCTAGGTGACGTATTGTGATACAGGGCCGTGATTTTGGCTATAAAAGGGTCCCCTAGACCCCTACCGCAAGTTTTTTAAGAGAATCATATATGGCGTGTCAGGAGACTCTATGGAATGCTTTCTCAGCATCCAACGAGAGTATCTAATTACAAATTTTTAACTGCATCTAGACCAGGAAATACTTTGTGCCTAGTAGCAGTGTCTGCTAGTCAGCGGATTATCCCGACTGTTAAGCAAGCTACACCACCTGTAGTTTGGACACTTAATTTTTTCAAAGGAAATGCTTCGGGACCACGGGATACTCAGTGAAGAGCATCAGGAGGCACCCCAAGGCATAGGGGCTGGGACTGGCAGTAGGATGCCTTGCGGTGGACAGCCGAGCTCGATCCTTATAAAAGCTTTTTAACTGCAGCAGCTTTAGTGGACGCTACTGGAGCTGGAATTACACGGCTGCTGGCATGAGACTTGCCCTCCAATAGATCCTTGTAAATGGATTTAAAGTGTATTCATTCAAATTAGAGAGACAATTTAAATTAAAAAGCTTAGAGCTGCCTCCACCACAGGGGGGCTCGCTCGACCCACCAGCGGACAGGCACCAGTATTGGGAGAGGGGGGCTGGCCATCAGGGTTCACCGTGGCTCTGGCACAAACCTGGCGACACAGAGGTGGCACGGGCAGGAGCGGACTGAACGTGTCGGCTTCTCACTTTTTGGATTTTAGAAGGGCATGACATGCCTATATCTGTGTCTCCCCCTCCTTTTACTCCTCCACCTCTTTTCTTTTCGCATGACTATATGTACTTGTCACTTTTCCATGTGTTAGTTGTGTCTTCTGAGCAGTTTGTCAGCTTTTGGACACCTTTGAAGGTGTTTTCTATGTGTTTTTGTTTGCCTGCCATTGGTTTTAACGGTGTTCGAAGGTGTTCGACGAACAGTTCGGCGAACACACGGGTGTTTGACGAACCGAACCGAACTCGAACACTACGGGGGTGGCTCAACACTACCCAAGATGCCTGCTGGCCCTCTAAAAATAGTGGAGTACACCTGCTGGGACTCTATACATTGTGAGGGCCGCCTGCTGGACATCCAATTATCAAACTTTACAGAATATATACAAAAAAGAAAAATTGACAACCTCAGATGGAATTGTTATATTGTAGTAGAAGTATACGGCTATGCAAAGCATAGACGGCTGAGGGCCCTCTAACAATAGTGAGCGCCGACTTCTGGCCCTTTAGCAATAGTAGGGGCCACCTGATGGTCCTGGAAAAATAGGCATTGTGACTTTCAGTGTCCCGCTTTCATCAATGAAACAGGATATGTCTGATTATGTCCACACACCACATGGCCAGATAAGGTAGTAAAATGTTAAAATTTAGTGATGAGTGAGCATGCTCGCTACTGCTCAGTGCTCGCCCGAGCATCTCACTGCTCACCCGAGCATCTCACTGCTCGAGATGCTCGGCGCTCACCGAGTATTTCCGGGGTTACTCGGCGGGAGCTCGGGTCTCCTCCCTGCATGTTTGGCTCTCTTTACAGAGCCAATGAACATGCAGAAATTGCCTGCCACTCAATGTAATGCAGTAGCCATGTTAGTTGTGGCATTACAGTGATTGGCTGGACGCACAATGTCATCAGGTCTATATCAGACCTGGCGCCGCCATGCTCGTCACAGTCACTCCGGAATCAGACAGTGTAGGGAGAGGCGCTGCTGAGCTTGTTTCTAGTTAGTGTAGGTGTACCAAACTATATTAGAGACACATATCCATCTCAACAAACAGTCCTTCTGAGGACTAACCCATCTGCAGAGATATCAGGCAGGCAGTATATATAGGCAGGCAGTATATATAGCAGACTGCAGTGCACATAGCACAAGAGGCTCCATTCCAGTTTTGTCTGCTGCTGCTGTTAGATATTTCTAGAAATAGGCCCAGGTCTCAGGGGCCAGGAATAATTTTTTTTGGATCTTAATCCTCATTATCTGCTTAAAAAGCAATCCAGAGAACACCGTTGTTCTGCGCCATTTGCTTGTTGGCACTGCAGAATACAGCCACGTCCTTTCCATATTACAGCGCTAAAAATCCAGCTATTTAAAACCGTGGTTTGTCAGCCACATGGATCACATATAATTGCATCAAAAATACTGCCATTTCTGGCATCCATTAAAATTTGTTTCAGTGTGTCAGTGAAGAAATTAACATCAGTTTGCTGTTCAAAATAGTTACCTACAAGCCAGGTATTTAAAACTGTGTTTTCTCCGTCACACAGATCACATATACGTTTTCAGAAAATACTGCCATTTATGGCATACATTAAATTTTTTTTATCATTGTGTCAGCAAAGTTATTGACACCGGTTTGCTGTTCAAAATAGTTACCTACAGGCCAGGCATTTAAAACGGTGGTTTCTCCGTCACATAGAATACATATAACTTCGCTCCAAATTCAGCCATTTGTAGTGAGAGTTGAAGATATTGTCCACCATTTAAAATGGGCAAGGGGTATGGCAAGGGACGGGGAACTATACGTGATGGTGATGGTGCATGCAGAGGCCGAGGCCGTGGGAAAGCTGAAATTGTGCCACAGCAAACACCCACATCTTCTCGCCCGACCTTCCTGTCCCAACTCTAAGGAGACCGCAGCACACCACTATTGATCCCAGAGCAGTGTCAAAAGGTTATTGGTTGGATAGCAGATAATGCTTCCAGTCACTTAGCCACCACCACCACCCTGTCTTCCACACAGTCAAGTCTCAGTAGCCGTGGGTCTGGACTGCATATTCCTCACCCTGATCCTCCTTCCTCCCACCATGCCAAGTGCTCGGAGACAACTGATCCCACACTTGGACACTCCGAAGAGCTGTTCACTCTTCCATTTAAAGATTCGGGTCTCTCACCCGGTCCATTTGAAGTGGGGAAAGAGGAAATCGCATGTAGCGATGCCCAAATATTTGAGCAGCCATGGTCACACGAAGGCGACGGTGGGAAAGTGTCACAAGAGGTGAACGAAGATGAGACATAATTGCCAGAAAGTCAGGAGGAGGAACAGAGTGCGGAAGTGGAAGACGAGGTGGTGGATGATATAGTAACTGACCAAACCTGGCAGGAGGACATGCAGAGCGATGACAGCAGCACACAGGGGGAGGGAGGCAGAGCACCCCAACAGGCAGGAAAAAGCAGTGTGGAGGCCTCAGAAACAAGACAGGCAACCGTTCCCCGCAACACCAACATGAAGGAAGTTGCCAGTACAACTGTTAGGTCTTCCCGAGTCTGGTTGTTTTTTAAAGACTTTGCCTATAACCCCAAAAAGGCCATTTGCACCACCTGCCAGGCCAGCATCAGCAGGGGTGGCAAAACTACCAGCCTGACCACCACCAGCATGATCAGGCACATGGCAACAAAGCACCCAACTTTGTGGGCCAAATCCCAGGATCAAGGAAAAGTGTCTGCAGGTGGCACCACTGCTTCTTCCGCTGTTGTGCATGCAAGCCAATCCCCTGTCCATGGTGCATGCGAAGATGCCTCCTGCACTGCACCTGTCGTTGCACACTCTCAAGTAGCAGCATCAGGAAGCACGTCCACGTCCTTGTCCCACTGCTGCATTCAGTTGTCCATACCCCAGTCCTTGGAACACAAGCGCAAATATGCAGCCGACACCCCACAGGCCACACTACTAATTTCCCACATTTCCCAACTGCTTGTGCTTGAAATGTTGCCTTCTAGGCTCAAGGAGACGGAAGCATTCCGCAACCTGATGGCGGCGGCCGTCCCTCGGTACTTGGTCCCGAACCGCCACCATTTCTCCTGGTGTGCCGTCCCCGCATTACACAAACACGTGTCCCAAAACATTTGCCGTGCCCTCAACAATGCAGTTACCGGGAAAGTCCACCTAACCACGGACACGTGGACAAGTGCTTGTGGGCAGGGACGGTACATCTCGCTGATGGCACACTGGGTTAAAATAGTGGAAGCCGGGACCCAGTCGGACCTTGGGACGGAACACGTCCTACCGATACCAATGATTGCGTGCCCTTTGTCAATCAAGGTTGCCCCCACAGTCTACAGCTCCTGCACCTCATCCTCCTCTGCCACATACTCCTCTACAGCCTCCATCTCCGAAATGACCACATTAGTGATGAGCAAGCACTAAAATGCTCGGGTACTCATTGCTCGGGTCGAGCAAATTGGAATACTCGGGTGCTCGACCCAAGCAACGAGCCCAATGTAAGTCTATGGGAAACTGGAGCATATTTCAGGCGGCTCCCCCCGGCAGTCTGCAGAGGGCCTAAAAATTGCCCAAATCGATGGGAACAGTGCTCAAATGACACGGGAACAGCATGGGGAAGACCCCTGGAAGCATTTCTGACTCCCAGGCAACTGCTGTTAACAACATTGTCAGAGTATTACACCACTTTTAAGGACTCACAATAAAACATGCAAAAACTAAACCAAAATGGATTTTCCTGGGAAATATGTTAAGGAACATGCTTACCAGGATAATGACTTGTACAGAAGGCAAAATAAATAACCAAAACCAAAAATACTCCTCTACACCTTGGGTAATGTTCACAAGTAGCGTTTTTGATGCGTTTTTGCACTTTTGCATTGCTATATTTCCCGGTATCGCCTCTGCCTTCCACAAGCACGTGTCCCTCAACATTACCCGTGCCCTCCCCAGTGCACGTTCTGAGAAGGACCGCCTTATCACAAACATGTGGACAGGTGAATGTGGCCAGGGATGGTATGGAGCCAGTCCACAACTTTTTTTTGCTGACAGTTGTATTTAGCTCGGTGAAAGGACTGGCATAGAGGGAAACCCTATCTACCCTGCATGTCATTTCTCGTAGGAAGTCCTGTATTGCTGCTTGTTGCAGAAGCAATGGCAGCCCATCCAGCATCAACTCTCCCTTGTCGGTGGTGCTTTGACACACACACACATATTTCTTTGCGCATTTAATTTCTTAAATACAGAGTTGGACACTGGCCTGTTCTGTAATGGGGCTTGAGAAATAACATGTATAAACATGGCCGATCCACATTAAAAAAGCAGCCATAGAGTGTCCGGGAACCTTTCCACACACTTTTCTTAGCCAGGACTGCTTCTCGGCATGGTTGGACAGTCCCACCAGAGAATCCTCTGGTGTGCCTTGGCTTCTACTTCAGGAAAGTTCATGATAGCGCTAACTTTGCAGCTGCTATGGGGTTCTTGAAAAAGGTTAGCCCTCAGAATCAAATCCTCTGGTGGGCACAATGTTTTTCAATCTGAAACAGCTTCTCAGTGGGAGTTGTATTTCACCACAGCCATATTCTTTAGCTCGGTGAAAGGACTGGCATAGAGGGAAACCGTTTCTACCCCAGCTGTCATTTCTCTGTCACCAGGTTCCGCCCATTGTCACACACAACCATGCCTGGCTGTATGTTCAGCAGTGAGAGCCACAGATCAGACGGCTGTGTTACAGCTTTCAACAGCTCTGCAGCACTGGGCAGTTTGTGTTATGTTCTGCTACCAGAGCTAAGGAAAGAGAGGAGATCTGTCCCTACGATAGAACTCAGATTAATCCCTACGATGTAACAGGGGACCTGATCCTGCGATCAGACCTGCTAAAGTCCTAAGCTAGTCTGTACGGAGACCTATAGATGTGGGGAAGGAATCCCTACAAGTACTAAGGACTGGGAGGAAAATGGGACACCTCCTAACAGAAATAGTAGCAGACAGACGAACAAACAAAATATAAAGAACACAGAGGTCCGTAGACCAAGCAAACTAACAGAGTTAGATACAGAGCACAGGCTAGCTAGAAAGTAGTTATACAATGAAGTCCAGCAAAGCCAGAAGGGCGGAGCAGGATTAAATAGGCCAACAAGGTCATCTGCCCAGCAAAGGAAAAAACCTAAGAGCAAGGTTCTAACAGTACCACCCCTTCTAAGAGGATCCTCCGGATCCCCTAGGACCAGGCTTATCAGGAAATCTCCTGTGAAACGCTCTGATAAGTCTGGACGCGGAAACATCATCCGACCTCACCCAAGAGTTATCCTCGGGTCCGAAACCTTTCCAGGCCACAAGATACTGCAAACTACCTCTATACCGTCTAGAGTTAAGAATGCGAGAAATTTCATATTCCCCGTCCTCCACCACCGGAGGAACAGAGGCAGAGGCGTCACAATCCGATACAACAGCTTTTTTCAACAGAGAGACATGAAATACCGGATTAATTCTCCAGGAGGTAGGAACCTCCAACCTAACAGCAGATTGGTTGACAACCTGAAGCACCTTAAAGGGCCCTACAAACTTGGGACCCAATTTCTTAGAAGGAATCCTCAACCGCAGATTCCTAGAGGACAACCAAACCATGTCATTAACAGCGAACAAAACCTCCTGTCATTTCCTATCAAAGTAGTCTTTAGATTTTCTGTTGGCCTCCTGAAGATTACCACGCACATCCGTCCAAACTCTTTCCAAATCACTGGAAAAATTCTCCTCCTCAGGCACGGCAGATCCCAACTTGGAGAACGACCCAAACGACGGATGTCTCCCAGAACAACAAAAAAAAGGCGAACAACCAGCAGAAGAAGATGTATGATTGTTCAGAGCAAATTCAGCAAGTGGCAGAAACTCAGACCACCCCTCTTGATTGTCTGCCACAAAACAACGCAAGAACTGCTCAACATCCTGGTTTTTCCTTTCTGTCTGGCCATTAGATTCAGGATGATATCCAGACGAGAACGACAAATGAACTCCCAACCTGTCACAAAAGGCACGCCAAAAACGAGCCACGAACTGAGGACCCCTATCAGAAACAATGTCAGTAGGAACGCCATGAAGTATGACAATTTCCTTGACAAAGGCCTTAGCGAGAGTTTTAGCGCAGGGCAGTTTGATGAAGGGAACCAAGTGACACATCTTGCTAAAACGGTCCACGACCACCCAGATGACAGTAAAACCCTCAGAGGGGGGAAGGTCAGTTATAAAGTCCATAGCCAAATGTGTCCAAGGAGCACTGGGAACCTCCAAAGGACAAAGCAACCCCGCAGCAGGAGTATGTGAGGACTTAGATCTAGCACATATAGTACATTGACGCACCCACTTAATGACTTCCTTCTGCCATCCAGGCCACCAAAAACTGTGACCCACCAGTCTCTTGGTCTCAGAGATTCCGGGATGACCTGCCAACCGAGATTCGTGACACTCAACAAACAAATCTCTCCTAAAGGTCCCAGGCACAAACAACCTCCCATGAGGAGTGTTAGATGGGGCATTCTCCGGTGCTTTAAGAATCTCATCTTCCAAAACTTAGTCCAAAGCAGCTATCACAACACCTTCTTGTAAAATGTTCTCCTCTTTCTCAGCACCGACTATGGGAGAAAAACTGCGAGACAAGGCATCCGCCTTAACATTCTTAGTACAAGGGATGTAAGTAACGGAGAAATTAAACCGCGAGAAAAACAGTGCCCACTTAGCCTGACGGGCATTCAGGCGCTTGGCAGCATCAAGATATATCATATTTTTATGATCCGTAAGAACCTGAACGGGAAATTCCGCACCTTCCAAGAAGTGGCGCCAGTGTTCAAATGCGAGTTTAATAGCCAATAATTCCCGATTACCAATATCGTAATTCAGTTCAGTCTCCGAAAAATTTTTTGAAAAAAAGGCACAGGGATGTAATCCATCCCCGTTATCCTGAGACAATACTGCGCCAACCCCCACAGAGGAAGCATCAACCTCAACCAAAAACGACTTAGTCACATCAGGCTGCATAAGGATGGGAGCAGAGCTGAACCTCTCCTTGAGATACACAAAAGCTTCAATGGCCTCAGAAGACCACTGAACCGCATCAGCACCTTTCCTGGTGAGATCGGTCAGAGGTTTGACAATACTAGAAAAATTTTTATGAATTTTCTGTAATAATTGGCGAAACCTAAAAACCTCTGTATCGATTTCAAACCAATAGGCCTAGGCCATTCCTTTACAGCTTGAACTTTACCGGGTCCATCTCAAAACCTTCGCTGGAGATAATGTAACCCAAAAAACTAATTCTCTGTACAGCGAACTCACATTTCTCCAGCTTAGCAAAAAGCAAATTGTCCATTAATAACTGTAATACCTCACGTACGCTCCGCCAATGAGACTCCAGATCCGGCGAATAAATCAAAATGTCATCCAAATACACAACCACATAATTGCCGATCAAAGGTCTAAGGATGTCATTAATAATATTCTGAAAAAATGCAGGAGCATTAGTAAGACCAAAAGGCATAACCAGATTCTCAAAATGACCCACAGGAGTGTTAAAAGCAGTCTTCCATTCGTCACCCTCCTTCATGCGCAACAGATTGTATGCCCCCTTAAGGTCAATTTTAGAGAACCACTTGGCCCCCATTAACTGGTTAAACAGATCAGGAATCAATGGCAGCGGGTAAGGATTGCGTACAGTAATTTTGTTAATCTCACGAAAATCCAGACAAGGACGTAAACCGCCGTCCTTTTTTTTTACAAAAAAAAATCCAACCGCCACAGGAGACTTAGAGGGCGTCATGTGACCGGCGGCCAAACTTGTCTGTATGTATTCCTCCAAAGCCTTCCTCTCAGGAATAGTAAGGTTAAATAAACGACTTTTAGGAAGAGTCGCTCCAGGGACAAATTCAATAGAACAATCATAGTCTCTATGGGGAGGCAAAACCTGCTATTCCTTCTCAGAAAAAACTCTCCAAAAATCCTGAATAGGAACAGGCAATTCTCCCCTATCCAAAGCTGCAATACGCCCGTTACAACACTTGTCATAACATTTATGGCTCCAGGATTTAATTTCACTGGTAGACCAATCCAGTACAGGATTGTGAAATTTTAACCAAATCCAATTTCTCATGGTGAACACCATTAATAGTGAGAGGAAATTCACAGACATTGAGAGTAATATTCTTCAAAGGGGAACCATCCACAGAAACCACAGCAATGGGGGATGATAAAGGTTCGGGTATTAAATTGAGTCTTTCCAAGATTCCCCCATCAATTACATTCAGAGTAGACCCACAATCAACAAACACCCGAGATTCCATTAATTTTTCCTGAGCAATCGTGGAAGCAGCTAAAAATACACCCTTGGAATTTAAGCAGGCAATACGGGCATGACTGACCATTTTTTTTTCTTTCTTCATACAAAGCTCACAGCCTTTAATCAAATGACCAGATTTTCCGCAATAGAAACACAAGCCTTCAGAAAATCTACGGTCTTTTTCTTGAGAGCGAGGTGCCACCGATCCAATCTCCATCGGTTCACCACTGTTAGTACACACATTCTCATAACCAGAAACTGACATAGCAGAGGATTTGCTCTCATTAACCCTTGCACGCAGTCTCCTATCCACCCGTATAGCTAATTGCATAGCCTGTTGCAAATCTTCAGGTGTAGGATAAGCAATTAGCAGGTCTTTAACCCTTTCATTGAGCCCAGCAAGAAATAGACTTTTCAGAGCAGAATCGTTCCACCCTGTTTGAGTAGACCAACGACGGAAATGAGTACAATATTTTTCCACATTACCTGATCCCTGTCTCAAACGTCTTAACTCAGTCTCAGCTGATGAGACACGGTCAGGATCATCATATAATAGCCCCAAAGCAGAAAAAAAACTATCCACTGATCTGAAGCATGTATCACTAGGTTGCAAAGAAAAGGCCCACTCCTGAGGCTCTTTGCGCAAAAGTGACATTATGAACCCTATGCACTGGGATTCATACCCAGAGGACTTGGGTCTCAAACGAAAATACAATAAGCAAGCATTTTTAAATGAAAAAAAATTCTCGGTGTTCACCAAAAAATAAATCCGGCAAACATACCTTAGGCTCCAAGAAATGTGCTCCAGGACAGTTACTCACGTGCTGACGGAGCTCGGCCACCTCCAGAGAGAGTCCCTGCAGGCGATGAGCCAAATCCTGAACCGACACCATGATGGAACAGAAAAATCTTTCCTTAGAGAATTTGCAGGCTGGACTTGCTGTTATGTTCTGCTACCAGAGCTAAGGAAAGAGAGGAGATCTGTCCCTACGATAGAACTCAGCTTAATCCCTACGATGTAACAGGGGACCTGATCCTGCGATCAGACCTGCTAAAGTCCTAAGCTAGTCTGTACGGAGACCTATGGATGTGGGGAAGGAATCCCTACAAGTACTAAGGACTGGGAGGAAAATGGGACACCTCCTAACAGAAATAGTAGCAGACAGAAGAACAAACAAAATATAAAGAACACAGAGGTCCGTAGACCAAGCAAACTAACAGAGTTAGATACAGAGCACAGGCTAGCTAGAAAGTAGTTATACAATGAAGTCCAGCAAAGCCAGAAGGGCGGAGCAGGATTAAATAGGCCAACAAGGTCATGTGACCAGCAAAGGAAAAAACCTAAGAGCAAGGTTCTAACAGTTTGTAAATACAGCATTAAGCATGTTATCTTCAGCACAGTCTGTTGCCGCTTGGCCAAGGCAGTGCTGCAGTGCTGTCAGCTTGTGACTGATGTGGTCATTTCGGAGATGGAGGAGGAGGTGCATGAGCTGAACAATGTGATTACATTGTTGTTAAATAGGTGACGCTGTTTTTTATACTAAAGAAAGATCCTATTGGTTTGTTTTTTTAAAAAAATTTTTTAAGACAAATGCATTGACCGGGAAATGTCATTTTAACATTTTACAACCTTAGCTGGCAATGTGGTGTGTGACTGATCATCAGACACTTCCTGTTTTATTTATTATGGAGGGACTCTGAAAGTCATAAAGCCTATTTTTATAGGGACATCAGATGACCCTTACAATTCTTAAAAGTCCAGCAGTCGGCCCTAGCTATTATTAGAGAGCTATCAGCCGGCTATGCTTTATTGTTCCTATTATTAACAAGTGGGACTACTATACTGTTGTTGCGTATCCATTGACTGCAAGGGCTGCCAAAAATTTGGACGCAACCCAATACCCCTTTGAAGAGATATAGAGGAGGGTCTCAGTAAAAAAAATATTCCCATTATAAAGGAGCGGGTCTCCTATAAGTGGTAATGCCCATGCTGTGACTGCAAGGGCTGTCAAAATTTGGGAAAAACCCCACTAAGAATTTAAATACACATAGAGCAGGGTCACAGTAACAAGATACGACATGTTCCCATTAGAAAGGAGAGGGTCTGCTACAGGTTATAGGGTATGCAGTGAGTCCCAAGGCTGACAATTTTAGGAAAAACCCCACTAAGAATTTAAAGACACACAGAGCAGGGCCACAGTAACAAGGAATGACAAATTCACATTGGAAAGGAGCGAGTCTCCCATAGTGTTGGCTTATGCAGTGAATGCAAGGGCAGCCAAAAATTTGGAGGCACTTCAATGCCCCTTGGAAGAGACATGGAGGTGGGCCTCATAAAAAAGTTCCCATTAGAAAAGAGCGGGCCTCCTGTACTTGTAATGCCCATGCACTAAGTGTATGGGCTGACAAACATTTACCCCTGGGGGGTATACATGAACATACTGTATGAAATTTTTTTACGGGCATCATAAACACCCTTTAAAAAAATTTGGTGGGAGTTGCATCGCGGACCACTGTCACCCTGGTGATATGGTGGTGGAGGATGAGGAGAAGGAGGAGGACAAGAGCAAATAGCCAAAATCAGGAAGCGTATATCCATGTGTCGGTGTGAGAAGGTGCATGGGAATACACCTCCCAAGAAAAGACACTGGATTGGAGTTTATGTTACACTGCTATCATTCAGTGGTGTTGAGTAGTCAGGCCCAACCCAGCCCTTGTTAATTTTTATAAGAGTCAGCCTGTCATCATTTTCAGTTGACAGGCGGATGCGCTTATCAGTTATAATTCCACAAGCGGCACTAAAAAGGCTCTATGATAAAACGCTGGTGGCAGGGCAGGCCAGGACCTCCAAGGCGTAGAGAGCCAGTTCATTCCACGTATCCAGCTTGGAAACCCAATAATTATAAGGCACAGCGGAATCACGGAGGACGTTGGTACGGTCAGCAAAGTACTCCCTCAGCATCTTCCCAAGCTTTGCACTCCTTGTAAGAGTACCCCGCGCCTCAGGGCCTGTCCGATGGGAGGGTCTGAGAAAACTCTCTCAGAACTTTGACAGTGTTCCCCTGCCTCTGCTGGAATGAAGTTGTGTCTCTCTTGCCTGTACTCCTTGGTTGTCCAATGAAGTATGCCCTCGGCCGCCAGCATTTTCAGAAGGGAATTCTTTTAATAGTTCCGCAACAAGGGCCTTCTGGTACAGTCCCATTTTTGTAGACCTGTCGGCCTCAGGAATAAGAGATATAAAGTTCTCCTTGTAGCATGGGTATAGAAGTGTCGCCAACCAGTAATGGCTGTCACCCAAAATTTTGAGAACGTGAGGGTCATGGGAAAGGCAGCATTACATAAACTCAGACATGCGTGTCAGACTGCTAACAGGCAACACTTCCGTGCCCTCACCAAGAGGATGACTGACCATGCTCTCCTCCTCCTCCTCCTTTCCGTCCTCTGGCCATCCACGCTGAAAAGACAGTAAGACAGCTGTGCAGGTAGTACCGTCTATAGTGCATGAAACTAGCTCCTGTCCTTCCTCCTGCTCCTCCTCTTCCTCATTGTCACCCAATCCACATTGGGATGAGATGAGGCTTGGCTCTGTGTAATCATCCTGTATGGTTCCTTGTTCCATCTCATTGTGCTCCGCCTGCAATGCATCCTCTTTGATTGTGAGCAGAGAGCTTTTCAGAAGACAGAGAAGCGGGATGGTGATGCTAATTATGGCATCATCGCCGCTCACCATCTTGGTGGAGTCCTCAAAGTTTTGGAGGATGGTACATATGTCTGACATCCATGTCCACTCCTGAGGTCTTATGTGTGGAGTCTGTACTGAATACCGACGGCCTTGTTGATGCTGGCACTCAACAACTGCCCTCATCTGCTCACAAATTCTTCCCAACATCAGCAATGTAGAGCTCCAACCAGTGGGGACATCACACACCAGTCTGTGAGCCGGAAGCTGCAAACGCTGCTGAAACACTGCAAGGGCGGCGGAAGCTGTAGCTGACTTTCTAAAATGGGCACACAGGCGGCGTACTTTAACAAGCAGATCCAGCATCTCCGGGTAGGATTTGAGAAACCGCTGAACCGCGAGGTTAAGCACATGGGCCAGGCATGGTACGTGTGTGAGCTCTCTTTGACTCAGAGCCGCCGCCCGGTTCCGGCCATTGTCACACACGACCATGCCTGTCTGTAGGTTCAGCGATGTGAGCCACAGATCTGCCTGCTCTTTCAGAGCTGTCCACAACTCTTCAGCATTGTGCTGTTTTTCAGTTAAGCATATTAGCTTCAGCACAGCCTGTTGCCGCTTGGCCGAGGCAGTGCTGCAGTGCTTCCAGCTTGTGACTGATGTGGTCATTTCGGAGATGGAGGCTGAAGAGGAGGACGAAGCTGAGGAGAATGAGTTGCAGGAGATGTAGACCGTGGGGGAAACCCTGATTGACCTATTGCCCGCAATCCTTGGCGTCGGGAGGATGTGTTCCGTGCAAAGGTCCGACTGGGTCCTGGCTTCCACTATGTTAACCCAGTATGCCGTAGGCAAGATGTACCATACCTGCCCAAAAGCACTTGTCCACGTGTCCGTGGTTAGGTGGAATTTAACGGTTACTACGTTGTTGAGAGCACGGCTAATGTTTTGGGACATGAGCTTGTGTAATGCGGGGACGGCACACCGGGAGAAATAGTACGGCTAGGGACCGAGTACCGAAGGATGGCCACCGCCATCAGATTGCAGAATGCTTCTGTCTCCATGAGCCTAAAAGGCAACATTTCAAGCGCAAGCTGTCGTGAAATGTGAGAATTTAGTAGTGTGGCCTGTGAGGCGATGGCTGCATATGTTCCAAGGACTGGGCTATGGACAACTGAACGCTGCACTGAGACAAGGACATGGACATGGTTCCTGATGTTGCTACTTGAGAGTGTGTAATGACAGGTGCAGGGCAGGAGGCATCTTCGCATGCACCATGGACAGGGGATTGGCTTGCATCCACAATAGCGGAAAAAGCAATGGTGCCACCCGCAGGCACTTTTCCTGGACCCTGGGGTTCGGCCCACAAAGTCGGGTGCTTTGCTGCCATGTGCCTGATCATGCTGGTGGTGGTCAGGCTGGTCATTTTGCCACCCCTGCTGATGATGGTCTGGCAGGTGGTGCAAATGGCCTTTTTGGGGTTATCGGCAGAGTCTTTAAAAAACAACCAGACTCGGGCAGACTTAACAGCTGTACTGGCAACTTCCTTCGTGTTGGTGTTACGGGGAACAGTTGCATGCCTTCTGTCTGCGGCCACCAAACTGCTTCTTCCTGCCTGTTGGGGTGCTCTGCCTCCCTCCCCCTGTGTGCTGCTGTCCTGGCTCTGTATGTCCTCCTGCCAGGTTGGGTCAGTTACTATGTTGTCCACCACCTCGTCTTCCACTTTCGCACCCTGGTCCTCCTCCTGACTTTCTGGCAATTGTGTCTCATCATCGTCCACCTCTTGTGACACTTTCCCACCGTTGCCTTCATGTGACTGTGGCTGCTCAAATATTTGGGCATTGCTACACGCGATCTTCTCTTGCCCTGCTTCAAGTGGACCGGGCGAGAGGCCCAAATCTATAAATGGAAAAGTGAACAGCTATTCAGAGTGTGGGATCAGTTGTTTCTGGGTTCTTGGAATGGTGGGAGGAAGGAGGATCAGGGTGAGGAATATGCGGTCCAGACTCACGGCTACTGAGACTTGACCGTGTGGAAGACAGGGTGGTGGTGGTGGTGGTGGCTAAGTGGCGAAGCATTATCCGCTATTAAAACCAACAACCTTTTGACACTGCTCTGAGTTCAATAGTGGTGTGCTGCGGGTCCCCTTGAAATTGGGACAGGAAGGTCAGGCGAGAAGATGTGGGTGTTTGCTGTGGCACAATTTCGGCTTGCCCACGGCCTTGTCCTCGGCCTCTGCAATGACCAATACCATCACGTCCAGTTCCCCATCTCTTGCCACGTGCCTTGCCCATTTTAAATGAAGGACACAATCTTCCACGCTCACTACAAATGACTGAGTTTGGAGCGAACTTATATGTGAGCCGTTTGACGGAGAAACACAGTTTTAAATACCTGGCCTGTAGGTAAGTAGTTTTAACAGCAATCTGCTGTGAATTGCTTCACTGACACACTGAAATTTTTTTTTAATGGTGGCCAGAAATGGCAGTATTTTCTTAAAACGTATATGTAATCTGTGTGACGGAGAAAACACAGTTTTACATACCTGGCCTGTAGGTAACTGTTTTGAACAGCAAACCAGTGTCAAAAATTTTGCTGACACACTGAAAGAAATTTTTAATGGAGGCCAGAAATGGCAGTATTTTCTGACAACGTATATGTGAGCCGTGTGATGGAGAAAACACAGTTTTAAATACCTGACCTGTAAGTAACTATTTTGAACAGCAATCTGGTGTCAATTGCTTCACTGACACACTGAATTTTTTTTTTTAATGGAGGCCAGAAATGTCAGTTTTTCTGAAAACATATATGTAATTAGTGTTGAGCCGCCCCCGTAGTGTTCGAGTTCGGTTCGGTTCGTCGTACACCCGTATGTTCGCCGAACTGTTCATCAAACTGTTCATCGAACACCTTCGAACACCATTAAAACCAATGGAAGGCAAACAAAAACACATAGAAACACATAGAAAACACATAGAAAACACTTCAAAGGTGTCCAAAAGCTGACAAACTGCTCAGAAGACACAACTAACACATGGTAAAGTGACAAGTACATATAGTCATGCGAAAAGAAAAGAGGTGGAGGAGTAAAAGGAGGGGGAGACACAGATATAGGCATGTCATGCCCTTCTAAAATCAAGAAAGGCTGGAGTAAAAATCCAAAATCAGCCTACCAACACCCAGATGTCGTGACAAGAAAATTAAAAAATGAAATATCTTTAGGTAGAATGGCGGTTCCATTTAGAACACTTTCATTACAAGACGTAGTGGTATCCCCATTGTGAGTTGTGCCAAAAACGGAACCCAATACATTCGGACTAGTCCACCATTTGTCATATCCAAGGGGCAGGTCAGTAAATGACAACATCGACGCGGAACCAAGTACAGTAGTATATGCTGTACATCCTTTGACAAGGCAATCAGGAGGATCAAGAAGTTGGGAAGGGTCACCCTAATATCCAAAACAGACATTGATGCGGCGTTCCGGTTACTTACTACCTGTGCCTCCGAATAGTGTCCACCTATTGGGCTGCTTCTGGGAAGGAGCATACTATATAGATTGCTGTTTGCCCTTGGGGTGCTCCAGATCCTGCTCACTATTTGAGGCGTTTAGTTGCTTCCTCGAATGGGTTGTAATGGACGTTTCTAAGGGGGCACATATTGTCCATTACCTCGACAACTTCTTATGCCTGGGCCCAAAAGATTCGTCACAGTGTGAATACACACGGTAGTCCACCTGTGAGAAGGAGAGAGCTGGAGGGAAAGCGGACACCACAGAGCCGAGGGGTTAGATGGAGAACGGAAGAAGGAAAGAGGGCGAGGGAGGTAAGGGAGTACAGTGAAAAGCCGACCTGAGCTCCCCCATGTTCCTGCTGGGCGGGGAACAGCCCTGGGAAGAAAAGCCGCTTGCGCATCCCTTTGAGGTTACGGGCGCGAGCGGGCAGAGGGACACTGGAGTGCGAAGCAGACACGGCCAGTCCGTTCTTGCCCGTGCGACCTCCGTGTCGCCGGGTTTGTGCCAGAGCCGCGGTGGACCCTGACGACCCGCCCCCCTTTCCCAATACTGGTGCCTGTCCGCTGGTGGGTCAAGCCCCCCCACGGTGGGGGGGGAGTAACATCTGCAGAAGAAAGACCATCTTCCAGCCAAACTAAGATGTCTACTTCTTTTCGTGGATAATGTGATTCGATCCCTTTCTTACGGACACGCCCATCGCTACAAATTCCAGATGAGGCACAAAAACAGCAGGTGCTTCAACGGATATCAAGTGCTCCTTCAATTGGGCTCTCCTCCACCTCAACTTCAACATCACAAATACTCCAGTCCTCAGAGGTGTCACCCCAATCGCACTTGCTTCCTCACAGCTCCCAAGTCTCCAGCGGCCCGTCTGATTATGGTGTAACACAGATGGTTGAGTCTGCACAGCTGTTTACTCATACTATAGCCTGGGAAACGGAGGTCTGCTCCAGAGCTTCTGTTAATCCAGACAAGGAAATGATCTGCACTGATGCCCAAAATCTTTATCAGTCAGATCCAGGACCAGATGAAGAAGGTTCTGAGCATAATGTAGACCCTCGTTCCCAAACTGTAACTCCTGTTGGTGGAGACAATGATGAAGATGATGATGAGACTCAAATAAATGATTGGAGCAACAACTTGACTTTTCGGTCAGGGCAGGAAGAGGTTGGCTCTGAGGACGACGGGTGTGAGAACACACAGGGTGATGATGAGGAGGTTGGAGATCCCCCACTTACTGTCAACCCAGAGGCAGCCAGTCGATGAGGTCAGCAGAGGAGGTGGAGGAGGATGTGACTAGCCCAGGGGATGGGGATGACTCGGTACCCGGGCCTTTGCCTGGCCTTGGGGATGTTGCGGTGGTCGGCTCCCTGGCCCGTACCCTGGGGTGACTCTTTAAAAGGGTAGATAATTGTTAATTTTATAAGAGTTTGTGATGCCACCTGTGGTATCTAGTGAGAAGCACCAGCGCTGCAGCAGTCCACTGAGGCCAGTGATAAGGCAGCTCGATGGTATAGCTCCCCACAGGTGGAGCTAGGCCTCAGAGCAGCATATGCAGGGGGAATGCAGGACGGGTGAGACCCAGCTGGGTCAGAGCAAGAACGGGAACGGACACGGTAGTCACTTCAGTACCTTTTACTGGTGGAAATTAAGGCACATCCTTGAGCACTGTAGGGTGAAGGGTGCATATCAGGATCCTCCCCAATGAGCGGGTGTAGGGTCTCCTGTTTCTTGCCTCTGCATAGTAAGTTTCTGATCTGCCTGGAGCTAGGCCTAACTTTGTCTCTGTCCTGCGCTGGCTGACCTTTTGTTAGGGCCTTGTCTTGGAGTTCACGCTCCCAGTTTGCGGGGCCTAAGCGTCTCCTGGCTCTGTTACGTATCAGTACCTTAGCGATCCTGGGACTTCTAGCTCTCGAGGGATTCCGGTTATGCCTTACTGGGTCATAGAGATCCCGGTAAGCTCGGATCCGGTGTCCGGTAAATGCTTCGGGGTGAGCTTGTTAAGCTCCTCTGCCCCCTATGTACTAACTCTCCACTCGCCTTCGGCCTCCTCGGGCCCTCACTAGGCTATATACACTAACGGCAGCTTGCCGCGCTTCACCGATCTTATGGCGCCGGCACACCTTAAGCTCTAACTGGGCTCCCTTAATCTAGCTAGCAGGAGCCTTGTGCTCCACTGCTGAACTATTAGCTGAGTTCTCTAGACTATACTGAGCTCCACTGCAGGTTTTTAATATAGACAGTGTAGGACCGTCCCAATTTAGGGTCACCTTGTCGCTGGTGGGACGGCTTGTATACTTTTTTTGATCAAAAATAGTTCACTAAGTACTCTATAATTCATATGCAACTTTGCTTTACATTTATATATAATAATGGTAGGGTATGAGATATTTTTTGTCTTTTGTAGGTTTTGCTTCTTTTTGCTAGTGTGAACATGCTCCTATTTCTTGCATGTGTACCATCTTAGACCTCATTTCACATTGCTTGGTTTTTTGTCTTGTTTGCATTCTGTGCAAATTAAGGGTGTGGCATCCCCCTTGTTGAGCTGGTTAGTATATATGTAGCTTACCACGGGCTTAGGTGGTCTGATATTGGGACCCGGTTCTATTTGTCTACCCTTTTATATGCATTACTTCAACTTTGATATACAGTTAGGTTTTTAATATAGACAGTGTAGGACCATCCCAATTTAGGGTCACCTTGTCGCTGGTAGGACGGCTTGTATACTTTTCAGTCCAAGGGTAATTTGTATATATGGGTTTTATAATGTCCAACTACGCCACCTGTGGAGTGCGGCCAAAGGGGCCGCCGCTGCGGAACAGTCATCTGAAGTTGGTGGTTTTGCAGCAATGGCATTATTACTCCCCACAGGAAGAGTGTAGCTTCAGGGCAGTGTGGGTGGATGATGGTGGTTGTAGTGCAGGAGTCAGTAATGAACACAGAGTCCGTGTGATGCAGTCCCAAGATCTTTACTCACAGTTGTTGCAGTCCAGATTACAGGTACCAGAGCAATCTCCCCCGTCGTGCTGTGCGTACTCAGTGAGGGGCTCAGTTCATGCCCATATAGCTCCGGAGTACTTAGCAGGACCCCCTTCTGTGTGTCCTTTCTCTGGCCTTCTCCCTGCACCTCACACCCAGTGACACTTCTATCCGGTATCCTCGGGCCTTGGCGGGCGACGTGTGTTCCGTCCCCTGGGTCCTATGTGGCTACCTTCTTAGTGAGACTGGTGTGGACTTTGGCCTGCAGTACATGAAATGCTGTAGCCTCTGGTTTCTAGTTGAGCCTTGCTGTTTCTCCACTAGTTGAGGTACCGGTTCCCCTTATCTGGCCTGACCCCTTTACCTCCTGGTAGCAGCGGGCGTACGGGTGGCCTTCTGTACGGCCCATACCCCTAGGGTCCCTTCGGCTCCTGGAGCCTTCCTGCTCCCACTCATCTCTTCTCTCCTTCAGTCCTGGGCCTCCCAAGCTAGGCCCGCCTCTGGAGCAGAGATCATGAAGAGCCTCTGCTCCTGTCACTTCCCCTCCTCTGACTGGCTTGCTCTTTCTAAGATGGCTTCCTATTTATACTCTCCCTGTCATGTGCTCCCTTAAGCTGCTTTCTCCACCCACACCAACTACGTAGGACCCTCCCGCCAGCTAGGGACCTGGGACTGTGCTCTCCCTTAGGAGCAATCTCACCACTGCGGGTATGTGTTGGATGCAGGTGTTTGGGTCCCGAGCCATAGTCCTTCCTTACCTGAGGGTGAGATACCACACCTCTGGGTGAGATGCAGTACTTCTGTGGCGACTGAACCCTCAGGGGCGCCACACACCCTTCTGCACAGTTTTGAAATGGCGAAGAAGATGTTTAGTGCTGACGATGCCATTATCAGCATGACTATTCCAATGATTTACATGCTGGAGCACACGTTAAACAGAATTCAAAGTCAGGTGTTGGGACAAGAGGAGGTGGAGGAAGTAGAGGAGGAGTCGTGTGCAGAAATGATAACATCTCCAAGGTCCAGATGGTCGGCAGCACCAAGGCGGCAGGCATGGGAGGGTGGGGAGAGGGATTAACCAGGGCGCATGATAGCAGCCAAACTGTTCAGGAAGGTGCAGGAGCCGAGGAAGAAGTGGAGGACGAACAGGCGATGGGCATGGAAGACTCATCAGATGAGGGAGACCTTGATCACATTTCTGTTGTGCGAGGTTGGGGGGAGAGGGCAGAGGAAGGAAGCATGATTCTTACCTCGCTACCAACTCAACAAGGACTTGGTCCTCCTGGATGCGCAAGACACATGAGTGCCTTCTTGCTGCAATACCTGCAACATGACCCTCGGATTGTCAGAATTCGAAGTAATCCCGACTACTGGGTTGCCACACTCTTAGATCCCCGGTACAAAAGTAAATTTGCCAAAATAATTCCTGCCATAGAAAGGGATTCACGCATGCAGGAGTATCAGCAGAGGCTGCTGCAGAATCTTACATGTGCTTTTCCACAAAACACCAGTGGTGCACGTAGTGAATCTCACAGTTCTAACTTTCCAACCGTGAGACTGTCGAGACTTCATCACTCAAACCGTAACAGTAACACAGTATCTGCTGGTAACAGCAATTTTGTGGAATCGTTTCACCACTTTTTTAGACCATCCTTTACAAGGCCAAAGGAGACAAGAAGTCTGACACATAGTCAACGCCTAGAGAGGATGGTACAGGAGTATCTCCAAGTGAACATCGAAGCCATGACTGTGTCACTGGACCCTTGCTCATTTTGGGATTCCAATCTGGAAAAATGTCCGGAGCTCGCCACTCACGCCTTGGAGATCTTGTCATGCCCTGCAGCCAGCGTTCTCTCTGAACGTGTGTTCAGCGCTGCTGGTGGTGTGCTGACAGATAAGCGCACGCGGCTGTCCACTGAGCATGTAGACAGACTCACGTTCATAAAGATGAACAAATCATGGATCTGCAAGGACTTTTCAACCCCTCTGTCATCCTGGGGAGACTGAAAGCTTGAGGATTTGGTAAAATTACCTCACCAACTGTTTTAAGCAACTCTGGGGCAATTGATGCCACTTAAGTGGTGTCTGTGCCACAATTTTTGGAAAAAATGGAAACTCTTTTTGGAGTCCCCTTGCTGTGTTTTACATGACGTTGGCATCGTCAATTCAAGGTGGGTTAGGTCGCTCCCCCCCACCTTTTAACCATAAGAAACTACATACACTATGGCTTGGGGTAACACAGATGGTTGAGTCTGAAGATCTGTTTACTCAGAGGTCTGCTCCAAAGCTTCAGTGTCTGCTAGTCAGCATAGAATTTTTAACTGCTTCTAGCCTAGGCAATACTTTGGGCGTAGTAGCCCAGATGCGAAGCAAGCTGCACCGCCTGTGTATCTAATAAGAATTTTTAACTGCATCTAGCCTAGGCAGTCTATGGGGACCCCCAACCAAACCCAGACGCTTAGCCCCCCTACCGTCACCCTTTCATTGACGATACAATCATGTAACTCTTACAACTGGATGGGTGAGGATCGGTCACAGCTTTATTAACTCTTTATACTCATTCCATTAGAAAGGCATTTTATTTCTAAAATAATTCAGCTTGTTGCAGCATGCCCTGGGTCTCCACACCGGCAAGTTGGCCAACAAGTGTAACTCTCCAAAATGTCCTTTCTATTTCCAGGCTACTGAGCATCCTGCATACTCGTAAGCAGGACTCTGACCCCCATCCATCACTCTTAACGCTTGTTCCACTCCATCCTGGAGTCCTGACAGGAATATGTCCAGTCCAATATCCATGAAGTGAACACCGTCGGGCCGTATGAGGCCTGCTTTATCTCCTTCCAGTTGGAGGTGTTCTATCACTACACAGCCTCTGTCTCTTCTAAATTTTGCCATCCGAATATTTATTACCCGCCTTGTCCGTTCGATGGCCGTGATGTCTCGCGCACCTTGCCATACCGCTATCGGCTCAATCTCTGACCATACTATAGTTAGTTTTGTGAAAAATTCTCTGAAGCGCTCAGTGTCTAGTTTCATTATTGCCATTAGTTATGCACTCTTGTGATGACCTAGGTCTTTTCCTCCAGCCTGTATAACTAAGATGACTGGACCTCTTGCCTCTCTCCCTACCTTGATTACCTCCATTAGTACCTGTGGCCATAGCAGGCCTTTAATACCTCTCCAGTTGAAATATGTGTTATGAAACTCTAATTTCCTCCCACCTGGGCGGACTTTCGCCTTTTTTTCTGCCCAATATATATACGAGTGGCCTATCACCCACACTGTTGGCTTAGTGTCACCTGTAAAAGAAACAAACCATGTTAGGATAACAAGTCCGCTCTTATGTATCTCGCCAAACATGTGGATCGCCATCTCCCTATCCTCTGAACTTCCGTTTCTGACAGTCCTGCTCTTGCTGCTTCTGAGGCCGCGCCCATGCGGAATGAATGTGTCCCGTAATCTTCTGGGTGGTTCCCTGCCGATGTTAGGCATTTATTAAATATAGCTTGGAACTGGTATCTTGATAATGGCGTTCCACCAATGTGGGATAGGAAGAAATTACTTTGTGATCTGATAGTTATATATCTTTTTACTATTGTTACCTGACTCAGTGTACTGTTTGTGGGTTGTAGAAGTACCCAAGTGCCCCTGCCCGCTGGAACCGTTTTTGATTTGCGTATGCGTAGACGTATTGCATTATTGGCTATGACTACGTCCTGGTGTAATAAGCCTCCACTGGTGGTAATTTTGGATTGAGGGACTAATTTGTTTATGCATAGCGCCCCGAAGAAGGCGATCGCAAATGTAGTAGACAGTAGTGTTGCTTCAAATTGTGAGTGTCATGTTAATGGTGTTAGGGATATAATGTGAGAAATCAGTTTTAGTGACACGGGACGGGATGTCTACACTCCTGACTTGGCTGACACCTTTTCCACCCTTTTATGGATTGTCTAATGATTAATATCTTTGTCACATCTCCCCAATTCAGTAGTTGGAAGTTAAATGCTACTCCGGTCAGACACCGCTGCGCTGACACCCCTGATATGCCCCTCATCATTAGCTGGTGGAGAAATTCTATGGTGACTTGTAATCTTGCTTGTTCACATTGGTCAACCCATCTGCCTGCTACTCGTCGTGTCCACTCTTCCCATGCCTTACCATATGCTTGCCACGTCGACGGGGCAACTGACGCTCTGATTAATGGCATCAACTATTCGCCACTAGATCCCATAGGGAGGGTGGGCAACTGTTGCCCGATGGGTGGGGAGGAGCTCTGTGAAAATCTGCCAATTGAATTGTGATAAAGCGTTAGCAGCAGCGTTAGACCCCTCAGCATCGTGGCTAGCGCGGACCCATACATTGTGTTTTAGGCACAGGAATGGTAGCCGACGTAGTAGGCCTAGCACTGGGAGAGACGATGATGCCATCTTATTAATGCAGTGCGCTAGGCTGGTGTTTTTTGTTATGAAGCGTATGTTTTTGTTAGCCAGGCGCGCGCCCCTTATTTTTATTGCTATCACAATTGGGAAGAAAAATTTTTTTCCGGGCTAGATGCAGCTAAAAATTATTATTCATTTCAAAGCTGGTGGAGCTTGGTATAGATGGCCTAATACAATGAGTAGCACACACTGCTACTGTGCCCAAAATTATTTTCCGAGCTACATGCAGCTAAAAATTATTATTAATTTCAAAGCTGGTGGAGCTTGGTATAGATGGCCTAATAGAATGAGTACCACACACTGCTACAATGCCCAAAATTATTTTACAGGCAAGATGCAGCTAAAAATTATTAGTAATTTGAAAGCTGGTGGAGCTTAGTATAGATGGCCTAAAAGAATGAGTACCACACACTGATAATATGCCCAAAATTATTTTCCAGGTAAGATGCAGCTAAAAATTATTATTAATTTGAAAGCTGGGGGAGCTTAGTATAGATGGCCTAATAGAATGAGTACCACACACTGCTTATATGGCCAAAATTATTTTACAGGCAAGATGCAGCTAAAAATTATTAGTAATTTGAAAGCTGGTGGGGCTTAGTATAGATGGCCTAATAGAATAAGTACCACACACTGCTACTATGCCCAAAATTATTTTACAGGCAGGATGCAGCTAAAAATTATTAGTAATTTGAAAGCTGGTGGAGCTTAGTTTTGATGGCCTAATAGAATGAGTACCACACACTGCTAATATGCCCAAAATTATTTTACAGGCAAGATGCAGCTAAAAAATATTAGTAATTTGAAAGCTGGTGGAGCTTAGTATACATGGCCTAATAGAATGAGTACCACACGCTGCTAATATGCCCCAAATTATTTAACAGGGAAGATGCAGCTAAAAATTATTAGTAATTTGAAAGCTGGTGGAGCTTAGTATAGATGGCCTAATAGAATAAGTACCATACACTGCTAATATGCCCAAAATTATTTTACAGGCAAGATGCAGCTTAAAATTATTAGTAATTTGAAAGCTGGTGGAGCTTAGTATAGATGGCCTAATAGAATGAGTAACACACACTGCTAATTTGCCCAAAAGGCTTTGCTTGGCTAGGTGCTGTAAAAAATTTGTGTTACATACAGAGGTGGTGTAGCTTGCAGCACAGATAGGCTACTCCACTGACTAACACACACTGCTAATATGCCCAAAAGGTTTTACTTGGCTAGGTGCAGTAAAAATATGTATTACATACACAGGTGGTGTAGCTTGCAACACAGATAGGCTACTCCACTGACTAACACACAATGCAAGAGGCCCAAAAGGATTTGCTAAGCTAGATTTAGCCAAATGCTGTGAAAAACACTTGCACAGCACTAAAACAGACCTGCCTGGCAAAAAGTGTTAGGAACTGATGTAACCTAGCCCTCAAAAGGGCTACAATTACAAACTAGTCCCTACTCCCTAAACCTTTCTGTCTATTTAAGAGAAAAATCGCTTGCAATTCACAGTTACACAATATAGCGCTAACAGCAGCAGCAGTGCCGTCTAACACTCAGCTGCAGTAGTGAGAAAATGGTGGCAACGGGGAAAATGGCTGGGTCTTATAGGGCAAGGACATGTGACATACACAGCCAATGACACATACCCTTGTTTGTGTGAAAAAAACAGTTCGCTCCGTGTGTGCGCTGCTGTTAGCTGACAGACTGCACCTCCCAACTGTAAATGCGGGAAAGAGAAAAAAAATTGAGATCTTCATTATTTCTGCAGAGATCCATCCCATGCCCCTCCCCCCGCCCCGCTGTACACTCAAACTGTGTATTAACATTGATTATCAGCATTACTGTGAAAAAATCCAGTTACAATTTTGGTGCACGAACAGTTATCGAACATAACCTCGAACAGCCGGATTTTTTTCAAATCGTTCGGGTTCGTCAAACGGCTCGAACACCGCCCAAAACAGCTCGAATTTGAGATTGGTGAACAGTTCGATTCGAACACCGCTCATCTCTATATGCAATCCAGTGTGACAAAGAAAACACAGTTTTAAATACCTTTCATGTAGGTAACTGTTCTGAACAGCAAACCAGTGTCAAAAACTTTGCTGCCATACTGAAAACATTTTTTAATGCAGGCCAGAAATGGCAGTATTTTCTGAAAATGTATATGTAATCCGTGTCATGGAGAAAACACAGTTTTATATACCTGGCCTGTAGGTAACTGTTTTGAACAGCAAACAAGTCTCAAAAACTTTTCTGACACACTGAAAGAAATTTTTAATGGAGGCCAGAAATTGCAGTATTTTCTGACAACATATATGTGAGCCGTGTGACGGAGAAAACACAGTTTTAAATACCTGGCCTGTAGGTAAGTAGTTTGAACAGCAAACTGCTGTGAATTGCTTCACTGACACACTAAAAGAAATTTTTAATGGAGGCCAGAAATGGCAGTATTTTCTGACAACGTATTTGTGAGCCGTGTGATGGAGAAAACTCAGTTTTCAATACCTGGCCTGTAAGTAACTATTTTGAACAGCAATCACGTGTCAATTGCTTCACTGACACACTGAAATTTTTTTTTAATGGAGGCCAGAAATGGCTGTATTTTCTGAAAACATATATGTCATCCGTGTGATGGAGAAAACACAGTTTTAAATACCCCGCCTGTAGATAACTGATTTGAACAGCAAACCAGTGTCAAAAACTTTGCTGACACACTGAAATTTTTTTTTAATGCAGGCTAGAAATGGCAGTATTTTCTGAAAACGTATATGTGATCCATTTGACGGAGAAAACACCGTTTTAAATAGCTGGATTTTTAGCGCTGTAATATGGAAAGGACCAGGCTGTATTCTGCAGTGCCAACAAGCAAATGGCGCAGAAAAACGGTGTTCTCTCGATTGCTTTTTAAGCAAATTATGAGGAATTAGATGCAAAAAAAATTATTCCTGGCCCCTGAGACCTGGGCCTATTTCTAGAAATATAACAGCAGCAGAAGGCAGAACTGGAATGGAGCTTCTTGTCCTATGTGCACTGCAGTCTGTTATATAACCTGCCTGCCTATATACACAGCCTGCCTGATATCTATGTAGATGGATTAGAAGTCTTTTAAAGGACTGTTTGTTAAGATGGATATGTGTAATGTACGTTTTTTCTCCCTACAATATCTAATACACAATTAAATCTCTTCCTGACACAGCAGCAGCTCTCCCTACACTGTCTGATCAGGAGTGACTGTGACGAGCATGGAGGCGCCAGGTCTTATATACACCTGATGACGCTGTGCGGCCAGCCAATCACTGTAATGCCCACAACCAACATGGCTACGGCATTACAGTGCATTGCAGGCAATCCCTGCATGTTCATTGGCTCTTTAAAGAGCGCGAAACATGCAGGGAGGGAACACGAGTTCCTGCCAGAGCAACCCGGAAATACTCGCTGAGCTTGTCGAGCACCATGATGCTCGGGCGAGTACCGAGTAGTGGCGAGTGCGTTCGCTCATAACTAGACCACATCAGTCACAAGATAGAAGCACTGCCTCCGTTACGCTGCAACTGGCTGTGCTGAAGCTAATATTCTTAGGTGACAAACGGCACCATGCTGAAGAGTTGTGGACAGCTCTGAAAGAGCAGGCAGGTCTGTGGCTCACACTGCTTAACATACAGCCAGGCATGGTCGTGTGTGACAATGGCCGGAACCTGATGGCGGCTCTGAGGCGAGGCGAGCTCACACACGTACCATGCCTGGCCCATGTGCTTAATCTCGTGGTTCAGCGGTTTCTTAAATCCTACCTGGAGCTGCCGGACCTGCTTGTTAAAGTAAACCGCCTGTGTGCCCATTTTAGAAAGTCACCTACAGCTTCCACCGCCCTTACCGTGTTTCAGCAGTTTTGGCAGCTTCTGGCTCACAGACTAGTATGTGAGGTCCCCACACGTTGGAACTCTACACTGCAGATGTTGGAAAGGATTTGTGAGCACAAGAGGGCAGTTGTTGAGTACCAGCTTAAACAAGGCCATCAGTATTCAGTTAAGACTCCACACATAAGACCTCAGGAGTGGAGATGGATGTCAGACATATGTACCATCCTCCAAAACCTTGAGGACTCTACCAAGATGGTGAACAGCGATGGCGCCATAATTAGCATCACCATCCCGCTTCTCTGTCTAATGAAACGTTCTCTGCTCACAATCAAAGAGGATGCATTGCAGGCGGAGCACAACTAGATGGAGCAAGGAACCATACAGGGTGATTTCACACAGCCCAGCCACATCTCATCCCAAAGTGGATTGGGTGACAATGAGGAAGAGGAGGAGGAAGAAGAGGAGCTAGTTTCATGTGCTATAGATAGTACTACCTGCACAACTGTCATACCTTCTGTTCAGCATGGATGGCTTGAGGACAGAGAGGAGGAGGAGGAGAGCATGGTCAGTCATTCTCTTGGTGAGGACATGGAAGTCTTGCCTGTTAGCAGTCTGGCGCGCATGGCTGAGTTTATATTACACTGCTTTTCCCATTACTTTCTCAAAATTTTGGGTGACAGTCATTACTGGTTGGTGACACTTCTAGACCCACGCTACTAGGAGAACTTTATATCTCTTATTCCTGAGGCGAACAGGTCTACAAATTGGGGCAGTACCAGAAGGCCCTTGTTGTGGAACTATTAAAAAATTCCCATCTGTAAATGCTGGCGGCAGAGGTCACAGTTCGTTGGACAACCAAGGAGTACGGGTGAGATAGACACAACTTCAATCCAGCAGAGGCAGGGGAGCACTGTCAAACTTCTGGGAGAATTTTCTCAGCTTCTCCCATCACACAGGCCCTGAGGTGCGGGGTATTCTCACAAGGAGTGCAAAGTTGGGAAAATGCTGAGGGAGTACCTTACCGACCCTACCAACGACCTTCGTGATTCCTCTGTGCCTTATAATATTCGGGTATCCAAGCCTGGATACGGGGAATGAACTGGATACGTGAAATGAACAGAGCGGGTTTTTAGTGCCGCTTGTGGAATTATAACGGATAAGCGCAACTGATAATGCTGACAGGCTGACTCTTATAAAAATGTACAAGGGCTGGATTGGGCCAGACTTCTCAACACCACCGAATGATAGCAGCGTAACATAAATTTAAATCCATTGTCTTTTTTTGGAAGGTGTATTCCCATGCACCTCTTCACACCCACACATGGGTATACGCTTCCTGATTTTGGCTATTTGCTCTTGTCCTCCTCCTTCTTCTCATCCTTATCCTTCACCATCATATCACCAGGGTGACCGTGGTCCGTTATGCAACACCCACATAATTTTTTTAAAGGGTGTTTATGATGCCGGTAAAAATTTTTTTTTATTCAGTACGTTCATGTATACCCCCCAGGGGTAAATGTTTATCAGCCCATACACTTAGTGCATGGGTATTGCAAATATAGGAGACCCGCTCCTTTCTAATGGGAACATTTTTTATGAGGCCCTCCTCCACGTCTTTTCCAAGGGGCATTGGAGTGATTCCCAATTTTTGGCAGCCCTTGCATTCACAGCATATGCGAACACTATGGGAGACCCACTTCCTAATAATGGGAACATTTTTTTTCAGGAGGCCCTTTTCTACGTCTCTTCCAAGGGGCATTAGAGTGCCTCCAAATTTTTGGCAACCCTTGCATTCGCTGCATAGCAAACACAATGGGAGACCCACTTCCTAATAATGGGAACATTTTTTTTCAGGAGGCCCTTCTCTACGTCTCTTCCAAGGGGCATTGAAGTGCCTCCAAATTTTTGGCAACTCTTGCATTCACTGCATAGGCAAACACAATGGGAGACCAACTTCCTAATAATGGGAAAATTGTTTTCAGGAGGCCCTCATCTAATTCTCTTCAAAGGGGTATTGGGCTGCTTCCAAATTTTCAAAGTGGTATTGGGGTGCCTCCAAATTTTGGGCAGCCCTGCCACTCACTGCATACGCAATAACAGTATAAGAGACCCACTCTTTAGTAGTGGGAACAATAAAACATAGCCGGCTGATGGCTCTTTAAGAATAGTGAGGCCCGAATGCTGGCCCTTTAAGAACAGTAAAGGCCACCTGATGGCGCTATAAAAATAGGCTTTGTGACTTACAGTGTCCCTCCTTCATAAATGAAACACGATGTGTCTGATGATGTGTCACACACCACATGGCCAGATAACGTTGTAAAATGTTAAAATGACATTTCCTGGTGAATGCATTTGTCACGGTTGAAAGCAATGCAAAAGTGCAAAAGCCATCAAAAATGCTAAGTGTGAACATAGCCCAAGGTGTGGAGGAGTATTTTTGCTTTTGGTTATTTATTTTGCTTTATATACAAGTCATTACCCTGGAAAGGATGTTCCTTAATATATTTCCCAGGAAAATCCATTTTGGTTTCATTTTTGTATGTTTTATTGTGAGTCTGTAAAAGTAGTGTAATACCTCTGACAACGTTGTTGACAGCAGTGATCTGGGAGTCAGAAATGATTCCAGGGGTCTTCCCGATGATGTTCCCATGTCATTTGAGCACTGTTCCCATCGATTTGGGCAATTTTTAGACACTCTGCAGACTGCCGCGGGAGCCGCCTGAAAAATGCTCGAGTTTCCCATAGACTTACATTGGGCTCGTTGCTCGGGTCGAGTACCCGAGTATTCCAATTTGCTAGACCCGAGCAATGAGTACCCGACCATTTTAGTGCTCGCTCATCACTTTTAAAATTACATTTACTGATGAATATATTTTTCACCATTGAAAGCAATGCAAAAGTGCAAAGACGCATCAAAAACACTAAGTGTGAACATAGCCCAAGGTGTGGAGGAGCATTTTTGTTTTTGGTTATTTATTTTGCCTTATATACAAGTAATTACCTGGAAAGAATGTTTCTTAACATTTTTTCCATGAAAATCAATTTTAGCTTTTGTTTTTGTATGTTTTATTGTCAATTCGTAAAAGTGGCGGATTACTCTGACAACATTGTTCACAGCAGTAACCTGGGATTGAGAGTTGCTTCCTGGGGTCTTCCCCATGCTGTTAGTATTTAATTTCAGCACTGTTTCTATTGATCTAACCAATTTTTAGTCCCCCTCCTTACCTCCGGGGGAGGAGGACGCCGGAAAAATGCTCGGGTTTCCCATAGACTTACATTGTACTTGTTACTCGGGTCGTGCACCCGAGCACTATGATTTCCTCAACCCGAGTAACGAGTATCCGAGCATTTTAGTGCTCACTCATCACTAACAATTAGTAAACCTGATAACATCAAGTTTACATATGATCTCAGTTTACAATGAAAAGCTACTTTGATCCTAAGGCCACGGCCTCACTATCAGTATTTCGTCTGTATTCGGTCAGCATTTTTTCTCAGGAATGGGAGAAAAAATACTGACTGAATACTGATCGAATACTGATAGTGGGGCCATGGCTATCAATTTTTATCAGGTGTGCTTAAAAATAATATACGACACTTGTTAAGACAGACATATTTTATGCTGGCATAATAAAACCCTCACTGGCAAAAAATGTGCCAGATTTATTAAGAGGCATATGCCTTTTAATAAATGTTGTGCATCGCATGTGACAAAACAATTAAATCTATGCCAGCTGTTAAATATAATAAAAATACTGGGATGTGTGTAGACAATACACTTTTACAAAACTGCACCCACTTTTTAGAAATGCGACATGAGCAGGCTTGAAAGTTAAAGGGAATCTGTCAGCAGGCTTTTGCTATGTAATTTTAGGACAGGTAACAACTGAGACACTGAATTCAGCGGTGTGTCATTTATTAGGCTGTGTGCTGTTGTTTACTTACAATGAATGATTTATCACTAGGAGATTAACATTGCCCTGACCACAGTGGATGTGAGACCTAGTCCCACCACTTCCCCTCCTA
Source organism: Phyllobates terribilis (assembly GCF_046119375.1). Taxonomy (NCBI): domain Eukaryota; kingdom Metazoa; phylum Chordata; class Amphibia; order Anura; family Dendrobatidae; genus Phyllobates; species Phyllobates terribilis. The sequence goes on from NW_027362762.1 coordinate 784,659,737, forward strand.
TGATAAGCAGCTCACTGTCAATTGACAATGTACACAGAAAGCTGTGGTGTGGGCGGGGATAGCTTTCTTAGCTCTGCTATATGCTACATCTAAGAATTGTGATTGTGTCAGAAATGCTTAACCCAGTAAACTAGTTGATACATCACTGTAATCAGGGTCTATTTTCCTAAATTATGCTGCTCTCAGAAGAGATTGCAAATATCTGGTGACAGACACCATTTAAAAAGTCACAAATTATGCCGTAAGGAAGATTTGTGCCATAATTTGTGACTTTTCAATGCCAGAAAGTTGTGTAAACACTATACTAAATGTCCCATATTGTGTTTAATTTAGTGCAAGCTATGAAAATTATAGCCCAGTTGTGGAAAGCAACCAAATCTTCTGTTTTATTAAAGAAATGTTGCATTTCTTAGTCTTCCAGTAAAGGGATTCCTAGTCCTTTGAGTTCTACCACAGTAATACTACGAAATAATAAGTATTTTGTCTGATTGTTCCTCAAGTCCTACTGTTAAGAGCTATGGCTTCAATATCCTACACTCATTAAGTCTAACCAGCCTAAAGCACATATATACAATTTGCTGTAAAAAAATCTCTATAGCAGGCTTCATGCATTTGTGTTTTTACATGACTGCATCTAGATGAATAACCAAAAGATATTTAGTTTGAAAAGTAGCTTAAAATCATAATATTACTGCATATTAGAGATGATGGCATCTCCCAAGATTCAAATTCACCTAATTGAGCAGATTTTCCAGCATAAATTCGATTTGTAGCTAAATTATTTTATGCAAATTATTTTTTCATTATTATGCTCTGGAGTCTATCTAGACACTTGAGGATAATAAATGTAGGATGCAAAGAATAAAAAAAATAAATAAATACTCACATTACTGCTTAGCATTTATCCATCCCTTCAGTCCTATGCTTCTTTTCTTTTTTCCTCCCTCGCTTGTATTTTCTTTGGCCTCTTCCCTCTAGGCTGTGGCTTCTGGACTTATTAAGCCTCTGTTGCCACTGAACGTTGTGCCATGACTTTGGTGCCATGATGTTAGAGGGTTAGTCGAGCCAGAAGCCATTACCTGAACTGAAGAGGCTATAGATGATGCGTGCAATATTAGATGAGGAACAGAAGAGGTGTTGCTTTACCTGACCATCTATAGTTTTGAAAAATGGTGGCTGCAGCTTACAACCATTTTGATGAATTGGCGTGCAACAAATTGAAAAATATCAATTATTATTGTTATTATTCATTTATATGGCGCCATTGATTCCATGGTGCTGTACATAAGAAGGGGTTACATACCAAATACAGATATCACTTACAGTTAACAAACTAACAATGATAGACTGGTACAGAGGGAAGAGGACCCTGCCTTTGAGGGCTTAAAATCTACAAGGGATGGGCGAGGATACAGTAGGTGAGTGTAGAGCTGGTCATGCAGCGGTATGGTGGAGCAGTGGTTACTGCAGGTTGTAGGCTTGTCGAAAGAAGTGGGTCTTCAGGTTCCTTTTGAAGGTTTCCATGGTAGGCGAGAGTCTGATATGTTGGGGTAGAGAGTTCCAGAGTAGGGGGAGTGCATGGGAGAAATTTTGTAAGCGATTATGGGAAGAGGAGATAAGAGGGGAGTAGAGAAGGAGATCTTATGAAGATCGGAGGTTGTGTGTAGGCAGGTACCGGTAGACTAGGTCACAGATGAATGGAGGGAGACTGGTTGTGGATGGCTTTGTATGCCAGGGTTAAGGTCTTGAACTTGAGTCTCTGGGCAATGGGGAGCCAGTGAAGGGATTGTCAGAGAGGCAAGGGAATTGCGAGGATGACAGGTGGATTAGTCGAGCAGCATAGTTTAGGATAGATTGAAGGGGTGCGAGAGTGTTAGAAGGGAGGTCACAGAGCAGGAGGTTGCTACACTGAAATAAATTTGCTCATGTTTACTGGCTATCCTGCCTGACAATCCCTGGTACATAATGTCATACTGTAAATTTGTCAGATTGTACAGCAGCTACTATACTTTTGCACTTCTATTAATTCTAAAAAATGTTCAAAACATTTCCTAAAGTATGTATTTTCTCCTGCCTATTCAGATAAAATTACTTTTGGTGTATATTCAACCTTAGTAACATTTTGCAAAGTCATCTTAATAAGAAAATGTGTAATTGTGTATGTTACACGAGCTTGTGTGTAGATTTTATGGTTATTCCAATAAAGCTTGAATATCAGCTAAAATTAACTACTTTCATTTAAACAGCCATTTCATGCACATAATTTTTCAAATCACAATGTATGGGATGGTCCTTTGCCTAATGATGGATATTAATAGCCCATTAACTGCCATTGCACAAGAACAGATCCATCTCAAGTTGAATTCAGCCAGGAAACAAAGAAAAAAGAACATAGTTTTAAACCTTCTTTTTAATCTTAATCTCATTGTATGTTACTTTGCAAAAAGATAAAAAACATAGATTTGTCATATTTACAGATTTCTATAGAACACGTTCACATATTGCATTGTTTTCTTTTATCTGTCCTTAACTTTTTTTTGTTAATGCACTTATTTCACTATTTGATTCACAATTTCCGAAAATTCAATAAATGTGAAACTATTTTTATTTTAATTGAAAAAAAATGATATATACTGTATCAATTTTTCAACAATTTTGCTTCTTATACTATTTTAAGACGTATAGAGATCAGATAACTTTATAAAAAGTGGAAAATTAATAGTTTTGCCTTGTATATCCTAATGGTTTAAGGAAATTAAATTAGTTTCCTGCCTTTCAGGTATTATGTGTGTCAAATATTTTGATGCATCTATAGTATGAAATAAACTACAAACTGTGGGGCAACAAGAGACTTGTATTTTGCCCAAAAATGCTTAGAAATTGAATATTTGAAATATTGTCCCAGGATGACCCCAATATGCTGCTAACATACCCAGCTGCGGGCCACAAATTAATCAAGGTATGTTCAGACACAGCAGATTTATTTCAGTTTATGTGTGCAGATTCTGATGGCAGCTGCAAATGGCCAAACTGTTTCAACATCTCTTGACTGAATGCTAATTAGACTGAGAGATATCCATCCTAACCTAATATACATTTACTAGAGGAGAGAAATTTACTTTGCCCTTCCCTGATCAAGAAGCATTCAGTCCTGTCTTCCATGACAACCGTCTTCACTAGTGCACAAGGTATACTAGGACCAAAATCCTGCATGCCTTTGGCACTTACTAGGCATGATTCATGTCATGACATTATATAAGGTTTAATGACTGGGTGGCACTCAACATCATCACATTGTAGGGCATAATAAGTGGTCAGAGTTTTTTAAGATGCTGGGTCAAACATGATGGGTGCAAAAGTGAAGACAAGCTGTTACAGAAGACCAAATAAAATGCCAAATTAGGGCAGCTTATCTCTAATTTCCATGCATGGTATGGCTCAAAACTAAGGGATTTGTTATAAAGATCCAACCTGCCTCATCTTTCTTGGCATCAACACAATCTGTCCACAAAGGAGGCCACAAAACACATAGATTTAGGTCCAGAAATATTTGGACAGGGACACAAGCTTTGGCATTTTAGCTGTTTATCAAAGCATATTCAATATATACAGTAGTTATATAATTAATATGAGTTTAAAGTTCAGACTCTCAGCTTTAATTTGAGAGTATTTATATCCTAATTGGAGTAAGGTTTTGGGAATTATAGGCTTTTAATATGTAGCTGCCTCTTTTTAAATGGTCCAAAGGTAATTGGACAATTGTCTCAAAAGAACTTTAATGAACTGCATGGGCTATTCCCTCATTTATTCAACATCAATTAAGCAGGTAATGAATCTGGAGCTGATTCTAGGTTTGACATTTGCATTCGGAAACTGTTGCTGTGAACCCACAAAATGTGATCAAAGGAGCATTCATTGAAAGAGAAACAGACTATCACTAGGCTGAAAAAAAAGAAGAAAAAAACAGGTCACTAGTGAACCTAGAAACTTAAAGAGGCCTGGACGTCCACAGAAATCAACAATGGTGGATGATCTCAGAATCCTTTCTATGGTGTAGAAAAAGCCCTTCAAAACATCCAACCAAGTGAAGAACACTCTCCAGGAAATAGATTTTTCAGTTTCTAAGTCAACCATAAAGACAAGACTTCACAAGAGTAAATACACAGGGTTCACCACAAGGTGCAAACCATTAATCAGTCTCCAAAATAGAAAGGCCAGATTAGACTTAGCCAAAAAAAACATCTAAAGAAGCCATACCAATTCTTTAAAAGCATTCTTTGGACAAATTAAACTAAAATCAACCTGTACCAGAATGATGGGAAGAAGAAAGTATGGAGAAGACTGGAAACAGCTCATGATTCTAAGCACACAACATCCTCTGTAAAAAATGGTGGAGGCAGTGTGATGGCATGCATGGCTTCCAATGACACTGATGTTTATTGATTATGTGAATGAAGATAGAAGCAGCCAAATTAATTCTGATGTGTACAGGGCTATACTTTCTGCTAAGATTCAACCAAATTCAGCAAGGTTGATTGGATGGCGCTTCACAATACAGATGGACAAGGACCCAAAACATACTGTGAAAGAAACCCAGTGTTATGTTGTGCAACTTAGAACTAAGGAATAGGAGGGGAAAGCTGTCCCTGCACTGAGACTTAGCTTTAACCTACGCTGGGGTGGGTGCCCTATTCCTTATGAATAGCCCCATCGAAACTCCTGCACTGATCTCAAACGAAGACCTGAAGGAAAGGGGTCCCTAAAAGATCTAAGGGCTGGGAGCAAAAGCAGGAGACCTCCTAACAGAAAAGTTAGTTGTAGAAATGAAAATTAAAGGAAACAAAACTGGTGGAACAAGAAGTCCCAGGATAACAATAGTCCAAAGCAAGAAGAACTAAACCAGGCTACATAGCCAGAGCTCGAGTGATAGAAAACTGATGTCCAGCAGGGAGTGGGGGCAAGGTGCTGGGTAATAAAGAGTGCAGAGTTCACGTGACCAAGAAACCCAGCACCAGAGGAAAAGACTAGAAGCCAGCAAAACACAACAAGATGGCCGATAGTAAAAGAACATAGATTCTAACAGTACCTCCCCTTTTATGAGGATCCTCCGGATCCTCTAGGCCGGGCTTTACCAGGAAATCTCCTGTGAAAAGCCTTAATTAGCCTTGAGGCCGAGACGTCCTTGGCCTTCACCCAAGAATTATCCTCGGTGTCGAAACCTCTCCAGGACAAAAGATACTGTAATCTTCCTCTATGTCACCTGGAATCCAAAATGCGAGAAATCTCAAATTCACCGTCATCATCAACAGGAGGAACAGTAGGCTTTGCCTGCTTATCAGGCGTGTGCGCCTTCTTAAGTAATGACACATGAAACAAAGAATTAATCCTCCAGGACGAAGGAATGTCCAACCTCACAGCTGCTGAGTTGACAATCTGAACACTTTGAAAGGACCACAAATTTAGGCCCCAGTTTTTTAGAAGGAATTTTCAAACAAAGATTCCTAGAGGACAACCAAACCATATCCCCAACAGCAAACAAGGACTCCTTTCTTTTTTTGTCAAAATACCTTTTTGATCTCCTGTTAGCCTCTTTAAGGTTCAGGCATACACTGGTCCAAACCCTCTCCAAATCACCAGAAAAATTGTCCTCCTCCGGTAAAGCAGCCCCAACTTTGGAAAATGGACCAAAAGATGGATACGTGCCAGTACAAAAAAAAAAAAGGAGAACAACCAGCCGAGGAAGAAGTATGATTATTAAGGGCAAACTCCGCAAGTGGTAGAAATTCTGACCACATTTCCTGATTGTCTGCCACAAAACATCTCAAAAACTGCTCGACATACTGGTTCGTCCTTTCAGTCTGTCCATTGGACTCTGGATGATACCCCAACGAGAATGACAAATGAATTTTCAATCTGTCACTGAAAGCATGCCAAAAGCGAGCTACAAACTGTGGCCCTCTATCGGAAACAATGTCCGTGGGAACACCATGGAGCCTGACAATCTCCTTCACAAAAGCCTTAGCAAGAGTCTTGGCGCAAAGTAACTTGTTGAACGGAACCAGATGACACATTTTACTAAACCGGTCCACAACAACCCAGATGACAGAAAAACCCTCCGATAAAAGCAGATTGGTGATAAAATCCATGGCAAGGTGCGTCCATGGCGAACTATTAACTTCAAGAGACATAGCAACCCCGCAGCCGGAGCGTGAGAAGTCTTCAACCTAGCGCACACAGAACACTGACGCACCCACTTCATGACTTCCCTTTGCCACCCTGGCCACAAGAAACTCCGACCAATAGACTTCCTAGTTTCCGAAATCCCTGGGTGACCCGCCAACCGAGACTCATGACATTCAACAAACAACTCTCTCCTCAAGGCACAAACAATTTACCACACGGATTGTTAGTTGATGCCGCACTCCGAGCTCCTAGGATGCTATTTTCCAACTCAGAATCCAATGCGGCCACCACCACCCCTCTCTGCAAAATACACTCCTCCCTCTCAGCATTCACCACTGGAGAGAAACTTCGAGACAAAGCATCAGCCTTAACATTCCTAGTACCCGGGACAAAGGTTACGGAAAAATTGAACTGGGCAAAAAACAGTGCCCACCTAGCCTGACGGGCATTCAAACGTTTAGCTGTGTCCAGATAAATCAAATTCTTATGATCAGTGAAAACCTGCATAGGATGTCAAGCCCAATCCAAAAAATGTCGCCTATGCTCGAACGCGAGTTTAATAGCCAACAACTCACGATTCCCAACATCATAGTTGAGCTCTGTCTCAGAAATTTTTTTTGAAAAGAAAGTACAGGGATGCACCCCATCCTCACCCTCCTGGGACAGAACTGCCCCTACGCCTATAGATGAGGCATCCACCTCAACCAAAAATGGATTAGTTTCATCCATCTGGAAAAGAACAGGAGCAGAGCTGAACCTCTCCTTCAGATACTCGAAAGCTTCAATAGCCTCAGTGGACCATTGGACAGTATTAGCACCCTTCTTGGTGAGATCAGTAATGGATTTAGTGATGACAGAGAAATTCTTTATGAATTTCCTGTAATAATTGGCAAATCCCAAAAACCTCTGTACAGACTTCAAACCCTTAGGCCTCGGCCACTGCAGCACAGCCTGAACTTTCACCGGGTCCATCTCAAAACCATCACAAGAGACAAAGTAACCAAAAAAACTAATTTTCTGGACAGCAAACTGACACTTCTCCAATCTAGCAAAGAGTGTGTTATCTCTCAGTATCTGAAGAACTTCGCGGACTCTCTACCAATGAGACTCAAGATCCGATGAATAAATCAAAATATCATCCAGATAATCAATAAGACTCCTACCGATCAAGGGTCTCAGAATGTCATTGATGAAATTTTGAAAAAATGCAGGGGCATTAGTAAGCCCAAAATGCATCACCAAACACTCAAAATGTCCTTCTGGGGTGTTAAAAGCTGTCTTCCATTCATCTCCGTCCTTCACCCGCAGCAAATTATATGCCCTATGAAGGTCAATCTTAGAAAACCATTTAGCTCCGATCAATTGGTTAAACAAATCCGGAATAAGTGGTAACAGGTAAGGATTGCGCACAGTGATCTTATTAATCTCCCGAAAATCCAGACATGGCCTAAGACCCCCATCCTTCTTTTTGACAAAAAAGAACCCAACCGCCACTGGAGACTTAAAGGGTCTTATGTGACCTGCAGCTAAACTAGTCTGAAGGTACTGCTTCAAAGCCTCCCTCTCAGGAATTGTCAGATTAAACAACCGGCTCTTAGGGAGCTTAGCATCAGGGACGAAGTCAATAGCGCAATCGTAATCTCTATGAGGTAGTAAGGCTTTTGACTCCACCTCCGAAAAAACCCTCCAAAAATCCTGAATGGGTTCAGGTAACTCCCCCTTCACAACAGCCGCAATGTGAATATTACAACACTTACCATAACACCCCTGACCCCAGGATCTTATGGAACCAGACGGTCAGTCCAGCAAAGGATTATGCACTTTTAACCAGGGCAACCCCAGGACCACCGGGGAAGGCAACTTATCTAGTACAAATAAGTCAATCTGTTCCTGATGTTCCATATTTATAGTAAGCGGAAACCCAGTGACCTTTTGAAGAATGCTTCCATGCTCCAGGGGAGTATTATCAATCGCCACTACAGGAAAAGGAGACGACAAAGGTTCAGAATCAAACTTATACTTTTCAAGAAATTGTTGATCTATCAAATTAATTGCAGAACCACAATCCACCATAACCTGAAACTCAATCAAACGTCCCTGACAGGTGGCATTACCAGGAAAAAACACCCCAGCAGAATGTAAAAACGCAATGCGAACCAGAGTGTTATTTCTACTGACCATTTTTTTTCTTTCCTTAAGCAAACCTCACATTGCTTTAAAAAAATCATCATCCTTACCGCAATACAATCAAAGTCCCTCAGAGAACCTCCTGTCCCTCTCCCTGGAACGGGATGACATTGCCCCGACCTGCATGTGTTCCCCAGTGTCGGCAGGAATATCGTGAGAAACAGAATCCAATAATACAGGAAACTTCTCATCATTTTGTCTAGCCTCAACCTTCTATCCACACGGATAGCTAACTGCATGGCAACTTGCAGAGTATCAGCTGCAGGGAATGCAATGAGCAAATATTTAACCCTTTCACTCAAGCCAGCCAGAAACTGAAACTTGAGTGCAGGGTCACTCCACCTGACCTCTGCAGACCATCGTCTGAACAAGGTGCAATAACTCTCAGCATCAAGGGAACCCTGTTTGAGCCATCTGAGCTCTGCCTCAGCTGATGTAATCCGATCAGGATCATCATATAGCAAATGCATGGCATCAAAAAATGCCTCCACAGACCTTAGACAATCATCATCAGGAGACAAGGAAAACGCCCAGAATTGAGGTTCCTTGCGCAATAGAGACAAAATAATTCCTACACGCTGAAGTTCACTACCAGAAGATCTTGGTCTGAGCCGAAAATACAACAAACAAGCATTTTTAAATGAAAAAAATCCTGTCGTTTCCCTGAGAAACACTCAGGTAATCCTACCTTAAGTTCTTCATAGCGTTCTGCAGAGTATTTACTCACGTACTGCTGAAGATTGACAACCTCCAGAGTCAGCCCTTTCAAGCATTGAGCAAGCTCCTGGATGGTACACATACTGAAGAAAATCCAGGAAGAGGAGAGAAGGAAAAAATTAAAAAACCTTTCCTTTTTTTTTTTTTTTAAACGCGGCTGGACATACTGTTATGTTCTGCAACTTAGAATTAGGAATAGAAGGGAAAAGTTGTCCCTGCACTGAGACTCAGCTTTACAATATGCTGGGGTGGGTGCCCTATTCCTTATGAATAGCCCCACCGAAACTCCTGCACTGAACTCAAGCGAAGACCTGTAGGAAAGGGAAAGGGG